>NC_141825.1:13357606-14042606 GCF_982586985.1 Callionymus lyra | reverse complement strand
TTTTCATTGAACAAATTGATGCACAACACTAGCCAAAAATGTTAAAAAATGATACATACAATGCAATTCGCTAACTTCTTCCATCTAGTGATATAGAAGAATATTACACGATTACATTACCAGTTTCTACAACAGCAGAAATAGTCGATAATGGCATATTATTTGCAGATAAATCATGTTTTAAACATAGCATTTTACTAGAATAATACTTTAGACTCACTTCCTCTTGTCTAGTGCAGTGAACGATCAGTAGCGTTTATTGTAGATTCTGGTGTAGATTTTAACATTATTTTCCATGAAAAAAACAGTTTTCCGCTTTGAGAATTATAATGTGAATTCACAAGTGATTGTACTTAGAAGGCCAAGAGATCCTTGACTTATGTTCAGGTGAATGTAGTCTGTGTTTATTGAGTCCTACTGATACAGTACACGGTATTCCATGATGACAGGATTTTTTCCCACTAGCCCTCTACTAACTACTACTCGACTTGACTCAAGCTGCTTTTTGTTGCGTTTCCACCACATCGATATGTTGAAGTAGATACTATTTTCAGTACCTGCTCCGCTCTAGTAAAACTCCAAGCAAACTCATACTAAAAAGCCATGTGGACTCGCAATGCAATAAACAAACCATTGTACAGGAAGTACTGTTTCTGTCCGGGCACTTCTACGTGGTGACGTCACACGCTGCAAAGGCTAGCTTATTTTGAAAAACATTTTTATTAGTGAATGAAACTTCAACTAAGCAATTGAAGGATACATTCTTAAATCATATGAACAAAAACAACATCTTTTTACCAGAAAATGTTCATAGTTTCCGTTGGTCCGTCACTTCCTGTGTGGAGACACACTGATTTTGATTTGTTAAACCAATATAATACATTCAAGTGACTGAGAGCGATTACCAAACAAACACCTGTTCTTATTTTTAAACAAAAACTATTGAAATGTATTGATTACTCGTCAGTTTGATACGTGTCATGGGAGTATATTCAGGCAATTTTTTTTTTATGAATGTGTGGCATGAATGTGGAAGACACTTTGTCTTCTTATCACTCGGTTCAAGTTATTTTCACTCATAAAATAGCTTTTAAAAAGACGCTAGCGTTTGCGGTATGTGATGTCATCACGTAGGAAGTGCCAGGTCTGAAATAGTAAATCTGTAAGTAAGTAAATTATATTTGTATAGTGCTTTTCCAGACCAGGGTCACAAAGCGCTTAAACAATCAAAACAATATTCAATAAAATATATACTAAAAAGGTCAAGATAATACTGCGAACAACACAGGAGTTCCAGAAAATCAAGGAAAAGCCTGAACAAATAAAAATGTCTTCAGATGTTTCTTGAAGGAGTCAGTAGATCATCAAACACAGAGGGAGAGGAAGATCATTCCAAAGCTTAGGAGCAACAGTCTGGAAGGATTTCTCTCCTCTGGTCCGGAACCGTGTTTTCAGGAACCATCAGTAGATTCTGATCCAACGGCCCCAAAAGCCCAAGGCTGGGGTGTAAATCTGGATTAGATCACTGATGTATGGAGGAGCCTGACCATGAATAGATCTGAAAGTAAGAACCAGAATTTTAAAGTTGATCCTGAAAGAAACTGGAATTCAGAGTTTTCAGGATGGGAGAAATGTGAGTAATAGCAAATAGTAAACCTCTAAGTTTTCCGGTGCTATGTTATGACGGCCCCACCCGCCCTGAGTAGCTATCAGGGCCAGTCGGAACAAGTAGTGTCAAGACGAGTCAAATAAGGCTGGAAATGTGTAGCATAAAAAAGGTAATCAAAGAGTATCTGGTTACCTGTAGCGGGAGCTATTAAAAAATATTTTTCACAAGTGGCCGGCCAAGTATTAGATAAAAGTAACATTTAAGGGTGAGGGTAAGGAGCACCAGCTGGATCAGTACTGGATCCCACTCCTTAAAACCCTTTTGAATTAAAGTCCTTTAAAGGACCCGCTAGAGATGTCAATGCTCCAGGAGGTCATGTTGCAGCAAACGCATCCGTCAGAGAGTGGCCGTAAAAATTCCGTCGGTTAAAGAGACAAATATGAAAAGCGAGGAAGAAAGCGCACGAGGAGGATCATCACTCTGCTGCTACTCGCCCTTTTTTCGGATCCCACATTAGAGTCCTCCTCCCTCCTTCGTGCCACTGTCCGAGGTGCCAGGCCCGATGAGGGTCAAGCCCCGGCCTTCCTCTTAAGGAGCTCATTTGCATCCCGCCGGCAAACAGCCAGTCACTGCCTGTTCAAAGAGCCTGCTAATCCAATCAGATTGCTCATCTGCGAGGCCTTATCGCCGCAGACACCGGCATCTGCGGGAGCCACATCACAGGGCATCAGGCGGCTGCCGGTCGTGATCGGCGGAGACAGCGAGTCGGAGGGAAGCAGGCATCACAAGACTTCAACGCGACTCACCGTTAGCCCGGCGTGACAGTCGGGAGCAGGGGAGGCTTAACCTACACTTGCCGTGTTGTGACTGTTGCCGCGGGAATGAAACCGGGATGCATCGGGTGTGAAGTATGAAATGGACTTGGAGGATTTCATCTTTATCTTCTGTTGAGCACAGCTGGGGAGAAGCGACTACGAAAAAGCGTCCACATCGATGAAGTTAATGATGATAGAAACAACAAAGCGACAGCAGCCTCCCTGTACATTATGACCGTCTACCTAATATAGTAAGTAAGTAAGTAAGTAATATTTATTTATATAGCACTTTTCGAGACCAGGGTCACAAAGCGCTTAAACAATCAAAACAATACTCAAAAAAGTATATACTTTAAAGATCAAGATAATACTGAGAACAACACAGGAGTTCGAGAAATTCAAGGAAAAGCCTGAACAAATAGAAACGTCTTAAGATGTTTCTTAAAGGAGTCAGTAGAGTCCATCAAGCGCAAAGAGATAGTCGCATAGTGCGACTTGCCACAAAAACTCTGCATATTATAAACTCCACAGAAGTGTAACCCGAACCACTGACCACCAAGATAAAATACATTTTGCACAGCAACAAAATTAGTCCGTCGCCTCAAATCCGATATTTTCCAGTGATGAATGTGATTTTTCTCTCTCCTGCTCGGTACAAACTAGACGTGCAAATCTACTAGTAAGCAAATTCTCCACAGATAGTATGTCTCAAATCAAACTCTGCCGCTACGCACTAAAAGGAGAAAAACAGCTTCTTCTTATACTACTATTTAACAATGGTTAAAACCAGCTGTAGGAACATTATCACGACACCTGCTGAGAGCACGTTTTGCACGTGTTGCACGTTTGGATCAAGAAATATGAGAAACTAAATATTTGAGATATTTACGGTGGTATCAGCACCGAAGCATGTCATCCTCCTACTGCTGGCTGAAAATGCACCTGTAAGTATATGCATATATATATATATATATATATATATATACAAAACTAAGAATTGAGATGCACTTATGCACTAAAAAAAGGCTTAAGTACGCAAGTATGCAATTTGAGACACAGCTCAGGTCTTGGTCTCAAGATTTGGAGCCCCAAAAATTGTATTTTTATTAATTTAATTGCACCTTTTCTTGTGATATTTTCGTGAAAATAACATGTATTGTGTGCCAAATCCAACACTGATAATTCAGGAGTTACCATAGTGAGAAAAGTGCTAGTGATACACAATACAATCTATCCCCAGTTTGGCCGGTACTACTACAGAAGTGCTGTAGCTTAAGTCATTATTTATAGACGACAACAAAGCCCTGGGTCTTCACTTTCAGATGGTGCTTGAATTTGTCCGTTTGAGAGGGGGAGCAAGGGGACACCCTGAACAGATATCTCAGGGCACACAGAGACAGACAACCTCTCACACTCACAGCTCAGACCAAACAGCGGGTTAACCAAAGGTAACCTAGCGTAACACGTGGAGCGCTCCAACGACAAAGACACCTTGAAGCAAAACACAGAAGTAGAATATAAGATGTGTTTTTTTTTTTTTGAAGGTCGGTGTGTCACTTTGAACACACACCAACAACAACACGCCTGCACGTGAAGCACAGTTTGCTCGTGGAGGTATATAAGCTATAGAGGTGATCTGGCAAATGGCTTCGCGCCGAGGGACGCGGCTGGACATAAAGGGACGTAAAGGTACAAGGGGACAGAGAAGCCGACTTGGCTGTCCTTGTAACACAATCCCGGGGAGACCACGGTCTCATCCGTCTCCCCCTCTCCACTTTAGTCCCTGCTTTTCTTCAGCTTATTTTTTTTTTTTTCCTACTCCCACTGTCCTTCTCCCACCTTCTTGCCGTTCCTCCCCCTGTTCCTCTCCTTCCTGCCGCGGCCCCCATTAGAAGCATCACACCGGGATCGTGGCGGCTGAGCTATGGAGGCCGAGTCAATGGAGCGTGGCTCTCGGAGACATCTATATCGCCCCCTCGCCACCACTTGCTCCTACTTCCATCCCTCAATAACTCTTTCTCCCACCTTTTCCCCATCATCTTCTGATCATTGGCTTGGACGGACGCCAGACTGGAATTAACCAGCCGGATGGTTTCTTTGTAGTTTGGCACATTAACGGCGTATTTTGAAACAAAAACTCAAGTAGAAAGTTAGAATGATACAGATGACTTATGGGCGACGTGAAGCTGCTCTCGGATGGACCCGGAGTCAGAGGGGTGAGACCGGGGAGGGGAGGAGCCGGGGGTCCAGGACGGAGACGGGATCTGTCTTTTCTCTCTTTCTTTTGTGTGCGAGCGAGGGCTGGTGTGTCGTCTCAGAGCGTGCATGTGATAAGCCTGTGGTTGTCGTGGTCCTGCGAGGGACCTGCGGCCCTGTTCTCCTGATTAGTCATTTATCAGGTCTGGCAGCCCGGACCCACCATAATCACTCTTCCTGGACCCCTCCTCCTTTTTTTGCACCACTGATCCCCCCCTATATTCCTCCACACCACCATTACGTCCACCCCAGAACCAGCCCCATCCCCCAACCAAACGTCTCAAAGTCATATAATAATCCAGATTATTATTTTACTCCTCTTCAGAGAAAGCTGAATATATCCCAGCTACCCGGGGCAAGAGGTAGATGGACACCCTGGAAAGGTTGCCAACCTGTTTGAGGATACACATTTTGACAAAAGTTTTTGTGATCCCGGTAAAAGGTAGAGAATAAAAATGGAAAGAAACTGTTTTTTAATAGATTCATGTATTTTTCATGATCGTCTAATATCAATGAAAATCTTCCTCGAAAAGAGTCAAAAAAGGTGAAAGAAATGGTTCGACTGCTGATATTTAAAACCTTAAGAGTTTAAAATTCTTGTAAAGTCTGCATAGATACACATTTACAACAATAAAAAAAAGTAATGTTATGTCTATATGTACGACATAAAACACATCTGGTCAAAATGCTACGGGATTCTTCCTTTGAAAGCAATGAAGTGAGACACTCCAGGTCACCTTCCTCTCACCCCTACAATTGTATTGACTCCGAATGTGTTGTCTCTGGCTCAAGATGACCGGTGGCCTGAAAACAAATGTGTTTATGGTATCCCTGGTGTCTGTGTTTCTTATTTTATAGTTTGATTTATTTCCAGAGAGCAGGGATGGGTGGTTACATTATACTCCAAGACTGCTGTCAGGGATCATCAAGCAAAAATAAATAATGGCCTTAATACGAAATGAAAAACAAAAAACAAAATAATTAAGTAACAAGAACAGAAGATATCAATGTAAAAACAATCTAAAGTTGCATTTGATTTAAGTTTATATGATGAACGAAGAAGTGTACTAGACTTTTTGAATTGTCTTTTCCATTTTATATCTTTAAGGACATAAATACAATAAAAAAGAAGAAATATAAGTCAGAAAATTATAAAAATAGGTTTGAAAAAATGTAGTTTTATAGCTTAACTATGACGTCATGAGAGTCACATAAAAACAGCGGGACACACTTTGCCCCGAATAGTCCTTGTGATTTTTTCTATGGCTTTTTTTTATTTTTCATCCAGGCTTATGCTCAGAGATACAGACTCCATTAACTCCCTTCAGGGATGTTACGGCGACACTTTACAGACTTCTGACTTCAACATGCAACAACAGTAGAAACGCCAAACAAACTCTATGAAGCCGTAACTTGTCAACATGTGTTGAGCTCCGGCAGCTAAAACGCTCAAATGACAAACTTCTAATTCGTCTAAATGTTCTAAACGTAAGCTATTTAACGCCGCGGGAGAAGAAGAGGGTGACATGACGGGTGGAAGCGGGGGGCGGGCAAGTGTCTCGGGCGGCGGCAGCAGCAGGACCTCCCTATCAAGCCGCCGCACACTCTTGGTCCTGCCACGTCAACAGAGAGGGATTAGCCCCGCAGACATATTCAAGGGCCAGAAATAAGTAAATGCAGTTAACCAGCTGCTCTTTCTCAACCTGTCGTCCCTCCGCTGGTAGAAATTGGAAAAGCTGTCTAGCCAAGAAGAGGGAATGTAATCTGGACTATGCAGACCGGAGGATGCGCACACATGAAAGGGCTGTCCTCTCAGTCCCTTCTTTTCTCTTTCCTTCACCATCACTCCGGCGCTCCTCCACTATCTCACCGGGAGGAGGAAGAGGAGCGGCAGGAGGAAGGAATTTACATGCTCTCGACTGCTATGACACAAACCGCCGTCCGAAAAAATGCTTTTAAACAAACTCATTTAGATCATTTCATTATCTTTAACCATTTTAAAATGTAGAATATCCAACTGTAATAGTTGTCGAGTGAAAATGAATGACTGGAGCGACACAAGGTCAAAGTTGAGGGTCAAAGGTCAAGAAGGAAAACATATACTTGGTTAATAGATGTGTTTTTTTTAAAGTGTTCTTCAGGATACACACCAGAGCTTCAGCAGCACTTTCCAACATTTTCTCAGGATCATCTGAAAACTTTTAATGCCAGTGCCAGAATATACAATAAATTAGAATAATAAAATGAATAATTGATTGAAATAAAATAAAATACATTTTATTTAACAATATTTACGACCTAGACAGCAGACGGGTAGAAAGACTCCTGGTCCGTATTGATCTCAGTCCCGGTTCAAGAACTCTTGTTACTCTTTCTGAGAACAAAATAAAGCTTTTTATATGAAAAATATATTTATATATTTGGAAAGAGTTTCAGTTCCTCAAAATGGTTTGCTCATAAAAGTGCAATATTTGTTTTATTTTCCTCCTCTCATGAGAAGACATAACGTTGCAGCAGAAGAGATTTTGAAGTAGGTTCGAACTCAAATTAAATGATGTTATTTTTCTGAAACAACTTCTCTTGTCGAGGCTTCAATACAAGATGGACATTCCAGCCGAACACCAATGAGGTATTTGGATGTTTTTAATTGTCTTTTTAGAGGAAGATGAACCTGAGCGCCAGTGTCTTTATTAAAATGAACAAACATTTTTGTCTTTAACTCTAAAAAGGAACAAATTACTCTGAAAATATCAGTAAAATATGAGTGAAGTTTAAATATTGGGAGAACTATCACTTTAAGTTGAGTCTATCGTGACCATGTAGTGAGCTGGACAAAGACGTCTTAAATGACAATTTTCTTAGATAAATAGTAGTAGTTGTAGTAGTTAGAAAAAGAACATTTCCGTGATCCATGATGTTAAAAATATTTGTTGTTGTTGAAATACATAATAGAAAAAGCATGTCCTGCTTTGCTAGATCAACACAATCTCCATTTCCAGAGACTGAAGTGAAACCACTGGTCTGTGACCAGTCATTTTTCGGTACATAGACCAGGATCAGCGCTGATACATCCAGTCATCCCCAAACTGTGTTAACTCTGGGAATACACAAATTGAGCAGCTGCAGAGACATTACAGAACAAAGCCAGTGTGTTGTTACGCTGCGTGACAGATGTTTGGACCCGGGGGGAGTCAACATCTGGGACCTCCACACCAACAAACCCGTCCTGAATATATCTTTCAATTCATTTCTCCTAAAGCGTCTCCATTTCCCATCATCCCCCATCTCATCTTTTCCTCCGGCTCCTCCACGTTCATTTAATCTTGATTCAACTGTTTGAGCGCTTCATCTCTTCTCGGCTTCCACTGTTTTCTTTTCATACTTTCTCCCCCTTTTTTTTATAGAATGATACATTTAGAAAACAAACTGAGTGTTTGGATTTAAACTGCCTGAAACTCATCGTTTATTTGCTCATAGAGTCGATAAAAGAAACTTGCAGAACAAAGGTTGGAATGAAATATATGTTCCGCAGACACACGTACATTATGAAAAATATAAATTGTTTTAATAATGGTGAGATTAAAATAAGATAAGAATATAAATATAAGAATAATAAGAGTATTATTAAACATATATTAACACGACCAATCAGGAATAGAGAGGTAAAATAATAAGAATCAGGAAATAAGTTCTAGAAAGCAAAGTTGTTATTTGCGAGTATATAAAAAATGTATATATAATATATATTGAAATGTTTTAGTAAAAAATGTACTAATGGTAAAAGTTGTACTATATTGCTGTATATTAAATGTTAAATATTTATTTTATATTGTTTTTTTTGTTTTTTTTAGGGGAAAAGTATTTGGTATTATTGTTATTTAGTAGTTGGTAACTGGTGATGACATATTTTAGCATTAAGGAATAAAAGTTCAGGACATAATAACACAGATCGGAGCGACCAGCAACATTAAAAAAAATATGAGACTATAAAAAATGTCAGAGAATAGTCGGTGGTTTTGAAACAAATAAGAAGTTCTGGACTCAAATCCCAACTGCATTAAAAAATGAAAGTTCAACTCTAAATAGATTCCTAGAGAACAAAAACTACTTTCTTCCTGGATATCAGTGTCACAATTCCTGCAACGTAAAATATAATTTCTGCGACAGAATAATCTTTTTCACACAAGAAGGGAACCTT
Organism: Callionymus lyra; assembly: GCF_982586985.1. Lineage (NCBI taxonomy): Eukaryota > Metazoa > Chordata > Actinopteri > Syngnathiformes > Callionymidae > Callionymus > Callionymus lyra. The sequence goes on along the minus strand of NC_141825.1, from coordinate 14,033,728 downwards.
TTCAAATACGCTTACTGACTGAGACATTATTTTAAAGTAGGTAGTAGGTAAGTAATTAGTATTTATAGCACGCTTTTCTAGACCAGGGTCACAAAAAGAGCTTAAAGAATCAAAACAATACCCAATAAAATATATACTTAAAAGGTCAAGATAACACTATTTGTACCAGACATCAGATATTACTATTCAGACATGCTCAAAGTTATTTTCCATTATTCAATATTTTAGAAACTTGTTTATTAATGTTATTAGATACACTTAGTGTTAATTGTTACAGAGCACTTTAAAGTGATAGTTCACACAATATTCAAACTTCACTACAATTTCTACTCACAGGGTTGGGATTATTTGTAATGTGTTCCTTTTTTTATGAAGAAAAGTGCGAGAAGTGCTCCCCACATTACAGACATGCAGTACAGAGGTATTTGGATGTTTTTAAGAATCTTTTTGGAGGAAGTTCACCCACTGACTCAAGTAGCTTCATTAAAATAAACAAACATTTTTGTCTATAACTCTAAAAAGGAACAGATTACTGTGAAAATAATCCCAAATCCTAGTCGCCACGAAGGTGGGTAGAAAATGAGTGAAGTTTTAATTTGGGGTGAACTAGCACGGTTTCAAAAATCAGATAAATAAACATTGCACAGTTTTACACTGTAACACATTTCATACTTTTTGATTCACTTCCTCTTAAGATAAAAAGCTCTGTACAAGCTCACTCCAGCTCAACCTCTCAACCATTTGTCTTCAATAATCCGACCCTAATTCTGCTAATCTTCAATCTCCGCTCACTATTTAATAAAAGACCCTTTCTTTCAATCGCTCGCCACGATGTGTTCTTGAGCTAAATCGTCTCCACGGCGCGTGTGCGTCCTTCGCCCATCGACTGCTCTGGCCTTGTCTGCGAGAGCTAATTGTCTCATTGGCGGGACTTAAGGATGCGAGATGGGCACTGAGACTGAATCCCGAACCAGTGTGTGACTGGCAAATTACATCCTTGGCCTTTCTCCGGCTGGCAAAGACACTTAATGATGCTCTGGATGTGTTCAACAGCTGGGTGAAGAGTTCAGCGACGGCGGAAGCAGACGATGGAGGCGCTCGGCAGAGTGTGTGTGTGTGTGTGTGTGTGTGTGCGTGTGTGTGTGTGTGTGTGTGTGTGTGTGTGTGTCCGGGGGCGTGTGCTCTGGACCCGGCGTGCTTCGCAGCGACAGCATCGCGGCAGATCAGCGCTCACTTACACAACAACTCACCTGAGGAAAAACTCTTCCTCCGAACTCGTTTCTGTCGCTCCTCTCCTCCGTGCCTGAGCCAGACAGAATTCCCCCCGAGCTACTCCTCACCGCTCTCCCTTTTTCTTCTCTTGCTCTTCCTCCTCGTACACTATCTGTCTCTCTTTATACCACGCTTTCTGTAAACATACCCTGTGGGAGGGCAGTATCTAAAAAAGTAAACCACTCACACTCACACACACACACTACCTGCAACACAACCTTCCAACTCCAGTGACAGGAATAAAAGATCCTCGCGCTCCATCATTCTTCCTCTGCACACACACACACACACACACAAACATGCTACCAAATGCTCTATTTTCTGCGACTGTGTGGTGATTTATGAAAGGTGTTTCTCACAGCAGGCAGATAGTGCTGTTTCCAATGCTTCATTTCATAAATCTATTCTCCGTTCCTCCTCGGTCTGCTTCCGCTGCTCTCGTATTTCCTCGTCTTCTCCCCGGTGCAGGACTCCCTCAGTCTCTGCTGACACTTGGAGGAGCACTTTGTTTCTATGGATGAGTGAGTGGGGGGGCGGGGCGGGGGGGTTTAGTCGTAAGTGGGCTTCGTCTGGAGTCGCGGTAATGCTGCGGGAAGAGGCAAAACCTCATGATCTCTCGGGGCATCGCATCCTCTTTCACGGATTATCGTACAACCTTCTCTCGTGACCAACAACTATGTCCTTTTTTTATTGATCTAAACAACAGTTTTAACAGTTAAAATAAAGTTCATCTTGAACTGGTTAGCTTCACGAGGAACACTTCAGTGTTAGAGACATACTGGAAGTTTGAATCACATCCAGTGCAGGCCCTCATTGGTGCTCAGATATTTGCATTGAGGATGAAAAAATATATAGAAATAAATGGAAATATATGATTCAGTAGTTACTGCTCTACTACTTCGAGGATGGAGGTTCAAGGATGTGACCGTCAACAGTAATGCTTTTTTTAAATTATTATTATTAAGGACATGACCAAATAAATAGTATCTTGAAACATTTAAAATGTAAAATTGAAGGAAGAAATACATTTACTTTAACATCTTAAGAAGTAAATATATTATTGCGTCTTAAAGTTCTTGATTCCCTTAACATATTATATTTAAGTTTTATTAAAAGATTTATATGAATCATATTGAACTTTTTTTACTTCATAAAAATACCCTGGTTATAGTAGGAAATCGGCATTTTATATTTTAATGGTGCTCTCCACTGCGCTACAACCTGCCAGGTCACAAAATTGTATTTTATTTTATTTTTTATATTCAAGACAGTGCATCATAGATGGAGGTTGCATTCATTTACATAAGGGCTCAGGTACTAAGAGGCCTTTTTCAAGTTTCTTTTTTCAAGTTTCTGAAGTTTCCAAGAAGATAAAACGGAAAACAAGATTACAGTGTCATTCCCAACATTTTGATGAACAAGAAACCAATACTTTATTTTTTGGACAATAAGACACCCTTAAAATCCTTTAAATCTGTAGTATTATTCAGGGAGGCTATAAAGTACAACTCCACAAGCCTCTGAACTTTAAAAACGGGAGGCTTTGTAGTATTACTCAGCATGGATTCGAAATACTACTCTGCAAGGCTTTGTGTGATCACTGTCCGAGGTTTCAAAGTATTACACAAAGAGGTTTCGTAGTAATACTACAGAGGCTTCGAGGTATTACTTCGCCAGGCATGATAGTCCGGAGCCTGGTTTAATAAACCTTATAATCCAGTGAACCTAAATTAATAAAAAATAGTGCATTCTAGTCCAAAAAAGATGGTATGTTCAATCTTCCATAGTGCAGCTTTAACAGGCAATAGAGACAATAATAATAGTTAATCACAACATCAGCTGTTTTAAATGTACTCAGCATTGTATTCGAAAACCAGAGATACTTCTAATTCCACGTTCAAAGGGACACCCTGGACAGCAGGCCAGTAGAGACTAACCCGACTTGCGGTAACATAAAAAAAAAAGCTCCAGTGATGCAGCTCCTCCTATTCGTGTCGGCTCTTGAGAAGTGTGTGTTTTTGACTCATCAGCCCGGGGTCATCAAACACAGAGGATGTTAACATGGTGGAAAAACACTTTTTTAAAAGAACAACATCTGCTGCTGCATGAGAGGAGAGGCGGGAGGAGAGAGAGAGGGAGAGAGAGAGAGAGAGAGAGAGAGGGAGAAAGATGGGGGCCACAGTGTAGATAAGGCAGTCTTGTTCCTTATTTATGTCTTATTATAGCTACAGCGGGGCCCGGCCACAGACAGTCACCGGGGACACAATGATGAACTGCTCGACAAGACAGCCTCCTCACTCCTGGGAAGGAACACTCCTTCCATTTTTTTCCCCCCCTCCCTCCACTCCTCTATTCCTCCACGTCTACCGTTAACACTTTGTTTTTAACCCCCTCCGATGATGGGCCTCGCTTCCTTCTTTACGTACACGCTAAGGTGCTGCAGTTTAGTGCAGGGCGGGCAGGTGACATGATTAAGACGTCCTCCCTCGCACCGTATCACTTTTCTCCCCTCGCCCGGTTTTGTTTCCGATCCTCTCCCGGCGCCGGACTCTCTGGTGGGGTGACCCGCCGAGGTGCATGTGACTGAGCTCATTACCTGGCTTAATGAGAAGACAGCACCACCGAGACAGCAGCTGCACTCTACCTGAACGCTCGTCTCGCAGGAGAACCCGTGTAAATACTCCCGACTACCGAGACAAGCAAATACACTTGATTGTCCCTCGGAGACGCCAGACAAAGTGGAAAGCGTGAAGAAATAAAAGGAGGAGGAGGGAGGAGTGTTTGGCTTGATGATGCGTCTTAGTTGTTGGTTTATGGAATTACCCTTGTACCAACACGCTCTTCCTGTGAGTAAACCCTTTTTTTTTTTTTTTTGCCTGGTTCAGGAAAATTAATGTCTATGAGCGCAATACAATCCATCATATAGTGAAGGCAGAGGTCATTCAGGAAATGATAGCAGGCAAGATAGGCTTCTCCTCCACACACACACACACCTACACACACATACGTGAGAAAGAGGATATAGAACTGGGGGGCAAAGAATCCTTGATGTGCGTCTCTGATTTTACTCTTTGACTTTGCTAAGTTGGAGAAGATACGAGACATAAGGGCCTTGAGGTTTCCTCTTCACCCGCTAACATGCTCACTTAAGTCTGATGGTCCGTCACGGGTTCCGGTTTGAATTTGAAATCATCAATGAGGACACAAAGACAACAACTCTCACTAGACACTAACCTCTACTTGTTATCGACTTGTGGGAGGAAACTGGAGTTCACAAAGGAAACTGAAAGTGTGGTACGATGGCGAGAACATACAAGTTCCACACAAAAAAAAAGACCCACATGGGGCCCACATCATGCAAAACATCCCAAAACATGTTTTAAAATTTAAGGTAGGGTAAGGTAAGGTAAAACTTTATTGATCCCTCAGGAGGTCTCCTTCGGGAAATCTATTTAGTGGTAACCTACCAGGTGATAAACCTCTCACTAGCTGCACTATCCCCATCAAACCATTTTGAATATATAGTTACATGTTATAGTATATATAGTTATATGTTATAGTTACACAATATAACAGGCCGTAGGGTGACAATAAGGGATGTATTTAGAGAAATCAAACCTCTTCACTCTACCAGGATCTTTTTTTTTCTTCTGAAAATGTCACGTCACTCAAACAAGTGAATTATAAGTGAAGAAAAAAGAGAAAATTATGAACTTCTGTCTCTGGAATGCATCCTAAAAGTTACATAAAGGTCCAGAGAAAACCATATACATATTTTCTATTGTCCTCGCTAGCTCTTCAAAATAATGGTACAATGGAAATAAAAAAGACTCACCAGAGACACATGAACCCATGTGTTATCTTTGTGTCAATGGGCCCGAAAACAAAAGTGTTTGAGGTATCCCTTTTGTTGTCTCTGAGTCAAGGTGAACGATCTCCACGACTGCATATGCATTTATGGGAAACAGGGAGGTCATTCATCGTGACCCCGAGACAACACAAGGAATACCACAAACACATTTGTTTTGGGGACCAAACGTTGACCCGGTGATAACACACGGGTTTATCAATTGAATAGCTAGTAGCGCTCACAAAGTCCTTCAGGGACGGTGCCACTGAATTGATATGGTCCCCCCCCCCCCCCCCCTCATTATTGACCCAGGCCTCAAATCAAACATTGCCAAAGCTTCACATTTGAGCGTCACAATATTGCGGCGCTGCATTCTCTCACACGCCGACCCACACACACACACACATGTGCACACCTTCACACACACACACCCTTCTCATCCTTCTCCATGTATGAAGTTGTTGACAGATTAATCACATGCATTAATTATTGACAGTAACTTCAATGTGAAAAGCAAACATCCGTCACCCTCGCCCTGTTTTAAATCATTTATACATCCCCTACATGGATAATCATATGGCTATCGATCCGAATACTTCAAGCACAAGGACGTATTGATAACACAACTTTACATTCAAGATGAGCTCGGGCCGAGGCAGATCCGTATCCACAGGTAGAAGCGGGCTTTTGTGAACCTCCAGAACCGGCATTGTCCTCCTCAAGGCCGAAGCTGACATGTTTGACTGGGTTTGGGAGCGAGAGACGCGATGACATGGAGATAAAGGCAAACAAAGACAGCCAGGCCGTGTCCTAAAAATGGACAGATGAGGGTATCTCTCTTTCTCTCCTCCGGCTGAGATGGAGCGAGAGGGTTTTTATCTGGCTGACAGAGTGAAGGATGTGTGGTCAGGTTCTACTCTGATGCTCCTGTCCTTTTAGTAAATCAGCCTTCAGTGTTGTCACCTCGTAGACCCACAGTCACACATCACTGGTGTCACTCTTACATGATACTGTCGACACACACACACACACACACACACAGAGGCACGTATGCACACACGCTTCTTAAGTCAATGACACGACCAGATATGAACAAACACCAGACACTCCTGGAGTTAAGAACGTGCTGGTGTTCGTACCTGCTGGACATGATGTTTGAGAAGTTAGTTTGTCACTTCCTGCTCCATCACACAACAACTCTACCGTCCGTCATGTTTCACCTGATGGCAGTCGTCCCTGCACTACAGGCCTTCAGCACACACACAGGTGTTCACAACCTTATCACTGAATAGTTGTTTTTAATTGATAGAGACAAAAACACTTTCCTCTCTTTGTTATAATGTCGGTGTCAATGTAGTTTTGTATTTAAAAAGATGTAAAATAACAATAAAGACTTGAATTTTTAACATTTACAATTGTATAGCATAACTTTTTTATATGCTAATGCCAACAGTGAACACTTCCTCAACAGGCCTTTTTCTTAAACATTATTTGAAAACACATGTTACGATAAAATAAATAAAACAAATAAATAGTATCGTTTACACGCAACCCCAAAAATATATGTATAAATAATAATACAAATAATATATATATAGTCCTCTACAGCAAGGGTCCCCAACCTTTTAAACACTGTGGATCAGTTTAATGTCAACATTATATTCAGGGACAAACCTTCAGATAAAATATATATATCAGTATATATATTCTAGTTTTTCACCAATTTTCACTAGTTTACATGTTTATTTTTAAAGTTAACTTGAAAAAAATCATTTTGACACATCAATAGTTGCAGGGAAAGTTTTTTTTTCACAAAAAAAAGCACTCTTTAGACAGTAATAATCAATAGAACAGAAATTATGTTTTGTTTTTTTTTCTGTGCGATTCTACAGGACACAACCTTCTCCAAATGTAGTACTAGTTCCTGTAAGTTCTGTACTATTCTGGAGTGTCGTAAAGTGTCTTAAAACAATGTTAAATGACAAATATCTACATACTGTGTAATCACAGTCACAGGTAAGTTGATTTATTGTGTTCTAAAGATTTTTAGATTTCTGCCCTTCAGGGCCACCGTAGTTCTTGCTATCAGAAGAGCAATTGAATTGTGAATTATTTTTTAACTTTCACCAAAATTGTGTCCCATTATTAATGCTTGTAAATAACTTAGTTTAAATAAGCAAATAAGCAATATCAACTATGTGCAAACACTGGTGATTGCTCCTGATGATAAGGTTCCAGGGTTGAGTCAGTACTTGGGTGACTTAGGTCGGTCTGTCAAACTGAGCCTGAGAAACCTGGGTGTTGTATTTGATAAAGACATGTCTCTTGTTCGACACTGCAGAAAACTGATCAGAAACTGTTTCCTTCAACTGAGAAAAATCTCTAAACTTAGGAAAATGTTGTCGGAACATGATCTGAATCTTATAATCCATGCGTTTGTTTCTTCTCGTCTGGACTATTGTAACAGTTTGTTTTCATGTCTTAACAAGAAGGATCTGTCTCGCCTGCAGTTGATTCAGAACTCTGCAGCAAGAATTCTAACCCACTCTAGTAGAAGAACTCACATTTCTCCAATCCTTAAAACTCTTTACTGGCTTCCAGTTTCTTTCAGGATCAACTTTAAAATTCTGGTTCTTACTTTCAGATCTATTCATGGTCAGACTCCTCCTTACATCACTGATCTGATCCAGCCTTACACCCCAGCTCGGGCTCTGAGGTCTGTGGATCAGAATCTACTTATGGTTCCACGCACACGGCTCAGGACCAGAGGAGAGAAATCTTTTCAGGCTGTTGCTCCTAAGCTTTGGAACAATCTTCCTCTCTCTTTGCGCTTGATGGATCTACTGACTCCTTTAAGAAACATCTTAAGACGTTTCTATTTGTTCAGGCTTTTCCTTGATTTCTGGAACTCCTGTGTTGTTCTCAGTATTATCTTGATCTTTAAAGTATATACTTTTTTGAGTATTGTTTTGATTGTTTAAGCGCTTTGTGACCCTGGTCTAGAAAAGCGCTATATAAATAAATATTACTTACTTACATACTTACTTACTTAAATACATACAGAAGGACAGACAGAAGAAATCTTATGTTGTAAAACATGCGTTAAGATCAAATTCCGTCTTTCCTTTGCCCCTCAGACATTAATAATCTATCCATAGTGCAGATCATCACAAAGATGGGAAAGGGTAGGGATCAATATCTTCCTCGTGTAAGATGTATTGCTTTCTGATCGATTATTCGGAGCGATCAGCCTCTCTGAGATCGACCACGCAGTCTAAATTTAGAGGCCAGGAAGAATAATACCCGGCGTGGACGCAGCTCAGCGCCTTATGTCATCCGCTTGTCATTATCTCATCACGACATTTAGAGAACTGGGATTGTGAAATAATTCCGTTAATAAGATATTGATCCTCCCGCTCCGAGTTCATGGAGACAAACCTGGACGACAGATCGTGCGGAAGAGACGAGGAGAACAACGAACGGAAGCTTTGCAATCAAAATACAAGGAGATCTTTTCACACGACTATCAAAACAACACGCGATCATAACAAGTGTCGGAACTTTCACGAGGCAAGAATCGTGACGAGGATTCAAACCATTCACCCTGAAACTGTGTCACCAGAGTCAAATAAAGGTCAACTTATTCTCACCATTCAAATGTTCAATGTTTTATAAAGCGAGTATTCAATATTTTTTGGGATACTTATTAACGGAGCATGTAACCAGGAATGGGAACTTATACAGGTACATTTTTATTTAATTTTTTATTGTTAAATACAGATGAAACCACAGAGAATGTAATCATCATGCCATCTTCAACGGTGTGGTCTGCTGGGGGAGCAGCATGACAGCAAAGGATAGGGCTAAACTGGACAGCCTTATTAAGAAGGCCGGTTACGTCCTAGGGCGCCCCCTGGATCCTGTGGAGGAAGTGTCTGGGAGGAGGATACAGAGCAAGCTGGCCTCCATGAGAAAGAACTTATCTCACCCTCTCCAGCACACACTGAGGGCATTGAGGAGCTCCATCAGTGATAGGATGCTCCATCCCAGGTGTGTGAGGGAGAGGTACCGCAGGTCCTTCCTCCCTGCTGCCATCAGACTCCACAACAAGAACACAGCCAGATAATATTTAACAGCACCTTTTCTTCTTGTTATTTTTGTAAATATGTTAGTGTATATATATAGTATAGGGCAGATTTTTATTCTATTCTATTTATATTTTTTTAATTTTATTTTTATTTCTGGGTGTTTTTATTTTTTGTATATTGCTGTTCAAACCGAATTTCCCCTTGCGGGACAAAAAAAGGATTCTGATTCTGATCAACTAGTTCTTGACTACTGATCAAAATTTTCCTTAACATTTAAAATGAATTATAATTGAATTTAAATGCAATATTTATACAAATGAATTGTACAATTATTTTTAGTTTTATTCGTAATAATTAAATGTAAAATGCATCTCATACAAACTTGATGGGGTCAATATTGTGTCTTATCATCTTTCAAATTTGATTGAAAATGTATAGATAAGATGTAAATGTTTATAGATAACTGTGACGTAAGACCATTGTTGACTTGTGTTTGGTCTTCTTTTGTCTGAAGTTCACAATTGAATTTAATCAATTCAAGATATGAACTTTAACTCACAAACCATTTTCAATATGATCTTAACTCTTCCAGTCTGTAGCAGGAATTTTACGGTTTGACAAACATGAATAAAAAGAAAGAACTAGAAAAATGCATTTCCAGAAGAAAATGCAGTGTGAATGCTGAACCTCCTGTGCTGTGGAAGTAGTAGTGGAATTACTATTAAAAATAGAAGTAGTAGAAAAGTAAAAGTTGTAGTGGAAGTACTATTAAAAGCAAAAGAAGTGGAATTATTATTTAAAGTAGAAGTCAAATTAGTAGTAAAAACAGAAGTAGTAGAAAAATAAAAGTAGTAGAAGAATTAGTAGTAAAAGTAGAATAAGTAGTAGTATTAGTGGTATTAATAGTAGTGAAAGTAGAAGTATTAGGTCAAAGTGGAAGGAGTTGAAACATGTGTTTAAGATTTTCCCCATATAAATAAATGGGTTAGAAAAAGAGGAATAAAAGAAAGGGTGGAATAGATAAAAGAAAGCTAGAACATAGCCCGCATTTCGGAAACAAGCTGAATTTATAAAAGTTTGAACGGTTAAAATCGGATAAAATTTGTGGGAGGAGATGCGGAACAAAGTTTAGGTCAGAAGAAAACAGGATCTCAATGCTTCCCAGCATTCACACAATTACGTGGTTCAAATGCAGGGGACACCCTGGACAGGTCTCTCAATCCTTCTGGATGAACATACTAAAGGGAAAACCCCTCACACCTACTAACAACATCAAGTCATCAGTGAAACCCAAGAGTGCGTGGAGAACATACAAACCCCTCAAACATGTAACGGACAATTGCTATAAAAGCAAGAAAAATATCTATTATTACTCAAACGACGCGTAAAAGGTGACGCCTCCACCAACATTCCAATTACATTTTTACTTTTAACCACCGGCGTCCTCCCGGTCCACACAGGACTCGGAGGCCCCGCCCACCTCGCACCCCCCCAGGCTCTCCCTTCCCCTGGGCTCGCCTCCATGATTGGAATGAAAGGTAATGGTCCTGAAAGAGGAAGAAAGGAGACTTTCCTCTACTCTTATCTTTTTTACACCTTCACCAGCTCACACACACACACACACACTCACACACACACACAGTGTTGTGCGCATGAACACGATATACACATATAAGGGAATAATTGATGCACACAGACACACATACATACATTACATCCTCAACAAGATGACGACAAAAACAACATTGATTTAATTGTGGCGCACATCAAAGTGGAACATCTCGGAGGATGAAAGTAATGCCAACAGTTTTGTCTCTTTGAGAGAATATACATTTGGAATAAAATCCGGAAAGATGTACTGCTAAACAGATACAAAGTCGTTTAATAGGAAGTTTAAAATATTCATAAATATTGAATTAATCATTTATAGTAGATCTGAAATTAACCGCGGTCCTTGAAGTATTAGATGTGAGGAGAAAAAAAAAAAGAAGGAGTCTGTGATAGAGAGTCAACGATAAAGAATGAGCCCTCCAGACTTTTCTGCTTCTCTGTGGATGAATATTCATGTTGGAATCAGATGCTGCTGCACAAAGACACGTTGATTCGCTCTTAATTGAAATGTTGGCTTTTTGTCCAACAGGTACGTTTTCAGAGTCAAGACAGCAGTAACTTTGGGGGGAAATTTACTAAGTAAAATATTTATTTTTTTCATATTAAAGTGAAGAAAATTCATGAAGATAAAAGAAATAATTTAATTTGAGCAGGATGAAGTTTGACTTGTCACCCTTGTTTTATCTCAGGGTCAACACAAGGCAGCACAACACGGGCCTTCGGGTCATCTTGACCCTGAGATAACACAAGGGTCATTTTAACTTCTTCACTAAAATTAATCAAAATAGAATGTCAATGGAAAATGAATTTGACTTTTTATATTATCCTTTTTATTTTGTTCCAAAAAAGAAACACTTTGTAAGGACTTTTTTTTTTTCGATTTGTATTCTTTTAGTGATCAAACAGTAACACATGTTTTATTAGATACTAACACAAAAAAGCTACAGGACATTATATATCAGAATAATTGTTATTTAAGAAAAGAAATAAGAAAAATTACAACATACTGCCGAAAAAAAGGTACATTTAGTCGAAATATAGTTATTATTATTGTATTGTTTTACTCTGCTTATGAATGGTAAAAGTCAAGTGAAATAAGTAGATACATAGAGAGATAGAACTATAGGAACAGAGATAAATATCTTTAAATATATGTATTAAACATGATTATAGATCATGTCGGAAATGTCCACAGTGACCTCTTAGAAAGAAACTATTGATTTCTTCTATTATTCAGAAACAATCAGAATATTTTTTTGGAAACTCTTTGACTTATAATTACTTTTTTGTCGCATCACAATGTGTAAGATTAAGTGCCGCACACATGCAGGAACACACACACGCGTGTGCAGCTCCATCCACACATGTTTACTCTTGCGAGTCACGGAAGTGTCTCAGAAGCGACATTGAAGTTAAGGACACTGAAGGCTCCTCTGATCACATTCTCACCGCTGCTCCTGCTGACACAGCATCCTGCTACTGGAAACTAAACTGGTGACCTGAAACTATTCACTCACATCCCCTGGAATCCCTTCCCCTCGTCCCCTGTGTGAGCGTTAGTATGAGTGCGAATAAAAGCTGAGTCTGCGTTTTCCCAAGCCTTTCAGAGATAGTGGTGTCTTACAGTAGATTACGGTGGATCCGATCCATACAAGCAGGCCCGGGGTCTCCGTTCCTGTCGGCTCCGGAGGATGATTAGGGTTCGACACACAAAGACATGAAGCGCCACAGACTTCATGATGGGACCGCACACAGAGCAGGAAGACACAACACAACCAAGTGAGAAGTGATGAATATTGCATCTTTGCAGCTGTCAGTCCACATGTGAAGGGAATTCATCACAGTTTCAAACACTGATGACCAGGAGAGACTCTTCCACACTCTTTCCTTCACTCTCGTCGAGCATTCTTGGATCCTCAGTCGTCTAAAACTTAATTTTTAATTGAATTACCGCTTTAAAACGGTCATGTAAGTTCACAAGGACTGACTCTATGAAATTAAATAAATAAAAAAAAGTGTATTTTATGTAAGTAAGTAAGTAAGTAATCTGTATTTATATGGCGCTTTTCCTGACCAGGGTCACAAAGCGCTTAAACAATCAAAACAATATTCAATAAAGTATATACTTTAAAGGGCAAGATACAACTGATAACACAACAGGAGTTCCAGAAACCATCAGTAGATTCTGATCCACAGACCTCAGAGCCCGAGCTGGGGTGTAAGGCTGGATCAGATCACTGATCTAAGAAGGAGTCTGACCATGAATAGCTCTGAAAGTAAGAACCAGAATTTTAAAGTTGATCCTGAAAGAAACTGGAAGCCAGTGTGCCTTAAGAATGTATTTATTGTTAACATCTTAATGTTACAATCATTTTTTTTATCATATATTTCCTCATATCATACATTCCTTACACTTATTTACACTGTATTTTGACAATTAAAGTTTCTTTTTACAGAAATATTCTTAAGTAATTTTAGGTTTTAATTGGTTTGCATTTTATTTAATTCCATATTGATTTACTTCACATTTAAAAAAAACAGCCACTTATTTACACTGTATTTTTGCAGTCATTGTAGAGTTAATATTTTTACAGAATTATTCTTAAATAATTTTAGGTTTACATTTTTATTGGTTTGCATTTGAATTTATTTCATATTGATTTACTTCACATTTTTAAAAAACACCCACTTATTTGTCAGCTTAATCAAAACATTTTCTTATTCATATCTCAAGCTTTGAGACAAGCTATTGTACAGTAAAATTGTCAGAGTATTTTGCTATTTATATATTTAAATGAGTGTGTTACTACAATAAAACATAAATCCTGTAAAATACTGATTTTTTTTTTTTTTTTAAATAACTTTGTATATATAATCAAATTTAACGTGCAATATCTGTCGGTTACATTTGTCTATTTAATCTCGTTGACTTTTATGCAACATTAGAACTCATCTTTAAGATAAATGTTTTATTTTGAAGAAGGTATTTTAATATATAAAGCTTCGTCTCATAGAAGCTGTCGGAGAATAAATGGCCTTCTCTTGGTTACTGTACCTCGGACTACAGTGATGAGGGGTGAAGGGGGTCACGGGGGGTTAATAAGGCAGTGGGTATAAAACCAGCACTGGCAGGTAAGGGTGTCACCGTCGTCTAGACCACGGTAAAGGAGGACACACACCTCACACACACACACTCATACACACAGCAGGGGAGAAGGACGCGAGCTGCTCAGTATGCAGTCGTGACATTGTCCACATCTGATATGGGACATTAGCCCACGACTCCCTCCATGCAGCCCTGCCCTTCACTTTATATTACTTTATGTTAATAGAGAAATATTACATACGACATCATTTGTCTTTGTTACCTCGGCACCTCACCGCTGATTTAAATGCATATGTTTACCTCTGCAGACAGGTGAAGACAGCAAGAGGGGGGGTTGTTTCTGTGTACAAACATACACGTTCAAATGTATTGATCCGAGGCCACCTCGCACTTGCTCCGCTGAACCACCTTAAGTGAAGCAACACGACGCATGTACTCTCGCAATTTTACCTTCAGACATTTTGTGTGTCTGGTGTGGAGACATCTAGACGTACATCGAGAGTCTCATCGTCTCGACAGTTCTGTATTCCGTAGACAATGTTAGGGACTGAGGTGCTCACTAGAAAGAACTGAAACATCTTACACTCCGACCAAAGATTCAATTCAATTCAATTCAATTCAATTTTATTTAAAGTGTCTTATCATAACAAAGTTATCTCAAGACACTATACAGTTGAAATAAGACTAGAGTTGATTAAGGAAAAATAGATCCCAGCAATTCAACAAAGAGCAAGAAACAAAACACTGTACAGTGAGCTGTACAGTGAGCAATGGCGAGGAAAAACTTTTAGAAGGCAGAAACCTTGAGCGGAACCAGACTCATTGTTGACGGCCTGCCGCTTTGACCGGCTGGGAGGAAGGATGGGGGGTAGACAGATGGATAAGGAGAGGAGTGAGGGAGGATATAGTGAGAGAAAAGAGGAGAGTGTAGGAGAGTCCATGGGGGTGCTGGAGAGAACTCGGGATCTGATGACGTGGTGAAGATCCTGGATCAGCAGAAGCTCTGGAGGTGGATAACAGACAACTCAAGTAATCAAATGAATAAAACAACCACCATGATTGAAGTTTCGGGTCAGGACAAACAAATCAATATGAAGCTGCCACCGAGGGGTCTGGATAGGTTCGTACATTGAAAACAATGTTGTGATACTGTAGTAACAAGGATATATTTGTAGTATTGCTCTGATGTTGCAGAATGAAACTAAAATAAGTCCAAACATCAGCCTTAAAAGCTGCTGACGTCCTCTCGTCCTCAGTCATCGCCAGGATCTCGTAGGATTTTATTGTTTTTTTAGCTTTTATTTACACCCCTAGTAATAAGTAGGTGACACTATCGAGAGTTGCCTCAACGATGGCGTCTGTGGCGGAGTATTCGGCCCACTTGCTCGGGTTGCGGCCAATTGCTACCATGGAGAACTAAGTTTAGTGGAGGGCAAGAAATGCTCCGCGATCCTCTATGTTCTTATTATCTTTTATTTAATGTTTTTGAAAATACTATAGCGGCGGCTTTTTCTAACAACTATGACTATCACCAGTGTCGTCCGCTATAAGCAGACCCGACTGGTCACTGGTATGAGTCCGGCAAAATGGCCACCACAATTCCCAGATGATTCCAGAGCATGGAAGTCACCGCAAAGCTGCCCATTAGTAAGTAAGTAAGTAAGTAATATTTATTTATATAGCGCTTTTCGAGACCAGGGTCACAAAGCGCTTAAACAATCAAAACAATACTCAAAAAAGTACATACTTTAAAGATCAAGATAATACTGAGAACAACACAGGAGTTCGAGAAATTCAAGGAAAAGCCTGAACAAATAGAAACGTCTTAAGATGTTTCTTGAAGGAGTCAGTAGATCCATCAAGCGCAAAGAGAGAGGAAGATCGTTCCAAAGCTTAGGAGCAACAGCCTGAAAAGATTTCTCTCCTCTGGTCCTGAGCCGTGTGCGAGGAACCATAAGTAGATTCTGATCCACAGACCTCAGAGCCCGAGCTGGGGTGTAAGGCTGGATCAGATCAGTGATGTAAGGAGGAGCCTGACCATGAATAGCTCTGAAAGTAAGAACCAGAATTTTAAAGTTGATCCTGAAAGAAACTGGAAGCCAGTGAAGAGTTTTAAGGACCGGAGAGATGTAAGTTCTTCTACTAGAGCGGGTCAGAATTCTCGCTGCAGAGTTCTGAATCAACTGCAGGCGAGACAGCTCCTTCTTGTTAAGACATGAAAACAAACTGTTACAATAGTCCAGACGAGAAGAAACAAACGCATGGATTACAAGCTCCAGATCATGTTCCGACAACATTTTCCTAAGTTTAGAGATTTTTCTCAGTTGAAGGAAACAGTTTCTGGTCAGTTTTCTGCAGTGTCGAACAAGAGACTTGTCTTTATCAAATACAACACCCAGGTTTCTCAGGCTCAGTTTGACAGACTGACCTAAGTCACCCAAGTACTGACTCAACCCTGGAATCTTATCATCAGGAGCAATAACCAGTGTTTCAGTTTTGTCCACATTTAGCTGTAAAGTGTTTTCACTCAGCCATTGTTTGATTTCTAGCAAACAATTGACTAAGCTGTTCAGCCTCTGGGGCTCAGTTGGATCAAAAGAGCAGTAGAGCTGGATGTCATCAGCAAAAATGTGATAAGAAACATCTGGAAATCTCTGAATGATTTTACCGAGGGGAATCAAGTACAGCAAAAACAATAAAGGACCCAGAACAGAACCTTGAGGGACTCCACACAACAGATCTGCCGATTCAGACCTCATTTGATTGGCAGATACACTAAAACTGCGCCCAGAAAGGTAAGATGAGAACCATTCTAACACAGATCCAGACAGTCCCACTTCATCCCTCAGTCAGAATATTCATCCATTCTGCATGAATATTCTGTTATAATGAATGTGTATAGTATTTTTGTGTTACTCTTGTACTGATACATGGTTTAATAAACCTTGAAATGACCAGACAATATATCAACAAACTTCCTTACAGCTGTGAGCTATCCTGGAGAAAAAATGATTCTAAATACAGATGTTTGTATCCAACGTGATCGTCAGTAAAAAGCAAACTGTAGCAGACCACCAGTTGCCCTCTGATGTCCTCTTGGGGGTGTGTGTGTGTTGTTTGTTATTACCACATTCTCTGAGAGCCATCATCAGTGCTCTCATTCATCTATAAGTCAATGGATCAATGTTTGGCTGCCATTGAGCCTGAAAGCTCTCAGCCGTATCGACCTGTCATTTAAAACACAGATGATTGCTGGACTTTTAATGTAAAAGGCATCTCAACATCCGTCAAACTAACAACTCTCATGCATCGTATCTGTGTGAAGACTCGCCGCCCGAAACCAAAACGTCGTCCTGACAACGTTCAGAGATGCAAAGACTGTACGACTCCTTGAGTAGATGGTTGCCATATGGAATTCTATTGATCGTGCCGGTGAATAAATGTGGGAACATTGTCATGCATGTAAATGGTCGAGCATTAACAGTAGGCGAGGCCCTTCTACTGTAAACGATTCTGCACTTTGTCATCTGTACAGTTTCAAAGCTCATACATTACACCGGCCAAACACCGTCATCACTCTAGCGGCTGATGCTAATGCTAAAGTTCCCCACCAGGCCTTTCTAAGTATAGTGCACACATTTCAGTGTGTGTGTGTGTGTGTGTGTGTGTGTATGTGTGTGTGTGTGTGTGTGTGTGTGTGTGTTTGCTCTGCCTTTAGTGTTGATTATGAAGCCAGAGATTGATAGTTGGCGTGACACAGTGTTTAATCACGTTGGCATTCTAAATGAAAAGAAAAATGACAGTTGTTATGGATTATCATAGTGACATCATGCTGCTGTTGTTTACTTTGGTCCAGGAAATATAAACTAATGGCTACTGCGAATCAAGTATAAAAATCAAAATCCGGATGTTTAAAAATGTATTTTTTTTCACCTATCAGAGGTTCTGACATGTGTGAAACAAATACACCCCCCATCCAGAGCAACCCACCCAGGTGCTGGTTCTTTCCATCACTCATGCCTGGACAACTAACAAAGATGCTTCCAGAAAACACCCAACCAATCTAACACTCTCTAAGACCCCGTTCATACTAAGCCTATCGCAACCGGTTGAATAGACTGGAGGTGCTAAACCGGTTGAATTAAGCCTAGTATGAACGCAAATCAACCGTTTTTTTAAGGGTTTTAACCGGTTGAGCAAAAAGTCACAGGCTTCAGCCTAGCCGGATATGTCAAGAGCGTATGAACGCAAGAGGTTTTAGCCGGTTGAACCCGCTAATTATGCAGAGACTTTTCAACCGGTTAAGATAGGCTCAGTGCGAAGTAGTAAGGGTGAACCAATGCGCGTTACTAAGGACAACACGTCTATTGATCAGATTTAGCCGTAGAATAAACAATGCAATTCCACTACAGGAAATTCTCAACAGATTACCGTGTTCCGGTACTATCACTAACATTACTAGTCTGTAATGTTACTTGACACATCTGTGGTGGTAAATTGGCATGTGGCGACAATAGCAAGGCACTGTCTGCGCTTACGTTGATGTATTTTTAGTACTTTTTATTGGATTAGATTAGATAGACTTTCCCTCTGGAGCTCTACTTCAGGAAATTTGGTTTCCAGTTCTCAGCAAAAGCCATAAAGACACGAACAAGAAGAACAAAGTGCAAGGAATGACAAAGTGCAAATATAAAGAGCATAGATCAAAGGAAATAACACAAAGATGAACATAAAATAGAATACATCATCTTTTCACTCTGCTCGTGCGCCCAAACTCAGAGTTACACAGTTTAAAGTTTTTCATATTAAGAACGTTTAACCTTTATGGAGGGACATGTATTAACACAAAAGTGTGCAATTGGATGCATATCATCAAAGATCAATATGATTTATACCATTACAAACTATAATCGAAAGTTACCCAACAAAAGGCAGATATATCAGGTGACTACTGCCATTGTACCAAATAGGAAAGTAGACCAAGATGGGGTAGAGGGGGTCTTAAGGTACGGTGAGTGTGGAAGGGGAACTAAAGAAGACATCGTGTCAGAAACATCACCAACTACCTGAATTGACAGAAAAAATGGCCTGAATTTAGAGTCATCTTGTGACTGGGGACGTGTTTGGACACGAGACCCAAGACACAACTGATGAAATAAACCCACATAAACACTGGAGTTTCACCCTCTACCCTGTAAAACAAGCTTCCTGCCAGCGGAACGACATGAAACGCAAGCACACGCCAGCCTTTCAAAGAGCCGTGCAGACGTCCTGACTAATATAGATTTCCTTTGCTTCTGGTGACTTAAATGTGAAGGAGTTCATGTCTCCGGCGCTGTTAAACACATTCACAATAAAAGAAATGTGAAGAGGACAGAGACAGGACTGGAGGAGGAGGATGTTCCAGCTCGTGCTCATTACAATCAATTAGGGTCAAGTTGAGAGCAGAGGGAGAAAGAGGGGGGTCGGCGGAGAAAGAGTAGGGGGTGGCATGGTGGCAAATATGGGAAGATGGCCAATTATAGCGAGAGCAAGGGGAAATATGAATGATTTAGTGCTTAAACACACTGAGGGACACACATATCTGAGCAAAGCACACAGCCATTGAATAAAATGTCAAGCTTAGTGTAATCCAAGGGGAACTGTGCGCTGGTGTGTGTGTCACTAGTTTAGATGTGTAACCTGGTGAGTTAAGGATGGCCAACCACACAAAACAACCTTTGAGCATCGACCTGAAATCTGCAGGAATTCAGGGAGGACGTTCACTTCCGAGGCAATAATTACATTATTTTACAATTAGGGTTGTTTTCCCGTTTAAACTTCAAAACCTAAATGGGATTTAGTGGGATCTGGTTTGAGGAATCCCTTTGATTTTAAAATGATCCTTCCGTCATTCTGAGATATATATGTTAAAAAATAGGAACTTTCCTTTGTCACAAGTGAGTCATTAGGATTGTTCAAAACAAAAACAGGTAAATGTGCAACGACTCCTTCTCAAAAACATTCATTTTGGAAGATGAAAACATAACAATCCCGGCGTATATTCCGTCTTCTCCCTCCATAAACCCACACAGACGCCCACACAGCCACAAACCCGACGTGCGTTCGACTCATTTAAGCGAGATAATCCAGTTTTCCGGATGAATACGCCTTTGTGTCCCGAGGGCAGGGATCAAGATAAAGATATTAAACAAACAAGAAACCCCTAAACTAACCCTTGCCCCTCAGCTGTACACTGCCCCCCCCCCTCCATTATCAGCCTCGTCTTCCCTCCATCATATCCTGTGCTTCCTGTGACCTGGCTTGTTGCTTCCTCCTTCTGTCACACATGAGGAGAGATTAAGACGACAGGACTGTTATTGCTCCCACCAGTCCAGAGCTGTCCATCACACCAGTCCTCCAGCTATGTCACTGGGAGCATCTGAGGTGCTGCTGCTGCTGCTGCTCATGTTGACCGACCATAGATCAGAAAGAAAAAAACAAAGCACGTCACCCATTGCAGGATTACAAATATGATCCCCCTGGAGAATCAGAGAGAGGAGCTAGACTGGTCCAGACCACGGGTCATGTTTCCATAGTCAGCGTCTTTCCGTTTTTTGCTGACCCGCCATAGAGCAAGTGTTGTCTTCAGCCGGATCACAGATTTCTATCGTCCAAGGTTAGTGATTGACGACGATCAAAATGGCCTGAATGACAAAAGAAAGCGAAGGGGAGTCTCTCTTTAGGAAAGATGTTTTGGAGCTTTTTTAAAAACGTGTGTGCGAGGTAGGTTGACGGGGAAGGCCAAGAAGTTGCCGCCTCTGTTCCAAATATCTCTGGAAATAAGTTATTCTCTTATAAATCTTCAATTCATTCAGATTTATAAGATGTAACTCTTTATTAAGATCTCAGTTATGCAACGGGCCAGAACGTAAGACACACGACAGGCTGAACTAGAATTAGAATTTAAAGCATAATTTAGCAGTAAATCAGAGTTTAATCACTGAGGGCTAATTTTGGTTTAACTTCTACTTCCTTTTAAAAAATTAAACTGCCTTCTATCCGCTTCATTTTCTTTTCATTTAATTCATCCAAATGTGTAATGGTAATGATGCATCTTTTGGCCATCCTTAGCAATGAAATGGTCATTTGTAACTTTTCTTTCCTATATTTTATTTAATTCATGGTTTCATTAAGAACAGTCACGACTCACGGTGTATAACTTTCTAGCCATTTTTAAGATGCCGATGATGGTGACACAACTATTCTCTCATTTGTAAACAAACATGTGAACTATGGCAGCGATCCCGCAGTTTTTCTTCATTAACACTGGGGGGCGCCAAAAATGAATATGTTCAATTGCAGGTGGTGCTATTTTAAATTTGATTCTAATTAAGGATTTAAATCTTTAGCAGGGGATATATTTCATGAGTTTAACGACCTTAAAGTGAAATTCTCATCCATTCATTGTTCCATCTTGTTTAAATAAAAATGTAGTTTGACTGTAGAGTCCTTAAAGCTGAATGTTCCTTTTATATTTTCAAGGGAGGTTTTATTTCACCGGTTCAGCTGCTCTGTCATTCATCTTACCATCAATAGAGAATAAAGTAGCTGAATTTATCAGATACCAAACCAAGAAAAATATTTACATTTAAAATTGCAACAGCCAAGTAATTTTGATTTTAATGTTTTATTTCCTCTTTAACATGCTTGCATTGATAGTATAAATAGTATTGAGTTAAGGTTATTTCTAAAGCGCCTTTCTAGACCAGGGTCACAAAGCGCTTGAACAATCACAAACAATACACAGTTAAAATATAAACTTTAAAAGATCAAGACACATGAGCAATATGTACCCCTGAAGGTGGATTTTTTTGTAGAAAAACAGCAGAATGTAAAGTTCAACACTGCAGAAAACTGACCAGAAACTGTTTCCTTCAACTGAGAAAAATCTCTATACTTAGGAAAATTATGTCACAACATGATCTGGAGCTTTTGATCCATGCGTTTGTGTTTTCTCGTCTGGACTATTGCAACAGTTTGTTTTCATGTCTTAACAAGAAGGATCTGTCTCGCCTGCAGTTGATTCAGAACTCTGCAGCGAGAATTCTAACCAGCTCTAGTAGAAGAACTCACATTTCCCCGATTCTTAAATCTCTTCACTGGCTGCCAGTTTCTTTCAGGTTCAACTTTAAAATTCTGGTTTTAACTTTCAGATCTATTCATGGTCAGGCTCCGCCTTCCATCAGTGATCTAATCCAGATTTACACCCCAGCTTGGGCTTTTGGGGCCTATGGATCAGAATCTACTGATGGTTCCTGAAAACACGCTTCAGGACCAGAGGAGAGAAATCCTTCCAGACTGTTGCTCCTAAGCTTTGGAACGATCTTCCTCTCCCTCTGTGTTTGATGATCTACTGACTCCTTCAAGAAACATCTTGAGACATTCCTAATTTCATAGGCTATAAGGGAGTTATTAGTGCATAACAGTTTTGGGCTTTTTTGTCCTTTGTGGACTAATAATTGTAATAGACAGAGCAGATCATGGCGATCATTTTGAGCTCAAAAGATCTCTGCAAGACCCCTGTAGCACCGTGAGAATCCAAGCTGACTCCAGTGTCCTTTATAGATATAGATACATTCTTGAGAGGCGGAGAGATGAGATACATCTTTATCAAACTCTTGATCTTCATGTCCATTAACCAGGAGGTCTCAGGAAGGTGACGGAAAAATATATAGTTCTTGTTGCACAAAACCTTTCACAAAAAACTCCTCTTATGACCCGATTGTTATTGTGTGATCTTAGGAACATGAAGTCCTCTTCGTCCAATCCCTGAATAAATACTGCGACACAAGTAAACTCCAGACTCGCTATGAAACAAAATTGCACAAAACTCTCTGAGATAATCAGGAAAACTCTCCTGGTTTCCATTAGTATGAAAGACAGGCGGGATTTAAGGAAAGATAAGTCGGCCTGAAAATCTGCGCTCTCCAGAAGACAAGAAACAAACACACCTGCTCCCAAAGACCAATACCCCGGTGTCCCCTGGCTCCCCCTGCCTCACACACCACAATTGCTTATTATAGACAAACACACACACGGCCGCACAAACACAAGCGCACACGGGGCCACAGTCCCTCTCCTCATTACACACAGCAAGTGCGGTGAGAGATCGCGGCGGGCGAGTTTCCAGCGCTGCTTTGGTGTAATGGGAGGAAATGTTGGTGTTTCATCTGGAATTGATGAAATCTTGTTTCGCCGGCTCTCCCTGGAGCGGCGCCGCCGAGCACCGGGCTGTGTAAATGAAAGCCCCGGTCCAGAGCCGACCGGTCTGGAGAGCAGCGAGGGAGGCTGAGGAGACGCCGGTACCAGGATGTTCGGCTACAGAAACGTCTGACCCGGTTAACTGAGTCACTTTATGTCGGGACTTGCATCGGTATTATATCACGGTGGTGACATTTTACTGTGAATCATGAAATGTTGCACAGGTACTGTTTTGGTTCGTTTCTCGTTACATTGGATACGTTTGTACACAAAAAAGTTTTTTTATTTTTCTAATCTTTGCATTTTTATCAAGAAGTTAAAACCTATTTCACTTCATCACTTACATCCTTACATCACTACATTACACCCTTTACATTACATCCTTACATCACTGATCTGATCCAGCCTTACACCCCAGCTCGGGCTCTGAGGTCTGTGGATCAGAATCTACTTATGGTTCCACGCACACGGCTCAGGACCAGAGGAGAGAAATCTTTTCAGGCTGTTGCTCCTAAGCTTTGGAACGATCTTCCTCTCTCTTTGCGCTTGATGGAGTCTACTGACTCCTTTAAGAAACACCTTAAGACGTTTCTATTTGTTCAGGCTTTTCCTTGAATTTCTCGAACTCCTGTGTTGTTCTCAGTATTATCTTGATCTTTAAAGTATGTACTTTTTTGAGTATTGTTTTGATTGTTTAAGCGCTTTGTGACCCTGGTCTCGAAAAGCGCTATATAAATAAATATTACTTACTTACTTACTTACTTACTATTTTCCTCCGTTAAGTACCTGACAAGTACTGTTAAGCAACACACTTTCCTTGTGGTTTTACATGAAAACACAGAACGACCGACGAATAATGGATATAACAGTGAGAGAGATGTGAAAAGATGCTGCTCTTTTGTTGAAAATTTTTTGGATCTTGATATTCCCACCACGCATGGAACGATATCTGCTTCATCTTTGGAACGTCTGGACCAGAACTGCGGACCTTAAATGCGGACTGACTTTATGTGGCCCTCATGAGGTCAAAGATCATGTAGAAACTATAAAATGTATTTTGTGTTTAAATATATTATTCCATATACAATATATTATTATTATCATAATTTTGGCTTTTTTCATTTTTGTGAGTATTTTCTTGCCCCTCAAAAATGTTTAAAGGGTAACTAATGTGTCTCTTAAATATATGCTGGACTCAGTATGTGTCTGTTGGTAAAAAACTCTCTTTTGATTAAAATATTTCAGATTGGTCAAGTCAAGCATAGAGGTTTGTCATTGGTTCAGTCCAATCCACCTCCAAAGGGACTTGTTTTATAAACAAGGAGGGGGGGTGTATTTAAAGCTGGCTGGAGGAGGAGGGAAGACCATTATTATATTGGACTCCGCTCTTGTAACCTCTCATTCGCCGAGATTATCATAAGCGGGAGAACTTTATAATCAACATGACGTCATCATCACGTAACATAACATCATCATGATGAGGAACTTACTGCATCTTGGAGAGAAAGACTGAGTAAATTTGGTTTTCATATTTGTTGCCCTTTACGTGAATACACAAGATATTTGAAAAAAAAAGTGATTTCTAAAAATTATAGTTCTAACATATTAAACTTGATTTCATCATTTTCCATGAGGAAATTTAATTTCCCACCACAGTTAAGATTGAAAATATTTTCTATGGCGCCCCCATGTGCTGGACCAGTGTAACTCCAACACCTCTGTTTACAAAACCAGATAAAACATGTGTTACTTTCTCATTTATTCCCCCTGGTTACTTCCGAGAGGTTGCAATCCTGGCTCGTACACCATTTAATTACAAAGTATCAAGAATCTTGACCCAGTGTCGAGGTATTGTATGAAAATTGACTCATGTCTTCGCTGCTCTTCCATATATTGTTGCACAGGTATTGTCTCAGTTTGTTTCTCGTTACATTGCTTACGTTTGTACACAAAAAAAGTTGTTGTATTTTGTAATCTTGGCGTCCATTACATTTTTATCAAGAAGTAAAAACTAATTTTCCTCCGTTAAGTACCTGACAAGTACTGTTAAGCAACACACTTTCCTTGTGGTTTTACATGTAAAACCAGAACGACCGACAGATATTGAATAACAGTGAGAGAGATGTGTAGATGCTGCTCTTTTGTTGAAATGTTTTGGATCTCGATATTCCCACCACGCATGGAACGATATCTGCTTCCTCTTTGGAACGTCAGGGCCCTTACATGCTGACATTATGTGGCCCTCGTGAGGTCAAAGATCATGTGAAAACTATACATTTTTTGTGTTTATTTCTATTATTACATATACAATATATTATTATTATCGTAATTTGGCCTTTTGTATTTTCTTGCCCCTCCAAAAATGTTTAAAGGGTAACTAAAGTGTCTCTTAAATAGATGCTGGACTCTATTGTACTCATAAGAATCTATATGTAGGTATAAAACTGTCTTTTCATTGAAATATTTACATTTGAACAACTGAAAACTCTTTTTTGGAGATTAAACAGTGATAACCATAACCACACCCACTCTGCTGGGATTGGACAGGCATGCATACATCCAGGAAGTCTCAACCTCCAAGGGACTTGTTGTATAAACAAAGGGGGATCTGTATTTGCAGCTGGCTGGAGGAGGAGTGAAGACCATTTTTGTATTGGCTCTTATAACCTCTCATTCGATGAGATTTTCAGAAGCGGGAGAACTTTATAAAAACATCATCATGATGAGGAACTTACTGCAGTTTGGAGAGGAAGAGTTGCCCTTTACGTACATTCAGAAGATATTTGGAAAAAGGTTCTTTCTAGAATTATAATTTTAACATATTTAACTTAAATTTCATCATTTTCCATGAGGAAATGTAATTTCCCACCACCAGTTTGGACAGTTAAGATTAAAAATATTTTTATGGCGCCCCCATGTGACGGAACAGTGTAACTGCAACACCTCTGCTTACAAAACCAGATAAAATGTGTGTTTCTTTCCCATTTAGTCCCCATAGTTACTTCCAAGAGAGTTGCAATCCAGGCTCGTACACCATTTAATTACAAACTATCAAGAATCTTGACCCAGTGTCGAGGTATTGTATGAAAACTTGACTCATGTCGTCGCTGCTCTTCAATATATTCCGACTGAAAACTTCCGCGAAAAGGAAAATGATGTTAAAAGTTTGGAGGATTTCTGCAACATGAGCTGTAACATCAAGTGAAATTAGCCTCACACACTTTTCCATTCCAATAACGAATCACACTTTTCCAGGGCCGGGCTCTTCAAACAAAGCGGCGCCGGCGCCGATGAACCCCCGACCGGTTTGATGAAGGCGGCGGAGGCGCAAGACGACGAGCGGATGAACACATATCTGGGATGATGTAAGAGGTCTTAGATGTAATAAAGTCAGCGAGGAGGCTGATGTAAATGCTTGTTCTAATAAAAGGTTGGTGTTAGAGGCCGCGCAGAAGCAGATTTAAGTGCTTGTTATAATCAGGCTCAACTTAGTGCTTCTGTCCTCCCCAGTCAGGATGTTGTCTCTGCTGCAGGAGCCGGAGATGAAAGCCGGAGAAGGTCACCTCTGCTCACGCGCCGTAATCCAGAATGTTAAGTACGGGAGGAAATTATTCACATCTGTATTGAATTCTTAATGCAAATATGTTGCAACCGCACTTCTTTAAAGCAATGGAATGTTGGAGCTTCAGGAAAAATAATCAATGACATGAGTATCTCAGGGTTTTTTTCAGGAGTGAGGGAAGGATGGAGCTTGAGAACCAGAGTCATGTGACGGCCTCAGTTATTTGGAACGCTTTTACTTGATGTACTTAAGGATTATTACGTCATTTTATTGTTTAATGTCATTGTATTTCTGTGGATTTTGCCCGGGTTAAATTAAAATAAAAAAGGACACTAGAGAAAGAGCTGAGCTAAAAGGAGCAGGAGATACTGGAGTAGATTATATTTCAACAGAAGACATTACTGGAGTGAAGGGAAACCTGGGTTTCTGTACTTCAGCTGCCCCCACGACCTTAGATAAGCAGAGCAAATCTATATAGATTTTTTAATTTACTTAAATATATTAATTGTATTAATATTATTACTAAAATGACCTGATAAGCACTAGCATCATCTCCTTGTTAAAATGTATGTTAATGTATTTTGCTTGGTTCAACTTATTTGTCATTAAATAAAGCAAAATGAAATAAAAAAAAGCCACAAAGTAAAAAACAGTTACCGCTTGTACCGGTCGGTGAGCCATTTGTTACCAGTTACCACTTCCTTAAATGTCGTGTCATTTAGAAAAAGAAAACTGATTTTTCTTTTTTATAACATAGTGTGTTACTCTAGTTAAACACAAACTCTAGAAACTAAACTTCTGTTTCAAAGTCCTCATTCAATATAAATAATACTTAAAAAAAAAAACACACTGGCACAAAGTCTCTAAAAGGAAGGAGACACACACATAGAGAACACCATCGTCGGCATACAGTGAAACATACATAGATGCAGATACACAAACTTCTTGTTGTAACCAGTCCAGAGCTCTTGCTGATTCAGAGTATTGTGAGATGTTCTTTCATGCACTTAGTTGTATGTTGTTTGCAGGTCATGCTATTGTATTTTTTACTTTATTTCTATCTGACACCGTCAAGTCAATCCTGACATTTAGAAGAGATTGAGAAGTTAAAATAAAGATTTTTAGCAGTTAATAAAAATATATTAAAAAAGTCTTCAGATAAAAACTACCAAAAGTTCTTCGGAAGTTTTTAATGATGCTTTGAATCACCAAAAGGTTACTGTGAGACAAACGAGTTGCTTGATTTCCTTCTGGTTCGATGTGTTTACTTCAAGCTTGTTCCTCAAGTACAAGGAGATACAAGAGAGAAGACACATCCATCACTGAAGTGAGATACACCTCCAGCAGATAAAAGCTGCAAGAGGACATGTTAGTGCAAAGCCTTTTTTCGGCTTCGGCGTTTCATTCGGAATATTTCTTATTCTGGAGTTGAAGTTTTCCTACATCGTCACGTCTGATTTTTGTGTCAAAGAGGAAAAAATGAAAAGATCTCAAGAAGTCGACTTATCAAGATCTTTTTTTAAATTTCAATATCTCGACTTCCTTTAAGGGCTCCGTAAGATATTGCTTCATCAATAAAAATAAAAAAAGAAATCAAAGGAAAACTTCTCTGCATCTTTTATCTTAAGGTAAGGTAAGGTAAGGTAAAACTTTATTGATCCCTCAGGAGGTCTCCTTCGGGAAATTGTTTTTTCCAGTAGCCAGCAATTTTTCATAAACAATAAAAAATAATACATAAAAAATAAAATAAGAAAAGAACATAAGAGGAAGAACAAGATGACACAATCTTAAGAATGTATTAAGAATATTGTCAAGGATCTCATTTGAATTTTGATTGATAGTAGATTGTATTCATCAACTATAAGGGTATTTTTTGAACAGACGACTGTCGAGAGGTGAAGAAAAAGTGGAAAAAACAAAAGTCTGTGATAAACGAAAGTGGGTTAAAAGGCAGTAATTGTTCGTTTAAAGAAACGCGTGACATCTCCCCAAACTGTTGACAAAAGGCAGCGATTTAATAGTCCGGGCCTCTCGCCAGACTGCGCTAAAGAGAGAAGATATTAATTAACATTTTTATGTAAATGTGTGGTTTGTGTCTAATTATTTCTGTTATTCCCGCTTTGATGTAGCAGAGCCAGTAGATTTAAATAGAGAGAGATTTCCATCACATCCTCCCTCTGCGTCACAGCGGAGCAGGAGACAGAGATTACACACTCCGCCTGGAAGCACACACACACACACACACACACACACACGTCTGAACACACACACAGTGTTTCGGCTGCGAGGGAAACATCTCGTGCACTTTTACATCTGATCACACGGACCAGGGGTGTAAAGGTGCAGCCATTCATTAGCCTTGTTCATCAGCGTGTTATCTGACGCACTTTGATGCCGCTTTATGAGCAGATATTAAAGGCTGGTAAAGTACATAAAAGGAATAAACTTTTACAGCCTGAACTTACAGCCAGACTGAAAGCAAGAGTCATAAAGGGACCAGGTGGCCTGAAAACCCCAAAACAAAATGACTTTTCATGTCTAAATTTGAAGAACTACAGATATTAAACATGTAATGTATCAACCTTGTGTAGCTTGTCTTTTTAATAACAATGAAATGGTGAAGAAGGTTCACTTTGACAGAACCCATGATTGTTCCACTTCAATGACATGAAGTGAACACAGACGGGTCATGATCTGCCTGATAACACGAAGATAACTAGTACTCCTCGGACCAGCGGATTGAGATCAACGACTGTCTTGTTAACTCATGTAGTCTCAACAGGAAACAGCTGATGTTGTGTAATTTGTCGTTATATTTACATTTTTGTATTGCTTTTAAATGTTCAAGCGCTTTGTGACCCTGGTCTGGAAAGGAGCTGTACAAATAACTATTACTCACTTACTTAAGAGAGAAAAAAATTAAAATAACTTCAAAATATGCATTTTAAAAAACATCAAAGGTATTACAAATTTAAATAAAGCTGTGGTCAATGGGCCATTTGCAGACCTTCGACTATATATAGGCGGCCCTCATGAGACAAGACTAAGAAGCTGATGAAAATAATACAGAAAGCAAACCACTTTATTTTTTAAACATTCTTTATTAGTTTAAATTTATATATAAGTTGTTGTTTAGGAGTTTGTTCTCTTTTTTGTAAGTATTTCCCAAAGTTAGTATTTCCCTGAATTTATTTTTTTTAAATGTATTTTGAAGGGAAAACATATACTAACATCTTTAATTAACCTTAAGACCATATTCACGTTGTGTCCGTCGTATTTTACGATTCACATTGAGGCGCTTCAAATAAAATAAACATACAGTACATTATAATAACAAATAGGTAACATTATCTGCTTTTTTTTTACATTTCATAAAAGATGATTTTAAAAAAAAGGATGTAGTCCATTTAACAGAAGTTGGAATAAACTTTAGTCAGAGCATGAAATAATCCTAAATAGAACAAAATGTAATGTAAATAGAATGAAATCACATAAATCAATTTAAATAACTAGTGTAATTGACAGGTTTCAGACCAGGGGTTGCCAGATAAGTCGGCCTCCTCCTACTAACATGACGATCCTCCATTTTCATATCTACTCTCTCCATGTCAACATTGACAACATCCATGAACCTCAGTGGTTTTCATCCTCGTCTCTTACATACTTTACCATCTTTTCCAACATTTTTAACACACAAGAAAAATCTTTTTTTTTTGAAGAATAGTTGCGACAATACATGATAAAAAAAAAAGTTTTTTTTTGTATTTTGTTTTCTGTCTCAAGTCACCTAATGATGTTTTTTGGACCTTGGGAGGAAACTGGAGTTCCTAAAGGAAACCAACACATCACAGTGCAATAGACCGACAGAAGACAAGTTCACCTTTAAAATTAATTTAAAAGGATCAACTTTAAAATTCTGGTTCTTGCTTTCAGAGCTATTCATTGTCAGGCTCCTCCTTACATCACTGATCTGATCCAGCCTTACACCCCAGCTTGGGCTCTGAGGTCTGTGGATCAGAATCTACTTATGGTTCCTCGCACACGATTCAGGATCAGAGGAGAGAAATCCTTCCAGACTGTTGCTCCTAAGCTTTGGAACGATCTTCCTCTCTCTGTGTTTGATGATCTACTGACTCCTTTAAGAAACATCTTAAGACGTTTCTATTTGTTCAGGCTTTTCCTAGATTTTCTGGAACTCCTGCGTTGTTCTCAGTATTATCTTGATCTTTAAAGTATATACTTTTTTGAGTATTGTTTTGTTTGTTTGAGCGCTTTGTGACCCTGGTCTGGAAAAGCGCTATATAAATAAATATTACTTACTTACTTACTTACTTACTTACCTCAAACCTCAGATCATCTCAAGCTTGTGGAACATTCCAGCTATGAAGCTGTTGCTGCATGTCAATAAAAGAACCATAATAAACTAAATATAATAAGTCATGTAAACGACCTCACAGGATCCAGACGGAGGCAGACGAAGAACCGAACCCGACCCACACACCACTATGTTCCGACTTCATACTCGCTCAACATTCAACGACTCTTCATCATTTCCGTTGATTGATTCGAAGACGAGCGGCTCTGACAGGTCGCTGGGAGGAAGTGGTGGCATTATGGTCATCTTTGCATATGTGTGTGTGTGAGTTTGCAAAAAGAGGCGAGGCGTGTATTAGTCTGATGAAGTCTTACAGGAAATCAATGTGGTATTGAGAGGAGAAAAAATGCCTTGCCCAGGGGCAGCTTCACACAAGGCTGCATGCAAACAACCATTCAAGCCAAACAATGAGACACTATGAAAGAGACTGAATAAAGATGAAGAACCGGTGAAGTTCAAGAGTGGAGAAGCTTCGAACAGGTTCATATTTTGACACAGCTCAGGTTTATTTAATGATTTTGCATCTGAACAGTAACCTGGATTTAGAAGTTTTCACCTTTAGATGATAAACATTCCTTCAATTTGTACCAAAAGTAGAAGAACTGAGGGATTAAGGACTTAACATTTAAGATTGTTTTATTACAATTAAACGATTCAGATGTGTTTTTTTTACATATGTGGTTTGCATTTTTAAATACATTTTCAAGGAGATGGTTTAAGTTAAACGACACTTTATAGGTGTGAGACGTGTGTGTGAGATGTGTGTGTTCCTCTTCTTTTGTCATTTTAATCACAATTCATATAAATAATAATTATTTAAATATGACTTTTCCTTTTGAATTTACACTTTGTGTAGCCATATGTATCAGCTTCTGTTTGTGTTACTGAAAGGAAAACCTTTGTACGATGTCATATACTTGTCAATAAAATGTATAATTCTTATAAAATATTGTGTTCTTTAAGTGAAGAAGGTGTGTAACAAGTGTCTTAACATTTTCTACAGGTTTCTTCGGTCGAATAGGCTGGGGACACCCTGGACAGGACGCCAGGGGACACAAAGACACACCAAACCATTTACACAATTAAACTTCCTTAACAGGATCACAACAGTCAAACTTCAGGTCCAAATTTGGGGCCATGATCATTTCAAATGGCCTGCACGTGGTATTTGACGATTTGGGCTAAATAAAAAAATTCTAGATTCTTGATCAGTGGCGCAAAAGCATTGACGTCAGACAGGTTGTCTTTAAACAAGAGGTTACGATCCTCAACACAATAAATCTATCCATCCATCCATCCATCCATCCATCCATCCATCCATAATAAATCCTGAAAATGTTCAAGAAGAAACACAAGAAGTGTCGAGTTGAGAATAAAAAAGCCACATTTTCTTGGAGATTTGGGCACAAAACGTAGATGTCAACATCAGTTTTAAACATGCTTTTAAAGACTTAAAGACAAAAATGAATCTACATAACTGAGGTTGTATAGAACAGTGGCCACCGTGTGGCAGCGAATAAAAGGCTCACAAAGAGAACATTTTCATGGGTCTTTGTTCTAATGACTTTGGATGCAGAAGTGCCTCCTGGAGCTCAGGGCTCAGAGGGGAAGTTAGCTGGAGCTTAGCCTTTGGCAAAAACTTGCTTTTTCTAGCAGCAACTCCAGGCCCCGGGCTGGACTTTGACTGGAGTGGATATTAATTTTACTGACCAACTGGCAGACAGAGGTGCTCCATAAGACCATCAGTCACAAGCCCTGAGCTACTCAGCAGCTATTACTATGGTAATCTATACCCCAGGCCTGCATTTGTGTGTGTGTGTGTGTGTGTGTGTGTGCACTGGCATGTGTGTGTCGGAGTGTGCGCCGGCACTTGAGAATACAGAGGTTTCGTGAGTGTGTGTGTGTGTGTGTGTGTGTGTGCAAGGAGGGGGAAAGACAACAGAAAGAGAGCAACTACTATAAGCCTGTAACACTCATTAACAGAGACACACAATTATGTAGCCGCACACTTATGTTTCTGTTCAACCGGCGTATGATGTTCACGGAGTAATTAATCATAAAAGGCGGAGAGGGGGAGGAGACGAGGATGGGGGGGAACGGTGGGGTGGACGGGGGTGCGGGGAACAACATTATGAGTCGGGGTAATTGTCTAATTTTGCTTCAGAGAAGCCAACAAGGAATTGCAAAACAAACTATCATCACAGTTGCAGCTTTTCACCGTTGATGGTCATCAAATTACCTGAGAGCAGCTGCAAGACTCAGGAAGAACATGGATGGAAGAAGTGCTGCTCATGAGTCAGAGTGTGTAGCAGATGCTCCTCCGACTTCAGCAAGAGAACTTTGAGAAGAAGTGGTTAAGAAGACAACAAATGCATCACTCGTTTTAATAGAAGACATTAGCGCTGTGTTGTTTTAAAGTTGATCCATAAGAAATGTGACTTGAACTTCAGACTTTGAGTCGACAAGTTCTCGACATGAATCAAATTTGGCTCTTGAACCAAAACAACTCCCAATGATTGGATAACCCAAACCACGAAGATTAATATAGAGATCAGAGCAGTGAACACGTTAACAACTAAACAAACCGAATGATTGGTTTCGTCTTACATTGATCAGACTTTTGAAACACATGGTCGACCCTAGTAAGTAAGTAAGTAATAGTTATTTGTAAAGAGCCTTTCTAGACCAGGGTCATAAAGCGCTTGAACAATCAAAAACAATACACAGTTAAAAATCCCTAAAAACTTTAAAAACTCTAAAAGGCCAAGACATAAGACATACACAGGAGTCCCAGAAGATTACGATAAATCCTCCACAAATAAAAAGGTATTTTTCTTGAAGTCAGTAGATCCATCAAACGCAGATGGAGAGGAAGATCGTTCCAAAGCTTGTCAGCTTTAAGAACTAGAATTTTAAAACAGATACTGAAAGAAACTGGCAGCCAATGATCAAAAAGATCTGGGAAATGTGAGTTCTTCTACTAGAGCGGGTCAGAATTCTTGCTGCAGAGTTTCGTATTAGAATTTCTCTTAGCCTAATAGCTACTGTATAATCCAGCGAATAGCATGAAACACAGAATTCTACCTCTTCAAGCAGAACCGCACTAAGTCTTCATGTCAGAGAGGATCTGCGCAGCAAATACAATGACGTAATCTCGCATCATTATTCATTCGTTTCGAGAAATTAAGTAAGGCAGCATTTAATATGTTGCTGACATGAATCTCAATGCATTCCAAAGCAAATCTTAACTTTATTTCACATTTTAATAAAACCAAATCGATTTTTTTTTTTTAAAGCTTTGTTTAATGGTCTTTGGATGGTTAAAAAAAAATAGATACATAGACACACGCATTGCCAAAACATACAAACTCCTTGTCGGATATAAATCTTTACTTTATCTAGCTAAAAAATAAAACATGCAAAAATAATAATGCATGTTTTTTTTCCTTAATTATTTACTGTCAACAAAAGCAGTAAGAGATGTCAATACAGCAAGAGCTTACATCTAGTTATCTTAAAGAAGATCCAACTCACCCAGTACTGGTCCAACATCAGTCTAAAGCTTCTGTTTCGCGGCTCACAGTCCTTCATAAACAACAGTTAGACTTCAGAGCTTACACTAGATTCATTCTTTACTCCCATGATTCTGTGTTTCCGATGAAGACACTTCCAGCCACTCGAG
This sequence comes from Callionymus lyra, assembly GCF_982586985.1. NCBI lineage: Eukaryota > Metazoa > Chordata > Actinopteri > Syngnathiformes > Callionymidae > Callionymus > Callionymus lyra. Next base: position 13,998,939 of record NC_141825.1, on the reverse strand, counting down.
CATCTATTCAAGGAGGTCGAGTCGTGTTCAATGTGAAGTCGACCCTGGTCATGTGGGCCGTGGAGGTTTCCAAGGAGAGGGAAGTCAAGCACCCTTTACAGAGACTGGTGCAGCTGTGACCGGATTGAACGAGCAGGAGAACATTGAACATTTAAAAAAAAAGTGAAATTACTCCATCATTAAACTGAACACATTTATTGTTTGGTGGAAGCACAGTCAGTTATTCTTCTCCAGCCTGTTTAGCTCTTGGATCTTGAACACTCTCAAACTATCACAGCAATCTTGACCGCGGAAAGTTTATTCCGCTGACACGTGTATATGTTTCTTGACTGCACTATGGGAACTGAAACATGCTTTCACTTTATCCATGTGTTCAAGGATTGTCAAAAGTATGGAAAATGAAAAAAGTATTGATACTAAAATGTTGTATCTGGATATGATTAATTCAGTTTAGTTCAGTTTATTTATGTTAAAAGGAATGTTTTCGAAAGTATCTATCCTCTATCATGGCTGCAACCCTGCAATTTAAAATTCTAAAATATGGTTGTAATTATTATGGTTTATTATATTTATTTTGCACTCTCTCAGACTTTAAACTTTAGATTCAGTTTAAGGTAAGGTAAGGTGAAACTTTATTGATCCCTCAGGATCAATAAATCAGTTTATTATTGCAAATATGTAATATTATGTAATTTAATATTCTGTTTATTGTTATTTTTGCTTGCCTTGTTTATTGTTATTTAAAAAAAAAAACTATTTTTAATTGTGGTATCGAAAAATGGTATCAAGTATTGAATATTTCCCGGTATAGTTATCGAGTTAAAAATAGTAGCATCGTGACCAACCTACTGTACTCTGGCACTTTTTTTTTAAATTAGAATCATTATTATTATTATTTATCGCTGATTTTCTTTTTGTCCAGTCATTTATTATGTATATTTTTCTTATTTTCTGTTGCTTTGAGGGGGAAGGGACGGTGAAACTGGACCAATACGTGGTATAAATATGTTCCAAAAACACATGTATTCCTTCATAAACTGCAGTTTGTTCCACATAAAAGCCGCACGGAGCCGAAAAAGTGACAAATCGGAGCAAGAAAGAGTAACTTGTGAGCCTTCCGGTCACCCGTCCCGAGTTCTGCTAACGGAAGCACTTTACTTGAAAGCGCCCTCTGTTCAGCAGGATGAAATAACAAGGTAAAAGTGTGAAAACAACTTGAAGTTACCTGCACTTCAGTAAAAGACGTTTCTCCCCCAAAATTAATTGCTTCTTACTGGGGACATTGAGTGCACATGACAGTGAAAGTCAAAGAGGTAGGAAGGCATCGCCTCGGTCCTCCTTTGTTCAGTAAATGACTAAATATTTAATGTTCCAGGGCTCTTAAGATTAAAGGTAACATGTTGTCAGTAATGGTGGAGCAACTTCAAAGGATGTAAATTATGCATTTCTTCCTTTAGCAGAGAAATCAAAGCAGGTAATGAAGATTAAAGTTTGTGGACCTACATTCTCTCTCCGGTTCAAGCGAGGAGGAGGAGAGGAGACAGAAAAAGAGAGGGAAGAGGACCTGCTTTTCGGAAGGTTAATCTATTCGGAGCGCGGGTTATCTGATTAAAGAATCATTGTGTTCATTTAATCTGTTCCAGTGAAGCTGGAGTGTGGAGCCGGGAGATAGTCGCCGGGCCGGGCACGACTGCCACTGTAAAGAGGTGCTGAAGCCAAACCAAAGTGGCAATCAAAGGAGCCCGGCGCTCGGGGGCCGACGGCGAGGAGTTTTCAAATCGACATGATACACTTGCTCTTATTTCCGCTCGTATCTGAAGGCGTGAAATAGTTAGCATAGCATCGCGCTCAATCCAGAACCTTCAAGGAACAGAGGCAACCTTTACGTCGGTTCTAGGAACACTTGATGAAGTTGTCTTAAAACTAGACCGTATAATAAAACAAAAATTAAATCAGCAAAAAATATATTTTCTGCTGTATTAAAAATGAACATCTGTCAATCTTATGTTCATCATATTTAACTCAACATTGTTTACAGTCGGTTAACGATTTACAACTTCAGTTCTTCAATGAGCTTATGCTGTGAGTCAGTTTACAGCACTTTAGTTTTCATATTGATAATATTATAATACTAGCTAATATATTTTAATTAATTAATTCATATTTGCATTTTAAATTCAGGAAATGTTCCTCAATGTGTTTGTAATAAACATGGATAAAATTTAATTAAAACTTAACTTTTCTGAATTATTTTTGGTGTTTTCTCGCAGCTTTTCAGTCCCTTTGCAATAAACAAATTAAATCTGCCACAGTTAGTATTTAAAACATTTGGTTTTAATATTACATTTTCTTATATTAATAACTGAGCAATATGAAGTCAAATATGCTACATCATGAATTGAGGCCCAACTGTTCACATATCTATGTTAAGGTTTCCATCATTCTACAGCTACTAGAGGATAAAAAGAGATTTTGAAAAACATGGTTGAATAATTAAGAAAGAAAAAATAAAAGACCCTACCACTCTTAAAATCCAATTATATTACGCAACAGTTAAACCTTTTTTTTTTTTTTATGAAAGCCACATGTTTATATAATACTTTGATTTGTGATTAAAAAAAAGAAAAGTTTTTAATGTTTAAAGTTAAACTTTTTTTGTTTGTTTGTCGCACTGGACACTTACGGTAGTGAGTTTAAAATACAAATTAAGTAATCAACTCTTCAACATTCCTACAATCAAAGTCATACAGTTAAACTTTCTAGAGCTTTTATTTAAGTAACACATTTTAATTTCAAGATTTAAAGCAGCTCTTAAGAAGATTGAACATTTTTGTTTTGGGTTCCCTCTACTGTTAGAACATTGTAAATGCACTGTTGCATGTTGCAAAATGAGCAAGCTTTATATATATATATATATATATAAATATATATATATATATATATATATATATGTGTATATGTGTGTGTTACATAGTGTTGCTTTAAAATAAATGTCATAGGGTTATATAAATTACACACAGAAGTACACACAGTCAGAGAACGATCTCCCTCTGTGTTTGATGATCTACTGACTCCTTCAAGAAACATCTTAAGACATTTTTATTTATGCAGACCTTCTCTTCATTTTTGTTGGGTCTCCTGTGTTTTTCTTATGTGTCTTGATCTTTAAGAGTTTTTACATTAGTAAGTTTTATTTTAACTGTGTATTGTTTTTGATTGTTAAAGCGCTTTGTGACCCTGGTCTGGAAAGGCACTTTACAAATAACTATTACTTATGTGAGTATCATCAGCCTCCTTCACCTCTATGGTAACCTTCATATCTTTTTTGGGGAAATGTTGGTGTTCGAGTGAGAGAAGCACTTCATCTCCAGCGCCGCGATGACTCTCCGTCTGAAGGCAGACGTGCAGACGAGCCTCCCAGGCCTCGCTGTCGTCACATCCTCCAGTGAAACGCACCAGTTAGCGCCGCCGTCCAGCACCTCGTTGACATTTGGAACAAGTTTTTCGTTGCCTAACTATCTGTGATATTTTGAAGAAAAAAGTGGAGGAAAAAAACAGAGAGGAGTGTGCGATTGGAGAAGTGCTTAGCCTCGTTCTCACACCCATCTGCTGCGTGCCAGCCATCGTTTAGGTTCTTCTGCGATGCACCTCCAACAGGCCCCAACAGAGGAGTCAGGCCCATTAGCCCGGCGACAAGACCGCTAATCGCCACATTCCATTAGAGTCAATAGCAGCCCGGTGATTCTAATGTCGATTTAACACAAGTCAGACTAGATCTGCTGTGGCGTCATCCGAGTAACGGCGGGGACACGGAGCCAGGAGTGACTTGGAGGTGACAAAGTCCTGTACGGGACAAAATAAAAAAGGCCTAGACTATTTTATTGAACGGTATCCTGGGTGTAGGTTTGGATGCACTAATGGATGGATGTCACTAATCCCAACCAGCGCTACAACAACACCGGGTGAATTAGTGGACACACAGCACTCCTGTGGTGGAGTAGCGATGCATGTTAGCGAACAAAGACCAGCGTTTCTCTATTGGAATCAGATTCCTATTTAACTGAGCAAAGACTTATTGATCACAGCAGAAGTACACAGGAGCAGCTGGAAGTGAGGGAGCGAGAGAGGAGGGGTACGGGGAAGGATTTGAGGAGGAGGAGAGTGGACCAGGACAGGTGGACATCCTCGTGTCAACTCTTCAGGGAGAGGATTTCAATCGTGTCGTTGGAGTTGAGAAGACGAAAACATTCCTCATAAATAGAAAATAAATTGTAGAAAATATAACGTACCCAATACAAACTTACTTCTCTATGTTTTTATGTTAGATCGATAGATAGATAAAACTTTATTGATCCCTCTGAAGGTCTTCTTTGGGAAATAATTTTTCCAGCCAGCACACAGCAACACAGACCATAGATGCTTAAAAAAACAAGAACGAGAACAAAGTTTCTATAAAAAGAAAGTTCAAGACGACACAATCTAAATCTAAAGATAAAGAACATAGATCAAAGAAAAATGATACAAAGATCAACATGGAATATCATCTTTTCACTCCACTCCTGCCCCCAAACTCAGAATTATACAAATGAATAGCACGAGGAATTAATGAGTCCCTGAGTCTATTAGTGTTGCATCATGGGAGGAGGATTCGTGTTTCATCTGCTTCTCTGCTCACTGATGACAGTGTTGAGAGGATGACTGTCATCATCCATGATGGACAGTAGTTTGTCCAGTTCCTCTCAGCAACTGTCACCAGTGAGTCCAGCTTCAACCACAGAGCTTCTGATCAACCTGTCCAACCTGGTGACACTCTTCTTGGACACATTTCCACCCCAACACACCACAACAGGACACTGGCCACCACAGACTGGTAGAACATGCAGAGGAGCTTCTTGCAGATGCTAAATGATCGAAGCCTTCTCAGAAAGTACTGTCTACTCTGAACTTCCTTATATACATGGTCTGTGTTGCAGGACCAGTCCAGTTTATGTTTAAAGATGCTATAAAGTATTACTTTTACAAATATAATTGAATGATTTCAGGCTAATTCTTAATTGTAATTTTAATAAAACGATTGAGATCCGAGATTTACGGATCATTATCCGGTTGAAAACTTTTATTCACAAAAGTTTTCAGTTTGGCAAATGTATTTTTTATAAATGGTTATGAACAAAAAATGTCTTTATTTAAAGACATATTATAAAGAAAATGTAAATTAAAGTTGCCCAGAGATATGGTGACAGCAAGTGGTGTTGAAAAAATAGAACTATTAGCACAAGAGCAGAAACATTTGCATCTTAACTTTGTCCAGCTCTGAATTACAGGCTGTAGAAAAAGATTCTTAACCCGGTTGAAATATATATTCCCAGCAGTTGTGACGTTCATCAAGACATTTTGTTTCAATAAAGTGACTTTTGTTTTCTAATATAAATAAATCAAAATCATCAGCATCAAGAGTTTAAAGTTTAAAAGGTATTTTTGATTCATTAAGATTAACTCATTTAAAAAAAAGCCAGTAGGTTTTAACCTACAAGACACAAATTTAAAAAAAGAATTCCACTTGATGTATACATTTGAATTCATTAAATTGAGAACAATCATTTAGTGTAAAAGTTAGCTCAAGGCATGATTAGTTACATCTTAAGAGCACGATGAGCAAGAAAAAGTAGATTCTTTTTTCTTTTCTTTTTTTAAAGGTAGGAAAGTTAAGGCTTAAGTTTGTGTCACTTCACACAGAATATTGTGTTCCGTCAGCTTTTACAGCACTTTTTAGTATATATTTTATTGAGTATTGTTTTAATTGTTTAAGCACTTTGTGACACTGGTCTGGAAAAGCGCTCTACAAATATAAATTACTTACTAACTTACTTAGAAACTTTAATTTAAATATATCTTTTAAATTTCTACTTATAATATCTTTTTATATGTAATACAAAATCTCCCAAAAGAAAAACGTCCTTTTTTTTTCCTAAAATTTCAGCTCATTTTATTATTTATTAAAACTTAGTTTCAGAGAAGCTTAATTATTAACTTAATTATTCTTTAAATTGCCAAAGGGACCAAACAAAAATAAAAACTACAGAAAACAACAAATGAAATTGAAATAAATGTGGAAATGAAAAAATAAAACTATAATAAAACAAATTGTAGTTTGTAATTCATCTCCAGTTATGGTACAACAATTTAAGTGTTTCTATTAAACTACAGTGATTTAGTAAAACATGATCTGACTCACATTCTTAGGCATTTATTTATTTTTTCATGCATTCATCATCAGCTTGATTTATGGGGACAGAAGACAGAGTAACGAATATTGACTGTTCAATACCTTGATTAATCAATAAGATGGTTAAACTATTACTCTATAAATACATGAAAAAGAAAAAAAGGATTTTATAGTATTATCATTATTAATAACAAATCAAAATGGCCTGTCTGTAGTGAAAAACACTAAAAATTAGAATCAATATATTTTTAATACTTATCACAAGCAACTTAAATGTAATATCAAACCTTCATTATGAATAGAAACTGCAATTTAAAGGCACATTTCATGACGAACAAATAATTTGGAGGTCTATATCTCTCCTTTTCTTTCCTTTTCTACTTATGAAGTTATTAAGAGTGTAAAAGCTTTTAACGTCATACAACGCCCGCCCGAACGTTCCGGGACAGTATCCTCAAACAGCACTTCAGGATTCTCTCTTTACCAAAAAGATGGTAATTACTTGACAAATCGCTGCCTCTTTTAAGTGCAGGATGAAAGAGCGTGAATGAGGGGAAACTACACAGGAAATAAAATAAAATCCTTTTTTTTTCTCTTCCTCACAGCCGCCGTTAAGTGGCTGAAAAGGGAGATCGGGAGATATTTAATGTTGCTTAAATATGCAGTGTGATTTCACCCGATGATTAAATTATAGCGGATGAGATCGGCTGAAAAACGCGTCCAGAGGTGTTTAAAAATGCATCAAACATGGTTTTGGATTATCGCTCTGTCTCCATCTTTCAACGCCCGGGCAGGGCGACAGGAGTGGAGGTCGGTTTCTTAAAAAAAAACGAGGGGAAAAGGTGACGATAAAGATCAGATATTTTAATAGAAGTATTAATAGGTGTTGGTGGTCAAAGAGGAACTCTCTCCAGAGAAAAGTCTGCATAAGTTTCGGGGTTTTTTGCTTTAATTTCTGCGCTCATAATTGGGCAGATCTGTGGGCGGCCTTCACCCGCTGGGACAACACTGTAAACATGAGGGGTTTCTCTCTCTCTTCAGCCGGGGCGAGAGAGCTTCGCTCAGCTCAAACAAATCAACTGATATTCAAAGAAAAACGGTCAAGACGACAAGAAAGGGTTTCTGGAGCGAACATGTATTTTCAGTTATGAACAAAGAAACACAAATCGCTCAGAGCACTGCTGGCTCTCAGTCAATAACAGGCGAAATAAATAAATAATGGCGTGCCGGGTGAGAGTGTTTGAAGAGTCGGAGGCTCCCAGCTCACCACGTTGCATCAGAGGGGCCAGTGGACTTAGAGCACTTTCCTGCAGAGACGGGGGTAATGAAGGCGGTGTGGGAAGTTATTCATAAGAATTTTGTCCGTGTAAGCACTTGTGTAGAGAGACACGATGTTTAATTTCTACTCGGAGCAGGAAAAAAAAGAGGAAGTTTTTTCAGGTTTCCTGTCGCGAGTACGGCACAATAATGTCACACTCCAGTGGGCAAACGGGTCAAACCGCCTCCATTGTGCCGGCGCTCCGGCATGCCGGGGGTTAACCCCAAATAAATGACTTGGAATAGGTCGTCCAAAATATGTGCCCGCTTATCTTACATGGCATACTTCCATAATTTGTGGTAAACTAATGTTTGGGGGAAGCATGTTTATGTGTGTGTGTGTATGTGTATGTGTATGTGTATGTGTATGTGTGTGTGTGTGTGTGTGTGTGTGTCTACATAGACGTGCTCCTGGGTTCAGAGGTAGTGACAGCTTTGACAGCTATACCTGCCGATGGCCAGATCCCGGCGATAACCCACTCTGTCGCCACAAAGCCGACGGAAAAAAGGCTCCAATTTCCTCCCACAGACACTGAGCCTGGTCTGCCGGGGTTGAGGGGAGAGAGAGAGAGAGGGAGAGAGAGACGACCTGCAGCCACAATACTCGCCCCTCATTCCGCCGGACCAAACACATGAATGGGGATCCAATTGATTCCCTTTTCACCCCGGACCATTTTCCCAGCCGACCCCCGACACAGAGAGAGGATTTTGTGCTCATCTGCCCTTCCTTGTGTACTTCATATCGGGGGGGGGGACGACTTATAGAAAGGGAAGGGGGAAAAAAAAAGGGGGGGATCTTTATCAGAAAGCGAATTAACGCTCAAAGTGCTCCATTTGGAAGGTATATCAGGCCAATCCATTAAAAGGGCCTTCAGAAAAGAGCGGGTACGGAGGACACCTTGAGAGTGAACAGAAGACCTTGCTGAACCAGCATTCTATGTACACACACACACACACACACACACACACACACACACACACACACACACACACACACACACACACACACAGAGACCCAAGAGAGGGTGGGGGTGTGCACCGGTGGTTCTGGATAATCATCTGCTAAATATGAAACCTCAAGATTACACGTCATGGTGTTTGTTCTATCACAGCGAAGCACAAACTCACCTTCAATGAGATGTTCGCGGCCCCGGGTTAATTATCGCCCACGTCGGGTTTCGACGGGTCATAATTGGTTCGTGTTCCGGGGGACCGTCCGTCTCCGGTTGGCCCCGGAGACCCCTTCTCTGTCCACACCAGACGTGGGTTGGCTGGCTCCAGCACTTACCCTGGCTTGCCAGGACAAGCTGGTTTAATAACATTAAAAACAAGAGGGGTGTGAATTATGTCACGCTGCAGATTTACCGACCGATGGGGCCAAAAAAATATTTACAATCATTAATCACGGAGAAGGAAAGAAATAATTTATGGTTTAGGTCGAAACCTAACCCAAGATGTATTGTAGAATCACTTTGAAATGCAGGCACGGGGCCACATGAGGCCAATCTCTGGCATTTATCTGGCCCTCATGAGTTCATACTACAACAAAAAAAAAATTAATTAGACAATATATACACGTTGATTTTATCATTTATCATTATTTTAATATATAAAGATTCCCCAAAATATTTTAAAGCCTATTTAATATTGTTATAAAAAAGAGATGAATGAATAAAGTTGACATTTTTATAGATTTCCTCTTAATTATATTGCATTTATATATAAAATAAAATGTTAAATACAAGTTTAAATTAAACAAGTATACAAATACCATAAAAAATATTCTTTCTATTTTATTTTAAATTAGATTTTAAAAAATGTTTCCCCTCATCATCTTCCTACATATCGACATTAATTTAGTTGTACTGCTGCCCTTCTGCAGACCAGGTCTTATTTAATGTTATTCTCTTTTTTTTAATCATTTAAAATAACAAGCTTTAGCATTATTAAACTTATTAGGCTTTTTTAATTATTTGGTTTGTTCAAATACAATTTATTTTCTTTGAGGAAAAAAAAAGAAAAATCAATATAACTAATGTTTTTTTAATGAGACCTGCTGCTCACTTCTCCCGCTGTCGAGCAAATCTTGTGAAATAAAGCTGTGACCAATCACAGGAGGAGATACCGTGATGGCTACGAAACGACTCAAGTCCGACAGGGTAATGAGTCTGGGCGAGCAAATTGTTGTCTGGACATCTGAGCTGACCTCATCTCCACCTGCTGAAAGGAGAACGGAGGACAATGCACCGGTTTAAGCACCTTCGTCTTTGTGCCGCGTCCCTCCTCGCCGAGGGAACGCCAGGACAACAACTCTCTCGGTCTGAGGCCGACCTGAGAACGCACTCGTTTTCTCACTTCACCGTAAAAGAAACCAAAGACATAAAAAGGTAGCAGATCGTATTTGTAATGTCAAAAGCAGAAATGAAAGGTCATCACGAACAATCCTGCCTTCATCATAAACAGTATTTAATGAAGAAATTGTACAAAATTACTTCATCAATATGTATTTAGCAAGAAAAGTCTGACATATAAAAGCTGAATATGGTGTTTTAAAGCAGCTTGTTCCACAACTTTGACATGCATTCATGTTCACCAGCACGTCACTCAACACCATTTAAACCTGCTATGGTTCCTGACATGAAGCGTTCACCTATGCAGCACAAATGAAGCTGCTCAGAGCTTTGTATTTGGTACGAGCCCGGCGTGGCTGTGGAGCTGTCACTCGTGACCATCTTGATTGATTGTTGTCAGACAACCAGTGTCAGGCACAGAATGTGGCAAATAATGGATGAATTAAATAGGCTCAGGTCAAAGACAAGAAAAGCTAAACAATGTCACCAGTCTTATGGAAGACAGTGTTCACACCACAAGCTTTTTTTATGAACACTTTTTTATCAGATGGTTGTTGGTTTATAGCAACAAAACGACTCTGTGGCTCCATTTATTCCTCCAGACTAAAAATTAACTATGAATTTCACTTCTTTTTCCAGGTGAAGACGACGACACACCACTTTCATATCTCATCCTAAAGTCAGGGAGCTCGGATTGGCTTGCAAGTCGCAATTTGGCGCCAAAGTTTAAATTTTACAACTTGATTTGGAAGACGTCACTTTACTCATGACACATCGCCTCCTTCCATATCGTGCCTAGAACTGGATATCAATCAGAAAAGTTTCAGTACCAGTGCCAATACCTTCACTTCCATAACAATACTATTTTTCAAAAGCAGTTTCATGAGATCAATCCTAACAAAAAAGACATTTAGTAAAAATTCTTGACCTTAATGTTCAGCTTTGATACATTTGCACTACAAGTGTATGTGTGTATGTATATAACGCTTCAATGCAAATGTTTACGAAACTAAAGAACTACAGGTGTGATCGTGAAACATGACCCGAAAAAGAAACTCAATTATTGTTTCACTAATCGGGAGATACACATGAACATAGACATATATCTGATATATATCACTTGGGAGACAAACAAAGAGCCCATATATACCGTGTATTTATATATAAATATATATATAATTAATGGAACTGGAGGCCAAAATACTGTATGTCCAAACCTCAGCTTTAAAGGCAGCTGGAGCCGACTGGGAATTGAATTGCAACACAAAAATGAACAATGTAAATGTTAATTGTAAATAATATGTATATATATATATATATATATATATATTTCTCAGATTATTTACTTTATACACACTGGACGCACATATAAGCCACAAAATAACTATCATAAATATTTTTTTTAAATGATTTTAAAAGAATAAGTTAAATAATATTTGCATTGCAGTTAAATATCGATACAGTAACATGAAAAAAATATCGATGATATCTTCGTGTTTCAATCTTTCTCTAACACAACTTCCTCTGCCAAGTTAAAGTTTCAAATGAGTTCTTCCATTTCCACTGATCATGTTGGTGAGTTTGAGATGACCTCCTGATGTATTCAAAAGAAAGAAAAAAAAAACGTTTAAAAAAAAAACACCACACTCATCTATTCGTAATTCCCTCCCTTCTCTCTCTCATCTCTACACCAACGGACTTGAAAGTGTCCGATATGCGCGGCGTGTTGATCCTGTTTATAACAGTGAGTTTCCCGGTGTAAGCGATTGGTCTCCCCTGGCGTTGGTCTCCCTCTTCTCTGCAGCCCCTCATCTCTAATGCATGAGCCAGCCGGAGAGACCAGGGAGGCCGGAGAACGAGTGAGGGCGGAATGCGAAGGAGCGAGTGCGGACAGGGGGGAAAAGGGGGCCAAACCCCGGCACCGCGGCACAACACTTTCATATTCTAATAAACCCGACATGAATACACGCGCATACAGAAGGGGAAATTGCATTTCTAAAACTCTCTCTGTATCAAAGGACATTCCACTAAACACATCTCTCGTACACACACACACACACACACCGACACACAAACATGCAGTCCAGCGTTTTTCCAAACCAGGAAGAAAAAAAAAATGGACTAACATTAACAAACACACAGAGAAGGCGAGCTCAGAGGGATTACAGTGTGCTGACGACAGCAATTCAACTCACAAACAGACATTAAAAAAAAAAACAAGAAACTTTTTTTAAAGGAAAGTTCTGTTTGAGAAAGTTTCAAACTTGACATGCAGAAAACGCTAAAACCTCGATCGTCCTAATTGTTCCTAAGGATGAGCTAAAGGGCACAGAGGGAGGAAAACATTGGACAGATCACGGACGGCAAATGCCAAAAGAGCGACCGCCTCATTCCTGTACTCATCTCCTCCGGAGCAAGCCTTTGAATTTCAGACCAGTGATACCCAACCCTCCCTTTCATGGCAGTTAATATCCCATTCTCCGGGGTCCTCTATGTTAGTGATGGGGTCCGTGTGACAGCCTGTAATGCAGCCCTGTATGCATTGATTATCTGACACCCTCCATTCAGGTGTGCTATTAAAATTCCCCTCCTTTCTTCCCTTCTACCCTGCAAATGGAATAATGTCCAATAACAAGAGGAGCAGGTGACAGGAGTCGTGCAGCCAGGATTTCGGAAGAGAACCTGCGAAGAACAAGCAGATTTTTCTCTCAGGCTGTCAACGCTTTAGGTGCGAAAGTGTTCGGATTGAACAGAATCTGTGAAACTAAGTTTGAAATCAACATTTTCAACTAAATCTAAAGCATGTGTCTGGACCGGCGAGTCGTTTTTTTTTTGGGCCCTCTGAAGGGTTGGTGGATATCAAAGTAGATTATGTTGATATCATGACCTATAAAGATGATAGTGTTAAAGATGAGATAAAAAACTAAGATTATTAAACAAAGACTTCCAATTAAAACGAATGCCGAAAGAAAATAAGTTGCTTGGTGATTGTTTGATAAGAGAACAAACTTGAAGATAATTGAGATGTATTGAGGCTTCAAGAATAAAAATACAGTATCAGAATAAACAACAAACAATTTCCCGAAGGAGAACTCCAGAGGGATCAATAAACTTTTATCTATCCATTTATCCATTTATCCATCCATCTATCCATTTATCCATTTATCCATTTATCCATCCATCTATCCATCCATCTATCCATTTATCCATCCATCTATCCATCCATCTATCCATTTATCCATCCATCTATCCATCTATCCATTTATCCATCTATCCATCCATCTATCAATCTATCGATTTATCCATCCATCCATCTATCCATGTATCCATCCATCTATCCATCTATCCATCTATCCATTTATCCATCCATCCATCTATCTATCCATGTATCCATCCATCCATCCATCTATCTATCCATGTATCCATCCATGTATCCATCCATCTATCCATCCATCTATCCATCCATCTATCTGTCCATCTATCCATCTATCCATCCATCTATCAATCTATCCATCCATCTATCCATTTATCCATCCATTTATCTATCTATCTAATACTTCTGTTTTTTCAGTCCGTGACTTTAACGGCTCAAGGATTTAAGCTCCTTATGTGATTCAGTTGGACTTTTCTGATTTAAACTAATAAAGCTACTCTATGTAACTATTGTCACATTATTTGTTTTGCTTTTCAAAATTTCCTTTAATGATTGGTTCCATTGTTAACAGTCATGACTCTCGCAGTACGAGTATTTTTGATTCTTACAGAAAGATAAAAACGTGAAACCAACCCAAACAAGAGCCTTTTCCCGTGTTTTCAAGTCTTCAAGAAATTGCATTTACACAGTGGAAACACTGGGGGGAGCCAGAAACAAATATGTTTAATCTTACATTGCCGCCTATATATGAACACAGTCTCCCTGAGGGCGTCCTCATGGCAAAACCCACCTATAGTTACAAACTTATCTCGGATTGAATTTACATGAATGAGGTTTACAAGTAGTGTAGAAATATTTCTGAATGTTTTGTCCTGAAGTCGATCAGTTCGTTGATAAGAAGATAAAGTACATGAATGTGATTTTATCCTCTGGACTCTCTTTTTTCGCAACTGAATTACCCACTAAAACTACTACTATTTGAAAGCTCTTTTCATTCGTACAGCTTGCAGTTGTTGTTAACAACACGTACTAGAGTTGGTGACAAGATTTTTATACTTTTGCAAATAAAAGAACGCTGACTTCTCTCATGGTCTAGTTCTTTCATCCAAGCAGTAGGAGTTTAAGTCCATGTTAGGGAACTTTGTTTTTGCTGTACACCGCAACAGTTCTTTTGTTGGCTGTATTTTAATGAAATCATGTGAAATTAGGTCTTTGGCAGGGGCATGCACTGTTTAAGTGCCATTCTAGTGTTTAATGTAATTTAGGTTGGAACGGGGATAACTTTAACTTGAGGATCTGATTTGATATCTACAAAATCAAACATGTGATTTTCAAACCTGTGTCAAGACCTTGACGCCAGAGGGCCAGCTCGTCGTTACGCGGGTCAATACATTTATCCAGCCTTCTGGGAATCGGATATTTACGCTCCTTTGAAACCACATTCAATACATAACCATAGCTTCGACTTTTCACACAAGATTTGGATTTCCTGTTGTTTTTTTTTAACCATATCAACCCGTCCGACACCAAGATGTAACCGAGACTCTTGAAACTTTCAAAGCAGTGTTTTTAACACATTTTACAGTCGAGGTCCTTCGTGAAGAGCTGAACTAGAACAAAGATCCAGGTGTGCGAAATATTTCAATATTTAAAGTGCATTTTTAATATGTCGTTCAAGTGTGTTACACGTCGTGGTTTTTATAATGAGAACGGAGCAGCATTATACATTAGATTCAGCAGGCATCAGACAGACAACATCTTTAAGCTTTCCACTTTCACCCCCACATCTCGTTCAGCACTGCGGTCTACCTCCGCTATCTCTGCTTTCCCTTTCTGGCAAGCTCAGGGACCATAATAGAGCTCAAAGACTCGTGGTTTACATAAACCACAATACCTTTTCAGCTGGAGGGGGGGGGGAGAGAAAGACACATGCATCTGTTTTTGTTTGCATTTTATTCCAAAAACATAAAATTGAATCAATCTTTTAATACTCTGGATTGTATAAACACGGCAGAGAAGTGCTTGAATAAATATCAAGAATGAAAATGGATTTCTCATCCTCGACCATTATCTACGTGGTTTATTTATGAATACACCCGCCACTGCTGCCAAAATAGGCAAGACATCAAAAATACAGAGATAATGTGTTTAGGCTTTTTCATATTCTTCTTTTAAAGTGAACAAATAAATATTTGGATTAACATCACATTTACATTTTTATAAAAAAAACCTTGTGTGACGTTTCCCGGACAACAATTGTCATAGTGTAATGTAATGGAATGTTTGACTAAGGAATTATTATGTTTTATTCCTCTTTGTTTTAAAAGCAAAATGTCTGAAAACTTTTACAATTAAAATCTTGCTTTACATTCATCAATATTTTCCTAATGCTTGCTTGTGTTTCTTCTACGAGACTCTGGTTTCTTCCCACAGTCCAAAATCATACAGAAGTCAATTGCTGACTCTTAATGCCTGTGCTTTACTAGAGACCACAGTGTCACCGCCTTTCATCCCAAAAAAGCTGATTTATTTTAAACTTCAGGGAACAGTCTGTAACTGGAAATGAAGGTTTGGTTGTTAATTTGTAATTTGCACACCTTCTTAGTGAAGCACAAAACACCTCTGTCTTGTCTTGTATTTTAGTTGTGTGTGTTCATTTTTGGGCCACTTTTAATGTTTTGTCTTATTGTTTGCAGTTGTTGATATTCTTTCCTACTTTAATTATATCCATTTATAGTCACCAGTGACTAAGAAAAGAAAAAGATAATTTTAAGATTGAAAAGACGGTGTGTCCAGCTTCAAAAGCGTAACACAATTAATTATACAAGAATACATTTTTAAGTCGATATTTTGGTATTTGGATACAATGACTTAGTGGAAGTATGACTTTTACAATGTATTAGCAATACAATTATAACTTTAGCTAGTCATGCAGCTCTACAAAGAGCACCAAATCTTACCCTTTTATCTGCCATTGATATATTCCACTAACTTTAGAACAAGCATTGTTGCAACCGTTTCTAAAAAAAAGTCTCCTTCGATGGAAAAAATGGAAATGAAAGACGACATCACTTCAGTTGATATGTGACTCGATGATTGTTGAATTGTATAAATATTAAGACAACTTGGGTAACACAGGTGAAAGGAAAGGACCCTGAAGGACCAGAAACAAGTATGACATTAACAATCTCTCCAGCTTAAAGAGCAACTAATGTGTCGATTTTAGTGTGTCTTTAAAAGACCTTTGACCTTGAACTCATCAGTATGTGTCTGTTTGTAGAAAACTCACTTTTCGTTGAAATATTTACATTAGAAAATCTGCTTAAGCTCCGCCCACGGAGAAGATGAACTCTAGTTTACCTCAACCACTCTGCTGTGATTGGTCAAGCATCATTCCCAAAAAGTCTCCACCACCAAGGGACTCGTTGTATAAAAAAAGCAGGGTGTGATTACAACTGTCTCGAGTAGGATTATGTCATAATAATGGAATCCGCTCTCGTAACCTCTTGTTGGCCCAGATTTCAGACGGGGAAGAAGTTAATAAAGGAATAACATTTAAACTTCATCATGACGAGGGACTTACTCCATCTTGGAGAGGAGGAGATACGTGAGGCTCTCTTAAACTCCCAAGACCTTCATTTGAAAAGCGTTTTCATAAAATGTTAGCCGTGCTCAGCATTAGCGCCATTAACTCGCACCGGTGTGAAAGAAACTTCAGAGAACTGCTCCAGAACTGCAGCAGATCCTCCATGGAAAAAAGGAGATGACTTTCTAGCGTCTGTGCATGCACCAGTGTGTTTGTATGTGTGTGTGTGACAGCTTTATAGGAGTCATTTATCCTGCTCAGCAGGCTAGTGTAGTGCAGAATGGTGGCCTGAGTGCCCAGCGTAGCTTATTGTTGTGTAGCCTTTATGGGCTACATTAAGTACAGCTGAGTGAGAGGGAAACATACAGTACAATACCCTGAGCTCACACATGTCATACATCGAGATTAACTGCCTCCCTGGGCAGAGGGCAGGTCTACATCCACTCAGAACAAGACCTTAGTGCGGTCCCTTCCACCACTGACTTGTATATAAGCATGTTGGAATGTGTGTGGCTGCTGAATAAATCATGCCAGTTTCAAAAGAAGCTTTAATAACAAGACATCACCACTTGAGGGGTTCTGGACCATATTTACAGAGGGAACCACGATCCTGATGATGGTGAAAGATCAGAGCGGGGTCATTAAATAAAAGAAGTATTTCTCTCCAGCACTCTGATCAATGTGAGCGATGAAAAAACATCATGAATTACAGATCAACACCGCTCTTGCTCATTATTGGTATAAAAAAAAAGAAAAAAAGATGACGCTTGTGCGTTCAAAAACAAACACTTGTTCCCAGACTCGCCCGCACAGACTGCCGGGTCCAACAGTCGGGCAATTTAAAAAGCAGTTTTATTCTCTCAGTTACCCACTTTAAAACGCACCCCCTCCCTCCCTCACCTGCCCGTCTGATTTTTTTGAAAGCTTTATAAGCATAGCCTCTTCAACCGGTGTAAAAATAGAGGCCATTATATTGCCTAATGCCTACCTGCAAGCCCACTACGCTCCATCCTGTACACGGAGGCTTTTACATGATGAGGTGGCTGACATGTTCCACACACACCATCCATTACCATATGTACACTGGATGAGGCTCAGCCTGCGCAACTTATACTAATGCATGTTGGGTATGCCCTGTGGGGGTGGAAGACGCGCACACGCCCGGGAAAACGCGCGTAACACAATTGAACAAAGAGACGCGCAAACGCTAACGTTCGGGACGTAATAGCCGCGATACGCCACTTGCCTCGACGGCGGCGGCGGCGGCGGTGCTCTTAAGGTAAATAAAAAACAGAGCTACATGTCTCCTCACAGGACGGTGGTGAGAGGTGTGGGGGGAAGCCTCTGGACGGATGCGGCAGCTCCACTCTAATTGCCCCTCTAGGTGCCTTGTGTGCCGGAGAGCTGAACTGAGGGTAAACACAGATCTGGATATGATTAATAGCCGGGGGGTCAGGGCGGACAAGAGGGTTGACCTCGCTCCAGCCTCCACCTTCGCTCGTCTCAAACTGAACACAAGACTCTCTTTTTATTTGTATTTGTTTTGAATGTTGGTAAGATCTTGCAAGAAAAAACTATCCTTTTAAAAACTTTCATTTCAAGAGACGAGCCAGGAAGGACAGAGTTCAAGGGTGAAGGGTGAAGGTCGAGGTGTCAGGCTTGTCCGGCCCACAGGAGGAGTCTTTAACAAGCCATGATCAATAGGTGACCAGAAAAAAACCCGGAGCCCTCATTTCCCTGGTGTCCGCACGCAGCTGTAGGTGGTCCTTCCTGGAGATTTTTAACACCCCTTGGAAAAGGAAGAGACGCATCCTCCTTCTATTAGCTGCCCACTTTGTCTTCCCGCCCCCCCACAACCCCTCACACACACTCCACTTCCCCGCCGTGCACACACACTATCTATGCATCCTCTATCTCTTTGCATCAATCTACACACGGGGACACGCATGCACGCACACACACGACGCGACACGCCGAAAAAAACATCCCATCTGAATGGAGTCAGGTTGGGCGGCTCTTCATTTTTCATGCAAACGGTAATTTAGTGAGACTGCCTATTGATTGAGCGCCGCTTGTCTCCCAAACAATGCCACTTCAATCAGCGGCCCGTGGGGGGAAGGGGGCGGATGGGAGGAAAGAGATGGAGGGGACGAGCGGAGGAGGGGGGGAAAAAAAAGGAGGAAGGGCTGCCGATAGCTGCAGTGACTGATTTAAGAGATGGATAAAAAGCAGATACGTCCCCCGCCCCTGTACTGATTAATGACAGTGGCCAGAGCAGCCCTGGACTATGCATCATGATTTAACCACCAGCCCCTCATCTACTGTAAAGATTAGCATGCACACACACACACACACACACACACACACACAACAGCACGCACCGGCTTCAAAACTACACAAAGAGATTGTGAAAAGAGAGAAGTGCGGACGATAAAATTACAGATGACTTGATTTAAAATAAGTACTCTGGTTTTCAACTGTATAGCTTCGTTCATACACACACGTTTAAAAATGAAGATGAACTTACAAGTGTGTGTATCGAGACTCAACAAACATGACTCAGCTGATTAAAATAAACAAATCATCAGTATGATCTGGGTCTGCACCAGGCCTTCTCCCCCAAAACCTTACCAGGAATGGAGAGATTGTAATTCAAAACAACCAAAAAGAAATCATGACAGATGTACAGTATATTAAGACATGTCACTCAAAGACGTTAAACTAAATCGCACATGGAGCCCAAATCTGTCCACCAGTCCAAGTCGAGGGCCGAACTAAATCATTCACGCAACAGGAAGTGTGATCTTGATATTCCATTTTCATTCTTTAAAGGCCCTTCTTCGCTTTTATTCGTTTTGAAATCCATAATATATGTCCCTAAGTTTATCTTAAGGATAAGATCTGTATAGGTCACCATATCAACATGAACATCAATCGACTTTAAGTTAAGTTAAGTTTAAGTTAATCATCTAGAGGGCCATGTAAAATGACTTGACAGGATCCATCTGATTTTTTGTATCGAGTAAACCTGTGCCAGTGCCAGTCACTGGTCTTTGCTAACCTTTCATGCACATTGTTCACAACAGGGAAAATCTACAGCTGTTTTAACCGATATATACTAAAGTTTAATTTGAAAACCGCACATCAGGTAATCTAGTGGACACTTGTGTGTCAAGATATAGAAGGACAAGTAAAAACTACAATCAAGCAAAGATATATGTTTAAATGTAATCTCTGATGACTGAAGAAGATACAAACTGAAGTAGGTTTTTATAATTTGTGCATTAAAAGCTTAATAATAACTAGGGTGACGCAAAAGGTTCAAATTGAGGACGTGAGGGGGAAGTCGTCTTATGTTGAGGGGATTATTTTATAAAGTTTCTTTTCCAAACATCAGTAATTAACTATCGCTGAAGTAGTGTTTTTTTTTTTATTTAAGGTGAAATGCGAAGTTATTCTCACTGAAGTAAGTAAGATTTAAGTGTGTGTTAAAAGTGAAATAATTCTTACTTAAGTAAATGAGATTTAAGTGAGTGTTAAAAGTGAAATAATTCTTACTTAAGTGAGATTTAAGTGCGTGTTAAAAGTGAAATAATTCTTACTTAAGTAAATGAGATTTAAGTGTGTGTTAAAAGTGAAATAATTCTTACTTGAGTAAGTGAGATTTAAGTGCGTGTTAAAAGTGAAATAATTCTTACTTGAGTAAGTGAGATTTAAGTGCGTGTTAAAAGTGAAATAATTATTACTTGAGTAAGTGAGATTTAAGTGCGTGTTAAAAGTGAAATAATTCTTACTTAAGTAAATGAGATTTAAGTGTGTGTTAAAAGTGAAATAATTCTTACTTGAGTAAATGAGATTTAAGTGTGTGTTAAAAGTGAAATAATTCTTACTTGAGTAAGTGAGATTTAAGTGAGTGTTAAAAGTGAAATAATTCTTACTTAAGTAAATGAGATTTAAGTGAGTGTTAAAAGTGAAATAATTCTTAAGTAAGTGAGATTTAAGTGTGAGTTAAAAGTGAAATAATTCTTACTCAAGTAAGTGAGATTTAAGTGAGTGTTAAAAGGGAAATAATTCTTACTTAAGTAAGTTAGATTTAAGTGTGTCTTAAAATTGAAATAATTCTTACTTAAGTAAGTGAGGTTTAAGTGTGTGTTAAAAGTAGAATAATTCTTACTTAAGCGAGATTTAAGCGAAATAATTCTTACTTTACTAAACGAGATGTAAGTGTGTGTTGAACAGGATGACGGTGATGGTTACTTCAGTTACTACTGAAGTTCGGTGGTCGCGGTAAAACTTGCTACATAACGTTTGTGATTTAAGAGACCGAACCCAATACTTTATGACGGACCTTCTCAGAGTCATCATGGACCAGTTTATGATCAAAAGGGGTCTTTGAATCAAACCCTCTGACAGATTAACATCCCTGCAAGAGCTTAAGACTGAACTCGCAACCTTTCTTTAAGGCAACCGTTAAATTGGTTAATTGAAGCACTTTTTTTTTTTCTCTCTATCAATCTTCTTATTTTACAACAATTTGACAATTAGATTTAGACTTTAGAAAACCTTTTTTATCTGGATGACCCAACCCGAGAAAAGCCAAGAATGGTGAGGGTTAAGTCAACTGGGCTCAAAAGTGAGTCCATGTTAACTTGTGCGAAGAAAAACTCCGACCGGTCTATTCGTTGTTGTGGGGTCTCTAGCAGAACCCCCTCCTCGCCGCTGCTAAAATATTCATCAGACTCCCCAAGAGCGTGTCTGCTAATAGTTACACATGGGCTCGCAGAAAAGGAGTGCGAAAAAGGAGGAGAAGCAGCCAAAGGGGTGGGAGGGCGAGAGGAGGAGAAATTGGGAAGATGAGCGATGCTCCCTCGTGCACGTCGAGAGAGAGAGAGAGAAAAAAGAGAGAGAGAGAAAAGAGAGAGAGAGAGAGAGAGGGGGCGCAGGTGAGGACAGGGATTGTTTTAAATGCTTCGACACAGAAGAAGAGGTGGACGCCACGAACGAGAGCTCAGAAGAAGTGAGGACGAGCGAGGGAGCGGGAGACAGACAGAGGGAGAGATTGAGAAGAAGTAATCACTTCTTCTTCCTCCTCCCTTGCCATTACCAGCCTCTCTGAGCTGCAATCCAGATTGATTAAAAGCCCCTCTTGTAATTGTCAGATCTTGTAGGAACTATTTGTGTGTACGTGAGTACGTGTGTAAGTGTGTGTGTGTGTGTGTGTGTGTGTGTGTGTGTGTGTGTGTGTGTGTGTGTGTGTGTGTGTGTGTGTGTGTGTGTGTGTGTGTGTGTGTGTGTGTGTGTGTGTGTTCGTACTAAAAAAGGAAAAAGCCAGATTCAATCAAGCTCATGCAACAGTCGCCACTTCAGCAAACATCAATCAGAACTCAAGCAAAAATATTTTGATTGTCCGACTGGAGTTGTCCATATTTTTTCAAAAAGACACACACACACACACACACACACACACACACACACTCAAAGACACACTCGCACACTCACACAGAGACAGAGTCATTTCTCCAGTCATTAAAATGAGAAACGGCCGATGGTGTGGGAGCTGTTGAAACACCATTAGGAAATGGAGACAAATGCAGTGGAAACCAGCCTGCTGTGGCAACTTCACTACAGTAAATCAGACAGTGATGAATATTACAGAGTGAGCTCCGTGCATATGTACACACACACACATGTATGGAGACATGATTGGACACACACACTCACACACACACACACACACACACACACACTGAAGATGCTAACAGCCACAAATACAGCTCCTTCACTGGATTAATGACTAATTAGACTAATTAAATGTTTCCCGATCTTCTGCTATGATACACACACCACCATGATTAAAGGATAGAACAGCAGGCTTTTATGGCAACTCAAAGAATACATGTACAAGTAAAGATAGAATTATCTTTCCTTTCATCAAATCTGGACTAATTGCGAGTCGTTGAAGTAGCTTCTTTTTTTTTCCATTCATTAAAAAACGTTTATGCCTCAAAGATGCATTTGTTTCACTTCGGCCTCAACCGCGGATTCGACCGCTGAGATTATTCACTTCCTTTACATGCGGTTTAGATGTGATCTAAACACACTTATGATGATTCAACAAGTCATTAAAATAATTATAAAGGAAGCTACTGTTGAAATACAGTGTGATGACGGACAAAATGATGTTTTCCATCAGGTCCATGTGTCATAAATGTGTCGCAAAACATGATCTCTTCCAATAATATACTCAATATATTCATTTATCTTGACATTCCAAATCAAATCCGGAGCATCTTTAACTCTGACGTTTAAGTGTCGAGGGACTCATGAAGTGAGGGGCGTCCAAAGATATTAGAAGACAGTGAAAATGAATTAAAATGATGTCCTTATATAGAAGAAATACAACAAAACGATTGAAAATATCAATAATAATATCCAAAATGTGTTGATTGACATAATGTAGAAAATATCAAGTAAGGATTTCAAAAAGTGTGTTCACGCCCACCTGAAAATAAAGTTCAAATATACTGTACATTACATATTTTATTGCAAATTCTTAATATGAATCAACTAATTATTCTATGTATAATAGATCATCTTAATATAATAGAAATTCACTTTATTTAGATTCATTTGGAGGATTAATAAAAATAAAAAATAAATACCTGTCACAATAATAATAATAATAATAATAATAATAAGTTAGTTATAAGAAAAAAAGAATAAACTAAAACTTAAAGATAACCTTCAACCTTAATTTTCAAAAGTTATATTTAGAATTGAAACAATAGAGACTATTACAAAAGAATGCAATGTAATTGGATGCTATTAAAGCAGTGGTATGTACGTTTCACAAGATGGTTTCTGGCTCCCCTAGTGTCAGAAAACTGAAGTTGCAATGTCGGAGCATCTGCATTGCGCCATTGCCACATACAGCATGTGCATTTGTTAGATAAAGCCTCACATTTTGGTTGCCTATTTCGTCTTCCTGGTTACATCAAAAAGTATCTCAGTACATTTTTTGAAAACATATTTTGAAACATATTATGAAAACACCTTCTTTCTTGAAAAGTTAAGTTAAGTCGTTGTTAACAGACGAGTTCAGAAACCGACTCCGAAAAACGAGTCGACGCCGAAACAAGTTCTGATCTTCGGAGACTCTTCTCTTATGACGACTTGATTGTGTTACTTAGTCTAACGCCAACCGATAAACGAGGCTAACCTTGTAAGCGAGGTCGATGCTTATTTAAAAGCTCATTGATTAACGGTTGTGATTATTGATCGCGGCCTCGTGCGACTCGGACGAAACTGACAGATCCGACGGGTCTCGAGACCCTCGTCCTGCGACCGGACGCTTAAGAAAGATCCAAACGCACGCTTTCGATCTCGCTGACAAACTCCCATCATGTAGTCACTTAAAGAGATGATTTGAACGGATCAACTTATTATCTGTACTTCTGTCTTCGGGTATTTTGCCTCATCCCTCGCTTCATCCCTCGCTTCATCCCTCGCTTCGTCGCCTGATTCTGAGCCCAGAGTGGAGCGCTTGCATGTGAAGGAGATAGTAAGCAGTAATATTCAATTATTGTATGCACGCCGTTCCCATCCCGCCCCAAATTGATTTCTTTCAGAACGGTAGGCATCGCTCAGCACTGACACACAGCCATGTTCCCCCCCCCACCACCACACACCACCACCAACCCTCCACCCCGTCTCCCACATCCCACGCAAATTACTCCTTCCATCTGCGCTGCTCTCCGCCACGTTGTACCCCATCTCCGCTCTACCCTTTTCCAGGCGCCTCATCATCTTGCTCTCCCCGGCGCAGCGATCAGTGGCTGGCACCGGACCTCTTGCCCCCGTTACCGTGAGCTTGATCCGACGCTAATCTCTTGACGGTGTAAAAGGGGGGAAACGGTCTTGTGTTGTGCTATTAGAAGTGGCACCAGCCAGCCGGACCCTCGCCCACCCCCCGGGGAGTCTGGCGTCGCCCTCGGTCGCTCACACTGTCTTCTGAAGACAAACAGAATTAATATCAGGATTAGAAATTCAAGGTCCGAGTCATTTAATTACATTATTCTTCTTGTTAAAGTGTTTGAGATAAGATAAGAAACTAAGATCATGGAGGTCGACTATTATTCCAGAGACTTCCAAAAAGGGGGAAAACAGAAATCAATTTGATGGGAATTTTCGTGAAGAAAGACATACAGTGAGATAGTTAGGATTAGATTGAGTCTCCGAGACTCAAAAGTCAATATGACATTTGTCTACCGAAAATAAATGTGTTTCAGGTATCCCTTGTGTTCGCTCAGGGTCGAGCTGATCCATAGGCTTGAAAACAAATGTGTTTGAGGTATCCCTTGTGTTCTCTCAGGGTCGAGGTGATCCATAGGCTTGAAAACAAATGTGTTTGAGGTATCCCTTGCGTTCTCTCAGGGTCAAGGTGATCCATAGGCTTGAAAACAAATGTGTTTGAGGTATCCCTTGTGTTCTCTCAGGGTCAAGGCGACCCATATGCTTTGAAACAAATGTGTTTGAGGTATCCCTTGTGTTGTCACAGGGTCGAGGTGACCCATAGGCTTGAAAACAAATGTGTTTGAGGTATCCCTTGTGTTGTCACAGGGTCAAGTTGACCTATATGCTTGAAAACAAATGTGTTTGAGGTATCCCTTGTGTTGTCTCAGGGTCGAGGTGACCCATAGGCTTGAAAACAAATGTGTTTGAGGTATCCCTTGTGTTGTCTCAGGGTCGGGGTGACCCATAGGCTTGAAAACAAATGTGTTTGAGGTATCCCTTGTGTTGTCTCAGGGTCAAGACCTGGTGGAGGTCGTTCATCTTAACAGAGACAACACATTAGATTTCGGGCCTCTGGGTCATCTTGACCCAGAGATAACACAAAGATTCGACCGCGGTCATCAGGTCCTGATCACACGAGTTAAACTGAAGGCCCTCAGGCAGAAGCTGGCCTGCTCGATGGCCCACGAATAATTGAAATATGAACGGAATTTAATCATTTCTGTCAAGTGCTGGCAGCAGATAGAGACCATCCCAGCTACCTAGGTGAAGAGGGGGCACCCTTGAAAGGTTTTTTACAGAATACAAAAAGAAGTCCATTCACATACACACACACACACACACACACTGGACACAACATGGAATCAACCTAGAGACCTTCACACTAACCATGCTGTCTCCCAAAAAAAAATAAAAAAAGAAGAAGAATTCATACATGATCTAATTAATTCAGAAAACTGTAAGAGTTTTTCTTTAATTAAATGCCCGACAATGAGAGTGTATCACACACACACATACACACTTCTATCCTATTCTAATTAAAGGGACCTCTCTGCCCTGGGTGTGTGTGTGATATTGACACTTAGCTCCGTACAATAAACTTTATTGGCAAGCCCTGCGTGATTACAGCACTAAACTAGAATAACAAGGAATATGGGAGGAGGCGACGTGGATTATGTACTAAACAGACATTAGTGGACTCTATTTAAATATTTGCCGCCTTTTAATTGTGTGTCAAAAGTCCCGCGGCTCTCTGCGAGCGCAAATGAAGGAACGACAGAAGTGAAATAGAGAAACTTAGAGAGATGTATATATTGAAGGATGGAGGAATGGAAAAGAGGGATGGATTTCCCGTCATTCATGATCTATGGAAAATCCTCCGTCTATTTTCAGATATACTGTTAATGGCTGCTCACTGCCATTAAAATCGTTGCTGTCCTGAACTCAGCTCTTCACATATTGGCTGCTGCTTCATCTAATATTCATCTGCTGCAGGTCAATGGCGACGCTGGCGTGAAAACATCAGCATGCATGTTAAGTTGGATGAAAACAAAGAGTCTTGGTCACGTTCAAAAGTGAAGAGGTTTGAGGAAAAAGTATCAACATATAGTTGGTGTAGATTTAATTAGAAAAGAAAATCTCAAGTGTTTTGCTCGAGGCTAAATAAAAATCTCTCTCCTCTTGTGTCGACTGATGACTTGAAATTGTCTGTAGGTGCAAATGTGCGACTTTTGTTCCGTTTAAATGTGGACTTTGATGACCTCTTTTTTTTATTTTCTATCTGTGAAAGACAACAGCCTGCATTTAGAGAATTAAACTTGTTTAAGGTTTTAAACTTGTGGTCAACAGGCCATTTGTAATCCATAGGACAATACTTTGTGACCCTCCTTTACATGTCCAATGATAGATAAAGATAGATCTATTTACTTAAGATGAATTGTACTTCAAAAGATACAAAAATTGACAATTTCTTACAGTAGGCATTATTTTAGCTTTAATGGTGTTACGACGATATATTTACCTGTACATATGAATCACATTTTCGTTAATGGCGTGTGAAAAAAAAAAGGGAAAACATTTTAACTCACACTTTTACACACAATGTGAGTTTACTGAGTTTGAGAATCCTGGAATAAACTGTCGAAAATGAATCAATTAACAGATTGATTGATAGATTAATTGATTGATCGATTCATTTGTCTACCTCAAATAATGCAGGACACAGTTGTTTTGCATTAATTGTGAACAACTAATGATATGAAACTAAGTCTTGAGTTTAAAATAATGAAAAAAAAATATGTGTGTTATCATTACACTGTTTTCAAAGCTGTTGGTAAACAAGGGAGATAGCATTGGATGTTTTAAACCATCAGGGAAGATCTGTAGATGAACTTGTTATCTCATTTATGAGACATAATTAGCAAGTATAAATATATGGATATTAAACATTGAAGGTTAAAATGACTTAGTGCTACTTACAAAAAGTGAACAATAATTACATTTATACTTAAATCTAGATGTGACTTATGGCATTTCAGCCTTCTCTGGGTCAAGTGTGACCAAAACAGCAAGTTTTTTCATTGGTAATTGGTAAAACAATATTCTTACATTTGTTAAATTATTATTTAGGCATGTTTTACAGGTGTTGAAACTGACAGATATTAAAATGTGGGTGTCAAACACCCCTTTCATCTTATGTTATCAGGATTTTTTCATTCTTTTCAGACAGTACTAAACCTGCCTTGAACTGAGGTCTGAGCTGCAGTTCACTCTGTGTCCAGATGAGTGGAAAACGAAAATGTAAGGTTTTCTCAGTCAGTTAACACTGATGCTCATTAAACCGAAATCTTAAACTATGTTGAACAATTTTTACAGACACAATCCAGCTGCCATTATTAGATTATAAAATTAAAAGTCTGCATCTGTTAACTTCCTCTTCTGTTAAAAAGCAATACACTAAATTAAACTGATTTATATTGAATTTAAAAGTCACTAGAAAAGCAGATTGAGATCAACATTGCATTGAGTTAAAGGTCCCACAAATGGCAACAATTAGTGTTTATTCTTATTTGTTACCAAACTTCTGTGAAAATACCGTGTTTAAAAAACAAATGTGAGCATTTTCTGAATCTTTGACGATCTCTGATAAGCGCGTCAACTTCTGTCAGTTGAACTGCAACGACCCCTACTGGCCATAGACGGTACAATAATTCACAGCGCTTATCACAGACACAACAGCAGCAGCTGGTTTATACTGAAGAAAAAACTGTTTCCAGTTTTACTTTCCATGTTTTATTTGTATTCAATCTACCCCTTTCTCTAGCGAGAGCACTAATAAAGACGTCCTGCCATGTTTCTTGTTATCCTTGGCAGGAGCTCGCTCTCCTTGTGACAGCGTTGGCACAGTTGTGTTTCTGGTTCACCAAAGATGTGCCCTCTGGAGTAACAGGCTGGCAAGGAAAAACCTGCAGCACAGTGTGGCCACAACTGCTGGGCCAAGACGATGGCGGGGTGATGCTGTCCGAAGAAAACAGTCGGTGATGAAGGTGAACCATCATCATTTGTTGAGCACAGATTATGAACGTTGGCCTGAGCCCATCATGTGTTAATGTGTTCATTATAAAGTGTTTTAAAGTTAATAACACATTTGTTTTGGGTAAATAATAAGGTAATTATATTTATAATAACAAAGATAATAAATGATTATCAGCTCTGATATGGATAAAACAACTTAAAGAGCTTTAATTCCATAAGTTGTAATTTCAAAATTCTGAGAGGCAGAAGTGTATACAAGCAGTTGCCTGGGAAATTCCCCAAAAATCAATTCAGAGAGGAAAATGAGTTACGATGGGAAAGGTGAGGTTTGTTTGTGTTTATATAATAAATCGAAAGTAAAATATCTTTTGTCCTATGAGTTGGAGTTGCTGGTGAACCAGAGACACTTTAAACAGAAATTGATACAACTTTTTTCTGTTTGATGGTTTGAATAGATTCACATCTTGCTCAGTATTGAAAATTATCTTTGAAGTGTTGATACTTTTGTGACACAGTTTTAAACCAGAGTTCTAGATGCAGCCAGTACAGTAAAACAATTAACAATTAATTTTCTAAAATACTTCAAAAAGCTAAATATAATAGACTTTTTTTAATGCTAATTCTGTCTTGTACAGGACATTTTTCATATATATATCGTGACTAAAAATCATTAATGGTATTTACAAGAGTATATAAAGCTTAGAATCACAGTACTGTCGCACCAATACAAACTCCAAAAACGTTTTAAATATTTTGACATATTCCACTTAATAAGCTTTAATTTCACTTTGGCTTCTGAGATTTAAGAACAAAAACTATTAGAAATAAGTCATTATTTATGAGGTGATAATAGAAGAGACAAGGCAAGCTATCTGTCTATCGAGAAGTTCAAATCTCTATGTATCAGTTTTCAAGAGGCCACACAAGAAAGAATAGTTCATAGAAGGAACTTGTGGCACTTTAGGTTTTACTTAAACAAATGAGGTGTAAGTCAGGACTTAAACAAAGGTGCAACTCAGAGAGATAAAGCCCGTCAGTGACTTGAAACCGCTGAGTTATACGAGGGTTTAACTTTGATGATTTTTGTTGGGAAGGCAGAAAATCCAAGATTGGACCAGCAGTCGGGTGTGGACGAGGAACTTGAGAACGAGACGCACAAATGGCCTCAACCTTGAAGAACCACTGACCTCACACACCTTTATAGCATCTCCAATTAGAGGATAAGGGGGGAAGTACAGGGGGAGATACAGAAGGAAAGAGAGGGAGAGAGATGTATTTCATAAATGTAGTTCCATAAAGAGCACTGACCCAAATGGCATCCAGTAATTCTTCAGCGTGCCAGCGCAGGTGGGATGATCAGAAACTTCATCAGGCTCGCAAGCCTGGTTCTCTGCTGCCGTACGTCTGCTGCCCCTCCCACCGGCCCACCCTCCTCAGGAGGCTTTAACCAGATCTCACACTGAAGAGCTGGTATCAAAGAACGCTCTCCAGTTCCTTCACAGTCACATTTTAATTAAACACAGAGCATCGTGATCTTTCATCTCTTTGATTTGTTCCAGTATGAGCTGCAGTTGAAGACCCAGTCTGTCCACAGTTTGACTGAAGAAATCAAGATTATCCAGGATTACTTGAAGAACAACCTTCATGTTGCACTTGTTGTACACAAAAAGTGTAACATTCCACTGACAACAACATGCACACACAGTGTTCCTCCCTCAAATCAAAGGTACTTCATTAGCTTTTCATGTTTTTTAGCTTAAACTTTCAAGCTGAGAACAGTTTATAAGTTTCTAAATGGATAGATATTAATGAAGTTAAATAGCTTTTTGTATTATAAGTTAAAGGAAATATATGAATAATAAACTATAATATAAAAATAAAATGTACAAAACGACAAAACTAAAGAAAATAAATCAACTTCAACATTTTTAATTGAAAATTGTGTTACTGAATTATTTCAAAGTGTATTTCTATTTCACATTTCCTCAGCGTATACAAAATTGTACAAATAATAATTTGTTTTCTATTTTATTGATTTTTACACTTTAACACTAATACACTTTCATATATAGTTTAGTTCCATTTTCCAATCATCCACTAAAAGAGCATTCCAGAGTTATTTTCTTCCAATACGGTGTTAAAGTCCCAATTTGTAGGATTTAAAATAGTGTTTTTGGCTCCCCCTAGAGGAAATCGTCGAAACAAAATATAAAGTAACTCAACATTATTAGAGGTTGAATAAGAGACACTATTCTACCTACTTGAAGGACAACAATTCTGCCATTTTATATTTAATTCAGTTCCTTTTGTAAAATAATTTTATTTTTTGGAACTTACTTTTGATATTTGAATTCAATACTAGCTACAGAACTATTA
The DNA here is from genome assembly GCF_982586985.1 of Callionymus lyra. Taxonomy (NCBI): domain Eukaryota; kingdom Metazoa; phylum Chordata; class Actinopteri; order Syngnathiformes; family Callionymidae; genus Callionymus; species Callionymus lyra. The sequence continues at coordinate 13,968,103 of NC_141825.1, read as the reverse complement.
AAATTAAGACTTTAACTTTGATATTTCACAAAAATGACCCGGATGTCGCAAAAATATATTTACACAAATTAACATTAAGTCAATTAATTGCTGGCTTAAACGAAAAAGACAATAATATACTAAAGCAATTTGGATAAAAATGTTCTTTGCATGGTTTAAATGGTTAAACAGTTTTCCTGCTCCTTCAACCTAATCTGGATGGGACGAGGTTTGTCAATACACAGAACGACTAAAATTAATCAAAAGATAATCAGATATTCTCTAAATTACACTGTGTAAAAATCTGAATTTTAAAACAATCCAAGCTGGCTGAATGATCTGTAAGTCAGCTAAATACTCTATTTAATCTTGCCGTTCCACATATTCAAAGCCTCCACGTCAGCAGCACATACATGTAATATATCACTGCTTTGTTGACACGTATATAAGATGACAGGAATCTGACATGGGGAGAAAAAACTGTCCCAGAGTCGTCATCGACCCGAGTCTCTCCTTTTCTAATACACTATGGACTTAACGCAGAGTTATTCTTTCTGAAGCATGAGCGGGTCCGGCCCCTCCCCCGCACGCACAATGCTTCAAAAGAACATTTTGTTTATGTGTTCAATACGAGGAACATCGATGGAATTATCCGATCATTCGTTTCCTTTCCAATACAAATTTAATGCAGAGCCACGGAGTCGCCAGCTCATATCCAATAACGCCATCTTTCTCCGATCACTCCGGCTCACACCACAGCCGCACACACACCAGTGTGTCATTAAAACAGCTGTTTCACACACACACACACGCGCACACACACACACACCAAGGCGGCGGTAGGCGAGAGAGGAAGAGGGTTACAAAGAATAGTCGAGTGAGGATAATGTCTTAAATACATTAATGTTCCTTTCAATCTAGTCATGAACAGAACCAGTTTTGATGTTTTTATAAGTTGAGTCAAAAGAGCTTTTTCAGAAGTGCCTCACTTTAATTCAGGGGTTACGTCATTTCATACGTTCATTTCCAGTAGACAAGAATATATATTTTCGTTTTATTCGGACATCTCTGGGCAAGTTAAGGAACTGCAAGAATATTTGAATGTTAAAAAAAGTACTTAAAAATAAATACTATGACAATAACCATAAGAAGACATGACAAAGGTTTTTATGTGACACATATTTTGACAATATTTACAGATACATAAGGCTTTTTTTCTGTTAGTCTTTAATTCGTTGCCGGATTATGTATTTTTTATTTTATTATTTTTAGTATATATAAGTATATAAATATAGATTTCGCCAAAAAAAAAACCTTGTGTTATCTCTTAGTCAAGGTCAACCGACCTTCAGTTAAAAACAAAATAAAATGGCATGACTGGACAAAAAAAGCAAACATTGAGTGCATGAATAATACATCTATAATATTAGCAAATACATGCAATATTAGCAAATACATGAATAATATTAGCAAGTGCTCTGGATTGGTTTTTGGTTCATATAGAGTTTTGTTTTACAAGTTTTTTTTAAATAAAAATGGACTAAAAAAAAGCTTATTTAAGTTTATTTAAACTCTTAGTTTAAGAGTAACACGCTAATGTTACTCTAGATAAAATCTTTTTCTTTTTTAAAAAATTAAGAAACTGTTCAGACAGTAATAACCAATAACACTAAAGTTATACACGTTATTTTTTTCTGTCTGTCGGCCTGGTACAGAGGATGTACCAACATGTACGTGTTCAATACTTCTTATACTTTGATAAAGACCACAGATTTGGACTTTAATATTCAATTATTTCTTACTGGAATCAGTCCACTGAGAGCTGGAGGCCATAGTAAAGTTCATTTTAAATGAAAAGTTAATACATTTGTGTATTTATTTTGAGGTAACTTGTGGTACAACCGTGTCAAGAACAACCGTCTTCAGTCCACAATCCACAGCTCTGAGTCGATTGCTACGGTCTTAAAGACAACCGCAGAACCTTGTCGACGACACGTCACCGAAGACACATTTGTTGGTTCTCCACGTTAGAGCGGCGGCGATGACACGGGTGTCGGGGGTTCACGGGTCAAGTAGAGTCAGAGCAGGTAGGCGATTGTTGGATCGGGTCTGAGTGTAATGACTAATCAATGGTGGAATGCATTAGCCTAATCTAATGGGCCAGGTGGGAGAGGACGACGCCAGACACATGGAACACATGATTGAGCACAACATGCAACAGCGACGCAATCAATAACACATAGAGTGGTCTAACCCCCATGGGTGGGGGGGGTTTGAGGTGGGGGTCCCCATGACTTGAGAGGCCTGGCCCTGTGTTTGCTTGTGTACACTTCTGCGTGTAAATGTGCACGGCTGGTTGGTTAGGAGAGAAGGAAGCGAGCCATTTGGGTCTGATTGATTGGATTATGAAATGAAATGAGGGAAATGAAATCTCTGTTTTCAGGGGTGAACCCCTAAACACCTGCATGAATAGCTGCTCCTGTGTAATGCATGAGCTGGTGGAGTGGAAGCAAATGAGGTTAATGTTAGAAATGCAAAGAAAAAATGCTGAATAACATCACTTTCAGCAAACAGGCCTTTTTTTTTGGTTTTAATCTTACGCCAACAATCAGATACAGCAGCCTGTTAGGTACATTTTTTTTTATCAACCCCTATAAACTGTTTTACATCAAAAGGATACTTTACTTCTTTATCTTTAAAGTACTATAATTGTAACGACAAAGTCGTTGTGAGACACAACAGTACAAGCAGAAACTTGCCAAGTGCAACATTGGCCGATTCTGACTTGAACCGGCAGACGCAGATGCAAGTTTGATCGTTTATTACGTCAAACAACGCACATTTATCACCAGTTTTATATCAGCTCTGGTACATAAAGCTCAGAACAACATCACAGATGCCGACTTCTTCACCGACTCTAAACTGCTGAGCGTCAACAGAGCATTTATTTGATGGTAAAATAACATCTTAAAGCTTTTGCTCTATTGTGTTGGAAATTCAAAAGTGTAAAATGATAATGTTCTGACGGCCATGTGGCTCCTCGTGATCCAAGTGAGTGAGTGATGGAGAGACAGAGACGGAGAGAGAGAGAGAGAGAGGGAGAGAGAGAGAGATGACAAGTAAGGGACAAGAGCCAGTGAGAGCAGAGGACAGGCCTGGGTCAATACTTGCGGCACAAAACGCTGACACAGCAGCCGCCAAAACACACACACTCACACAATCACTTATAAGACTGTACTCTGATGTACATTAACTGACAAGCACAAACTATCAAACAACTTTAGTCCGAAACTTCTTAAGACGTTATGCAGGGAAAAGTAACATTTGATAAACTATGACAAAATATAAACAATTGAAAGAAGTGAGAATCTGCAATATTCATTTATACAATGATACATACATTTGAGTTACTCACAATAGTGCTATGGTTTTAGAGGCGTTCTATAACATATGAGGTGGGTTTATTGTTCAACTAAATGTTTCACTGTCAAACTATATGCAAATAAAAAAGTAGTATAAATGAGATTTTAACACATTTACTCTGTACAAATATTCTAAAAACTACTAAAGGTAAAGAAAACAATAGTTCCTGTCACATAAGTGAACAAGTTTGGGTTCAACCATATAAACATTGTCAAGTTTAATCATATATATTCAATTTAAATCCTCCTGTCAAGACTGTAACTTATAAATGTGCTTGTTTGTTCCATATATATGTATAAAATCACATTATAAAGTGACGATCTTCATGAAAAGGGATTTGAACCTTGATTTAACAGCTTTGGCTACAAGTTCACAGTATATCTCAGGTAGAAATGGGGAAATAAAGTGTTTTTTTGCCAGTTAAGGTGGATTATTTCTCACATCTTTCTCATACAAGAAGCCAAAATCATTTCAACAGTCCAGACCAAACTAAATATAGAATCATCCAACAGGAAGTGTGTGATTTTGATATTGCATTTTCTTTCTTTGAGGCTTAATTCATCTTTTCTCTGTGTTTTTTCATTCTTAAACTAACGAATGAATTTCCTTCGACATCAGTTTCATCACGACTGACTGCGACTCAAATACATTTTCGTTAAAACACATAATTACTTCATTACCTTCATAAACCAGGAGGGGGTTAGGGTTCATTATTGAGGGTCTTATTTAAAAACGAATTAGCGTGTTGCGCCCGTATCAAGTGAGGCGCCGCGTTTAAGTGAAACTGATGAGAGATGGGCAGGCAGGCCGAACTGGGCCATAAGTATGTGGACGGGGTCAGGGGTTAATCCCCATTGATTTACTCGGCTGTGTGCACATCGTCAGGCGGGGGGGACGATGAAGAATCGGCCTTGCCAGGCGCCATGAGTAAAGCAATGATTTAATCAAATATACGGCGTTTAAACAACTTCTAATTGACCCGGTGTTCGATGGCGGCGGGCCTGGCGTGGAATCGAGAACAAAAGCCACACAGAACCGTAAACGTCGCCGCCGTAAATCACCCCCCCGGTCCGGACGGACCGCGGCGGAAAAAAAAAATCTGCACAGGTAAACAACCACTTTACAGTCCCAACCCGGAGGAGGAAAGGTGAAATATTACATTAATATGAACAACTATTAATAAAACCACCCCTTGCTTCCCCCCAGTGTGTCTCCCCACCTCTCACCCCTTCACTCCTTCCCTCTCTTTCTCTGCCTCTAATCCTATCATGCGGGCAATAAGTGTATGCACCATGAGCACATTTAATTTCTGCGGTTGGTTTTCAGCGAGCCCAGAGGTGAGCCTTAATAAGGATCAATGGCACTTTATCTGGGACAGCACCCACTTCACAGCATGCAAATTACACAGCAACCCTTAAAAAAAAGAAATGGATTTAATTAAAAAATGTAGAACCACGGGCTCTGGAAATTCAATTAAAGGATTTATGCAAAGGTTGGCTAGCTTTTTGTGTTGCAGTTCCTGCTTATATAATGAGCTTTTCATATTAAAAATCAATAGGTAATCTGGGCGAGGGGATCGGCTGCTTATGTACATTTTTGAAATCAATTTGAAAAATAGTCCATCAGGCCGGTGTCACAACAAAGAGGGGAGGGAGCGGGTTGTGTTTTTAAAAGGTGTCGAGTTGTGTGGTGTGTTTGTTGTTCAAATTCAATGACAACAAACAGAAAAAAAAGAAACATTAAATAACCGGGTGAAGGGTTAGAGCTTCTTTCTCTCTATGGCTTGTTAAAAAAAAAGAAGAGAAACATCACACTGACCCAGGATCTTTTTTTTTTTTTGCTGCTGTGATCTCTACCATTAGAGATGCAGTCCCTGGACAGCCAGGGTCCAGCTGGGGTTGACCTGTGGCTCAAGGAAATTTTCAGCTCGCCCCAAATCCAGACAACCTCAGATGTGAGCACAGCTTAATGGTCTCCCTGAGGTGGCCCCGAAGAGCAGGAGGAAGTGTGGAGGCTTGAGAACCGTGTCCACGGAAAACACAGAAGAAATGTCTTTGACATATATTTTGTTGGTTTGTTTATTGTTGCAGCGGTTGAAGATTATACTTACTATCAAACGAGTCTAGATTTGATAATAACAGGAGTTTTCTAAGCAGTTTAAACAAACATTTTATAGGTAAATATAGGTTGATGTGCTTGTCGAAACATGTCGATTCATTTGATTCAACCATTTAAAGGTGGGGTAGATGTTCTTTAAAACAGTGTGAACCAAACCTCCAAAGCATGTCGCAAAAAACAGAGAGGGGGGAGGGGAAGAGGGCGGGGCAAATGGATGATAGGTTTGATTGACATATCACAATATTGAACAGTCCGGCTTAAATGATTGGTCGATGTTTTTACGCTACTGTGCATAAAACAAATGACTTCAATGTTTAATTTATGTTTCAAGCATGTGAATGATTTAAGGGAATTTTAAGTTATAAACTAAAAAGCTAAAAAAAAAAAAACAATAATAATAAAACTGATTAAATAATATGTTAGTTGTATTATTTTAACAAAATGATTTTAGGAAGCTCACACACAAACTAGAATATCATTTGATTTTGGTTTCATGATCTTCAAATTCAGCAGGAAAAAAAGAAACACAGTTTATATCCTAGACATAAAAACTGGACCACGGTACCAGATCAAGTTGCTCTACTATTGTCAAAGTTCTAAACATGAATCCAAGACAACTGATCAAGATCAATAAAAGTATGGATTAAGTATGGACCATATATAGAGAAAGACAGCTATAGACACACAATAGAAGAGAACAAATAATATGATTGCATTTGTAATTCTTCTTATCTCAACTTGAAGATCCAAGTTGATCGTCAACCAACTTCAGTAACCAGAGCAACATTGTATCATAACCGTTTCCTTGAACGTCACGGTGTTTTTGTTCCATCAATCAACAGGGAGACTGTTCATGTCTCCATCACACTCCGGTAGTATAACAGGACGCATGCAAGAGCAGTGAATGAGTGACTGCGTACAGCGGCCGACTGTCAGGATTTGATTGGTTCTTTATTGATCCAGACACGGTCTCCATCACATCAACTCATCCACAATAAACCATTTACACAGTTTCCCTGTGCAATGGAGCACAAAACCAGGCCGCAGGCATCATGTCTGTGTGTGTGCGGGTCTGTGCGTGTGTGTGTGTGTGTGTGTATTTGTGTGTGTGTTTGTATGTGGAGGGGGTGTTTGGATATGTGTGCCTTTAATGAAATGGTATCTTTGCGGACAATAATCCCTATAACAAGATTGGGCAGCAACACAGATGTCAATACAGCCAAATAGGATTGTATGCTTTTATCCATACACACACACGCACGCACGCACACACACACGCGCACACACACACACACACCTTTTTGTAACTGTGATTCTAGCTTCTATCTCTGCAGTCTCAGTGCAGCAGCACAGCAGGGAAGGACATGCTGAACTAACAAGACTCGGTTGTGATGTCGTGGGATGATTAACAAGAATACAAAATCCCTGATATTAACTTAAACTTGATTTGATTTTGTGAATAAAACCTTAATTTCCCTAAAGCTTTTAAGTAACTTACTATTGGGTTGAATTACTTAAATAAAGTCAGAGAGATCTTCAAGAGATAAAGAAGCTTAGATTCAACCAATATCATTTTTTTAAAGGACCTTTAGAGAAACTTTGATGAGCCATAAGAGCATAACACAAGAACCTGTTTAAGATATTTAAATAATATAAATTATATTAAATAAGATATAAGATATGATATTATTATTAATGGAGAAAACTGGAAAGGATATCTCAATATCACTATGAATATTGTTATATAAAGCTTAAATCATTACAGTTTCCATTGCTGCTGTTCTGATTGTATTCATGCAATTTATCGTGTTATTGTTTGTCATTTAATTATTACTCGCCTTAACTGCATTTAATTATTTTTCAAATCTCAAAATTGTATTTTGTGATGCAGTGTTTTTTTATTTTCTTATTTTTTTGTTTTTTTGTTGTTTAACAGGGACACATTTGTATAAAAAAAGGAAAAATTTAATTTGTATTTCATGAAAAACGTTTTTTTTATGTACATTTTAAACGTAGAAACAAAAACGCTACGGATACGGATAGATCTTAACGAAACTTGGTCATTTCAACATGGCCAATTGACAGAAAACACGTTTATTTTCCAAATCAAGCTTATTTTCTACAAACTTTCAGCAAATAATCTTTTTTTTTTTTTTTCATAGATCAACATTTAGCCAAAAATAAGGTTACAAATATCCAACGGTAAAAATTAAATCTAGCTTTATTTGTATAAAATGTATTTCAAATGATTCTCACTCATTCAAGTGGTTTCGATGTATGTATCCAAGTCAACAGACCCACTGACCCCCCCGCCCTGGCCCTGCACAGGTCCTCCTGACCCAAGAGGACTCCATTACCAGGGCTCACCGTGGAGAAGGAGCCTTGTGCTGAGAAGCAGGACCTCTGCTCCGGCTTCTCTCCGCATGATGGAGCACCACACACCAGCTAACCACAGGTTGCGTTAATGCACCGCGGAGCTCCAGCGAGTACAAGAGATAGCAGATCGAGCTCCTGACCTCACGACTGTCTGCCGGAGAGAAGCTGATAAAAAAAACAAAAAAAAACAGGGAGATCTAGTCCAGCCGCATGTACGACTGTAATGCTAATGTCACCGGGCTTGTCTCCGGGGTTAACGCCCCGGGTGCAGGGGGGGGCTCTTGGTCACAGTAGACAAGGCTCAGGGGGGGTACTAGCCGTCCCATTACACCTGATTGAACATCCATTTCTCCGATATAACCCAGTGTGCTGGTGCCTGGTCAAAAGTTCAGCCTGTGCATATGTAAAAAGGTGGCCTTGTGCCCGAGGCAGGATCCCGGGTAAAATAATCACGCTAAAACGCTAAGAAGCCCAGGACTTAGCGAGACCGCTGATGAAACTGGCCCCTGGGGTTACACAAGTGTCTGATTGGGCCTATAAGAGCGATGCCCACAACACCCCCCACCACCCCTTCATTTTTTCCCCCTCCAGTTCCACAGCGAATGTATGCAGCGATCGCCGCTGGAAGAGACACTGTGTACAGTCAAGGTATGGATTTGATGACTATAGGCTAAAACCCAGCTGCTCGGAGCCCGAGGGCATCTTCGGGGAACAATCAGTCCGTCAACAAAATGTCACAGGGTCAGCGTGACAAACAAGACGACAACTTTACAAAGGTTATCGCCCAAGTCAGACATGGGGAAGGTGCGGATCGGGGGCCAAATGCGGTCCTTTGACTGTATGTATGGGTCCCTCACGAGTAGAAATGATCAGAAAAGTGCATGTAGACATTATTATTTTGGATTTATTATAGTACTCACTCTAAGTAAAAAACTCAAAAGTTATTTTGGCCTTTTTCCTGTTTTGTCTTTGTCATTTTTGTGACTATTTCTTGCCCCTCAAAATTACGGAATTTTATATTATTTTTATAATTAATTGGTTATCAATATCTTACTGGCATATTTGTATTTATTTTCCATTGGAAGGGAGGACTACCAGGATTGATGACGTGCAGTGACCAACCTCAATGCTTGACCAATCGCATCAGAGTGGGCGGAGGTTATGGTAAACAAGATTTCATCTCCAGAAAAACAAAGCGTCTTTTCCCTTTCCGTGTGTAGTTTTTGGCTTTTTTTTCTTTTGGCTATTCGCCTCCTCACTGTGACGGTTTATATTAATACAGAAATAAATCCACACCATTTCTACTCCAAATGTCCACTTCCTTGTCCTGGTTTAACTCGTATCCGGGGACACTTTAAACTGGAATCTGCCATCAAACTCGAAGCTCGGGATTACTAAATCAGAAAAATTAGATAAGAACTTATTTTTTTCCATCTGACGCTCCGACTCTCTCGCACGCACAGAAATCACTGCGAGCCACAGATCATTTACTGCTGATAATGGCAGCAAAGGACACAAGGAAAAAACTCCCACTCTAAACACGCCGAATTAAAGGAACAGGAGTCCCAGGCTTGGTCGCACAATCTCTGATGAGTAGATCAAGGCACGGGGAGGGGTATGTGATGTTAGTGCCAGATAGTTTGGCTGATTAAAACGTCATGGCTCTTTATAGATGCCTTTCTTAACTCAGCAAAATGAAATCTCATCAGTTCATCAGTTGCAGAGTGGGCTGTGCTCCGAGCTAATAGAGAAGTTACTTTCCTTTAAGTCACAACACAAAGGATGCAAAGATGATGGAGACAAAATGACGCGACAGTGGAGAAGCCTGAACCCTTCTGGCCCAAGCTATAAAAACAACAATGTATTAATACTTACAGTCCATGTTCTTATATTATAACATGACATCCCTCCACTCCTATCAACATTTTGTATTAAAATATCCTTCACTTCTCACTACCATTTAAATATATAAAATATACATTCAATTTCTTTCTTCTATGAGATTATTTTCTCCTTTCTCCTTTTGCCCAAACGTGGGGCATGATTACAGCTGGCTGGAGGAGGGTCAAAGCCCATTGTTTAATCATAGCGTGCTTCACTCTCGTAACCTCTTGTTCGCCTGGATTTCAGATGGGGCAGAACTTGATAAAGTAATAACTTTAAAACATTGTCATGATGAGGGACTTACTGCATCTTGGAGAGGAAGCGCTATACAAATACAAATTACTTACTTACATACAATTTCTATTGATTGACTATTAAATAAAAGCAATATACATTGTATTCAAGTTTTTTGTTAGCTTAATGTACTGGAATGATAACACCCTTTTTTTTAAACGTTTAAATGTTTTCACAACTTGATTAATTTTTTTCTCCATCCCTGCTGCCGTATGGTTTGACAGACCCTCAATAGTTCCAATAAAGAATGTCTCTCTTGGAAATTACACGTCAGAACAATTGAAGGGACAACTTCTTATTCTTCAGGTGTCCCACCAGAAACCTTTTTCTTTTGCAAACCAAGCTTACAGACTTTGCCCCTCATGATGTAAATGAACATTTGACGCCAAGTTTACATTCAACTTTTAGCCTGAGACAGAGCTAAACATATCTTTCTTTAATCTTTTCTCCTGTTTGTCTTAAACTAGCTGCTGCTCAAATATGTTGGTTGCTCATGAAAAATGTTATATCTGAAACAATTTCAGAATATTTGTCACTACGGCTGAAGAACATCTTAATATTCTTCCGTTGAAAGAGAAAGTGTGAGTTATAGAAGACTATGCATGAAAGAATAATCATTCATCCCAAGGTGAGGCCTAGCATTGGCTTTTCTTACCAATACTTTATCAATGAAATGGCCATTAGCTTGTGTGTTAGCATAAACATTTATTTGTAATCTCTTCGGTCTAATTTTTGGCGGGGGGGACTCTTTGTCTTTTCACCTTTGCAGCTATAAATCAGACCAGTGTTTTAAATGAGAGGCTAGTTATTTGCGGAAGAACACACACGGGGGTTCCGTGATTGTTTTTTGGAGTCGACATTCTGCTTATGTTTGCATCCCAGAACAATCTCCACGGATCCCGCCAGCGTACGCAAGCAATTAAAGCGATACCATCTTCATATCCCCGCAACCAATAAGTGAAATAATATCAATGTTTTATTAAGCCCGTAATGTGGGGGCAGACGGAGTGAGGGGTGGGAGTTAAAAGAGGATACACTTCCAGGAGCCTTATCAAGAGCAGATTTTTAAATAAGAGCAAACGCTCGGCTTAAGGGTGTGCCAGTGTATCAGTGTGCGCGAACGTGTGTGGCCTTTATCAGACAAGAGTTTTAGCTAATCGCTGTGTCAGCACCTCGGAATTTAATTACCAGCGCTACCTTTGTCCCAAAATATTTACCAGCTCCAGTTCGCTTCATTAGGCAAAGCCTCGGTGTTGGAGATTTTATTTCTTAATGCACTTTATATACAATATTATTAAATGTTCCGTCGAGTAAATTTGGATAAACGTTAAATAACAACAGGATAGTAAAGTAAAAAAATGAAGCAGTGAAGTTGAAGGAAGAGAGCTTTGTGTCAGATAAGATAAGCTCAGCTTGACATTTCCAGAAAGCTTACAAGAGTGGAGAGACAAATGACAGCTGGAGGCTCTGTGTCCGTCAACCTTGATGGATTAGAAATACGCTCCGCTAACGCTCCACCTCGCCATCTTTCAACGCATCTCTCAAGTACAACAGCCAGATTGAAAAGGGATGAGGAGAAGCTAATGGAGTATTGTAATGACGAATTAGAACATAAATCAAAGGTGTTCACCAATATTTTAAATTAATTGGTGAAATAAAACAACGCCTTTAAGAAAAAGTATATCTCACCTTGATTTGTTTTCACCAGAGTTGCATTGAATAGTAGAAAAAAGTCATAGAAAGCATCTTCATCCTCAATCTAAATGATGTAAAGTGTTGGCTAAAGTTTCAATGAGACATCAAGCCATAAACCAGGAGTCTTAATCAATGTTGGTGTGAGAATGTTTTAAAAAAAACCTCTTTCATTAAGTAGAAAACTAAACCAGCATCAATTTAATCCATTTAAATACACACAGTTGTTTGTCCCTTTTGCAAGACAAATAACATTTTCAACATCTGGCAATAATGCTAAATATTTAAGAAATTATTTTAGACCGTAATGTTGTTGTTCTTTTAATTTAATTGCATTTTGTGTCATTAGAGAATAATCACTCAAATATAACGTGAATGAGCCAACTTAGAAGATGAATTTAAACTACTCTTGAATTAAGGTCCTTATACATAGAAAGAGTAACAGTAGATCGAGTATGTGCAACTACACACTTTCACTATTGGCCTTCCATTGATCTGTTTTTCCGCCAATTAAAAGTGCCGTGTGTTTTTAGCTGGTGTGGAACGACCTTTTTGACACTTTCCAGCTTTACACACATTCAACAACCTGGTTTCCAACAAGAGAATCCTGTGTAACTTGCACAACCTGTGTCGTCGCTACACAGGTGAATCTGGTGTGGTTCAGGTGGTCCTACAGTAAAACTGCTTCAGGCTATCACAATAAAGGTGCAATTCTGCTTTCAATTTTCTAGATAGAATAAACCATCACGGATTCACTGTAATTCGCAATGTGCACGTCAAATCTTGTTGATGGCAAGTTGCTTATAAATGTATCAATTTTTCAGGTGAACTGACTGAAATGATATGACAAGAGTTTTATGTGTTTCAATATTATCTTGTGGCCTATAACTGCCTTAAAAGTTAACCTCCACAACCTAACTCAGAACAAAGTTTCTTGTAGGTTGATCAAGAACGCTCAACCATGACCATGGGATGTTGCGATAAGCATACCTGTACAACAGAGCTACTAAAACTATAAATGAGAAAATACAGAGTAAAAACAGGATTGTTGTTAAACACTGACTGATGTATTTCAAAGCGGTTGCCTCTCAAGTTTACTATTAATACTAAAAGAACTAAAAGAAATGTTAAATAAGTCATTAAGCAGAATCTCCCAAATGGACTTGATAAAACACAGAAATAATTCAATTAAATAACAATGAGATGGGAAAGTGTGTGTTGCTGACTTTCACCAGTTATAACAAAGTGTTGTATCACTTTTTTGCTGCATGCCAGTTGACAAAACCAGCACAAACATACAGATGAACTAATGACAAACATATCTCCTTTTATAGACGTATCTAAAACCAGTATCTTACAATAGTAAACATCTCTTACCATGGACTTGGTGAACGGCCGTGCCAGCGTGAAGAGAAACGTCATCAGCCACCAGCTGCGGTGAATGGACGTGTACATGATGTTCCCAGGATGCAGTGCGTTGCAGGTGACGCCGAAAGGAGAGAGGCGGCGGTGGAGCTCGTTGCTGAAGAGGATGTTGCACAGTTTGGCTCGATTGTACGCCAGCATTGACCAGTAGTCCTTCTTGGCCGGGGACAGCAAGGCCAGGTCCACTTTGCCACAGGAGTCGGTCAGACTGGTGAACCTGAAAGACAACGTGTAAAACAAAGCGTCTCTACGAGGCAGATGTATGATACCGCCTGCATACAAATCAAAGTCGGACATGATGTTCTTTAATTGCCTGCGACAGAGCTGTTAAAATCCAGATGTCTGACAAGGCCCCTTAAACATGACACGACTTCCTGTGTTCTTGCGCGGCCTCACAAAAGCATCAAGCTCCGTCACTTTCTGTGTGTGTCTGTGTGTGTGAGGTGGAAGCAGACCTCCAGACACACCCTACATATTAATCCAGTCATTAGAAAACAACCAATCAAAATGTCACCTGCTTTCCTTGTCGTAATTTTACAAGCTGTTCGCCTCTTGTTTACCGTCGTCTTCAGCAACAGCGTTGCTTGACTGAGTTACAACATCTGCAGGCTTCTTATTCCACCTGCTGCTACTTCATGGCTCCTGATAGAGGTGGACGTATGAACATACTTTTCTTATTATTTGACTTTTCTTCCCTTAAACGGTTACTTTTTTAAACATTATAAATGGAGTAAAAATAAATGGTGAAAATAATATTAGAATTGACCATAGTAAATGGTCAACGGCTCTAACTTTTAGCAGTTTTCTAAGCGTATAAACCACTAAAAAGCATATTTTACCAGGTAATTTACTTACCCAATGATAGGTGTCTTGCTCTACGTCTCATGGAAACAAACACATGAGGCCTAAGATGTTAAGAAAAAGCTGATACCTTCCACTGCAGCAGCCAATATTAACATTTACTATCAATTTTAACTTCTTCTCTTTCTTTCCTTCCTCCATTTTCATTAATGTAGCTTAGAGAAAAAAATTGCTAGCATAGGGATTGAATATTACAGTAATCCGATGGATGTTTATTACAAATTGAATTTAACATTTCAAATGTTGCAAATTGAAAATTAAATTAAAAAACAAAGTCAACCTTTCAATAAACAAATTATCTATTGAACTATTCAATAAAAACAAATTGAACCTTTCAATAAAAACATGATTGATTTCAAGTAGTTTAAAAAAAAAAATGGCAAAAACAATGTCTACACTTTGCTGTGAATGAAACCAGATTAATTATGAGACGTGGAAAAGCAGATGCATGTCCTTGTGTCACAGAGACAAACCATAGGTCGACCCTTAATCGTGTGTTCTTAGGACGGCGTGTATGTTGTAGAATGTTAACGAAGACCTTAGACACGCATCAAACATATGAATTAGTCTCAATACAATACACTACATTTTTAAAATTGGTTCTACTCATTATAAAGCAGTGTAAACACCATATAACACCAGGTTTATAACCGTCAGTGAAAGTATAAAGGCTATCATCAGCCTGACATTTGTCCACAAAATATGTAGTTAGAACCTAAATTGTTCCTATTTCACACTAAGCTCCTGTGTTCCCAACTGATAAAGAGAGCAGCCAATACCCATGTGTGTATCTCTTCCACCCTTGTCCTTATAGGTCAATACTTTACCAGCAGACAAGGAGCTCAGGGAATACAATATGCTTCTGGGTCAGGGGTCATACTCTACATGTGAGGGGAGGCTAAGTGAAGAAACTGGGAAATCGGGAGTGAACAGAAAATATCACAAACAAAAAAAGGGAAAGACATCAATAGGTTTAATATAGGTCTGAAATGAGGTGGAGAAAATAGAAGATGTAATATGAGATAGTGTACATTTCCGCTTTTTCTTTTCCCTGTCTTATGTGTCTCTGTGAAAATGACCCCCTGTGGAGCAGGGCCCAGATGAACTGGACATTTGAGGCAATAGTGCTGGTTATAAACGTGTTTATGTTTTTAAGATAATAATAGGGATGGGTAAAGATTCCGCTTCAGTTTTGATATTTAAAGTGATAGTTCACCCCAAATTAAAACTTCACTCATTTTCTACTCACCCTCATGTCGACTAAGGGTTGGGGTTATTTTCACATTAATCTGTACCTTTTAAGAGCTATAGACGAAAATGTAAATCCATTTTTTAATGTAGCGACTAGTGCCAAGGTGTCTTCATCCTCATCTTCATCCAAAATGACCCACTTAAAAACATCCAAATACCTCTGTGGTACTTACAGTACATACGTCTGTAATGTACACATGAACAAATCCATAATTAAATTTGTTTAAAGCAGAAGCTAAAAGGCTAACATGCAGAAAGGAAGTAGTCTGTGTTAACATCACAGGCGCTTCCTGTGTATATAATAGACCAAACTCCAAGTCATCATAAGAGTGAGTAGTAAATTAGTGATTTTTTTTATTTTGGTTAAACCTTAGCTTTAATGAGGATTTTCATCTAACGTTTGGGAAAATGAATTCATAAAGACATGGTCGACTCAATGGTCCTCATTATCTTTCTGCAACTATTGCAGAACATCTATGCAACAATTAAGCCACAAAAGAAAACTGACAGAACACAACAAAAATATTTTTTGTGTAAACAGTCTAATATGTAAACAATTTTATCAAAAAAAAAAAAAAGGTTACCTATTTACTCAAAACAAAAATTAATATTGAACACAGTCGTGTCTTTTATTTTGTAAACAGTCCCATTCATGCAACCTTTACATCAAGGAAGTCAAACTCAATAACGTAAGGGAGCAAAATCTTTTTAGTCGCGTGCCAAAAAAAGTGTATATTTTTTCTTCATCGTCGGGTTTAATCTTAATGGAAGTCTCTGTTTAATTGTTGACCTCGATGTTCCTTGTCTAATATCAAACACTGACATCTTTATAGGTCACTGTATCAACATAATGATTAATTTACTTTGATATTTTGATCTCCGCTGCAACTAGAATACAACAATTTAATTTGAAACTTGTTTTGAAGTTTGGAACATTAAATAAAAGAAATTGCCAAATCTGGAAGTGAATCTTCCCTTCTTATCTTGGAACATGAAGTTCTAAGTAGAACTTTTGTCGTCATGTTTTGTAGCATGTTTTATGTGCGACACCCCCCCGCCCCCCCAACCCTTTCACTTCAGAAAAAAGTGTCAAGGCGTCTGTGATCGTGTCAAACGTTCTATTTTCTTCGGTCGTCTCAAGCGTGGAAGTCCATACAGCATAACTGAAACAGTGACGCTGCCCGACCCGCTAGAATAACTCGTCTTCTTGACTGGGGTCTCTCTGCCGAGTTCAATCAATCT
Organism: Callionymus lyra; assembly: GCF_982586985.1. Lineage (NCBI taxonomy): Eukaryota > Metazoa > Chordata > Actinopteri > Syngnathiformes > Callionymidae > Callionymus > Callionymus lyra. The sequence continues at coordinate 13,951,558 of NC_141825.1, read as the reverse complement.
CTCGGCTCGACTGTCTCATTGGTCAAAGTCCGGATCAATGACACCCCATACCGACGGCGCGACACACAGCTTAGGACTTGAGCTTTCAAAGATCACCACAAGACATCAAGCCTGTCCAGTTTATGACAGGGAGAGAAATAAAAACGGAAGGCTACGGAGTGAACAAAGAATGACAGACTGAGGAACAGTAAATGTCAAAGTGAAGGGAAAGAATGGAAACAAGCTGAGTCAGGAGGTCAGATTGAAAGGAGCAGATACTTGATCGGAGTAAATTTTAGCTGATAAGTCCATCCATCACGTTGATGATATGTTTAATTTACAGTGACAGAATGTGGAGGGAAATGAATTTCCAGTGAGTGAGGCTGTCATGTTTGACAATACACATTAAGTCTGATATATCAGTCTGTGGTGAAAACTAGCCACTGTGGCGTGTACGACCTCGCCGCTGAACTGGACTGTTACGGCTTGAAACCCCGTCAGAAAGACTCGTCTGAGACAAGACAGAAGTGTAATTAAACATGTACTTTTTTATATATATCCTATAATAGCTCATATTCTGGTCCCACACATGTCTAGAGGACGAAAGAACGCTCGTCTTTACCTGTGAGATTCTGACGAGACGACGACGACACGAGCCGGGGCGGAGCGACGCAACACTTCCTGAAGACACTGGACCAGCAGGAAGTGACCCAGGTGACACACTTGGAAGGTGGACTCCAGCCCGTTCTCGGTCAAGCTCCAGGGCTGAGTGCACACTGCAGCGTTACACACCAGGATGTGCAGAGGCCTGGGGAGGGAAAAAAAATGCATTTTTCATCAATTATGTTTCTTATTTGAAAAAATTAAACAGAAGATGGGATAGAAAAACTAAAAAAAAGTACATTTGGTGTCAGAATGTTTTCCAGTCCAATATACAGTTCGCTATGGTTCTGATTACTTCATTCTTCCCATGTCACAATGTCACATGACAATGTCAATGTCACATGAGCTCTAGTAGAAGAACTCACATTTCTCTGGTCCTTAAAACTCTTCACTGGCTTCCAGTTTCTTTTAGGATCAACTTTAAAATTCTGGTTCTTACTTTCAGATCTATTCATGGTCAGACTCCTCCTTACATCACTGATCTGATCCAGCCTTACACCCCAGCCCGGGCTCTGAGGTCAGTGGATCAGAATCTACTGATGGTTCCATGCACACGGCTCAGGACCAGAGGAGAGAAATATTTTCAGGCTGTTGCTCCTAAGCTTTGGAACGATCTTCCTTTCTCTTTGCGCTTGATGGATCTACTGACTCCTTTAAGAAACATCTTAAGACGTTTCTATTTGTTCAGGCTTTTCCTTGAATTTCTTGAACTCCTGTGTTGTTCTCAGTATTATCTTGATCTTTAAAGTATGTACTTTTTTGAGTATTGTTTTGATTGTTTAAGCGCTTTGTGACCCTGTTCTCGAAAAGCGCTATATAAATAAATATTACTTACTTACTTACTTACAAGTGTCTTAACTCGAACAAATTACGTACTCGTTCCTTTTTGATCCGTTAATGTCAGCTCTTATTATCATTGTTCAACATTCAGCAGAATTCAACAAGCCTTAGATTGTTCACACACGAACAGGGAACGTGAGCATGGATTTGACCGTCGTGAGACAGGTTAGTTTTAACCTTCTGACGATGTGTTGTAGCAATAGCTGCACGACATCGCACCCGTTTTTAGCCAAAAACACAATAGCAGGAATGTCAGCGAAAGACTTCTAGAGCAGCTGCCGAATGAAAAGTTTGAGAAAGACATCAGTCTATATCTCTAGTTTTATGAACATTTGATACACAGTTAACAAAGTAGTAATAGTAATAATAATAATAGTGGTCATAGCAACATAAATGTTACCGTTTTTAATATTGATATTATTTTTGAAAAACCTAAGAAATGAAATAAAAAATAAAATGAATAATAATCACTTCTACCACTAATGATGATAATACCATTCATTAATCTACATTAAGATAGTAATAATACATAAGGATACATGTACAAAATAAAGCATCTACGAATCAGGGCCAGTGTTTGCTAGTCTGGCAAATGGAGACAAAAGCTGTTCCTCAGATTGCAAGTTCTACTCTGGATGCTCTTCAGCCTCTACCCAGAAGAAAGAGGTCAAAAAAGTGAATGTGCAGGATTGGTGCTCTCTGTACTAAGTGTAGTGAGTATACCCATTGAGTACTTCTTATAGATAGATAGAAAGTACTTAAATAATCCAAAGTACACATTGTTTCAGGCTCTCCCCTCCCCCACTGTTATTACAGTCTAATAAACAACAGTGAGTGGTGCATAAATAAATGCAAGTGCCATCTCCAACATACTGTCATGTAAAGCAGTATTGTGGTCACGTGGGGACCGGTCCAGTCTCTAGGACAAAATTGTGTGAAGAGCATCATATAAAAAATTGGTCCAACTATCAGTTTTATCTTGCCTTTTAAAATATATACTTTATTGAATATTGTTTTGATTGTTTAAGCGCTTTGTGACCCTGGTCTGGAAAAGCGCTATACAAATAAAAATGACTTACTTACTTACATGAGTGTTTATATTTGAAATCGCCAAAGAATTTATTTTTTTCCAAACAGTATTAAAATATTACCTAGTGCTGATTTAAAACTGGTTAAATCCGGCAAAATACAAAAGCCAACCAGCGGAATTTACAATTCAAATGCATTCGGATGGTTTCAGGCGTCGAGTCTCTGCTCCGGTTCTGGTGAAAAGGAGACCTGCTAGATCGGTCAGCGCCGTGAGAGATCCTTGTCGGTGACAGTGTCGCTCCACTAGGCTCGAAAAACCACAGTACCACCGCCGAACAACCCAAACACACCCCACCAATTTTTAATTTCTTCCATTAGAATTAATTATGAAGCCGAAGGCAATTTGTGTACCCTGTGTTTAAGACTGCCTACTGGATTAATTAAAAACTGGATGCTGGAAAATTAATGTGTGAATTGTTATGCCTCGCTATAATGAGCCATCCCATGCTATTACATGGGAGTGTACAGTACAATCACCTTCAGGCCTCCGAACACACAAGGTTCATTAAAGAGCACAAACCTAGTCACAAGTCAACTTAAAGAACGCCGACCTCAGCGTATTCGCCGCGCCAGCCGCTAATTCTTAAATCTGGAGCCAAATTTAATAAGGTGTGGAATCCAACTCGAGAGGCCTCGGAGGAAGAAGAAGAAAAAAAAAGCGATCAACACAGCGAGACAAAAGAGCGTCGGAGAACAACAAGCTCGGGAAAAAAACATCGTTTTTTATCTTTCTATCCGTGTTCCAGTTAAAGTTGATCACAATTTTGTGATGGGGAAACTCCAATAAACAACTTTACTCTGTCCAGCAAGCGATTTCCCCCCCGCACCACGGATGGGCCTCTTGCGAGTCTGCTTGTAATGTAAAAGGCCTGTTAATTCAACTGCCCACCAGTTAGTCCCTCTCTCATAAGTGCAAGTCTAATGAACGTCTTTAATAGGCCTATTGCATCGCGGCACAGTCCCTCCGTCCACATTAGCCGCTCCAACAACACACAGTGCGGCGTGCAATCTCAGCGCTGCTCAAACGAGGCTGCTAACTACCAAACGGGGAGACATCGGTTTATATATTTACTTTAAATAACCCCCTCGTGTCCGACCTCTGACCTCCATAATAACGCGGGCCAGCAGGAGGAGATTGGTTGTGTGAGCTGGGGCCCGAACTACTGGTCATTACCGCGGCACTTTATTGGCACCGGGAGCGACTGGCACCAATAACCCACATATTAGGACACGGACGGTCACACACACACACACACACAAACAAAAAATGGACAAAAGATTTTATGTCCAATAAGTAGAGGGGCGTAAATCATGACACATGAAAGACCAGAGCGTGAGCGCACATTGGCTGTAGTTTGTTGGTGCTGGGGTTTCCTCAGGGAACACCGGTTTCCTCCCACTTTGACCAAACATCCAGAGATGAATGGATTCATGATTTGATGCTGAAGTTATTGTCTATGCCAATGGTTCCCAAACCCTGGTCCAGGGATCAGTACTGGTCCTTGAGACATCTGTTACCGGACTGCACTGATAGAAAAATCGAATTTATTTAGTATAGTTTCTGTTAAATATTACGGTCTGAAAGGTTTTTTTGTTTTGAAAAAAAAAAGATTTTTATATTAGTCAGTGACATTTTAGTCAAGTTTTCTCCAAAAAAGAAACCTTTAAACTAGTGTAAATGAGTGAAACAAACTCCATATGATTTGTTTTTTACTATTTTTATCTGAACATCCGTCTGTGAACATAATGCAGTAAATAACATATATATATATATTTAGTTTATTTTACACACATTTTATAAAAGTATAAACCATTAAAGAACTATAGTCATACATAAAATCTGATTTGCAAAATATATAATAAATATTTTTTATTTAAAGGGAAGAAAAAAAATTATATATATATATATATATATATATATATATATATATACAGTGCTGCCGAATATCGATACAGTATTTTGCGAACAAATATCTCAATATATCACCAAAATGATATTTTATAACATCCCTAGTATAGTATATCCATCTAACAACCCAGGAGACCATATGAATCGTATTAAAATATGTGTGCGCTTGAATACTTGGAAGCTTGTGCAAGGGTTTGACTGATATCACCTGCTGTCTATGAAGCCACTGAAAGTAATAGTGTGTTTGTAAAAGCGAGACCATATCAGCTTTACTGGTTGGTATGTAAAGCTGAGGGACACAATTCTTTTTTATATGACATTATATGATTTATAATAAACATATAGTATAGGATAAAGAGCATCATTCTGATTATAATATGTATATACATTTGATGAAGATAAAACAAATTTTAAATAAACATTTTAGGTGCCAAAGCTAAATGCGTGTCTCTCCGGACAAGTAGAAATAAAGTGCATATGTCTGTAGTTCAAAGGTCACTCAATAACATGGTCACTTACAATATACAGATTACACGCTTTAAAATACATTCTAACATGTTTTTACTTTTTCAAAGGCTCATTCAAGGAGCCTGAACTTGATGTTGATCCAGGTTTATTATAAATATTATTAATAGCATTTGTGTTTTTATATCATTGGGGTTAAGTAGATCATTTTTAGTTTTTTGAACTCCAATGAAAATTTAACCAGGATGTCTGTGAATGTTCTCATTCATCCGGATCATTGTTATCCAAGAGGTTCAATGTGGAACTGAAGAAGCTTCTCAGATCAGGAGTAGAATGTCCTCCTAGAACTCTACACAGTCCAGTTGACTCACTTTTGAACCTTTTGACCAGGATTAAACAACTTGTTTGACTTTTAAAATAACTTCTACAAGCGTCCAAATCAAACAGAATAAAAAGAGTTCCTGGAATTGAGTGCAGAGGTTTGATTTTGGGACGTAGAGTTCATTTGTTTTTGCCACTTTGTCAGCGTCCTCCGACATCAATTACATTCAAATGAAATTGTGCAGCATTCAACAATATCAATATCCAGGTAATTTCATTTCAAATGACAGGCAATTAAAGCAGAATGGGGGTCAATGGAACACAAGAGTAGCGTGAAAGCCACTGACTAAAGCATTTAAACGCACAAGAGTGAGAAACGAGGGCAGAAAAAGGAAAAAAAAAAACGACTCTGATTACATTTCACCTGTCAATGACACGCTCCAGGAGCCGGAGTGCGTGACTGTTTCTGTTTGTCTTGTGTGTTTACGCATCTGCGCACAGTTCTGTCGGGAGTTATTCGGTGGAGTCTATGCACACGTGTGTGCGCGGCGGCGTGCGTTATGCCTGAAGACATACGTGGCGTAATAGAGTGGTGGTCGAGTCAGACAGCTGCCCAGTGCCATTCACAGCTCAGAGCTCCCAGTCTCGACTCTGCTCTGTTCGCCTTCTGATGAGAATTAATGTACTCTGACATCCCGTGGGACCCCCCCTCTTCCCCCCAACAGCACCGCTAATGAAGAAATACAACCTTGCCAGAATACTGAGGTGGAGAGGGAGCGACACAGAAGGGTGATGACAAGACAGAGATGGAGGGGAAATCGTGGAACTGAAATAAATGTAAAAATAGGTAAATAAGTTTATATTTTAGGGTCAAAAGAGAGGTCATATTGGATGTTGTGGGGGGGGGGGGCGGGTTGGCGTAGACCCAGGACACGTGCCTGGATGGCCATTCCCGGCCGCGGGGCAGCTGTGGGCGATGACTGCCCTGCCTCTCCCAGAGGGGTTCCCCAAAACAAACAGACAAACGACTCGCAAAAAAACAGGTTGTTTTCGCAGTATAGATGACAAAATACTTGACCCCGAAAATAGCAACGACGCCCAGAAGACACATGGCATAATAGCTGACCACCGTAAAAATCTGTATCACGATTCCGCCAATGTCAAACAAACCGGCCAAAATATCCTCTTATACTCCAGAGGCCTTCGTCCATATGGTTCATCGGTTTTGTCCTCTGTGTGCCGAGCATCGATACAATAAGCATGCTTTACAATACATTGTAGTGAGTTGGTCTCTCGTATTTATTAGATGTTAGCCCAGGAATACACCAAAAAACTAGGCAAACTTTATAGTGGAATAACATACATTTTTACGGAAAAATTATTACACATTTTGTAATTTATGGCTGAAAAAAGAAGAACAGTTGGGAGGAACCCTGATGATACAATAGAGGTTTTCAAGTAGTTCATGTTTGCTTTTCTTTTGACTTTAATAACATGAAGAATATCAGTGCCAATGAACAAATATTGAATTAACTGAATTTTATTATTTGAATTCTGAAAAGTTGTTCAGAAATGTGTATATTAAAAGGTTGTTTTTTGTACATAATATTTTCAATTTCTGTTTATTTTTTTCTTTCTATACAATTCCAATGATTCAAAATTAAATGTTCTTAGTTCAACAGTTTCGTTATGCTTTTCAATATAGAAATGTTGGGAATATTAGTGTAAAAGGCTACGAATTAAGAAACATTGAATTTTGAATTTTTTAAATTTTAAAACATTAGATTAACAAGAATAACAAACTATGTCTTAAAAATATCTATATTTTTTTTATGATTCAATGTTTTTATTCGATTTTCCTTTTTAAATAAAATCAAAATTCTTTCAATATTCTGATGGCACGGATATACTTCTATAGATTTGTCTTGACAGAATAAAACTAAATATTCTAAATCAACGGAGGCAATAGATGTCAAAACCCTAGAAAGTATTGCTTTTTCTGGACCATTAGAAGAACTATACTGATCATCTGCAAATCTTGACATAGGTTTGAATGTCAACATTTTTTATTAATTATATTCAAAAACATAGCAATTAAACATGTTTTTAAAGATTAAAGGTGAGTCCCGAACATCTATACATTATAGATCACATGTATCAGTGAGAATACTTGCATTTTCTTGGCTTTGAAGGACTCTGCAAATTCCCTGACACTGCGGAGAGAAGCCAGGTCGCACATCATGGCCTCCACTCTGGCTTTGTGCTGTGGAAAAAAAAGAAAAGAAAATCAGTAAGATCAGAACGGCTGCCAAAAATTAAAGAAAACAGTTAACTAAATGTACCCAACTCTACAAGCTGCTGTGTCAGTTCTCTTGTAGAATCAGATGTATAGAATATCTATGGTCAAACAGTACATTACACTTCATTACTGGAATGAAAGAAATGCAGTGGCTCAACATTTACAGTTTATTAAACGTCTTCTCTTGGAAAGTTCACAAAGAAAGTTGAGAAATGAACAGCAGATTTGGCAAAAAAAAACTACCTAAAAAAAAAGATTGAAACACCATATCTGCACTCTGAAACACTGATGTTTGCAGGATGTGTGTGTTCACCAGTGCGAGCTTATGTGCACGTGTGTGAACTCGTCTTACACCATATGTTGGACGACAGGGCGAAGATATGAAAGGAGCCGAAAAAGATAAATGACTTCAGAAGTGAATGCATTGCTGCGTTTACACACTTTGCAAGACAAGCTAAATATTCATCATCTTCTCCGTCTCACTGTAGTGCTGGTGAAGGAGGCCTCGGCATGAACATGCAGGTGGAGTTTGGTAGAAGCTGTGTGTCTTACAAGACATTACTTAGATTGGAAATATCAAAATGAAGGTTCAAGACTAATAAGAGGGATTCAATAAGGGAGCGTTCAACACCTCACCGACCTCGTCTGTGTTGTGGATATTTTTACAAAAACTACACAATATCTGTTGTCATTTAAAACAAAATACAGTGTTGTTCATTAAGCAGTAGTATTTACGCAATGACAGGTAAGCAAGCCTGGACTTTTCTTCGGCTACATCAGGCAGTGTAGGGACATGAAAGTGCCACAGAGACAGTGAGACCTAGTCGCCTATGAGAATTACTGGATTATTCCACTTACTAAAGAAGATTCCAAACCCTTTATTTTACTCAATGGAGATCTGGATCTAGATTTAAAACTTGAACGCCTTGGTTCATAAAGTGGTCACCGTGAAATGTCAAAAGATGCACAAAAAGTTTGGGAGGAAAAGAAAACAGGAATAGCAAAAACTAATAACAATTACAATTTATATTGCCCTTATATCTGACATGAAGATGAAACAGTTTCTCCATATTACACACAAATATTGTTACTTCAAAGTGAATTATTAACATTTGCTGAAAACGTTTTTTGTGCTCTTTATTATCTAAATAATTTTTGGCACAAATACATTTTTAACTGCCATTAAGGCGACAAGAAATATAGATTAAACACTCTAGAAGACAAGCGGACGCCAAAGTGGAAATTAAGTGATTTTTGTCACGATACTGCAACAACACTCAACGGAACTGGAAAACGCCGAAAATGTTTATTTTATGGTATGTATCGTGATGCGTATTATATCACCAGATTACCCCTTATTCCACAACTTTATCATGCCAAGAACCCCCAAACACAATGGACGGGATCTCTCTTTACAAACCACAGCAAATGCTTTAGGATATAAAAAGGAATTTAAAGTATATATTTTCTTATTTGGACTCACTTTTCATTAATACAATTGGTTAAACATTTTGGGCAATCGCAACCGTTTTTATGTTGGTCGTCAAGTCATACTTGTATGCATGTTGTCTCATATTTTTTCATTTTATATGGCACATGTTTAATTTTTCTATTGTATTTTCTATTATATCAAATTATTATTAAATTCCATCCCTCAATTCCTCCAATTTTCAAAGGGGCCACAACTTCAAAAACCATTGCGCTACAAGACACAAGTAAAGTATAAGAGATAGTTTGTTCGTACATCTAACCATGTAGACCTGGTTTAAGCGGTCAACAGTAGAATTAGTCGACACTTTCTTCAGGCTTAAAGACCAAACGAACCCACATCGGAAGCGTGTCCTCTCCCATCGTGGCCGTCCTGCTCCCTCAACTGATCCGATCGTCCTACAAACGTCCTCATCATGTCCGTCTTAGCTACGCAAACATGACACTCACGGCGAGGATGTAGCGCGATGCAGAAAGGAAGCGGTTCGGGGGTGCGATGGAAAGGTGATTCCACCAGGCATTTTACACCCACCTTAACTACCTCAGGGTATGTTTACTCATGCGGACACACACTCAGTGTTGTGACACAAGGGTAAGACTGTTGTATCAGGCCATTATCCACGCCTGGATTATTCTCTTGCTGCTACTCTCTACTATTATATGGATGCTATTACAAAACGTTAAAGGCCTGATTATGGCCATCATAGATAAGATTATGGGGTATCTGCTTATATGATCAGCACACAGCAGTAACCACAGGTGAGCGGAGACAAATGCTTTATTTAATGACGCTCATGTACCACTTATGAATCCACCTCCCGGGAGCACACATGTACACAAAACAGGTATAAAGGAGCATCACAACTAAGACGTAGAATAAATAAAAAAAGGGGGTTGAGTTCAGATGTTTCCGCTAAGAATGTGGGAAGTACCTCAAGATAGTAGCCTGGACGGACACTCGAGAGAAGGTGTCGGCTTGATACACACATATCTAGTTTTCAACAGAGCACGGGGGGGAAACGGAAGGAAAAAAAAAAGGAGTAACGGGAGACCGGAGAAGGATAGAGGGGAATGAAGGAGGGGTCACTGGAGCAAATCCAGCCGAGAGAAGGTGAGCAGGCTGGCGTCCCTCCCCCTGCAGATTGAAGTCTTGCGAAGAAAATAAAGTTTATTGCCTGGAAAGAGGGGGGAAAAGCATGTAAAAAGCATTAAAGCGATGGAGGTGAACAATTAGACAGATGGCCAGGTTTTGGAAGGAGAAAAAGAAAAAAAAAAGGTTGGAGGAAGAAAATGCACAGACGCAATCGTTCAGGATTTTTACGAGGACCCCTGACAACTTCTGGTCCCTTCAAGGGCGCAGGAAAAGTGAGAGGCAACGAAGCCTCTCTGGTTAACTGGAGTAATCGCTGAGTGTGCAACAGCAGAGCGCTCGGCTCGGGGTCACGGCGCTCGCTGCCCCCCCGAAGCTACGAACAAACCCACGGCCCCGTAGACATGCAAGAGGCTAATTGTGACTTGACTGGAGAGACGGTCGGAACAGTTAGAACTCGTTTGAGGCCAGCGCTGCTTACATGCTAACAAGTGGATGACAGGAGACAGCATTATACACGGAAGACACACACAAAAAAAGTTAGACATTTTTATATTTACAACTGTGATTTATGTCACATTGTCAACGTTTGACAGTTTTTAAAACTGCAAAAACTTTTTCATTAGGGAAAAAACACAAAAACTGTGACTACCTTTTTTTTCATCTTTAATACTTAACTCTGATAATAATAACTCTGATTATATTCATTTAATTTCTATTGATGCATATTTTTAAATAAATGAAATATTAAGTAATTTAGTAAAGGCTATTTGTAAAGGGCCTTTCCAGAACAGGGTTTTTAATAGTCTAAAAAGTTAGTGGAGAGTTTTCTCTAGCAGTGTTATTTGTTATAGATCAAATAAGTATATTTAAGCTACATAAAACAACAAGCTGGTGGGCAACAGGAGGCACTTCATGGGGCTCAGAAAACTGAAGGGAAAAGACGATATAAAATAAAACATTGTTTATACCATTTGCCCTTAAATTACAACACGAAAACTGACTGATCTTCGAATTCTTAAGTTTTTGATGCCTTACGTTTGACGATGTCACATTCTGTTTCAACCTGGTTGTTAGCGCCTGTTACAAAGTAGCTTGTAGCTAATAAGCACAAACTGATCAGGTTTACGACAGGAAGAAGACAAAAGGAGAAGATTAACAGTCCTGCCCTGAAAGATTCTGCTGTTAAAATAGCCAAGATGTCATTCCTTCATTATTTTCTACTGCTTTATCCCTTACCGGGGTCACGGGGAGACTCTAGCCTATCCCAGTATCATAGGGCGAGAGGCAGGGGACACCCTGGACAGGACGCCAGCACACACACTCTCATACCTATTGACAATTTCCCAAAGTTCTCAATCAACCTCTGTTTTTGGACTGTGGGAGGAAACCGGAGTGCTAGAGAGAACACAAACTCCACACAGAAAGGTCACAAGTGGAAGGGAACCAGCAACCTTCTTGCTGTGAGGTGACCGCGCTAACCCCTGCGCCACTGTGCGCCCCAAGATGTCATGGTCATCTATAATGGGGGGAAATATAAGGCAGCAATTCATCAAGTATAGCTTTACAGCCAAACACGAAAATGGCAACAATTATCCTAAAAAATAAACAAATAATAATTATTGAAGAGTTAATAAAAGAAAGGAAATACATAGTAAAATGTGATATTTCTTTATAAATATATTGGAGTATTTCTCAAAGGGGATCCCCGGCTAATGGTGCTTGGGGTTCCCCTGGTATAGCCCGCTCCATAAACTGGGATGACAGTTTAGCTATTGCTCTGTGTGTTTGACCTTGACCCCCCTGCCATACATCATTGAAACAAAGTTGCACTGATGAATAAGGAAGTGCTGAGGTCTACCATGATGACAGTTGTATGAGCGCACAGTTTCTGCTTTCAGATGATACTTGGAATTTCTAGAAAGAAAAACCTTTCTTGGCGTTACAGTACTTTGAAAGATGCATGTCACTCAAACCTTATGTTGGTACTGTCCACCAACACTCACCGGTCCCTGCCGATAAAGAGTAGAACTCATAAAACGAAGACTATTATGGTGCCATAATTTGACCTCAGTGAAGAAGTAGCGTACCATGATGCATCACACGTGTCGGGGTATGACGGTGCGGTGGGTGCGGTGCAGAAATATTGCGTAAGAGCAGGGGATGCGGCGGGTGAGTCCGCTAATACAATTATAACCGGAGCTTTCCAATCCAATAAGATAGAGAGGTAGTGGAGCAGGGGGTGCCCTCTTCTGTTCAATAAGACACTCTCTTGTCTCCTCACACACACACGCCAATCGCACACCTACACACAAACACTTAGCTGACCCCTTTAATAGCACAGTCGCCAACCCTAATGGAGGCAAGCAAGTGGAACCGCCAAATAATACACTGTCTTAATGCACTAGGCTCAATTTCACCCCCCCCCCCTCTCACACTTTAACCCCAGTTTCCATCTTGCGTCACCCGCTGCAGTTATGGATCACCAACGCAGGCACAACACTTAAGAAATCAAAGGACCCCCCATTTATACAAATCACTTAGCCCCAAAGAACCGGGTTCACACACCCGTACTCTTGAGTAGGCGAAGGGATTCATCTCTCGGGGGCGGGAGAAACGCGAGATACGCCGTATCGATATCAGTGGAGAAAATTAAACGGTCGTATTTTACCCAGCAGGTGTAGAGGTGCGATGTTGTAATGGCAGTGAAAGTGAATGAGCAGGGAAGACACCGTGTGAAAAGGGCACCTTATAAAAGCAATTAGAGAAACGACTTTGAGACCCTTCTTCTTGCTCCGTAGATTAGAACAGGCCTGGAAGGGAGGAACAGAGGAGCTTCCAATCTCGGTGACCTTGTCCACAACGCGCCACACTAAATTGGTCATCAACTTTTAAGACTGTATTTTATCGCGGAAATGTATTTTTAAGCATAGAAAGACAAAAAAAAAAGAAAAAGGCAGGAGGGTTGAGGGTGAAAACGCTGCAAGGTTTGCTGGTCATATTTCATCCTGTCATAATTATGACGTTTGTTCATAAATACCAAGCGATCTCTCCTCCACCTGGTGCAGTCACATGCGCTCGCGCTCGTGCACGGCCGGACACCAACAAAGCAATATGGATGCGCCACACGGAGCTAACGCGTCCTCGCTAATAAAGAAACGTTTGGCTGCGAGCCCTCGCACGGGTCCTAGGACTGACCTACACACACACACCCAAAACACACACACACACACACACACGTGGACGCAAACAAACACACATCCACACCGACGTGCACACACGCTGCAATTAATAGGGAGGCAGGTCTCTGGTGAGGAAGAGAAAGTGCTTGTTCAGCACATACAGGCAGAATATGCAATTTCCTCCAGTTAAGTCTGTATTAAATTGATTTCTTCTTTCTCTGACACGGACTGGGTTTTTTCCCCTCCTAATGAAAGCTGGATAATCTACAGGTTCTCCTTTTCCTGAAATCAAGTTACAAATCAAGCACTCGCAGGGGCAGATATGGGGAAAGGTGAAGGAAGGACGTGGGATGATTTTCCAGATGAGAAACGAGGAGAGCGAAGCGCCGACGAGCTGCAACGGTACATGAGGGGCAGGTCTCGCACGATATAGGGCGAAGCTCGCCTTCTGAACTTGCTGACTTTTTTATGTTCAGCGATGCAAGGAGGCTACTGCAGGGCCGTGTAAGTAAACACGGCAATAATTACTGTAATTAATAAACACTTTCATTTGGTTAATCAGTTCATCGCTCACTTACGGCCGACGAACAATTAATACATGAAAAGAGGGGATCATTACTGCCGTCCATCAACCAACTTACTGCTGGTATTGATGTACGTTTCATTTCGTCATACATTTCTTTATGGATTTCCTTTATTTCTAGTCACTCTAATCTTGTTTTATTTCATGTATGATTTCATATTTGAGACAATGAACTGCTGTTTAGAGCAACTTTTCTTTATCCACACAATGATGCACTTTATTAATTGAGAAATACAGACGATGCTGATTCATTAAGCTTCTAGTTTTTCCATTCTTAAAATTCTCCTTCGGTCTACAGAAAAATATAGAAATACATCATAAAACATTAATTATACAAGGCAAAGCAAACGTTTTAATGTTACTTTAAAATAATTCCGGAGGATAGTGTATAGTTATGGGTGTTTTGATAATTAAACAACATTTTAGAACTAAAAGAAACTGTATTAGTAAATATAATAAAGTATTTGGAATATCCACTCGTGTTAAACATAATCTTATGAATAAGTTGCACAAAAATAAATGTAATTATAATTCATTATTATTTGTTTGATACCAACTGTGTTGTTTTTCTGTCAATGTTGCTAATATTCATTCATTTTCTACATGATATTTTTCTCCTTAGAGTCTATCCCAGCTACCTAGGGCGAGAGGCGGGGGGGCACTCTGAACAGGTCTTGTCTGTTTAAGGTCATACAGAGACGAACCCGCGCCTCACATGCATTCATTTTACTGGAATTATTAATTAATTAAGTTTTAAGTCACAAAAGCGAAATGATGAAAGTTGATGAATATGTTGAGTAAAATAAATGTTTTAGCTCAAATAAGAGAGTGAGAAAGGTGGCTGTGCACAACAAAGGACTTTAAGGCAGCGTAAAGAGAGAGGGTGGGAGACTGAGATGGGAAATGAAAAGGACAGAGCGGTCATCATAATTGCAGAGTTTGCTTTTCGGATGCAGACAGACCAGGGCCGCGGGGCCTCGGGCGAAAGATCGGATTCCACCCGGACAAACTGACACACACACACAAACTTCTGTATCTTCAGAGAGGATTTCAATATGTACTTCATTTAAGATTTGAGTCACATGTCTGAAGTGTTGTTCATATTAGCATTAAATAGAGACAGATTTGAAGAATAAGTCCATGTTCACTCCTCTTCCTCACCATCTCTTCCTCTCCATTTACTCCCTCGCCCCCCACCCCGGCCCTCCCCACCCCACCAAACTCCATCTCTGCCAGTTTCGCCGACAGTGCACATTTTCCCGCATGTCTTTAGTGTAACCGAAATCCCTAACAACCGGGCTTTTAATGCAATCCATATTGCGCCCTAATATTTCAGATCTCGGAATAAGCAGTGGCAATTACATATTTACACCCAGCTTATTTTGCAATTCCGTGCAGCGGCTTCTGGAGTCCGGGGTGAACAGCAGATGTTGATTATGTCGTGGATAGAGAACAATAAAGTTGGGAGGAAAATCTCCGAGACCTTGCAAACTTCTTCAAGTGTGTGTGCGCAACTTTGTGTTCGGGAGTGTCAGCAGGAAAAGCTTTAACTCTCCACAAAATAATGTCTTCTTTTCAAGTGCAGCGGTAATGGGATTGCCTTATCTAAACCTGCTACTTTTACAATGTTTAATTTCTCCTGAAACACTGGTGGCTTGTATCGTCTTCGTATCTGGAGGGCTGCGAAAATTACAGAGCACACTCGCAGAAATGCATTTACATACGCATGTGTACACACTTGTATTGAACACACACGGATGATAATTCCTTTGATTTAAGTACCCGAGTCCCTTTTTGCATCAGCCTTATAAAAACATAAGCATAACATAATTGAATAAGAAAAGATTCTGGCAATTAAGAAACACGCCAGCCTTTGATGTGAGTAAGTGTATAATAGATGAGTTTCACGATCCGCGGGGGTCTTGTACTTTGATTAAAAGCTCTTTTGTTTGGAAATTTCATAAACTGCTTACTATTATATATTGTCACAATAGTTTAGAGATGTTACTTTTATCACTCGTGTTGGATTCTTGACGCAAAGTAGGGCCACGAAAGAACCCGACCCAGCGGTTCCCGATCTTAAGTTATGTCGCAACCGAATTGGTACTTAAAATGTCTTTGTCGTTCAAAAAATGTATATATATAGATAGATAGAACTTATGTAATTGTAAACATTGTGATGTAACAATATTTGTGTATACAACTTTAAAACAAATACCAGTTATGCGTTAAAACACTTCAAAAATAGGGAGCAAATAAGGTTATGATGCTTAATTTACATGTTAAATATAACACTATCGTATTTCAAAATATGAAGTTTAGCTGTTAATGCTAAATGTAGCATGTCATTGACCAGGAACACCTTACAAAACCCCTTACCTACCCCGAGGAACTACCAATAATGCTGAGATACAAGAAAATGTCTATCTATAAGAGATTAAGAAAATTGTATGTAAGTAATTAAAGTATTAAAGTATTTATAGAGCGCTTTTCTAGACTAGGGTCACAAAGCGCTTAAACAATCAAAACAATACTCAATAAAATAAAAACTTAAAAGGTCAAGACAACACCGAGACAAACACAGGAGTCTCAGAGAATCAAGGAAAAGCCTGCACGAATGAAAACGTCTTAAGATGTTTCTTGAAGGAGTCAGTAGATCATCAAACACAGAGGAAGAGGAAGATCGTTCCAAAGCTTAGGAGCAACAGCCTGGAAGGATTTCTCTCCTCTGGTCCTGAACCGTGTTCAGGAACCATCAGCAGATTCTACTGTATCCCATTTATTAGGAAAGTTTTGGTATAAGTATGGTACATAACATTAAAAGGTGGGTATGAGACCATTTTATGTGGCAAGTGCACAGGGGTGAAAAAAAAAAGTTCTGGAACTTCTGCTTTAGTGGAAACAAGTTAAAAGTTTACCCTGAAAAGGTCACACTGGTTCAGAGATTTCAATAATGTGATATTTTAGCCTTCTTGTCGACTGATAATAGTCTTCAAAACTGACGGGAGACAATGTAATAAACGCAGCAGGTGACTACAGAACAGGTCAGGGGTCAGGCAGACGTGGATCGTCGAAGGAGCGGCGGCCTGACAGCGAATAAATGATGTCTCGTAAACAAATCGAATCATTGCTTTAATTCATGCAGTCTGATTAAATTTCCAGAGCGGCGTCCTTCGCCAGGGGATCAGAGGATGGACTGGAAATCATGATGCTTGGATCTGAACACACACTTTGTGTATATATTGTGCTGTAGTTTGGCAACGGTTGTGAAGACAGTAAATGCAACACACGATTCAAAGCATAGCTACTAGTTTGAGGATGGAATTCTGTTGTTTCTGTACTTCTGTTAGGACCCTTTTAAAGTGATGTTATTCCTTTACATGCCTTCTACTCCCTGCTCATCATTTTTTAATGTGACTAAAGTGACGAATATTGTTGTCCGTCAGACACTGCTTTAAAGCACTATGTCATACAGGTGTCAGACTAGGGGGCAAATCTAGCCCACCAAGTCATTTTTAAGGCCCGTCAGATGGTTGTCTTAAAGTCAAAGTCAATTAATTTTGACTTCATATGGTAAGATAAGGGATCTAAGATAAGATAATGGACATCAACAAAATGCAACATTGATGTTGAAGTAAAGTAAGGAAGGAAGGAATTTTTGTGGTAAAAAGACACAGATAATTAAGATAATTTTGATCTCAAAGAATGAAAATGCAATTTAGAAAATAAAAGACTCCTTCTTCCTGAATCTCAATGATTTTGTTTGGTCCATGACTTGTAATGCTAAAAAGATCGTTGGTCCCTTGTGCGATTGAGTTTGCACTAGAAGTCATTTTAGAACTTCACAATATTAAACCAACATTCTGTAGGCAAGACCTTTAAAAGGTGAAAGTTAAAATGATCCCATGTAGGTATTTATAATTGCCAGTTGCAAATACAATTTGTAGTGATGGAATGTTGAAGCTTCATGATGCAATGTAATATTGTTTAGACGTCAGTAGGTGGCGCCACTAGTTTAAAAATGATGTGATGTTTCATCAGAACAGTTTTTCAAAACAATGTAAAATATTCCAGAGACCGCCATCTAGTGGACTCTGAAAATAACGACACTGCTTGATGAAGCTTCATCAGAGCATCACTAGCAATTTGTGAGTTTTGTAAAAGTCAACCATTGGTGTGTTGTCTCAGCTGCTTTTTTTACATTTTAATTAATCAAATATTTGTTTCATAATTTTCATAGTCATCACAATTTTCCAAAAGATAGTCCTCTTAAAAAAACATTTGGACGCTACTGCTACATTAAAATTTCATAAGATGGCGGTTTATATTCTGTAACAAAATTGATTATTCTACAAAAATGTAAGTAGTTAACTTGTTTATCGATGTTGTCTTGGCTGTCGGATAAGCGTGGTTTATCTACAACATTAACTCACAGATACAGATCAAGGGCGAAGACTCTGAAGCTGAGTTGGTAACTGAGACCATGTAGCTGTGAGGCCACATAGTAACCACTAGAATATGGTTCTGCCTCTTAGGCCTCCCTGGAAAAAAAAAAAAACTCAAAAGAAACATCAAGTTCGGACCATCACCCAAAGCTGTATTATGTCTCTCCGCGGTTTGCTTCTTAATTCCATTAGACGGCTCCGACATTATTGCCCTCCAACAGTACCCTAAACGGAGAATAAAAAGTTTGCTCTCCTCTTGCAGTGTATTACCAGGAAACAACAGGCCCTCTCCTCATTAAGTTATAGATATAAATGCTTCAAAGCATGAAATTACCCCCGAGCCTCCCTCTCCAAATAACCTGGTTTGCAAACAAATGATCCGAGCCCAAGCAGTAAAAAGCAGATTATTAAAATAATAGGAGGGATTTAAATTTGCATCCACAGAACAATTCAGCAAAGGACTTTGCAATTACTCCTCCCCCTCCTCTCCCAGGTTCCTCCCACCTTTAACAAGTCCAGCAGCTCACACTTGACAGTGTCCATCTGGGCCTCACTGGCTACAGTAGCACAAGTCTGCTTGTGGTTCCAGGCCAGAACCTTATAGAAAGATAAAGACAATGTTGTTGTATGTTGCGCTGCATCATTGTTGGATGATTTATAACTATGAAATGAGGTGAAATATCTGATGTTTAATGTATGTCATGAACCTGTGATGAACCTTTTATATCATTAAGAAAACAAAATACATGTTTTACTTTTTTTTAATTGCATTTTGGCGGAATTTTCGATAGCATGGCAATTGAAACAATTACAACGTCTTGAAAGCAAGTTTTGTTTTTAAATTAAACAACTGTCTCTTATTTGAATAGAAAATAAAATAAACTACTGTTTTAATATTATATTATTATTAATAGTGAACTTTGTTTGTACTTTTTTAATGTACTTGATGTTTTGTGCCGTGTTTATAAAATCAAGGTAGCATTTTATTTAAAATAATAATAATAAAGATGATTTTTTTTTTTTACATACCACACTTTATTATAAATATTTATGCAAATTGTGTCCTGTGGACCAACAATAAATAAATAAATTTGACCAAGCCTATGAGTCCCTAACTAGGTCAGAATAAAACTAAAAAACCGATGATTTTTTTTATTATTTAATGCTAAATATGGATTGTTAGTTCTTTAAAGACATTTTAAGACGTTCATAATTACATGTTTGGTTTACTGTTCTTTTATGATTTATATTCAAGTAAAGTAAAAATGTATATAGAACTTAAGTAGCAGAATTATTTTATTATTTTCAAAATTTGCCCTTTTTACCTCTATAAAAATATGTTTCTCTTTTATTTTTTCATCAAATTCAGGCTGGTTTCCTTCCTTAAGTCTTCGTGTTGGCTCGACAGCTCCTCGCCACAGTCACAAGTCCATCATTTTAATTTCCAACCCCCGATATAACCCATGGTTTTATTAAAACTGTCACCTCTGAATTATGAACTACAGCACTTTGATTGTCTCACTCAATGTTTACACAGTTGATTCCTTTTATTTACTCCCGCCCATAAAACAGTGCAGTCCTTCTTCCCATTATACAAATGATACATTTTTTACTTTACCCCGGGACAATAAATGTCTCTCCTCCAAAAGCTGCAGTAAATGGGAAGCCATGCGAGCGTGAGGTAAGCAGGACCGGACGAGACTAAGGGTGTTCAGGTTCGGCATTACCTCTGAGTTATGGCCTCCATTTGCATCTCAATCAGCCTCTTTGGAGAGCCAACCATCTTGGCATCACCCCCATCACATCGCAACACCCCCAGGTAATCAGGGAGATTTAGTGGGGACTGGCAGTCTACGGTGGGCACCCCCTGGCTGGGCCTCGCCACTCATTCTCAGACTTCCCCTCTCTCTAAGGGCCCTCAGGGCCACATCCAAATCCCGGAGAATGGCGGCACTTAACAAGAGCGAGGACAGCCAAAATAGACGGGGGGGGACTATAAAACAGAGGGGAAAACAAAGCGCCCGAGTGATTGGAATAGATGTTTCTGCATAAGACGTCTGCATAGACCGCTGCCTCATTAAAGCCCGAAAAAGAAAAAAACAGAATTGAACTTGTGACCCCAGGTGAGGACGTTTTATCTCCAAGTTGATGATGAGACGAGCGCTCTAATGCGACGGTAGAAGGTGCCGGTGAATGCTGCACTTGAGAGTTCAACTCTCTAGTTAGCGCTGCCTCGCGGCCGAGGCTTTTTTCTGAGGTATCGTCGCCGCCGCTCGGCCCCATTGATATCGCGGCTCCTGAATCTTGTTACCGCCTGGGCCACGGCGCTCCATCTGACTGTGTGAATAGTGTGTGTGTTTGTGGGTAGACCCCCGGCCCTCTGGGGCGGGCGAGCAAGAAGTCAGGAAGCTGCGCCGCCTAATAGAGAAGCACCAGGTTACACAAGAGGCCTAATCAAGTGTGAAAGACACATATACCCGAAGCTCCCTAACACCCCTTTCCAAACACAAACACACTCTCTAGCCTTTCCGTTCGGATGTTAATCCCACAGAAGGTCTGCACTTTGTAAGCGAAAACAACCACAACAGAGAGCCACAAACACAGATGGCCCAGGTGAGGAGAAGACTGCGGAAAGAAGGAGAAACAGAAGGGAGACGGGAAGACGGTGAAATTTATAAAAAACTCGCAACTCAAACTTTCAGTTATCAGAATCAAATATTCGGGGAGAAAAAAAAGTGAGGAGTGGGCAACATTAATCAAAGTGTTCACCTAGTGGGCAGCCATATGGCAGATCAGCACGCCAACGGTGCAAACTTGCTGATCTTCAGTAACGGGGTGCAATTAATTCCACTGGCTGCATTCATCTCTCGCTCACACACCCGGACGAGGAGAGGTAGAAGAGAACAGAGAAGGGTTTGTTATGACTTTTTTTAACACTTCTCCAACTCTTTCTCTCTCCCTTCGAATCAAACCCAGGTGATGAATGAGGTGGGCATGAGGGGCTCGGTTAGCTCCTGCAGTGAAGGGGACGGGGGGGTGAACTGGCTTTGACAAGAGAGATCGGAGGAATTAGGGAAGAAGAAGGAAGGGATGGAGGTGGTCAGGGAATTATCTGATGAAGTGGGTTTCACAAAATTAAATTCATTGGATAAAAATGCAGAAAGTTTAGTTTATGATAAGTAAATAAAACAAAAATAAACATAGAAGTGTAATATTCCAATTTTTAAGAATATGACGTGATTAAATCACATCTACATGTTATAGATAAAGACAAGAAAATCACTTCAGAAAAAAAAAAACTTGCTCATCATAAGGAAAGGTCACAAAATAAAGAAGGGAGTAAAAATAAGGGTGATCAATTCGAGAGTTAAAGATATCAAAATATTTCACATTTAAAAAAAAACAAATAAGTTTAAAAGAGTCAAAATACATGCATTTGTATTGAGTTAAGACAGTTTAAATATTTTAAGTGTAGAAAGATCATCTTCAATGACGAGACCATCAATACATAATATAATAGTAATAACATATGGTATAAAATCATATGAATTGGTATATAATAAGGTAAAATGATAAGAAAAATATGAAAATATCTACCTATAAGTTTTACATAAATTTAATTCAGGTCACCTACTATCCTATTAAGTTGATGATGCTTTAAAAAGACAATACACTCAATATATAGAACTCACAAAATCGTTTGAATTTTAATAAATCAATGGAAAAACAAAAAATTAATTAAAAAGACAGTCAAGTCTTTGAAAGAATACTATTAAAATGTGATATAATTGAACAAAGGCAGCTTCAGGAGAATTGTTTAACTGGTTATTTCAGTGGAAAAACTCTTTGGAAACGCATTAGCAGGAAAAGCAGGCCCAGATCGTCAGCACACAGTCGAGGCCTGGAGATCTTTTTATGTTAACCAACATTCTCCCCTGACTATTAACAAAAGCTCATCTCCATTAGCCCCGGTAAAACACTCAAATGAGTTGCCGATGTGTGCTTGCCCCCCCCTGCAGACCCACCACTCTCTTCCATACAAATAAAGCCTCCAAACTACAGTCCATTCCGGCTCAGGCCTGCTCCTCCCACAGGCCTAGTCACCAACAACTCACACCAATATCATAAATGACTGTTTGGAAAAACCTTCATTAGGGCAGCAATAGCCTTTAGCCCCTTAATCAGGGCATTTTCCTTCTGCGCGTAAGGGCGGCGCTTTATGGCCCAAATGGGGGTCCGTTAATGAGTAAGTGTACATGTCTCCATTTCCTGTCTCGCCAGGTCTGCAATTCCTGTATTTGGGAATCACAAGGCGTTCTTTTAATGAGCTGTATTCATCTTGGCCACCGAACAACACGCAGACATATAACAACAGAATATATTAGCAAAAAACTGAGCATTATTACCAGCTGAAAAATACCTAATGATTTAATAAAGTTGTTTTTACATGCAACATAATGTATTAAAAGAAGAAATGTATCCGTCTGATATGACCAAATATACTTTATTTACCCACTGAAGTGGCCAAACGTTTGATTTAAACTAAGTATGTATCACAAATTGTGTGGTCAATCTTTGCGGTGAGAAAACGCCAAATTCCACCTGATATTTGATCATTTAAAAGGCAACTTCATGAGCCAGTTAAAATAACCCTCTTAGCCAGGAATATCAGTCCTATAACCTTTCAAAATAAGGGTCCAACAAAGCAAGAAACTAAAAGACAAGAAGGCTTTTAAGAGGTTGGAAGTCTCTTTCAAGCAGGTCCAGCCTTATTAAGAAGGAAACAAAACTTTCTCTAACATTTATTTTACATTTCTTAACTTTAGTGTGCACTGGGCCCGAGCATACCTCCTGACACTCTCGCCACATTGATGCGTCTCTCCTCCAATTCATCATCTCCGCCGCCCTTGTTGACATTAACCTGGAGGACTCACATTTTCCCATGATTCTCCATGTTGCTCTCCACGTGTCAGAGCGGGGGGCTTTATGGCTCACATCCATCAGCGCCACACGCCGGGATTTATGGGAGTTGGAGTCCAGAGCTGATCACTCTGAATCCGTCATACTGAAGCCGAGCCCTGGGCTGCGGTGGGGTGTAATGGATGAACGTCCCGGGCCACAACTATTGGCACCCCGTTACCCTCTTCGCCGTTCTTCCAAATCTGCCGGTTTTTTTTTTTTTTTGCCACGAGTTCCTGCCCCTGGCCCTAATGTCTCAAATACAGCGCTATGGTTATTTCCTCCCCTCGACTCGTCTCCTCAGGCTCTCCTCGTTGGCCTGTCTCGAACATCCATCTGAGCCTAATGGAGAGTTGGTAACCAGAATTAATGAGGCAGAAGTATCACACTGCATAAGCACCCATATGAACTCTAACAGGCGGCGGCGAGAGAAATCTTCTTCGCCCTGATTCATGGCGGCAGAGGAGACCATTGACTCTTGCTTTGTGTCTAAAGGTCAGCTAGCTTGACCAGATATTTGCCAACTCACTGACCATAAACAATAAGTTAATTTATTGGGTATTTGAGGTGGTTTTATATTCCCTAGCTTACAGCGGTTACATGACATTTGTCTACTCAATCTGTAAAGCACTCGCTTTTTCCACAGGGAGTTGGTCAGAGGTGCAAATACTGGATAAAATAGTTACTCAAAAACACTGTATGACCCCAGGAAAATAAATGATAACGTGTCCAGGTTGCACTACAAGTGTTTGTTTTCCTGTATGGCATACAATCCTGATTAAAACATGTATAAACGTGTATCGTTTAGGTTTTGTCTTGTAAAAAATTACGTGGTAAAATACATTGAAATTAAATTTTCTCCAACACAAAAGGCTTTTGGTGCTTCATTAAAACAATATTTAAAACATGCGTGATAGGTATAGAATACTTTGTAATAATTGTAAATTAATGTATGTGTGAGATCAGGTGCATTTAAGAGATTTACAATGTCATTATGCTAAGAAGAACTGGTACCTATCCCTATTGACTTGCCCCCAGCACCACCACCACCAATTACCTGAAGACCTTAACAGCAACATTGATCCATTCTAACCAGAACTGGGTCACTCTCAGATTCTCACCTTCCCGGCCTAAAGATGATACATCATTGGCCTCAACCTCTGGTCCTCTGGACTATGAACACGGTTTAATCAATGCACTTTATCTGACAAACCTATATGCGAGTCCTTCCTTTTAAGTGTGTTAAGTATAGTGTTGTTTTTTCAACCTCCTGGACAACAATCGCTCAGGATTTTAAGCATAAAAAAAAAGTATCGAAAGTATAGTATTCACCGAATGTCAGAATATAAGCATCACTTTTCGGAGCTGATGTTTAGGCCTTGAGATAGCTCCCAGAAGTTATATTTCAGTATGTCCGGTTATATCGAGCTTCCCCCCTGACACGATAAGGTGTTTAAGTGCAGCATGTACTCCATTACAAATTAATTGTAAATAAATGTATGGAACATTTGTTCAGGAAGAGTTTATAGCTGTACTTTGCTGAATAAAACAAGATAGGCGGGTCAACCGTGGTTCCTTGGCTACACTTTGTGATGGTAATTTTGACAATGGACGCCACAGTTATATGATATTTTAACAACATTTCTGCCCATTTATATTTATTATTTTAACTGCCTTATATGAACTCACAACACTGCAGACGAGAAACTCTCAACAATAGCTGTAGATTTGGCGGCAAAAAGGTGGATCGACCCAACGTTCCCCAGGTGGTCATAACTTTATATGAACCATCTATAAAACCTAGAATAATTTCCGGAGCCTTTGGTGTTAACTGGTTGTTACTAAAGAGTGTTTACAACCAGTTTAACCCCCCTCTAGCCTGATCTTATTTCTCATCAGGACCACCGGCAGTATTATTGCCCTGAAGCCCCCACAGAGGCGTGCAGCCTAATAAAGAGCCATCTCTATGAAAATAAAAGAGTGAGGCAGCTCAGACACCTTAGCGACTCCCTAAACACACGCGTGTTCAAACACACGCAGGTTCTCAGCCTGGTCAGAGGTCAACAGAGCCTGTAGCTCTCTGTGGTCCAGTGGAGCAGCGCCGCTTGAACCTGTAATATGCTCCTCTCTCCCCTGGTGCCACTTGTGGTTTTAGTGTAGTGGAAATTACACCCGTTCTCCAGACTGAGGCCAAAATGTCAGCCAGGAACACCAAAAAAAACCTCCCGTACATATAACTCTATTAGGTTTGTGGTGCATTACATTCCGTTTTATCTTCTTGTTAAATAATGTAACTTAAATGTTGTTCTGTACTTTATTTGATGTTAATAGTGAAAAAAACGTAATGGATTTGTTCAGAGAAAAAAAAAAAAGACTACCAGCTTAAGTGCATTACCAAAATTAACTTAATATAAATCTTAATGCACGGTAATGGTCTTCCATGGAAGGAAATGTATTAGATAAAATTATGATACTGTATAACGGCCCTTGAGTTTCCTTTTAAGTGGATTTATTTTTCTGCTTTACTAATAGAATCTGTGCCCCCTGACACCAAACGATAAGTATTTTTAAAACCATCTTCCCTGGGAAGAGAAAACAATCCCTTAACTTCCTACCACTGCTGCCATTTCACAATCAAGTTTAAGAAAACATTTAATTTAAGAATGAAACCTATGACATTTGAGGTGATTCTGTATCATGGTTAAATGTGTCAAAAGATGTGTAGTGAAAGAAAAAGTGTCCACGAGGCAAACAATAAAATAAAAGAAGAAAGTTGTTTTTATCGTGGCTCTAAAACAACAAGCAGTTGTCTGTAGAAACTGGGTAATGTAAAGTTAAATGGTTAAGATAAAAGTTAGTTACACACAAACAATATCCCGAAGGAGACCTCCAGAGGGATCAATAAAGTTTTATCCATCGATCTATAGCTGTGGTACAAAATGCTTCAACTGTAATGATTACTGTCTCCACCAGGTGGGTAAGTTAAAGAACTAACATTTTGCTGGATGAATAAATAGATTTCAAGAAAATACTTTTGGGAACATGATGCAAATTGAGTCATTAAAATGGTAGGAAATTAAGATTTTTGACTGCCCGATTTCATGGCCAGTTTAAGGAGAATTATTTACTCTTAACAAACCATACTCATGTGTTTGCCATCGTTGATCAGGAAGATGAAAAATATGACAAATACATCCTGATCATCATCATGCACCCTAACTCTGAGGCTTGTTAATGGAGGTACAGATGTCCTCAAGTTGACAAATT
The DNA here is from genome assembly GCF_982586985.1 of Callionymus lyra. Classification (NCBI taxonomy): domain Eukaryota; kingdom Metazoa; phylum Chordata; class Actinopteri; order Syngnathiformes; family Callionymidae; genus Callionymus; species Callionymus lyra. The sequence goes on along the minus strand of NC_141825.1, from coordinate 13,924,979 downwards.
GATAAAAAAGCACCTTGTTTTCACCTCCATTGTAGTTCATTCTTGTGTCCATGCTTTCAAAATGCCGCTCAAATCAGTAACAATCGATTATCGTCTCTCATGGCTGCACATGGGTCGGCTCAGTGGATGAAAAGACTAGAGAATATGACCTGGCACCTGTGAACACACTGCAACTGTGATTTATTCATATTACTGACACGGGATCAATCCCATGTAACGCAGCAGTATAAAATAAGAATACATTAGGCTGCTGCTACTTTTCCGGAGGAACAATTATTCGTTCATTTGTAGGCTGATCGTCCGGCGAGGCAGTTTGATCAACGGAATGTTTAACAATAACCTTCTCCGCTAGGAAAGTCAAGTGTGAGCTAAGAGATAATCATCGATAAGGGACAGGAGAGAATGAAACTAATAAAAAAGCAGTGTATCAAAGTGTTGCTGTTGAGCAATAGTCACATGAGGGCAACCCCACCACAAGCATGGTGTTCTCTAAATGAAACCCCCCCCCACCCCCTTGTCCTGTGCGTGATTTATGGACGCGTTAAAAAAAACACGTTGTTTTTAATCTGCCGTTGCCCGAATGTGCATCTCTAATGACTCGCAGGTTTGTGCGAGTGTGTGCGTTGATATTGATGTATGGGGTCAAGACGGATTCTTAAAGCATGATTTTCCTCAGCGGAAAAAAAAAATATGCATTTAGTTACATAAGTGATTAAGCTGAAAACTAGTGTTAACTGTGTCACACACACACACACACACTTTCCTAACACAGCGGGAAATAATGGCTGCTGTGCCCGGGGCAGCATTGTTGCAATGCCTGGAGCAGCTTACTGGTACGATTCCATGAGACCTGACTGCAGACAATGGCAAATTATTGATGGTTAATTTGCAGATTATCATGTTGTATATTTATGAATTGCTGTTGATGTTATTCACTGAAGTTATTTCATTATAACCCCTGAGGATTCTAGTTTGGATTCTTGGTATATTTTTGAAATTATGTACACAGGGTATTTGGGAACATGAATATATCTGAGACTAACCAGTTCCTTACAACATAATACTTTTTTTTTTTTTAAATCCAACAATCCATTCGCCCCCCTTTTCAAGGGTGATTTGGTGTGGAACTAAGGAAGCCCAGACATCCCCTCTCCCGAGAAACCTCCTCCAGCTTTTCTTGAGCGGATATTGAGGCTTTACAAAATCAACCGAGAGAGATAATCTCACCAGTGTGTCCCGGCTCTATCTGCAGGCTTCCGACCAGTTGGATATGCCCGTAACACCTCACTAGGAAGACGGTTCGGAAGGAATTCTGACGAGCTGCCCAAGACAACACAAATTAATTTAGGTTTTTGAGTCTCTCCCAGATGGAAGAGGGTCTGAGGGTCAAGGTTTGGTTGGGGTCATAGATCGACCAATAAAGTATTTTGGCTGAAACTCATACTGCTTCCTTCCACAGCCTTTTTCTCAGGCAGCAATTATACTAAACTAGAACAACCAACAGAGGTCCCAATAACATCATCCCACAGGCTGCAAATGATCCGCAAGCCACAAGTTTAAAACCCATAACCTACCCCTCGTTTCCACTGAAAATTAAAGTGTAGTAAGTGTTTCTAGAAGCAGTAGGTTTTTTGGTAAAATGTAAATCATTGCACAAACTGTTGTTTGGATTTAACTGAAAACAAACAATAGTGCTGTGTCTCAAATCGCACACTTACGTACTCAAAGTTAGTACTTTTAGTGCGTAAGTGCGTCCCAATTCTTAGTATGCAAAATTTACACACTAAATTGGCGTACTAAAACGCCCACAAAACTGAGTATGGTTCGATGGACACTATCTACCCTAAACGGCTGCCATCTTAGTGACGTTGTATCCGGAAGTTACGTCATATATAAATGCATATATACATATACTTACAGTTGTATTGTCAGCAGCAGTAGAAGGATGACACGTCTTCGGTGCCGATACCGGCGTAAATATCTCACGAATATTTCGATTCTCATATTTTTTCTTTATTTATTTTTCCAAACTTGAAAACGTGCTGCCAGCAGGTGTCGCTAGTGTTCCAACAGCTGGTTGCAACCATCATTAAATAGTAGTAGAAGAAGAAGCTGTCATGTGATTTCCGGTTAGTGCGTAGCGGCAGTGTTTGATTTGAGACATACTATCTGTGGAGAATTTGCGTACTAGTTAGTATGAACACTATCCTGATGCGTACTAACTTCTAGTATAATCCCAGAATCCCAGGATCCCTCCTGAGGGATCAATAAAGTTTTACCTTACCTTACCTTACCTTACCTTAGAAGTATGCGATTTGAGACACAGCATAGGTCATTTCCAGCAAAGAGACCTTAAGTGTGTCACAGTTCACTTCAGTTGACAAGTGACATCTCGGATAAGATAATTAATAACCGTGAAAAGTGAGCAAGACAAACATGGAAAATGTTGAAGAGACAATCAAATGTCCAGGTTTATTGACCATCTTTGACTGGATCGCGATGATGAACCTGGAACTTGAGAAACCATGTGGTGGCTCTTCCACTTGAGTGGGAACACGGGGTACGTTTCATGTGGAAACCCCCACATTTGGGGTTTGAAATAGCACTTTGGTTAGCAGTAAATCCACTTTAAACCTAAAAGTGATGATCACAAAACAACATTTGTCTGAAATCAATATTTAAATGCAATGGAGCCAATTGAGAAAAAAAGTAGAAAAAGTACAAGATAAAGAGCAAATTCAGCACTAACTCCATCAATCACAAGATCTCGGTGACTAGAGAAGCTCAGGCTAATGGACGTCAACGGTTACAGCGTCATGTGCCAGGTAGTTTCCGCAGCCTTTATTACGTTAACTTGTTTGCCAGCCGTCAACTGAGCCTGAGTCTATTTGACTGAAGCTTTTTAACCACTGGCACATCTCCGGAATTAAAACATTACCGCGTCCACCGGACGCTTCTGTCCGTGGTCAGCACTTCTGTGGCTTCAATAAAAAACATCCTTTTAGCTGGCACAGAGCAAAGGAGTGAAAGAGATCCAAGCCCACATCTCATCATAAGGAAGGCTTCCACACCCAGGGCTACCATCCCGTCTTCAGATGTGCGCATGAAAGAGTGAGGGATGAAATTCTGTCAAGTTCAAACAACAAAGAGGTGCCCGCCTTACACATCCTTCCTCAACCCGTCCCCTTCAGTGGCACCGACATCATTTAAATCATTTAATTCTCCCCAACGTGACCTATGGCGAGTGACCCATCACTCTCAACGCTCACACCTCCGTGAGAGACGGCGGCCCGAAAACGCTTATTGGGCAGAAAATAGCGCCCCGGCTAACAATGTGATTTATTTAAAATTATTCCTCAATAGTGCAGTTTCACACAGGAGGATTTGCCTATAGTTCAGCGTGGAACATTGCAATTAGGAGCCGGGGCCACACCTCTTCAGGAGACACCTGGCTGCAGACGTAAAGGAGGGGCCGAGCAGATCAGATCCTCAAGATGCGCCGGCATAACTAATCCGAGCAGTGAGGGAGTGAAGAACGCAAGCATCGGCACTTTAGGATTCATTTAGGTCCCTCTCTCCCCGGTCACTTTATTAGCAGTCTGGGAAGAAGGATGCCTGTCCCAGTCCCAGAGCTATGCAAAATGCATAATCAAGCATTTAAATATACTGCGTGTGAAGGGTGGGCAGCGGGAAACCGTGCGCGCACTTACTCGTGTAAACACGCCGCACTGGAGTGTTTTACATACATGCCCAATAAAACACAGGGACAAACTAAGAAAACGCTGAGCCGGTCAAAAACCCTCAAGGTACCCCTACTGCCCAGTATCAACTTAAACTGCAGATCTATGGAGATCTGTAAAAGCCAACTTTGTAATGCGAGATCCTCCGTGAAAGCATTTTTTAGAAATCCTTTTGTTTGCATGGTGGATGTAGAAAGTGAATATTTATTCCGGACTATAAAGGGGACATCAAATTTAAATCCGGAAATTCCGTCTCTACTCCATCCATCCTCTCCATTTTGGTTCAGCGGGATTCTCTTATTCCAATAATGCGGTCGCAAACTAATATGTAAACATGGATATAAGGAGCTCTTCCGGATAAAGCTGCGTACGATGGGAGTGTTCTCCACGGCATTAACTGATTCTACAGACGCATCTAGGATTGTGGGATCAGTTGCAGACGCACATCAGGTCAGACAAATATGCTTAAGTTAGACGTTCAACATCAGCAAGCACAATCTTTTGGGGGATTTATTTAAGCTTTGGGGAGATCAGGTGGGAAAAAAAACATACAACAGAAGTAGCTTAATGTAAATATTATAGAGCTATATTCATCTTTTCAGCTACTTTTTAATAGTGTCTTTTGTGATCCAAGAATGGGTGGGGGGGGGCAGTCTCAACATTGAACATAACAACATTCAAAGTTTAAATAAGACATAAAAGGTTGTTCTATGAAACTGGTGCCTTTTGTCCATGACTGATGCTCTTAAAAGTACATTAGAAAAAAGGTCAAAAATTCGTTGATAATGACCAAAACTGTCCTGTTTCGTGAACTACATTATGCAAGTTGTTGTAAATATAAATGTACAACTTTTAGCCATTTTTATCAAGAACTTGTGTAGTAGAAACAAGGTCAAGTTCTCAAGCTAATTTGGAAGCCTAACTGTATAACCCTGTGAAGTACAATAGATATAATTCTTAATTAAAGGCTTTTATAACCACCTTTAATGGAATACATTTGTTTTCTTACCAGTCTCACAACATGACCGACCTGTACAGAATCATGAGCTAAAAACTAAACTGTAAACCCCCTGCTACAATATTTTATGGGGTGAATAATCATCAAGAATTTTGTAAAATTTCGTAGGAATTTGTGAGTAAAAACTGTGTAATAATGTGGAAAATATTAATCAAGATTTGGGAAACTTTTCTAAAGAGTGCAAGGAGAGGATAATGAGGCCTCAACATGTATTTGAACAGTGAAAAATTAATCACTATTTCACTGATTTTGATTATTGCAGGAGGTTTTTCAGAACATAACCACAACTATAAATGAGGGATGACTGCAACTGCAAGATTAGCTTGTTTATAACAGCATTTTCAAGGTTAGGTTTTTGAACAGGGTCACAATATAATAATAATATCCATCAGGCCAGATGTGTGAAAAATAATTTTGCAGATCACAGGTGTCATAAATAAAGCGAACATCTTTTTTTAAAAAGTGTGTTGTGCGTCTGAACCCTTAAGAGACATAAAAGACTCTCCATTTCCTCACTAGCAGGTAACATGAAGTGATATAATGTTTCCGATGCTCACGCTGAGGAAAAAAAAAATCCTTCGCTGAAATGAAGAAGATGAGTTGAAGAAAGGGCAGATATATTTCTGCAGAAACACAAACAAAAGAGAAGACAGCGAAGGTAAACCAGAAGAGCAGCATCCTGAGGCCCCGCAAACCACAAACGCACAGGGTCAGCGTTTCATACGTGTCACTTCCTGTTGGCCTCAGCGGGACGTGGGCACAGGACTACAGCCGGTGGGGCAAAGAACCTGTCAGACTGACTCGAGGGGTTTGCGGACAAAACACACAAGTGATAAATAGCTTGCATAAAGGTTTCCTCGGTCATCCACGGAAATCTCCTGAACTCAAAATAACTTTTTTGTTTTTTGGAGACGGTAAGAAAGCACGTGAGGTAACCATCGTCACAGCCAACAACTGGTTTGTGTATCAGGGAAGGGTTAGTAGACTAATAAAGTGATGTAGTCTAAGTAAGTCGATTTGTCCAGAACAGGGACGGGTCAGTCCGTCCGTCTACCTCTGCAACAGTGTGTGAGTGACCGTTGCTCATGGGCACCCGGTGCATCGGCCTGTGTTAATGTTGCTGTTTGACATTGCAAGCAGCAGGCTTTTTTTTTTTTTTTACTTGCGGCAGCCTCGGCGGACACTGAGCTTTAGCCTAATTGGTTCCAGAGCAGACTCTGACAGAACTCTCCTCGGCGGCACAGGGCCACATTAATACCCCCCGCCACACACACTCGTGCACACACTCGTACACACACTCGTACACACACTCGTACACACACTCGTACACACACACGTGCACACAAACAAGCAGGGCAATCAGCGAGTCTCCGGCTAATTAACGCCCGTACAAAGAATCTCATTAGCATGAGTTGTAGAAAAGAGCAAAGGGGGAAATAAGTACTTTGGATATAAAAAGGAAAGAATTTACCAAATAAGACCAGAGTAAATGCTTGTGTGTCCGGGGTGTGTGTGTATCTGCGTCTTGTATTCAACTCAGGGGGCCAAGGGCCTTGGTTGCTCCACTGGGCGATGTTTTTTTTATATTTTTTTCATCATCTCAGGGGAGTCCATTACAGCTCGCTCTGGGAGACATTGGGAGTCAAAGATAAGCAGAATTTTAAAGGCGATCAGGAAACATAAATCTCGGGCACAGAGGAAACACTTTGGTTGTTAACCGCGGAACTTAACCCGTCCTTGCCACGGGAGGATTTAGATGGTGGGAAAGCGGCAGGTAAAGTGAGCGGGGCTGAAACTTAAATCTCATGATGGTACAAAGATGTAAGAAGACGAGGCCGAAAATGATCAATCTTTTGACGAAAAGATCAAATAATGAATTGATTCACCTCAAACAAAACGTTAGAATATATAGAAGATTTCTGCCAAACCATTTGAGTACTAGATAACTCCATGAATGTTAAAAAGGTTTTTCCTGCTCTCTACTTTCCCCTCCTCTCTAGCACCCGCTGCCGTCTAAATCCTCTTGTGTTTACAGTGCCCTCATCGCAGGCTGTAAAAACACTTCCCTTTGAACCCAATAAAGGCAAACCGGCATCAGGCTTATTGTAAAACACAATCATAAGTTAAATGTTTATCCCCTCCCCGCCGCTCTAAACCCTCCTAATGAGCCTGCTGGAGAGCTTTTCAACCCCGCAGCTCAAATACAGCCAGAGAAAACAACACATTTCGCTCCGATCCGTTTGGCATTGGAGACAGCGCCGCGGTCCCTGTGTGGAGATTGTGCATCGTTTAGGCACAGCGTGAAACTAATTTCATTATCAAAAAGTCAGCAAAATCCAAACAAGTCAAGCTTTTACTGCCAAGTACAAATCAAGCACTGGAATGCCTCATAAATGTGGGCAGTAAAAATGTAGTTTAGTGAGACAGGATCCAACGCGGCCGACAGCAGAAGTCCAGAAACACTGATTAAAATGGTCTGTTGTAACCAGGATGCTTGCTAGAGCCAGAGAAAAAAAAATGAAGCTTACATTGAGCTGCTTCTTCAGACGACCACTGAAAGAAGGACGGTTACTAGAAGTATTTTTAGAAGTCTTTCTTTAACTGTAATAATAACTAATGTTCAGATGTGCTTATTTTACAGTTTGTATTATAGCTTTTCACTTAAATAGACAGTTTTGGGTCCAGGATTTTACTAAAGTTTTAAATTCCTTGAATATTCTATAGTTTGTTAAGAATTATTTTAGCTTTTTTTCATTAGCGTTGAGTATTAAGCATCATATTTGACAACCAATCTGAATGTTCAACTGTCCCTTATCTTATCTTAAACACTGACATTTATAAGTCACCGTACCAACATAAATATTAATCTACCTTGATTTGATTTGATTTTTACAGATTTTTTAAATATCTGGTCATGAATTTGACGCTTGTGGTATAAAAAAAACTAGTATATAAGGGTCTAGGCAGGTTTCTTTACGTCTCCCTCCATTGTTGGAACAGTTATTCCAAGTAGCATCCACAGTAGGCGTGTACAGAAAGGTTCTTCGGGGCCGGTTTTCTTGACTTGGTAGCTTCTAAAACATACTCTCATTATTTCAGACAAATGAATGAAACCACCGTCTCTGTCTAAAAGGAAAAAGGTAAAAAAAAAAAAAACACAGGAAAATATTAATAAAATCATGTTAAATTGTTACATGGATGTAATGCAAACAACTCAAGATTCAAATAAAGTGACATTTAACTCATATTTTTCTCAATAACTTATTTTATTATTATTATATATTAAAATATTACCAGAGGGCCTACATACATAGCCAACCATTAGGTGTAGCCGTTTCTTGGTCAAGTAAGTATCATTAAGAGAAAGATGTGTTATTTATCATGTGTTATTTAAACATGCTTATTGAGGCGTCACTATATGAACATGTATTGGAAGGGATCTAGTACTTGTTAGACCAGTATTTGAGTCCGTTACATGCATTTTAACTTTTTGAAGATCACTCATCGGACGACACCTTGGCCAACAGGCCAAAGTTTTATAAATATTTAAACACTCCTAAAAGGGACCTACTTTGTATTAAACTTTAATTTTGTCCAATTGTTCAAAAGCTGGGTCCAGTTTGCTGCTTTAACCATGGTTTAGTGTTGCACCTTAGAGGCCCATAAATGTTCAAGTGAACCTTTTCAAGCGCCACAAATATAAATACTCCCTCTGTCTACTTCCAGAGACAGAGGTGTTAAAGTGCTACCCGGGAACAGTAATGTACGATATATATACTGGGAAGTACAAGCCCTCTCACCCCGTCTCCGAGCAGTCGGTCCATTATCCCGCCCTGACCCGCTAATATAGCCACTGTCAGTACACAATGCTGGGCTGAGTTACGCTGCGGTGCGGATGAGTAATCGTCACCACCTCTGAACGCTGACATTAGCCCACACACATCGAGAAGTTGAGTAAAATAAGCAGCTAGTTGGCGGTCAGAAGGTCCTGCGCGATCAGGACAGCAGTTCCATTCCTGGCAGCCGGAGCGGAAAGCTGAAAGGAAACCTGGAAGTGGATATGATGACCCTTTGAACAGAAGACCCCAAAATATAGCCTCTTATCAAAATGACCTTAACGTCAGAGCATGGGAAGTCGAGCAAAGTCCATCCATCATCTTAAAGATTAATCCTCCTCTCTATTCTTCTCCGGAATCTATTAATAATGTCGCCTGAGGGGAGAATTTAGTGCAAAGATTTATTCCGATATTGTGACTTTTATTCATTAGCCTATAACGGAGGGATTTCTTTAGCAGGAAAAATGGAGCCAGCCCAGGGAATTCTAATTCTTCAACCCTGGCTCTATCTTAATTCTATAGAATTAAATTAGCTCAATGGTTTCATTTGCTGACACAAATAAGGCAGATTAGTATTAACTCTGCAGAGGTCGCCCAGGATCGGATCCATCGAAGCAATTTCCGATAATCCAGGAACGTTGGACAGCAGCTGCTGTAATTCAATTGCAGGTGTCAGGCATAATAATCGATTCCGACTCGAGACTCTTGGATCAAAATGTTTCCTCGCTCGTTCAAACAAAAAGCTTTTCTTTTTTCTTTTTTTTTTCTCCATGGATGTGTACACTGAGCTGGCATCGACAGCCCCAGGGGTACACTTCAATTAGAGACTGGGGTGAGTTTAAACACTGCAAATCTACTCACTCAAAGCTTTCGCTCTCACTTTCTCTCCGTATCTGCAGCGAGCGCTCACTCCACTTCCTCAAGTCCTGCTCCCTGTAATCAACCCTGCGCTAATGGCTTATTCTTTCTGCTCCAGCGCACACATTTCACTTGTTTATTTTCCCACACTCGTAAATCTGGGGACGCGTCACTAGCGGCGATATTAGAGCAATAATCTCAGGTAATTATCAGATGCCCTCTTTCAGCACCCACCCCTCCTGTTAATGCTCGCTCAATCTCGTTTATCGTCAGGGCGCTCATACATAACTTTTTTTACAGTCCCGGTGAAGCCAGTAAAGCTAATGTGAGCGAAGGAGTACTTGATTCCTCATTTGGAATTCTTAAAATTGGGTCGGTAAGTGAACAAAATACTAGTTCACTAACAACAGATGTGAGGTAAAAAAAAACAAAACAATGCAGCTCACATATATGCTTAAAATAACTTAAGAGAAGAACTTAAGACATGAAAATAGTCATTGGAACTGCATCTCCCTATGTACCTTGTTTGAGTATACAAACTTTATTTGTTGGCCTAGCCACTCAAATTTAAACTCCTTTTTTCACCATTCATGACGATGACCCAATAAATCTAAGTTTATTCTTTGAATCCTGTTAACAACTTGAACCGTGTGAACCACACTTTATATTCTTATCTATAAACTTCATTATTTATTTATTTTTTATTCACTGATGGGAACCCTAATTCACCAAAGTCTTTCTCCTAAAGGACACTTTATCTTCCATGTATCCATCATAAAGGCTCCTCTACCTCTTTTTTTGTTGCCAGTTCAGTTGTCTTTGTTCCACCCTACCTGCATTCTCTTGTTCACCCTTCTTTATCTCTCCAACAGCATTGACATTATGAAGAGAAGTACAATTTGGCTATCTTAAAAAAAAGGTTAAAATTCCAAAAACATTACACAATTATACTTTTGCCTCTTTCTTGTATTTACTAACAGCTTTTACCATCAACATCAATAACTAGACACAAAAAATTATACTAGTATAAGATCACATGTATAACATGTAGAAAAACTGCAATAAAAAAAATAATGTAATTTAAATACTTTATTACATGCTAAATTATTTCTACCAAGTGAATCTTTTTTACCAATTGTAATCAATTAAATATATATAATTTAATAGATTCTTCTTCTCATAATGTTGAATTCAAATATATTTTAAAAAAAATAGTGCTACAAATAAAAGGATGTTCAATCAAACTGAATAAATAAATGGCATTTTTCTATAAAGAGTCTTTTCATGGTCAAGTGGGCCCGTCTGTCCAGATCAGGGGTCTCAAACTCATCTGGTCCAGGGGTCACCAGAGGTTAATTCTTGTCGAGACTGGGCCTGGAGGCTGGGGGTTCTTTCTGCTGTTTTTTGTCCACGTCTTCAATGCAAATTCAATTTATTTTCTTTTTTTAATGTTTTGTCCCTTTTTTGCATTGTTCTACTGTGTAATTGGGTCACTTTTGTTTAGATTGGTTGGTTCAGAAATCTGTATCTATATAAAGAAAATGATAATATTTATGTGATGATCAAGATTACTTTCACTTTACTCAAAAAACCACAAACTCGCCAAGATTTTTTTGTTCCCGTTTTTATCCGTAGGTCTGAATATAGGGATCTTAAACCACGAGTAAAAAGGTTGGGAAACTGGTCGAGCCTGTCCATGTTAATTTGAGGCGAGCAGCAGAGGACACTTGAAAAATATGGGCAAATATAACCATGAATACACAAATACACTTCCTCAAACAGACAATTTAGTGTCAGCAATTTACCCCCGTATGTTTCGGGGTATGTTTGAAACCCAAATTAAAGATTAGTGGAAGTCACAGACGCAGCCACATAACGCAGCAACTTAACAATGGTGGCAACAAAAAAAACATCAGCAAACAGAGAAATGAAAAAGTCTTTGTGATTCTTTCATCTTGTTATTTCCCATGACAACGTTATATTTGCTGAGACTGTGACTCTAAATATATAGGTCGCAAACATCAACTTTTATTTATTTAAAGTTTTATAAATAGACAGGAAGAGTAGTTTCAAAAACATTTTTTTACTGCTGATGAATTCATTTTTAATGAGTATTTATGTGGGATCAACCCGAAATAAACTATTGTGCCCAAAAAAGAATAATAGTTTTTTTTCTAGGAAGCGTTTGCTGCATCTTATCGCAAACAATGTTCCGATGTAGGATCCACACAGGTTTGGATGATTCTGTTTATTTAAACAGCTATTGCGACACACGTTTATGAACATAAATGAGACAATGTTGTGCACAGTCTACTCACCCACTCCTCCTTTAAGAGACTCACTGCCTTGTTGGCACGAGATAGATTTCGACAAGCCAGGATCACATAGGCGCCATGAAGAGCAAAAGATTTCGCCGTCTCAAAGCCTGAGAAACGATAGAAGGAGACAAAAAAAAAAGAGAATAAGATCAGGCAATGCTTCAAAGAAGAGTCGTTTCTGGACTTATCTTTGATTCTCAGGGGTCGGATCTAATGTGCTGCGGCTCTGGTCCGCCCTGTATGCACCAGTTAAACTCCCTATCAATTTTCCATATAATTTCTCTCATTGAGTAACCAGTGGTCTAGTGCGGAGAGTTAATCATTTCTCTCTGAAGTGATGAAACTGATTGAATTATTGTGGGGCCCAGACGTTCCCCCCTCTCTGCTCAGATATATTCGGATCTGACCATCGGCTCCACTCAAGGAACCAAAGGAACGTGAAAATCAAAAAAACAATGCTAATTTAATTATGAATATGCATTATTGGTATGCATTGTGAAAACAGGGGTATTAATACGAGTCAAATGGTGGACCCCGATGTGGCGTTCAAACTAAATGTTAGATGTCTCGAGCATCAAAGGGGTTCTGATAAGGACTCCCATGGAACGAGGTCCGGAGATAGGCGGAGAATTTATCAGCGCGAGACTACTTCATGGCTCCATCCAAATCATGTAGTCACGATAAAAGTGACAAAAGATAGAGGAAGAGAAGTTCATTTCTAAATTACAAGTCTAAATGGGTCATTTCATCCCGTCGGTTGAAATTATTTATGGGATCAACTTTTCCATTTCACTAGATTTTTTTTTTCACTTCCAGTGACATTTACTCCTTTTTTTTACATCATGAGTTAAAGTCCACTTTTCAGTCGGTTTCGATAACAAAAAATCTAAATACCGCGAGTGTCTCCCGATTGGCCGAACGACATCCACAATCACCGATCGTGGCAAAGCAGCTCAGAGCGGCGGAGCAGCAGGCGGAGAATATCAGAGGGTGGATTAATATGAACTGTAATTAGATTATACGTCTTAATCTGATTTTCATTAAGAGCAAAACTGGGAGGCCTAATTGTGAGGCGAGTGTTAAGGACCAATATCTATTAAAACTCAAAATTGGAGTCCGACTGGAAGCCCTTTCTGACAAGTGAAGCATGGAATTAAATTATATGACACCTTATTAGGTGTAATGGAGGGGACTGTGGATCTGAGCCGCGATCATTTTCGCTCTCAGGAAATGGAAATGAAAATAATAACAAGACGACAGAAAGTAAAACGGGCAGCCAGACTTCTGCAGGAAATACACATTCTATAGACGCGGGCTTGGAAGAAATGGATAAATAACAACTCATATTAAGGTGGCACAGTTACTTTCGAGAATAAAAATATATATATATATATATATAAATCTCTTAATTGTTTGTTCTTATTATAACATTGTTCGTCCAAAATTCACTTTAAAAGTTTTGTCAGATGAATGGGTGGTATACCTTCTGTATTTTTACACTAAAATACGTTGCCGAATTAAGATAAGAAAAGATAAGCCAAAATGAGAAAATATCACACAGCCACGCATAGAAAAACATTTTAGTATCAAATAGCTAAACGTACACATTAGCAATGGTGGATGGGGCAAGAGACAGTGTAGTGGATGACAAGTTCATCACCAGACAAACATGTAAGTAAGTAAGTAAGTAATATTTATTTATACAGCGCTTTTCGAGACCAGGGCAACAACATCCGTTTTTTTGACATTTGATGGAAACCAAAGTGCCAAGAGAATTTTTTTTTTTAAGTATGTGGGGTAAAAACAAGTCCTCTTAATAAAGTTTGCTTAAAAATACCCTAATATTTACATCTGAAGTCAATAATAACGTTACAAATTATTTTTTTAATTCACAGTAAAAGTCAAATATATAAACCCTCACAGCTGCAGGAATAGAAAGCCGTACAGCATCTCTTTCTCTCTCTACATAGTATATCATCTGTCCATTCAAAACCAATTAATAAAAATCCACTTAAAAGTCTAAACCAAAAAGTATTTTGTTGAAGTGCATACGCGCACGTTGGTATTCCATAAGCCTAAATGATACACACAAGAAAATAAAGACAGGAAAACACAATTAAAGCGTGTCATTGTACATTAAGACGTCCGGCTTTAATATATAAGACAAGAGCACAGGCTGCTGGTAAACAACAACTCACTTGTTGTGTGTACAAACCATGAAAGTGAAATTAATGGAGGCCTGTGTTTTCCATAATAGAGAACAAATTAGAATATGGCAGCAACAACAGCGGCATCAACCGAAGTCATGTACTTCCAATGACAAATAGCGAGGGCTTGACATTAATTGTGAAATAACGAGAGTGGCGTCGCCGTAACACCGACTTCCCGCCCTCTCAGCCGTGTTGCCTGCAGAGGAGGCCGCGGTGAAATTAGTTCCTGGTCAGGTGTACAAGCAAAGCAGCCTGTTTGGGCTTTGTAAAGCTGTTGCTGGAACATGACGAGAGGTCGCACAGAGGTTACTTCTGCTCGGGTGAATCGACTAACGCCACGAGCTGTTTTACAACACACCAGAGACTCCTCCGACGGAGGATATTAGGAGCTTATCATTGGCTGGAGTTCTTCCAAAATAGGAATCAGACGTCTCGTGAACACATTAAGATACATTTGAGAGCGCGCCACGAATGAAAGGCAATGATGTCAGGAACAACTTGCGTGGAAGAAACCGCTGGAACTAAACTAAAGCGGCGAGTTAATAATATCCAACAGAGTTTTAAAAAAGATGTATTTATACTTGTCAGAAAGCAGATCTTCTAGCCGAGGGGTGTCCAGACTTTTAACGAGGGAGAATTAGATCAAGTGAAAAATCTAATTAGATCAGGGTATTTAATATAGAAGTTCAAAATAAAATCTCCAATAGCTTCAAAGTTGAATATTTCTTCACGCAACTACAGGGAAAATGTGTTCATTATTAACTTACTTTGTCATAAAAAGCTATTGAAATATTTAAAGTCTTATTTTTTTTTAATTATTAGGGTTGTTTATTATTCATATATCCATATTATCCTCAATATTGATCTTAAAATAAATATTGACAAAACATGTTAATTATCTATAACGGTAGTTATTGTTTTTAAATATTTTTCAATGTACTAGATTATTGTTTTACATGCAGAAAAAATAACTAATGTGTTGATTTAGGCGTCTCTTGAATGAATCTTGGACTCTATTGTATCATCAGTAAGTGTCCGTTTGTACAAAACTCTCTTCACAAATATACATTTGAAAACCTGCTTAAGCCCCGCCCACTAAAAAAAACTTGTCTAGAGATGAAATCTCATTCACCACAACCACACTCTCCCTGCTTTGATTGTTCAAGCATCCAGGTTTGTCACCGCATGTCATCAATCCCAGATGTCTCCACCTCCAAGGGACTCATTGTATAAACAAAGCGGGCGTGATTACAGTTGGCTGGAGGAGGAGTGAAGACCATTATGACAACATAATGGGCTCCGCTCTCGTAACCTCTCATTCGCCGAGATTTAAGATGAGGGACTAATGTATCTTGGAGAGGAAGACTTCAACATTTGAAACATACAAGTAAGTCACATACTGGGTTTTTGCATTATTTGCCATTTAATAAATTAAAATTATAGATGAACTAGCTATGATTCACTAGCTATGATATACCAAATTAAATAGTTCAAGTGGTCAGGAATATTTATATTTCTACTAGATTTGTTTTACAATTTTACTCTTGCCACAAGAGTTCAAGTTCAAGTTCTTTTATTGTCAAATATACATGTATCAAGACATACAGCATAGATGAAATTTGGGTCCTCTACAATCAAATCCCACAAGAGGCCCCTAAACTGCACTTGTCTTATGTGTCTCAGCCTTTTAAAGTATATATTTTAACTGTGTATTGTTTTTGATTGTTCAAGCACTTTGTGACCCTAGTCTAAAAAGGCACTTTACAAATGACTATTACTTACTTACACTATGTACAGTACATTTCCAATGTAAGAAATCATATATCATCTGAATTAGAATGTCCACCTGTAAAGACCTGTATTTAATCATAGCAGTATGTCTGTGTATGTACCTCACTGTACACGTTTACACTCATATTTTGAGCATTTTTCTAAACGATCGTGCCCATAAAATCCCGTTTCTCCTGTATGTTCAGAAATGCATTAAAAAATAGTGTAAAATCTCCATTAAGCAGTGAATGCTCTTCATGGTACATTAGGATTGTGGCCCCTTTGATATCCCCCAATAATGAGCGTGATTTAGTGATTTCACGCTTTGTTTGTCCTCCCTGGCCCGCCGCCCCTCTCTGGATACCCCCCGTACACAGGTGTATTGGCTCGATGTAATGAGATCATTACCAGCCTCGTCAGTAAACGTGTTTATTTGGCGAGCGGCGCCCCCTTCCCTCACGCCGCCCCCCCGCCTTCCTTTTCCCTTGATCTGCATCCAAAGAGGCATTTAACTAAAATAAGCTCTGTTCTACAATTGGGTGAGCAGAAGTCAATTCTGATCGTTACAAGAACTGTGGGTAAACATGTCAATTTCCCACAATCCCCGGTCCCCACTGAACACCAGGTCTCCCCTCACTCTACATCACTCGTCTCTCTGCAGCTGAGGCAGGGTTCGGAACATGAATGATATGCCATTTTTAACTCCAAGTACCCCCTAAAAACTATGTTGTGTGCGATTCTTATTAAACAGTGAATAAACGTGATGGATATGTCACCATTTATTGCAAAGTTTAATTTTCTGGATCTAATTTTATTTTCCGCAGACAACTTGATGGAGGCATTAAAACCCTCTCTGCCGTTCAGTTAGCGCAGAGTTTAGACGTTTTTAGGTCTTCTTAGAAAAAAAAAGCTGATCAAGCAAATGCAGATCTTTATTTCACTCAATTCTGTCGGTAAACTTTTTCCTCAACACAAATTTTTACCAGACATAGTCCGATGGTGAAAGACAGTGTTGGATGACCTTTCAGACAAGTTACAATGTGTACCCTGATTGGGATTGACTGGACCTAAAAGATTTCAGGGACCCGATTAAAACTCGCCGTCTATATCAACAGTATAAAGAGCACTTGAGTTAGCTTGGTTACCCCCTCATGGGTGTTATAGGCGACCTACAGAGATCTTAAAATGACTAACATTAACTACTCTGTGTCTGGACAAAGCCTTATTTTTAAATCATCCGCAACGGTCATAAAGGTTGAAAACATCGTGCATTAACTACAACATTATTATTACACTACATTAGTATGAATCATTTTCTTTGTCTCATTCCAATAGAGGTTTCTGTAGCTCAAATATCAAAATATAAAAAGTTTTTCTTTCAACATTTTTGGCCATCTTTTAGCCCAGCTTCTGTTTTTAAATTGCATGTACAAGGGAACTTAGTTTTCTGGAATTAAGTGATTTCTTTTTTTGGGGTCACGGCGGGCTGTGGATTTTAAGGGGTTGCATAAAGAAAGAAAAAAAACATTATTTCTTTGCAATTTATCTCCGTTTGTTGTCCATTTCATTCTAAGCCTTGTACAAAGTTTTGTCACTCCAAGATGGACTCAAAGTAGTTTAAACTCTGCATTGATTATCCTTCAACTACAATATCAGCAACAATGTCAGAACCCAGAAATGAAAGATTGTACTTTAGTTTGGGCGATAAAATGCAACATTTGTTCGAGCACTATCCTCAATCACACCAGTGTCTTTAAAGGTAGCTTCAATGATGTCGCTAAATAGAGAGAAACGGCTAAAAAGCTAAATGAGTGTTCGTGGCGGCGCAGGCGTGTGCAGAACAGTAAAAAAAAAGGAAGTTGGTTCTGAACACGGCTGACCTGTCGCGCCCGCCTTTTTCATAAGACAAGCATTTTTCAGCTGCTGCTTTTTGAAGCGCGAGATAAAAGAACAGCACAACCTACTAAACACCTTTCCCGACTTTTTTAAGATCCTCTTTAATTCACCGCCATTAGTACAGGAGGACGGAGATGTCACCCCAAAAGTGGGATGTATGGTTAGTAATTACAGCCCAAGGTTGAGCTGTTCCGGGCCAGAGAACCAAAGTGGTTCTATTACCCCTCCCTGCCACCCCTCCTCCTCCGTCGCACCATCCAAGCACCCCCTTTTTTTTTCTTCCTTCCCTCCCTGACCCTCTGTGTCAACCTCCAAATCCCTACACAATCTCTCATGTCGGCTCCACACCTGACTTTTGCATGAAAACACACTCGTAGGTCAGTGAACTTGACAAACACCAGCATCAAATCACTCGCATGCAGTGGATAAAATAGTTCATGAACATTATATCTCCCGAGCGTTACCCTTTTTTTTTCATTACTGTCCGTTCATCAGCGGCACACAGTAAACTCAACCGGGTGTGTGAATCACCACACACACACACACAATAACCAACCAGCCTCCTGTTTTAATTTATGTGACCAGCAGCCTTTAAGCACATATATGCATTCCATCCTCTGGCTCTAATCACTTCACTTGTATTATATTAGAGCAGTAATCACTATTGACCCACTCTGGCCTCCAGCAGGGGTCTATATGCATGTTTGGGTCTCCGCGGCAAACGTCCAACCAAGGTTAATAAAGTTGAATAATTTGGCTAACCAACCATAAGTGGTTCTTATCATAGAGCCAATAAACACATTCATCAGACGGGACGTGCGGTTGAAAAAACACTGAAAGTCTTTTTTTTCCATTTGGCTCATTGGCTCACGAGTCACCATGAAGGATGAAGGCGGACTCTAGAGGTGTCGCAGCTATTAGAGAATTGTCCTGTGCGAGTTTCACGGTTATCAAAGATCTAAAGGGTTCACACCAGGGTGACACGTCTTGACCAACAAAGAAGTCCAACGTTCAACCCTTTGACTAGATTTACGTGGCCCTTAAGAGGTCAGTGTAGTCCAGAAAATACAGATTATTGATTAATTCAAATCATAACTTTCTAAAGTTCTTCGTTTTAGAGATTGTTTTTCTCCTTTCTTTTCCTTTTTCATAAATATCCTATGTCTCTTGAATAATTTAAGTGAACATTGAGATCGAATTCAGATGTTTTTTAGTAATTAAAGGTTTTATTTATGTGTTATTGGCAAATGTAGTTTTATTATCTGTTGATCTTTTTTCTACTTTCTTTTGATGTTTTTCCATCAATCCGATCTTCTTCAATCTTGAACATTGCGCTAGAATCCAAAAAAAGGATAGTTATGTGTTATGTATGTATGTGCAAGAGTTGGAGGAAGATGTGTCGTCTTTTTCCTTTTTTTGTGGCCGTTATTTTCTTTTTTTTGTTTAAAAAAATAGCAATTTTATCACATTTATTTGTTTAGTTTTTTGCAAATGATTTTAAAATATACTAAACTATACCATTGTATGTGTAGCATATATTCATTTTTACATTTTCTCATCATATTTTCATTCTCTCTTTTTTTTCTTTTGCTTGTATGTGGGCTCTTTGGATGTCCAACCGTAAATAATGTGCTGATAATGCTTTGTATTCTTTAACCAGACAAAGACAGGAAAAATGTAATAATGACACAATCGAATATATATTTACAGTTTGCTCGATAGATGGTGAAAAAAATGTATATATATAATCCTATATCATATAATAAATATAGAGTATTACTCCAAGTGCTCACTCTTACATAAAATATGTTTAAAGACAATTCATGCATTTTTAAAATACACTTTATTCTTTCAAAAAGCCAGATCTTGTGTTTTGCTGCCGAAAAGCCTGTGGTTGACGAAAGCTTAAGTTGCCATATTTTTTTATTTGATCACAAAATTGAGGCCAAAGCTATTTAGGCTTGGACCTGAACACATTTTTTTGATGTACTGTTCCACCCCTGGTGGACGGAGACACACACAGTGGACACAGCGAGACCAGGAAATGGCACCGACGCTGGATGTCATCTGAGCCACTCAGCGATGCTCAGCAAAACAAAGATTTAGACGCGACATGCCACCCTCACCCGCAACATCTTTTTATCCATCTAATTCCTTCCCCTATGAATTATGCATGTCCCTTCTTACCGAGACTCTGTTTTAACGCATGGCTGCGTGGGTCTTTAAGGGGGTCCTTATTCATAAACAGCAGTGCAGTAAATACCGGAGCTTTGCAGCCAATTTAATGGCAGTTATGCTTAACAAATCTGCTTCAATCTAATGATCAGCCACAAAGCTGGTCCGCCGCTGTAATCTGCGCTCGGCAACTTCGTGAATATGTTTTTAGGATCACTCCATCCAGAGAGAGGGGAGCACCCGCCTGACACGTAATCCCCAAAACACAACACCGGGATCAACACGAACGTAGAACAATGTTCCTCTTTCATGAATATCATTCCAAAATACTGGAGGTGCTCAAACTGTAACGCTGATCCTTTCTTAATCCCATTTATATTTCATTTCAAGCCATTTTGCTTTTTATTTCAGTGCTGACCCGGCACATGAACAACCATAACTTGTCTTTAGCGTCTTTTCACCGGAGCTACTTCCTCCTCCTTCCACTGGTCCCTTTGGCAAGATTTTACAGGGATTAATGTGACATTGACGGAGACAAAATCTCAATCTAGACCTACAGTAGGTTGGGCATTACCGTCCTCACGGTCTCTTTAAAAACAACTTTTAAAAAGTTTTAGTTAAGAGACGCTGCTCCGCTCCACCTCTCCGACAGACTGAGCTCAATCCTCCACATACAATAGGGAAGTCATTGGAGTCACACGTGATGTGATTGAGTTTAAAAACTCCAATCCAACAATCTCAGGCCACATTCTTCAACTAAACAACAGCGGAACTACCGTCACAGGTATTGTGAAACTGAACAGAGGAGACGTGGCTGTTTTACTGCTGTCAGTTAAATCATGTGACATAGATATTCTCCCTGAAATGTTTCTCCCTTTATTTGATTGTCGATGTATCTCTTAAATTCCATGTAGAGCTGCTTATTAGGTCATAATCTGAAGCCAGTCAGCCCTCAAGTCAAGGCATAAACTGGTATTTATGATTTTATAAGAGGATTTATATTAAAACACTAATGGCCAATTGAAATAAATTGTAAAAAATATATTTCTATACACTGGCCCTTCTTAAAAAAAATCAAAAGGGTTGAACAAAGCCAGTATAAATCTACAATTTTTTGCCATTTTAACAAGAATTTCTGAATGTCTGGAGAAAAACCCATAGAATCATCATCTTAGATATTCTTTAAAATAAACTGTCATTTAATGAATTCATAAAATTATAATTTTAGACATAAACATTATATTATTCCACAGTTTTCAATACACCTTGAACATGCTATTACAAAGACACTGTTTCTTTGAGCGATATCACAGACAGTATACGACTTAAACCTTTGCAGGAGCCCATCAAGCAAGCGATTCCCCACACACACAATTGTATATGATTTATTTTGTACTTTTTTTAGATCTCTTTTGTAACTTACCATCCTGTAATAGAAAAATAGGTTTTTTTAACTGTAATGTAAAGGAATTATGCATGTGAATAAAACAAAAAGAATGCTGTTAGTGATTTAATCCAGGAGGACCATACATTAAAATGAATAGAAAGCAAGAGAGTATTCTTTATCTTATCTGTTCATCTTTGATGTCAATTAAGAATGACTTTAAAAGTCAAAGGTAACCTATAACACAACAAAAAAATGTCATTGAAACGCAAACAATCCATTTTCTTTTTCTTTCATTTAAAGAATGGGCAAAAATAAAAAATCCTCTTCAATGTAAAAATCAAACCATAATAACAGTAGAGAAGTGACATTAATGTTCACAGTGTTCAGAAATGTGCATTCATGGGACTTCTTCATAGCCCTGGCTCAGTAAATAAGCAGACAGTTAGTTGATAAGGGGGGAATTATAGCCAGAGCAGGAGTTGGTAATGGGGATGGATAGGCAGCTCTGTCTTGGGTCAGAGCCACTTAGGAATCAATGCCGGGGTACAGGTGTACGACCACCAGTCTTTAGAACCACGAGGAAGTGCCAGAGAGTCGGGAGAAATTGCAAAGGAAACAAAGTGCGATAATTTATTTCCATTATCACAATTAAAAACAGCGCTAGGGTTTGCACTGGTTTTTAATTTAGAAAAAGGGAGCCGGGAGAGGAAGACTAATGTTGTGGATCGAGCGCAGTGATCGGCAGGAGAAACCACATTAATGTCGCTGCTCGCAGCACTATTGCGATGGAGCTCAGAGCCTGGTCACAAAATCACAGACAATGACATTTCATGCATAAATAAATTCCTATATGTGCTTTTCATGTGTGCACGCATTAAGAACTAAATTAAAGAGCTGGAATGTAAATGTGCTAATTAAATAATGGCCTACCATTACTAATACAAATGTCACATTTCCTGTGGCACAGAGGCAGCAGAAGGAAATGGAAATAGCCTTGACACTGGGATTAAAACACTATTGATGCCATTAGAATGCTAAGTGGGTCCGACCAATTGGCATAACCACATTTCACTGGAGGAATGTCACACAAGTTGGAACAATTACGAGAAGAATATAGTTAATTAAGAGGTGCTCCGTTGTCAATATGAGCAGGGATATAACAAAGGTTATGTTAATGTGGGGATAATAAGAGTTTACCAGCATTAAGAACGCTCCAACATTGTGTGATATACTCATTTTTAAACTCTTCTTTCTTTTCCAAACTCATTTGCTGAATACGTTACAGACAATGTTAAATGTGCATTTTTTAGTCCCATTATATTGTTTTTTTTAAGCTAAATTAGGACAATGTGAAACAATTAAAAGGGGTTTAGAACTTCAACATCGTCAACGTGGATCGTTTGTGCCCTCTAGCGTTGAAAGACTCACACTTCGCATTTGCTGTGATAACAGTGGGGCAGCAGTTAAAATATTAATATATGCCTTCGTATCGTCCGTTTTTTCATGGATTTGGCTGAATTTCTAACGGTTTTTCTTCTCTTTTTTTTTAATGAATATTTTCTGCACTTTCAGTTCAAATGACACCAATAAAGTTGACTTAGCGTAACCAAAAGTTGAAGTTAAAATGTTTAACCGTGTTTTTGCTCATTGCATGACCATCATGTGTAGCTTCAAACTACTTCAATTTAATGTAGAATATTGCAGAGGCAAATGTAACTCATCATCTTTAAGCCAAACTTTATATGGTGCTATATACGTTTTCTACAATTATTTGCAACAAACATTTCAACATTGTCATCGGCACAATAGATTTAAATATAATTGTTTAATGGTCATAAAGATCATAATGATTAAGAAAGGGCCCAATATTGCTTAGCAATTCATTTATTACATGCAAGTGGGTTTTCATGCTCAGAATAAGATTCAATAAATATAGAATAAATATATAAAAATTTTAACAACCCTAGTAGGAATCTTAACAGGAGCCTGTCATTTCTAAATACTTTTTATTTTGAGAACGATTCATGAAAATCTGATTACAATTTTAGTTCTCGGACAATTTAAACGACTAACAATTTTGAATGAACTTGGCGTCTAATGAGTGCACCTGAGGGCGGGGTCTAGATGGATGAGCAAACACGGAGGTCAGGATGGCAATTAAGTTCACAAGCTTCTTTGTCTGGTGACGGTCCCAGACGTGCCGTTAAAACCCTACAGTGCAGCACCTCATAATAAACACAGCAATTACACTGCAGTAAGTTTCCTGGCTGCAATGGATTTGAATATAAAGACAATTAAGGGGTTTATGTTGATTTGATTTCCCTCATGCTGTCCATTGTTATCAGTCATGGAAAGAAAAGAAGAAAGGCTGAACAAATGGTCAGCTCATGTGCACATCTGAATGAAGGAGAGGGGGATCCAGACCATAATATAGAGGCGTGAGATTGCTGGACGCTCGATTCGGCTTCGCTAATGAAGTTCAATACAATCATGTACAGTATTAAGGAGTGATTTGTTCGCTCCATGTGTAACATTTGGGAGCCTAATGTTGATAAATGCGCTTATTAGGCAAGCAACGTTTTTCACAGTGCAGTACAACACCGCCATCTAGTGTTGACATCACAGAATTACACGTCAATTGATGGATTTACTCGAGGAGGAAAAGGATTATTTTAAGGGTCTCACCGATGCCAGCGTTGGCTCCAGTGATGAGCACAACCTTGTCAGACAGGTCGCGACCTTGCAGGATCTCAAGCGCGGAAGTGTTTCCATCATAGCGTTTTGGCTTCAGGACCACGTCCTCCACTGTGAACGCTTGTCGAGGGTCAAAATACGTGGTTCGTTTATTGATGTGGCTGAAAATAGTAGACAAAAATGCATTATCACTTCATGAAATTACATAAATACATTCAAATCTTTGTGCATGTATTTAATACATTTTAAATGCTTGCAAAAGTTAGTGTTTAAGACTTTAATTTATTTTCCAAATTATTTTACACATTTAGGTACTTAAATAATGTATTTTTTTATAATAGGCATATAATGTTTGCATACACTCGAATCAATTACAATGAACTGAATCCAATAACATTTTTTTTATTAATTACAGGGTAAATTGTTTTCACAGTGGATAATGTACATTCACACTAATTTACAAGTTACTTTTTCTATTGTCTCTGGGTCAAGGTGAACGACCTCCCAGGCTTCCATTAATACATTTGCAGTGGTGGAGGTCGTTCACCTTGACGTGGAGACAACACAAAGGATACCTCAAACATTTTTTTGGGGGACACTGGGTCACCTTGGCCCTGAGATAACACAAGGGTTAAAAACCCAAAGATATGCAATAACATTGCCTCTCTAAATGAAATATATGTCTCTGTATATTGTTAAATTGCTTTAACATGTGTGTTTTATTTTTAAAACTATATTTATAAATTGATTCAAATATTAAAATGTTATTTAAAATACTAGTAACTTTTGTTTAAATTATATTTTTCACAACAGAGATTTAACTTAAAATTTAAATTATTTAAAAATAATTGACCATTTAAAGAATATAATTTTTTGGATCTGCAGTAATAAATAGAAATTATGTTCAAAGTCAAATATTAAAATAAACCAAGACACCATGTCTCTTTGTGAAAAATGAATAATCATAAAACAATGGAACAATTCAATGAATTTGGAAATATGTTCTACTTACTCCACATAAATTGGTAAACCTTTTTCATCAACTTCTTGTTCCCAGCCATATGGCAAATCTGAACGGATGAAAAAAAAAAGAAGAAAAAAAGAATAATGTTTAGACATAAATATACAGTTAAGTGTACACAATACCATAATCACTACAATCACACTGATAGGTCATCGGAAATTTTTCTTTTCTTTGAAGATTCAAAACAGATATAGTAGGGATGTGAACTGGCAGTTTATGATGAGACGATACGTATTACAATAAGATATATTGCGATACTGTAATAAGAACAAGGATATATTTGTAGTATTGTCCGAGCACTTAATTCTGGTGTTGCAAAAATTATAAATCACATAACTTTTGACGAAATCGTAAGCGTTTACATTTGTTCTGTATCCTCTCGTCCTCAGTCATCATCAGGATCTTACAGGATTTTATCGCCACTTGAGCTGAGGACAGCACAACTACTGCCATATAGCAGCCGGAAGTATAACCAGAAATATAAACCTTAATATAACTATGAGAAAAGCAAAATAATGTATATATATACAGTATATATATATATATATATACACACATATATATATAAATTACAATAAAGGTACAATATTAAATGTTTTTCTGTACCCATACAGTTTAGAACATATTATTGATTCCTTATTAAACACTGTTTGTTTTTTTTTACAATGTGGTTCATGTGTTAGTTATAACAAGGGCTCTAGTTGCCTAATGCAGTTGTGAAAGACATGTCTTTGAAACACTCGCCAGAGACACAAAACAACTAACCTCTGTATGTTTGTAAGTGACAAGGGTACAGTCAAACCCCAAAGTAAAGACTTTGTCAAGAGTCAGTCTGTCAATTATTTTTGTAAGTAACAAGATGGGCAGAAATATTTTTCCATAATCAATGAAGTCTTTTCCATCTAGTTTTATCTTTTTTATGGAGTATTTCAATTTACTTTTTAAATTCAATGTCTTATGTTTAAATCACCTTTCTGGTTAAATGAAAATATTACGAATCAATATTGTTACATATACATACATATATGTACAAAATAATGTTAATATACATGTATGTATATAAATTACAATAAAAGTCACACTGTGCTTTTGTCATTATTGAGTTGCTGGATCTGTTTTTCCTTTCTCCACTATAGTCTTACTTAAACTGTAAAGTGTCTTGAGATAACTTTGTTATGATAAGACACTTTAAATAAAAATTTAATTTAATTGTTTTAATGACCCAAATCTTACACAAATTCAACTAACCTGACTTCAGATTAAATTTATTTAAGAAACTGAAATCTAAAACAGAACACTTGGAAGTCACTATGTAAGGTTTAGGTTTAAATAACTCACCTCCAGCACAGCGCTTTTTCTTTCCAGTCTTGGGATGTTCCCACTGGGTTTTCATCTCATCGTGACTGTGGAAAGAAAAGAAGCAAACAACATTTAAAAATGAAATTAATGAATGAATTATCTTATACTTGTTATTATTTCTGGTCTAGTCAACATTCAGTGAAATAAAGCCAGGTCAAGAATTGCACTGGAAAGAATACAAAAATGTCTCATACACGTTTTTAAGAAACAATCCTCTTTGTGTTCCCCCACAATGCTGCTGCAGATATTTACTCTCCACTTCAAGAAGGGGGTCATACATGAGAAGAGCATATATTTAAACATTCTGGTCTCATAATAAACGTTTTATAATACAAATAAACAAAGTTTGTAGTTAATGAGACTTGGGAAAAACAACTCAAGTGCTGAACCATACAAGAAACCCAACATTTCCCAAAGCATTACTAGAATCTGTTTATCAACACATTTATCTGAAGCTCAAACACATAAACTCATGGTGTCAGTTACTGACTTTGCATAGTAAACCCATCCATCCTTGGTTGAACGCTCTTCCCAGCCAGGTGGAAGCTCGTCCTCGCTGTCAGTGTCGTCCATGCCCGCATATTTTAGAGCCGCCATGAGACTTGATATCCCGTTTTAAAATGCCAAAGTTTGTTTTAAATGCACAGAGAATTTCAATTGCTCCGGTGTGAACAGGTTTATCTGAGTAGCTACAGAGATTCGTAGCACTTCCGCAATAACATGATGACCACGGCCGAACTGCATTCTGGGGGATTGAGTCTAAACTGAGAGAACGCGCGTGTGGCTTTTTTAATAAATATTAGAACTTTAATATGATTTATTTTAATAAATTAACCGTATTTAATACAGTTTTAGAAAGAAAATGTAAATGATTAATGATGATGAACATTGCTTCAAGCCCAAAAACCATTTTAATAAAAATAATGTTTCTAAATTTTAATTTTCTAATAATATATTAGCATGATTGTCAAATTCCGATTTAGTTTAGTTTATTGTTTTACTATAGAGAATTTTCAAGCCATCATTCGTCTGTATATTTCCTCTGGTAGAGTTGCTTAAAGAGTATATGTAGCTTTAGCTGAAACCTTGGCAAGAAGTATGAATGTCCTTATTGTGTTCATTAAACACTTGAAACTCTATGTGGTCAACAACTAAAAGCGTATCTCACAATCCAAAGTAATCTTTTCATTAAGTTTATCTTGAGGAAATGGTCATATAGAAGCCAAACCACAAATATATCTTCTAGTTCCAGTAACTTTGTTTGCAATTTAATGCATATATAAGTATTAAGGTGTATTTTACACACCACAGCAGATCAGTTAAACTTGGGGGCATAGCTTTAATCATGACTTTTCTAAGAAATAACACATCACTAAAATAACAGAATAGTTGAGGACATTTGTCTTTTTTTATTCATACATATTATAATAAGACTTATAAACTAAAAAAAAACAACCAAATGTCTTTAATATACAGGGTGCAAGGCAAAAACATACAGTTGTTGGTAAAACAAAATAAATCATACATTTCAAAGTGTGTAATAATTGATTCTACAGGTGTTAAGTTTTTATAAGATTCAAGAGCAGCTTTATTCGCCAGTACATATTGGTATACATACATGGAGTTTGTGATGGTTGTGGACAACTCCGGAATTTGTATCAAAAATTGAAACAAAACAAAAATAAAACATAAATTTAAAAATAAACAAAAATAAGTCAACCCTGGTATAATGTAATCAGGAACCAGAAATAGGCTTTGAAAATGATTAATATTATAATTTCACGTGCTTTGGTGTCTTCTGCAAAAAAAAAAAAAAAAAAAAAAAAACAGTTAGAAACCTCACCCCTAGGCTTTGGTCTGATTGGAGCACAATTTTGAATTTATTTTAAAAACTATAGCAATCCACTCAAATATTCATATGTGAATATCTGAATGCAACATAAAAAAAGGGGTGAGGAAAAAATTAAAGTAAAGTACTTGCACACAATTTAAAATACTGGAGTAGTATTTATTGTTGTTTTGGTTGTTGTTGTTTTTTATTTTTTACTGTATGTTTTAACTAATGTATATGTATGTGTAATCTCTATTTGTGAAATGTCTGCTGTTACAACTCAAAACAACTATGAGAAGGATAATGGAATATATATATATATATATATTCATATATCTTAACTTCTATATATCTTAAAATGTTACTGTATTGCATTAGTCTAAGAACATTTCAAGTATCGAGTAGAAATAAGATCTGACCACTAAACCCCTCCTAATTACATTTGCTTCACTAAGACAGATGACGCCGGACGTCACCCTTAAATATTCGCATTAGGCAAATTCTAATTCTCAGAACGCCCTCTATTTTGGACACCTTCGCCATCCGCTCTGCGCATGCTCAACAGAAAGGGGCGGGGCCACAGGAGTGGGCAGAGCAGCCGTGATTGTGTGTGTGTGTGCGTGTGTGTGCGCGTCTCTCATCAGACACCAACGTGAGTGAGACGTGCTGGATATAACGGGATTTGTTTCTAGCCGTTAGAAAGTTGATTTTTATTCCACGGCCCGCGTGTCTTTTTTTCTTGACATTCCTCGGCCGCCACGCTCGTGCTCGCGCAGCCCTGGACTGACAGAATAGGTTTGTACCGGAGAGCGTCCTCGTCCCCTCCCCTCCATGAAGAGCTGCGATGCCCTCTGACTTCATATCCCTCCTCAGCTCCGACCTCGACCTCAATTCGCCCAAGTCTCTCTACTCTAAAGGTAAGGGACGCGCGTGGACATCACGACTGCGTGCGTGTGACGCGCTTCGACCGCGGGTTTTCCACGGATGCCCTGATGCCTCCTGTCAGGGCTGCTAGCATAGCTGCAGCTAACCAGTGCTAGCCTGTCTCCTAAGCTAGCACTAGTTAGCTACGACTGGCTTGTGCACTACCTGGTGGTGGGTTCGTGTCACATGTGCGCGCCTGCGTTGACTAGTTACGATGCTATTTGTTGTGTGTTGTTCCATGGACTGTGAGAAGGGGGTTGACATCGTTTATGGGATGTTTACTCATCATGTGGCTTCGTTTTCCAGCCATTGTTTAGTGGGTTAATCGTAAGTTAAGTCTGCTGGGGTGTGTGGCCGAAATGGGATGGACGTGTAAAGCTGCTGACACTGATGCTTATCTTACACCTTTCTGTGGGATACTGCTAATGGATACTATTTAATTAAACAACATACTTATATATATTTAACTAAGATATCACTGTGTTCACCTTAAACTGACTGAACATTAAGATTTTTATCCATCAACCCATATATATATATATATATATATATATATATAGCATGTAATGGCATTGGATGTTTACTATGCCATGATTGTTTTTGTACAATTAAATTTCTTACAAGAAACGAGATGTATATGTTCCCCCCTTGTAATAGTTTGTATAAAATACTGCTTATATCCTTCTAGTTGGTAGATATCACTGTGTTCATGTTAAACTGACTGAACATTAAGATTTTTTATCCATCAACCCATATATATATACAGTATGTGTGTGTATAATATATATATATATATATATATCCATGTAATGGCATTGAATGTTTACTATGCCATGATTGTTTTTGTTAAATTAAATATCTTACAAGAAACAAGATATATATGTTCCCCCGTTGTAATAGTTTGTATAAAATACTGCTTTTATCCTTCTAGTAGATGAGTTACAGGTATTGTCTCTGGAGGGTTTCCAGGCACGTTGAGCTAGAAGAGTCTATGAAGCAGATTCAATTCCAGGCGATGAGATAATATCGCATCTGGATAGATGACCGTGGTTAATTGAATGTCTGGCATTCTTTAATAAATAAAGGGTAAACAAAGATCAAACGAAACCGTTGTCAGCACCACAGTCTATATCAGGGGTTGGGTTTTTTTGGAACAGAAATATAACGGCAGAGAAATCAAAGATGCCATCATTTATATATTTCATATATTTTTTTATTTAGCTCGTAAGTCACTTGAAGGCTCTAGAAACGTTAGTTTAATGTGGATGCTACTTGAATCAGAATCAGATACTTTTATTGCCAGTGATGGAAATGCAACATAGGATTTTTTTTGTTGGCAATACCGAATAAAATAAGGTAGTAAGATAACACAAAATAAGCAAGAGAAAAACGGAACAAGGCACCATTGAGAACGTACCCCAATGTCAGCCTAGAATTGAAGTGTACTGGTATAACACGCTCAACGTTTCTTAAAAACTATATAAAAAAAATAATATTGAAACATTCATGTCTTATAAGAAAAATCGTGTAATCAAACAATGAAAACTAAATTTGATCCCCCAATTGTGATAATGATTATTTTTGGAACTCCTGTGGTGTTATCAGTTTTGTCTTGATCTTTAAAATAAATACTTTATTGAATTTTGTTTTGATTGTTTAAGCGCTTTGTGACCCTGGTCTGGAAAGCGCTATACAAATAAAAAATTACTTACATTATTAACGTTTATTATGCTGTTTTGATATTACTCTAAAAGAGCAGTATGGTAGTTTCTCCAGCCTTGTTCCTGCTTGGTCTAGTAGGATTTTAATCACTTTTTCCATATAATGTCATCTGTTCTACTTCATGTTGTGGAAAATGTAATTGTCATATTTTCTTGGCTAAAATGTGGTTCTTCAAGTGACCTTTTCAAATCACCTTTTACAAAGTAAACCAAGACGGTCCTCTATAGTGTTTTGAATGTCCTGTAAAGGTGACTGGCTTTATTGTATTTGGGTCATTGTAGATGTATCATCACTATGTTATGAGAATGAGTGTAACTTCCTCTGACAGGATAAGCGTCATGTGAGCCACAAATTACACACTACAAGCAGTATGATTAATAAAACTAGAAACTCTGTGTCCTATTATAAGACAATTAAGTAGACATTCAAATCAGTAAATGTTATCATTCAAAAACAATAAACAATATTATTTTACGACCTCTTTAACTCCAGCTTCCGTGATTAAACACAGGAGACTTGGCATTCTTGTTTGTGGACCCTTGGAACCAGATTAACCTTGAAACTATGGCGGATTTCTTTGAGCTCACTTTACTGCCTGAGTTAACAAACGGTGGAAAACTTTCCAAGGGTGGAACTTTTTTTTTTTTTTGTAAAATACAATGAGGATTACCATTAATAAGGTGATTTGACAAATGTATTTGAATCTGTTGTTCTTCCTCCACCTTAGTTAACAATGAGATTGTTCACACATTTTTGTAAATGTTCTGCATTAATCAACAAGGTTATATTAAATATATAACAACATTGTATATAAATGAAAACAAAAAAACACAATTAAAGTTGTACATTTAAATACTTAAAGAGTTTTTTTCCAATTACAACTTTGTGGTAAGCAAAGAGCCATTAGATATTTGCTTTAATTGTGTTTTTTCACATCCGTAAACTAACAAATTAAGACTCCAACGTACCATAAATCTTTCTTTAGGTTCTTGCTCCGTCTTTTCTCAATGACAATATTTGCTGACCCATATTTTTGGAGGTTTCTATGCAGAAAACCTCATGTGCTGACAAAGGAAATACAAGTAGACGTATTAATTCAAACTTACTGCTGACTGTTTTCTCTACTTTATCTTGTGCTTAATTGATATTTAAGCACGTGAAAGATGAGTAGATAATATAATTGGTGCAGTTGCCTCCAACTAACCACAAGAGAAAGGTTGTGTGTGATCTTGCTGGAGATAAAGGGCGTCTCTCTCGATGCCTGTTACACCCACCGCTTTGATTGAAGTCCGTAATGGTGTTATTACATGTCGCAAAAGAGAACGCCTTGCTCAACCTTCATTAAGGCTGTCTTGGAGCTGCCGGTTCCACATCTGTCGGGAGACTATGTTTAGCCAGTTATGATCCAGCATCAAACCTGTCTCCGTGACCCTGAATTGCTTCGTTGAGCCCGACACATAGTTTGGAGTGTATCACATGATGAAAGTGTATTTATAGCTCAGTAATTGGGTGTGTAGCACTTCCATTACTGTCAAGGTAGCGCTTGATGATGCAGATCTTTGTGCTGTGTGAGCTTAAGCTTTAGCAACGCAACACGACGAGCTTTATCTAAAAAAAATAAGAATGTGTTTCACATTTTGTGGTGCAAATTGGTAAAGAAATGAAAATGTTCAATTGTTAGTTCCATTGTGGTCAACAAATTAATGAATTATTTTTTGTTGTTTTATTTTATATTTCTTTTTATCCTCACCAAACCCTAGCCTGGATTTTTTTAATTAACTTTTAATGATTAACGCTTAAGCCGTTTAAATCAAACCCGTGGATTGAACTAACCTTCAGTGGTCATGTGTGCGTGCTCAAGTGTAAAATCCTTTTAAAGTTGCATGTTGACTGAAATCCTCTTGTCTTTTCTCGTCTCCTTCCTCACATGAAAACCTCTTCGTCTCCAGTCCCTCACTTCTCCAAGTGCACATTGTAGCACTATCTCCAACATTAGTGTGCGACCCACTGGCTGAGTAATCGAGGATGATCGATTTGTTTAGAGCATATATTGAACAGAATTTGTCCTTGGTAGTACACTCAGACACAAATTGAACCAGGAGATTTCAAGGGGATAAAGAATAACAATAAGTGTCCTTCAATACAAGCAGCAAGACCAGCTTTGTGGTAAGATTTGTTCGCAAAAGATAATGATCATCCTGTATTATTGTTCAAAAACGTCTGTGCTTTGTAACTTTATATAAAAATGTTATTTATAGGGGTCTAAGAAAAAGTACTGTATTGGTATGTTCTCTTTTTATTTAGTTATTTTATGTTTTATATTTCAATAGTGTGTGTTTAAAAGACAGTTGTTCGTTAACATTTTTACAATTAACACTTAAGTATTTACAACGTTTATATATTTGTGTGCTGCAGTAAAACCTCCGGCCACTAGTTAGCAACATTCGTCATTTCCTCCGTGCCAAAGGAACAACAAAAACAACGATATGGCAGCGATGACTGAAAATGAAAGGATACACCAGGCTTTTAAAGCCGATGTTTGGACTCATTTTGGCTTTAAAACGAAGCAAGACAGTCTATAAATCATATGCATCTACTATGGCTGATGTTAAGCATGTAATGGCATTGAATGTTTACGATGCCATGATCGTTTTTGTACAATTAAAATTCTTAAAAGAAACAAGATATAGATGTTCCTACAGTATCGCAATATATCGTTTCATCACACATGTATCGCGATGTGTATCGTAACGACAGATTCTTGCCAATACACACCCCCTAGTTATTTATGGTTGATTTGGCTGTTAAGACAAAACTAATTGAAAATGACATCGATAAATACCTTTCTTTAGATGCAACCTTTAACTGCATGTGCAGAAAGCTGCATCATAAAGTAGGACAGCAAAGAAGGTTATCTTACCTGGACATTAAATCCTGCATGTTGAGCAGCTTATTTAAAGTAAGTAAAGCGCCTCACAGGATTTTCTGTTAAAATTTTTTTTATCAGATTGTGGTCACTAATGTTTGCCTCGGTGCTTTTTTACTATCAGTATTGTATCGTGTTTTTGTCACCTGTTTTGTCTCATTAAGAAGGTTAAGATGGGTTCAGTGTAACAGAGGATTTGTCTAGAATAAATATCCAGCAATGTGCACGACTGATTAAATTCCCTAACAGAACACAGCGTTCTGGAGTTATGTTTCTGTAAGGGTTGATATCGTAGCTTCCACGAATTTAAAGGTAATCCGTTCGTCAGCATCTGAGGTTTGACCCAGTCATTTTTTGGCGGCCCGGACGGTGCCATCACACACACGCTTCTGAATTAACCGAATATGGAGATGCATGTATTCATTTGTTTAATTCTGATTTTACAAAATTATTCCTGGTTAGTAAATGTTCAACCAATTTCTGCTTTAAAAGTTAAGCTGATTATAAAGGCAGTTTTTGTTTCACCATGATCTACAGATAATCAAATAAAACACCTGTATTGTTGGATTGCAAAGTGCGTTACTTATGAACCTATTAGTTTTTATTAGATTGTGTCAGTATACTGATATATCAATACATTGCTTGAATCTCATAAATTCCCAATTTAATTCATGTGGTGATGATCATAAACGTATAGCTATGGAGATGCCAAACAGAGATGCGTTTACGGTTCACTGTTGAAGTCTTAAAAAAATCGACTGAAACAAGAACTAAATTTAACTTTGTCACCGATGACCAACAATGACAGAGCAGCAAGTTCACTTCCAGGTTGGCTCCAGTCAAACAATGCTTGTTTAAATGTCATCACTAAGAGGAATAGAATAGTGTTTTTTGTTGATTTGATGTTAGCTGGAAAAAACTGAGCTAAAACATTTGACAAAACTACAATTAAAAAAACTAACTATTATTGTTGGTCTTGAGCACAACATGGGGAATCTGTTCTGTCCCCAGTTTTGAAACTTCCGATGTTGCTACAAAACTAACCTCATAATTAAAAAGTAATGTTATATACATGATGTTTACTTCATTTCCTTTGAATTATATAACACTTTTGTATAATTGAACGTACCAAGCAACTCTGTGACTAAAAATAGTTTGCATCATTTAAAAAAAGATCTTTTCAAATATTGTTATAATTACTCTTAGTAAAAATTGTAATTTGGATGATTTATAGTCAGCCCTTGAGACTAACTGGGAAATGTCTGTTTTAATGTTGTAGTGGGAAATAAAATGAATAACTCTAGAATATAGACGAATGAACATGATCACATTTTATTAAAAGTCAACAATACATCATATTAAAAATATAGTTCTGTCTTTTTGTCCAGTATATTTCATATTTTACAGCATTTTTTTTCCTGATCCAGAAAGTTGCTGTCCTATAATAATAGGGGATTTTTTCTGTTGACTTGGGAAGAGAGACATACATTTATACTACACTGCCAACAGTATTTAACAGAAAATATTGTTAGTGATGCTAGTGAGACACCATGAAACAATAATGATGACAAGTATAAGCAGTGAATATCTAAAAATGGTGTGCTCTTGACCTCTAGTGCACCGAGAGACTCCTTTGTGTTTCTTGCAGCTCATGAATACTGAGATGTTTTCGCCATTGTAATTAAAGCAGCTATTGTTGATAAGTGAGCCAGATTGGCGGTCAGCGTTTTTCATTTATAGAAAAAATATTGTTGCCATGAATTGTCTATTCATCTCTCATCCCCCGGCTTAGTCCCGAGGAATCTGCAAAGAATTAAAATGAACTAGAGCTTTTCTGGCAACACTTTTTGGCCTGTTTTATGCGAGAGCTGCATAGCTATGTGGTGAAGTAATCAAATTGTTGAAAGTGTAGGCTGGACAACATGACAGAGCTTACTTTTTTTGGAAGTATGTTGTGTCCCAGATGTAAACTTGGGTCTTGGCTGTCGGAGGGTTGATTTTGGTGCACGTCAATCTCCTCGGTCCAAACCATGACTTTGGGTAAACCCAGAGTTTTTTCTGTCGTCGTGTCGGTTATTTAACTGCAAAATGTGATGGTAAATTGTTCAGATAATCCCAGAATTGACGGCAAACAAGATAAAAGATAAACAAGTTTTTTTGGTCGTTCGATTGAGCATAACAACATTGCAAGATGGTATTAAAGAAGAATGCTACGTTCTTTTGATTAGATCCAACCACCGGGAATTACCAGATTGTATCTCATTTCCCTGTGATAAACCATAACCAACACTCTATTTACTCAACTTTGCTTTTATTAAAGTCACAAGTTTCCCCTCGTGGCATGAGAATAAAATGCAGAAAACATTTCCCCAACTGCAGAGTTGCAGGTGATCAGTTCCGTTAAAAAAAGTCTTGTGACTTTTTGTGGAGACGCTTTGTCGTTCATCGCCGATGCCAGGCTTCGGTTGAGTGTGCCTTTCCAAACAGTTGGCGGCGTTTCTGCAAACATTGTTTTGCATACGATCACTCATGGGTGAAGTTGAGCTGGAACATAGAATTCACATTAGGCTTGTAGAGGCAATCATTCACAGTTGCAGAATGTTAATGTTAAATGGTATTTACTCACATTTATTGACTAGAAAAAACATTAACACAATTTAAAACAAGTATCCCTTGCGTTTTAAATAATTAGGAAAACAAGCCATTTAAAAAAAACCTTTTTTTCACAGTTTTATTTGTTTCAGTTGTACTAGTCTAAGTTCCATCTACTAAAGTGTTGCAGTGAAATGATATTCTTGTAGCTTTTGTATGTTAAAGATTGTATTTAAAGCTGATATTTGTGCCTGTGGTCAAAGAACTTTTGTATGACTGTCACTTTGTAATGAATATACTGAGAATATGCTCGAGGCAGGTTGTACATTCATTCACCAGGTCAACATTTGTGCACTCGTTTGTGGGATCAAGGTGGTAATCTTCATGGCCGAGGTCATGCTGGGATGCCAGTCAACAATAATACAGTTGTGTACAAAGACTTACTTGCTTAGACTTACAAAGACTTCTGTAAGCTGTGAACAATGCACAAATGACACGAATTCAAGTTCATTCCAAGGCCTGCGTACAAAGCTGTCATTATATGCAAACAGCTCCAGGACAGAATTGCTTACGAGTGTAGCACTTTGCTCGAAGACTATTCAAGTTATTATCAGACTTTCAACAACATAACTAACACTTTGATCAATCTATTGAAAAAATGATCTGTGGC
Organism: Callionymus lyra; assembly: GCF_982586985.1. Classification (NCBI taxonomy): domain Eukaryota; kingdom Metazoa; phylum Chordata; class Actinopteri; order Syngnathiformes; family Callionymidae; genus Callionymus; species Callionymus lyra. The sequence continues at coordinate 13,888,029 of NC_141825.1, read as the reverse complement.
AAATGTATCAGTTGCAAGATTGATAGCTTTATGCACGTCTTATATTGCTATTTCGTTGTTTATCTTGGGTGCAAACATGAATTAACTTTGTAGTCTGGTTTATTTCAATACCTCGTGTGAAAATTCCTGGTTGCTATGACAGTTGGTTTTGGCCACGAAGTACACTAAGAACCATATCTCTTTCATGTACAAGACAAGCCGTTAGGTAAAGGCTCAAAAACTTCCATTTACTCCTCAGTTGGCTTCATATATGGTTGTGCGTTTTTTAAATCAAAATATTCTGCACGGATTTTGATTTAAAACCAATGTTACTGGAATGGAAAGTCAATATTTTTAAGACCATAAAAGCTGAATAGTCGAGCGTTAACATGACCTGAGGGACGAAGCTGTTTACAAGTCTTTTCTTTGCTGAGGGAAAATTGTGACACGTTATTAGCGAAGTGAGAATCTGCAGCGATATTGCCCATCTGTTTCCGAATTCTCTTGATGTTTCAATTCTCAGCAGCGTATAATTTGTTTTTCACAATACACATGGTAGACAATTTCGATGTGCAGAGAGTAGACTGAAAGAAAACCACGTTGAACCAGACTTTCTTCGCGCATCATATTTGTGTGAATAACGAATAACAAAGTGCTAATGGCTACCCTTTGAACAGAGTATTATTTATCAACCCTAGTTATAAAAATGTAATCCATACTAGGCATCAGGTGACATCAGATAAGACACATTCATAGAAATACTGTGAGATAAGAAATCATTTTAACCAGAGTTGCATCATCTTAAGTCCACATTTCTGACGGTGTAATGAAATAAACCAGCCTTTGTCAGCCATTTAAAAGTCAACATTTCTAGGCTAAGGAGGTGAACTCACTGTTTACATAATCTTTTGTGGTAAACTTCCTCCTTTAAAACACTTTATTGGATATTTTTTCTTTTCAAGCCAGCCGCACAAGTGCTATAACCCCAGATTATATTTCACTATTGATTAACAAGCCTGATTATGTTTATAGTTAACAGTTGAATTGGTTCACTTTTTCTATGCTTTACTAACATTTCTAGGCAGAAAAAGGAGGCTTGGTGAACAAGAGATTGCTTGGAGAAAATATGCTACAGTTATACTTGCTTTAGACTGACATCAAAATCATTCATACAGTAGACCCTGTGTGCCATCATCCATTTATATTCTGGAGCATGCATAGTACCCAGGAGTACAAAAAAAACAAAAAACATTCCACGTCTTGCATTCCGTTCCACGTGTTACAAGAATGGATCGAGATTTAATTTATTTGTAAAATATTGATAAACCTCACACAGAAAGTCTCAAGAAAATAGTAACGATCTAATCAAAAATTGAAAATGTGTAAATGCTTTATGTGTAAAAAGGTGTCTTGTGTGTTTGAGTGAGAGTGCTTTGTGTTGACTGTGTATCGACAGCATTATCTACGTCACGGCGGTGGTGGATCATATGTCCTTCCAGGTTCAACACTCTGTTTCTGCGAAGTCTTAGCAGAGTATCGGATGTCCACTACTCATGCATAGATCTACCGACGAACAGCTGAAATATCCATGTCAGGGCCGTGATACCTCCATGTTTCTTAGCAACGAGACTTGATTCCAAATCATCTGCATATATCTGCCTACAAACTGATTTTATTCCAGCTCACTGCAACATGAGTCTTTGAATCAAAACGCTATCCAGTACCGTACAACATCAGCACTTCTAATTGCACAGATGCCCATGGGAGGCTATTTTCATCATTGAGTTCCCCTGGTAGATTTGACTGCAGATTTTTTTTGTGCAATAAAACCTATGCATTTCCTATATGACATCAGCCATCACGTTCTGACATATATAGTATGTACCATTCTTGCCTTTTCTTGAAACAAATGTAGATGTTTATATTCACCCAAGACAGTATTGAAGAACTTGTTTTCTTTACCATCCATAAATCTTTTTTTCTACTTGTCCAATAGTTTTAGTAAAGATTCCCAAATTTCCATGCACTTTTTACCTTATAGAAATAACAAGCCCATCATATATAACAGTTGGAAATTACAACACATCTAAATTCCAAAGCTCAACTAGATGACCAAGTCACCTAAAGTGGCTTATTTTAATGCAAAAGACTAACCGATCCAATCTTACTGTTTCCCAGTTGGGTTTCTCTTATTATGTCTAAGAAAGATTGATTGGCAACTTTTGGGAGAAAACTTTTTATTTTTTGCTGTTTTTATCACTGTTCTTCAGTCACCCCTCACATCTTTTGACTCTATTTACGGTAGAAGATTGAGAAGTCAATTAAAAGTTTACCTTTTTGGCTCACTCTGGTAAATCAATTTGGCATTGTCGAGACGGAATGTTGCACTGACCTCTTCACTGTGTTCTCTTATAAACAAATACTTTGATTTGACTTGGTCGGATGTCCACTTCTTTTTTTGTTAACACCTTGTTCACTAAAAACACTACCTGTACCAAAGAAAAAAAGTATTTGTAAATGAACACATTTTAACAAAACACCAAGAAACTTTCTCCATGAGAAGCAGTGATCCATTTCCAACCCAGTTACTCATTGTGGAGGTCAAACATTCTCCTTCAATACACAGGGTTTTCCCCCGAAAGGCTTTAGCTGAACATGGTTTGCCTCAACACTGACATAGTAGTGAATGTGTATCGAACTACGTTTGTTTTGCATGACCAGGATATTTCCCAGCTCTCGACTATTATCACATGGGACGGAATCCATCACCCTAGTACTCGTCCAGGAATGTGGTAGATCATGTCAAATGGAATCGTTCAATAATGTAAGAATTCTTTCTTAATGCTCCATGACAGAATCGGTATATGACCTCCTTCCCAAAGAGCTCCAGCTGCAGCCGTCGTCCACCCAGACAGAGCCAGCCACCATGAGTCAGAAGAGTGGGGGAGAAGCCGGCCCTCCTCCATCCGCGCCATTGGCTTCAGGTGAGATATCGCTTAACCAAAAACATGCTTTTCCCTTCGCTTAATTCAAAGCAAACAGATTTCCTCTGCTAGAATAATGGAACCGGTATTTAAGAGTAGTTAATAAATATTTCTGTAACGTGTATCTGGTTAAAGCAGTGACTAGGGCGGTGGGCATGTTTGGTTCTGGACTGTCTGAGGGTCCATCAGCTGGTCTACTTTGTCAGTGTTGGGTTACACTGCTGCTGACTTATTGTTGGTGACAGACAATCCTGCTGTAGAGCGGCATGGCTTTTGTAGTGTTTAATATTTACTCACAAGCAAGTTCTAAAATGTTTGCTGTTTTGAACCAACTTGTTACATATTTTCTTTAAAAAAAACATGTAGAAAGTACTTAAAGATTTTCATCAAAATGCTTTGGCTTCAAGAAGTGACGCTGATTTGTTGCTGCATGTTAATATAGAATATAATTTCACATGGATTCCTTCAGCAGAAGCGTTTTCTCTCATTTGCTTGGATTCTTGGTTTGTTGTGGTCTTTTTAGGTAAATATGTTAAATATCCTTAAAACCTAATGCGAGCAGGTTGTGCGTATAAACTGTACATTAGTATACACCCTGTTGTTCCGAGCTCTTGACTGATGTTTTTCACCATCAGGACCTTAGTGACCTGTGACCTCAAGTTGTGTTTATTGAAGGGTTGTTTAGTTATTCTTTGAGAGTCATTTGTCACATCACTGATTGTCTTTTTTTTCAACAGTGAACCAAAGAGATTGTTTTAATGTTACTTTGAGAAGTTACTATTCACCAATGTTACGGTTATACTGTAGAACTACTAAGATATTCATTAAGACAAAAATACATGACCTTTAGTTCAGAAAATAGTGCATAATGAATTAACACTCATGTGATGAAATAAACTGAGTGAAAATAATAGAAGAATTGAGGAGACATTCCGGATAGTTTTTCTAATTCATTCTCATTGTTTCCGTTTAAAATCAGTTTGAAAAGCCGCAAAAATGCCTGGAGCAGAAGATCTTGTTATTACAGCAGTTATAACACTGCAAACAATTATTCTTTCTGATTTTAAATCCATGTCTCTCAAATTTTGCCATTCAACGCAGCATGAAAAGTCATGGTTAAAATCTGAAAACATTATTATTGCAACAGTAATATATATCAAATCACAAATCACCTTTGATAATGAATCTCTCCCACCTTTTCTCACCATGCTTGTCAAGGCATGCCAGTAATTCCCCACTTCCAAACATGGAATCACATGTTCTTATCAACTGTCAATAAAACGATGGAGGTGAAAAAGAGAGAGTGCTCCCATTTTTGGCTGATCCAATTTATTGATTGACAGTGGTTGAGTCTTGAATGATTAGCTCTCTTGTTGCTCATCGGCTGTCTCGTTTTTATTGCAGGAAGTTCCCTCTGAGGCAGGGAGTGTCTGCATATAAAATGGTCTGCAGTTCACTGCTCCATAGGTCAGAGGCTTGTTTATTCTGTCTCCATGGCTACGCTCAGTCCCAACCAAATCTTCCAATTGGCATGCACAAACTACTTTTGACTACTGAATGCACATTGCACAAATGTACTTTAATCTTGGCAAATTTAATTTGGCCGCCACATGCCAGCTTGCAAATTTGGCTGTCCATTGAAGTTTCACACAATTTTTTTCTGTTTCTTTCTGGCAATGTGTATGTTACAATTTGTAGCTTGCTTTTGTTTTTGTAAACAAAGCATGCAAATTTTGTCACAATTTTTGATTTTAATTGAGAAAAAAAAAAGGTTTATGGAAATCTACAAAACAAATCTGGGACTTTGTTAAATAAATACCCTTCTCAACTTTAACTTCAGAGTGTTTGATCAATGCTTGAAGGCTCTCGCATGCTCAGTGAGGGCGTAGGACCCATTACAGACTTTTGAAATTAGAGTTGGGAAGAGGGGAAATCGATACAAATCATGCAGAAATTCAGCTGCTTGAATGGGACTGCTAGCCTGATCTTTGGTGAACATCCATGCTAATTGAGTTATGTGTATATACTACAGATGCCACCTCTTCCACCTCCAGCCCCTCTGCATCCTCATCCTTGGCCATGGGAGCACCATGCTCTGGTCCCTCTTCAGAACACCTCAAGCTTCCTCATCTACAACCTGCTGCCGGGGAGGGAGCTGGGAACTCGGACGGAGCCATGGCGGTCACCAACAGAAGCGGCGCCGGAGTAAACGCGGCAGCGGGAGAAGCGGCGGCAACGGGAATCCAACAGACTCAGAGCACCCCATCGAAACGAAGACCTGTACTGAGTATATCCCCGCCACCTGAAGACCTGTTCGATGACAGCCAGATGTCCTGCCAAGATGAGCCCTCTGCATCTGGACTGCCGGACTCGGAGCACAGCAGCAGCATGTGGGCCGACGAATCGCTGTCCAACTTCAGTTTGGTCAGCTCCATATCGTACAACGACAACACCGAGGTGCCACGCAAGTCCAGAAAACGCACTCCACGCCAGCGCCCTGGTCCGAAGCCGACTCCTCCTGAGGACAGCATGGATGTCTTTGATGCGGACAGCGCCAAGGCACCTCACTTTGTACTTTCTCAACTTGGATCTGACAAGTCCAGCACTATAGCCAGGTGAGCTTCATATTAAATGGTAAACATTTTCTTTCACTAGTAAAGCATTTGATGTTAAGCTGACTTCAGCTCAGACAGGTCTTCCTGAGAACCTTGAAATCTTGAAAAACTTCAAGTATTGAAAATGTGAAAACATGATAAGTTAGATCTTATGTTGACTTGCAATCTCAAAATGTCTGGTAACAGTTGTTTTTAATCATTTACAGATGTATACGTAATCAGAATAGCAAAACTAAAAAACACTGAATTCCAAATGGTATTCAATTTTAAATTCAATTTCCTTAAGCTTTAGGAACCCTAGGTGACGTCACTTTCACATGTTATGGCAGCAAGCCTAACTAGGTTCTTAGTTCTTAATTATTTAATTTAAAAAAATACAAATTTTAGGTACATCACGTAATTGAAATACAATCATTTATCATCATTTGCATGGGTGATTATACCCCAATTTGCCATGGATATTATTTTAAAACGTATTTGTTCTCGTACATTAAAAGGTAACTCAATAATATTGCTTCACACATCTCAAACATTAGGATTTAACAATGGAAAGCGTCACAAAGAGGAAGCTCGCTTTCAAAATCAAATACAAAATAAACATCCTTGAAACTCAGGAAAACGTTGTCTCATCACTTGTAACACAAGGTAACATTTATCAAGAGCACTATTGCCTTTAAAGGCCTATGAACAATCTGCCAGTTGAGAATCATAAAAGATGTGATAGATTTATAAAAAAGTTTTCCCAAGTCTTACTCAAGACAACATGATTAAACAATCAACCTGTCGCCCCGCAGCTCTCATGAACCAGGAAGTTTGGTGAAAGGAGGTCTGCTCACGGCTCAGTTCCCTCAAAGGAGTGATGGGAAGGAGTTAAAGATTATTGTTCAGCCGGAGACGCAACACAGAGCCCGCTATCTGACCGAGGGCAGCAGAGGTTCTGTCAAAGACCGTACACAGCAAGGATACCCAACCATCAAGGTAAAACCGAGTTAAGACCGTTCTCTCAAATTCCATCTGGGAAAAAATATCTAATTTTCCTACAATTTGTTAGGCAAAGCCTCCAATGTTTCCATTCCATTTATCTCCTTTTTTTCCATCAACAAATTCCCTTTTTCATCCACAGTTGGAAGGCGTGAGTGACCCAGTTGTGCTCCAAGTGTTTGTAGCCAACGATGCAGGCAGAGTTAAGCCTCATGGTTTCTATCAAGCATGCAGAGTCACGGGACGGAATACCACTGCCTGTAAAGAGGTGGACATCGAAGGCACCACCGTCATCGAGATCCCCCTCGAACCCACCACCGAAATGACACTTGCGTAAGAGTCATTCTTCTTAAGTTCATCACAATGTTATCGGCACATGGGTTTTTCCAATGAGCTTCAATTCAAATAGGTTTTTCTTATGCATGTTGTTTTCACAGTGTGGACTGTGTAGGGATTTTGAAGCTGCGTAACGCTGACGTGGAAGCTCGAATTGGTGTGGCAGGATCCAAGAAGAAAAGCACTCGTGCCAGACTGGCCTTCAGAGTCAACATCCCTCAACAGGACGGATCTGTTCTCACACTACAGGTCCCATCATCGCCTATACTCTGCAGTACGTTCCACACAATATTGAAACATATAAAGAAAAAGTTTAAATTATTATTGAGCTTCCTGTTTCATAGATTCAAGATGATGCAGGTTTTATCAATTTCACTGCTTTTTTTCTAGCCCAGCCAGCAGGGGTGCCAGAGATCCTGAAGAAAAGTCTCCACAGCGGCTCGGTAAGAGGAGGAGAAGAAGTGTTTATCATAGGAAAGAACTTCCTCAAAGGAACCAAAGTTGTTTTTCAGGAAAACATTGCAGGTGAGAGTGATGTCATATGCTGATGTTGGTTTTCATTCAAGGTGATGAAATTCATGTTTTTGGAAAAACAATTTGTGCTTGTAGATGACTCCTCCTGGCAAGCCGAGGCAACTATAGACATGGACCTTTTCCATCAGGTAACCGCCTACAGATGCAGGTCTTGTTCTGATAGTTTGAACCTTTTTAAATAATCCGTTTGCCTTCCAGAACCATTTAATAGTGACTGTCCCACCGTTCCACAACCAGTCGATATCATCTTCGGTTTCTGTGGGAATCTTTGTAATGACAAATGCTGGGAAATCCCACGAGGCGCAGCCGTTCACCTACACTCCGTACTCAGGTAGAACCCAAAATGAAGCTCTGGGACACATGAGTAGAAGTGCAGAAGATTGTCGGATTATTCTTCATTCACAAATAATTCACTTTCCAGCCATGTTTCTATGCAAATGATCTGGAAGATGTTATCACAGATACATTTTTAATCTACTGATTATGTTCTTCCCTTAGCCAATGATCCAAACACCATAGCGATAAAGACGGAGGACGCGTCACTTGTCAATACCTGCATATTCGACGTTCAAATCAAAACTGACATAAGCGAGAACCCTGTTCAGCCTTGCAAACGCCAAGACGACACCCCCATGGAAGTATCCAGTAACCCGCCCTCTTCAGATGTTTTTAAAGTAAGATTTTATACTTTCAAATGACCTAAACCTTAGAGATATGTTTTGATCTTGGAACTTTTTTTTTCCCCTCAGCCGTCCTCTGATGCGCTGGCCTCTGTTCAGCAGACGTTAGAGATGAGCTCGGGCCCGGCCGTTGATGGGTTTCAGAGTTCCATTCCCATTCTACAATCAGACGATGTGGAACTGCCACAGACTCAGCCAGTGTTCCCGAACCTTGAGCCCCTTGGCACCATCCAAAAACAAGACATCGTACCCACAGCAACCTTCCCCGTGTCAGGAGATCCGACAATTCCACCCGTCACCCCCGAGGTTCCGCAGCAGTTCCTGAGGGATCCACACGAGAGCCTGCCCGCCGAGGCTTCCAACAACAGTGGCACAGTCGTGGTTGTCACCTTGCCTCAATTATCTTCGCCCTCCCAGCAACAGCCACAGTCGTCTCCAGTTCCTTTATTCCCCCAGGAAGAAGTCGACCAGCTTGAAATGGCCGTCCGAGAGTTTCACCCCGGAAATAACGCTACACTCCAGCAAGTCTTGGAGGCGGCGCAGCAGCAGCTGAACTCTGTTTTGTACAGCCCCACCCCCTCAGCCGACTCGCTGCAGCAGCATGTGCAGGAGAACATGAACAGCCTACGACTGGGGAACACGGACAATCCACTCTCACCCCAGCAACAACTGCAGTTGCAGCATCAACAACAAATACAACAGCAGCAACAACAGCAGATACAGCAGCAGCAACAACTACAACAACAGATGCAGCAGCAACAATTACAACAGCAGCAACATTTACAACAACAGCAACAAATACAACAACAACAACAGATGCAACAACAATTGCATCAGCAGCAACATATACAACAACAACAAGTGCAGCAACAGCAAATGCAACAACAGCAGATGCAACAGCAACAAGTGCAACAACAGCAGATGCAACATCAACAAGTGCAACAACAGCAGATGCAACAGCAGCAACAAATACAACAACAACAACAAATGCAGTTTCAACAGCAACAGTTGCAGCAGCAACAGATTATTGACAGCCTTCAGCAGCAACATCAACAGCAGCAGCAGCAGCAGGTTATAGAATCTATTCAGATCCAACAACAACTTCTCCTGCAACCACAAGACCAACAGCAGCTGCAACAACAGCAACAAATCATGGAGAACATTCAACAGCAACAGTTGCAACAGAGTGCGCAACAAGTCCTGAACAACATCCAACTTCAGGATCAGACACTTAATTTACAGCAGCTTCAGCAACAGAACCAGAGTCTGAACAACCTTCAGGAGCAGCAGGTTCTTGAGAACCTTCAGCAGCACCTCCAGGCAGAGCTCCTGCAGCCTCAGATCCACCCAGCACCGCAAGTACAGCAACCGGTCTCTCTACTGCAACAAGCTGGCGAGCTGCTCACGATCCAGACCAGTTTCCCGACCCCTCCTCCATCTCATACCTCTCCCCCGCAGCAGCTTTTCCAGTCCCCGAGGCCTCTAGAAGAGACCCAGAGTGCCCAGCAGCAGGCCCAGGCTGCACTCATCCACAATACCATCTCCGTTCTGACCGGTGCCGGACTGAACTCGGACCAGCAGCCCGCTGGTTCAACACTGTACCTGACGACGCAAAGCCAACAGCAGCACCAACAGCCACAGCTGGCATTCATTTCCTCCATGGACACCTCCTCTAGTCAGACCCAGTCAGTGGCAGTGTTCCAGAACCAGTCACCAGCCCAGATAACCCAAATACAGCAGCAAAGCACTCCAATGGAGCAGCAGCAGTCTCCTCACCAGAACCAACAGCAGCCGCAGCAGATTCCAATCAGCCAACAAGGCTCTTTGTTCCAAAGTCTCCAAACCAACTCCCAGGGTAACCCAGTTCCTCAAGCCCAAACCACCGGCTTACTTCTGTGCACCACAGACTTGAACCCGCAGGCTATAGCTCCCACCATCCTCTTCAGCGCTCAGTCACAAGGCTCGTCTGCGATGGAAAGCATGAATGTTGGAATTCCCCAATCGGAGACGGCAGAGCCGATGTCGTTCCAGGACCAGAGTTCTTCTGCCAGCGGCTCCACTTCCACCCAGAACCAAGCACAGAACCTCTTCCAGGAACAGCAGCCAATGCAAGTTGGCTTGAGTGCAAACACCGTTCGCAACAGTCAACCCGTGGAGCTGTTCCTGCCTCAGTCGTCTCTGTCCAACATTCACAACTCCATCGGCTCCCAGGAACTGACCAACCAGGCCGCGGCCCCCAACACAACCATCTTTGTGGTGCAGGGAGGCGTCAGCGTGGTTGCCAGTCCTGGCCAGCAGCCACCGGAGCAGCTTTTCCAAACCACAGTGGGGGGGAACGTCGCTCAACAAGGACAGGCCAACCTGTTTGTGTTCGGCCTCCAGAACGGTGAGAGAGAAGCAGCCGGAATCCAATAAACACCGCAGGAATCATAAGAGGCTTTACAGTAAAGGCCGTTGTCGTGACAACACACATGCATGTGCAAAAGCACACACACAAATTGAATAAAACTTGACTGATAGTTATAGCTAGAAATATTCTTTAAAAATGTTTTTTTTCTTTAAACTACAGACATGTATAGATAAAGCTGGGAAATCTATTAACAAAATTACTCAATTTTAACCACAACAGGAAAAGAAAAGGCAAAGAATTGAGTCAATAAAACTAATTCAAGAATTACTTTTGTCTAGCAGTATAAATTGAATTCAGCACAACTCCACTGGCCTGTCGGAGCAACCACTGAGAAGAGGGCAAGAAAAAAGTCCAAGTCAGGGCATGAAACTGAGAAATGTTATTTAAAAAGCTATCTAGCAGAAAGGAACCAGATATAACTTTGTGTACAGAAACATGTCAAACGTATACATTTTAAAGAGAATATGGTAGTGGTGTGTAATGGCAATAATCTGCCAATACAATACAGGAGCAACGATACCATATATTGCAATACTGTAGAAACAAGGATATATTTGTAGTATTGCACTTGGTACTTGTACTTTGGTGTTGCAGAATTTACAGACCACATGACTTGACGAAGTCGTAATTGCTTTAATTAGCATTGAAACCAAAATATGTCCAAACATCAGCTTTAAAAGCTTCTGAAGTTGAGCATAGACTTCTCACTTATTTAGGGTGATTGAGAACTAAATTGTCTGCGGGTGTGAGTGTGACGATTAACGGTAGAATGTGTGTGGAGTCTACTGTATCCTCTCGTCCTCAGTCATTGCCTGGAATCTGGCAGGATTGCATTGGTCCTTTAACAAATGACGGAAGTTTAACTGTCACACAAAAATTAAGGGCATCAAAATTTGCATGTTCATTTTTACACACTTTTTATTGAAATATAAACCACAAAAGAACTATAAAATGTGTTTTCATAGCAAAAATAATTCCATAGCGAATCGAATGAATATTAATACATATATTTCTGTGTATTGATATTTTCTCCCAGTCTTAGTACAGTACATGGTAACAAATATTCATAAACTAACAGGTTCTTGGGTGTTTTCTAAACATCAACTTTCTTTTTTTAACTCCAGACACGCAGCAGCTACTCAACTCGTCTGGACCAACCCTACCGTCTCAGAATCAGACCCAGAACTCCGCTCACATGCAGCCTCTCTTGGACCAGCCCATATCTCAGGCTGCGACCCAAATCCCAGTGGCCATGCACAGCACCTTGCAGAACTCCCTTCAGGCACAACTACAGTCCAGCTTAGAGAACGTCATGCAGACGAACACGCAGGCAGCTCTGCAGTCCAGTTTACAGGCCACCATGGAGACCGGCCTGACGACCCCCATGCAGACCAACCTCCCCGCACAGATACAGAGCAGCTTACAGAACCCTCTATCGGCATCATCCAACATGGACAAGATCGAGGACATCCTGGAAAGCTTGCAGAAGCAGTGATTGTGAGTTTTCTAGCTGAGCAGCAAACATCTACGTGAAAACCTGACTCAGTGATGATATAAGAAATATTTAAGTCTTTCCTTTAACCTAGACCCCCAATTTTAGCCCATGTATGTCATTTTATATATATTTATCATAAGTTAATGTACTTCGTCGATGACTCCGCTTTAGTCAAGAGAGGCCGGGCGTAATGGCTTCACCCGTCAGTCTCCAAGATGCAGTGTTCCGGCCTGTAGTTGAGCAGCAGAGTCTATTTTGATCAGATGTGAACAGGATTTGAATGTTGGTGGAGGATCTAGTGGGTGTAGAGGGGCTGCCAGTCTAAGATTGAAAACTACAGTTTTTATTTCTGCCTCAGTCCTGATGAGAAACACTTTTGAGCACAAGTTTTATTTCAGACACGCTTTGAGGGTGTCTAATATTTGCACGAGTTTGAGGTTTAAGGGTTGATTGTGGGATTATCACATTTAAATGTAAATATGTTTCATATGAAAGTAAGCAACATAGACTCGCACAACAACAAAAAAAACGACCTTGATTAGTTAGTATATGAGGGTAACTGTTGGCCGTAACCCACACCAAATTATTTCCTTCTTCCCGTTAGCTACTAGACCAACAATTTAATCCATAAAGAGATGGACATCTGATAAAGCAACCCCTCAAAATAAATGTCTTCACACTATTACAGTGTCAGCTCTCAAATCCCCAATGCAGTTGTTTATCTTGGCATATTTATGGGCCACATTCAGGAGCATCATCTTTCTGGTTCTACAGCAATGTTGTAAATGAAAAGATGAGTCCCTAACTGGCTAATCAATACCAATATACCGGTACAAACGGATCCAGGTAAACTAGTTGGATCAAGCCGACAATCAAGAGTCTGGCAGTTTAAAGTAGGAATGTCATTTTTGCACTTTAGTCAAACACAAATGTGTTGAGCTCTTTCCAGCAGTAATTGCTGAGATTTGTCTAAATCATATTAGGAGTTATCTATCAATTATAGGAGTGTGAGAAATAATGAGCAAAAAATGTTCCACCCATTCTTTATGTTGCTTAAAGGTCGGGTCAGGAGTGAGGCAGAACTAAGGAAAAGCAGATTGTACATAATTAGAAGAATTTGAGACAATAAAATTGAAAACTATTTTCCAATGGAGAAGAAAGAATGAAATAAATCCAGACCTTAGATGTACTCTGAGAGTAAAGCTTTAAATTAAGTACATTTCTAGAATGTTACGTCCCCCCTAATCTGTCCCGACGTGGTTGGAACAACCACTGCACTTTGTTTGGAAGCTGAGCGGACATCCTGGATCAAAAGGAAAGAGGGAATATCGGGGTGATGGTGGTCGTCGTCTCTCTGGGGTGTTTTGTGTGTGTACCTATGAAGTTGTTTTTGTTGTTGTTTTTTGAAGATTTCAAGTGATATTCCCAGTTTGAAGCGTGGACAGAAGTGAACTTTCCACCAATGTCGTGTGGTTTTATAAACATTTTATCTGAAGCACTTTATAACCGCGTTTGTGTAACCAGCTAATCCTTATATCCGTCCACAACTCGTAAGAAAAAAAAAAAAAGCGTCTGTCTGGTTCCATGTTTGTGGGTTCAATCCCTCTTTGTATTCAGTCAGTGGTCCAGTGAGTCTGTCCTGAAGACCTTCCCCACAGAGGCGAAGCGGGTCAGTGGGGCTTTTGTGAGACAAAACACTTCAGATTACACTTCTCTGTGAATTCAAGTGAAGGATTTCATCGACTGGTTTGTTGTAGCTCTTAAGATTTCTACATCCCCCGTGTCGTGAAATCCAGCACCCCGTCTGGATGGTTGTGAAGCGACTGGAATCTGTTACGCTGCCATTTTAAATCTAAAGGTGCTATGAAGGCAGAAGTGACGGACACTTCTGTCGCGACAAAGACGGTTTTATTCTTGTATATCGATTAGCACTGGTGTTGATAGTTTCTGGCTGTTGTTGTGGGCTCAGTCTGGACGCTACCAGACGTACCAAAGCTCCCGTCATCATCGCTGCCATCTTGTCTCGTGATATGTTTACTTATTTGTACTAAATTTATGCAGCTCTTTCACTGACGGCAGGAGGTTGTTTAGAAGAGGGTACCTTGTCTCCTCCCGAGTGCAGATTTACATTTCCACCCGTTTGATACCATTCTGCTGTATTCTTCATATCTTATCGGCCAATTTGTCACCATCGACGGAAACATTTTTGGGCGGAGAGGCGCCGCTAACATACATTTGTTTACATTTTTCATAACCATTTTCTCGTCCTGCAGCTGTTAGTGATCCATTTTTAAAAGTAACTTATCTTTAATAGACTTTTGTATCCATGTATCGAAATGTAGAGTATTTTTGTAACGTTTGGTTTTACAGCTCATGGCAGAACAGAACAGAACATCGTTGTTTCCCTGAAGAAGAGAAGCAGATTTCCTTTCTCGATTTGAAGGCAGCACGCTTCCAGGAGGTTTTTCCTAAATAGCTGAATGCTTGTTTAAGCTTTTGCTTTTGTGCACTTTACAATTGACCTGTTGAGAGAATGAAGTTCTTCACTCTTGGTCCAAATAAGACTTTTTAAGTCTAGATGCAGCTCTCCGAGAAGATCAAAAGATTGCAAGACTGTTCTGATTCAAAAGTACTCCTGTTGGTCATTTCGGTGTACAACAGCTTTGTCACAGTATCTTTTAACAGGAAAACTAATCAGTACTTGTTAATTCACTGTATTCCTAGATGTATTTAAATATATATGTATATTGTTGTGCAAGTATTAAGCTAGCACCGTGAAGTCTGCTTACAACATCCCACTTATATGTATATATTTATCCTTTTTTCTGTGATTTTTAACTTGAAACTTTTGGTCGTAAACGTCTATAAAATGTCTGGTGACAGACAGACTACAGCTATGACTATTAAAATTTAATCCATTTGGCTTTTCTGACATTATTTTCACTGTGATGCAGTTTAAACAGACTTGGGTACTTTAGGAGTTAAGATCAGAGTTGATTTATGTTTAAATGAAAGGATACATTGAGGAAGGGTGTCCTTGGAAGCGTGCTGCCTTGACGAACGCGAAAGGACGAGACTACTTGTACTGCTCGAGCAATACAGTGAGCCGAAGAGGCGGAGGAGTGTTTCTATGCGTTTGTCACATATCTCAAATGGCACTTTTGACTCATCCATTAACTGTAGATCAGACGGTCGTGAGCATTCCATAACTCGAGGGTGAGGGAGGTGAAGAAAGCACATGATATGTGGGGGAAAGAGGAAGTGTGGATCTGTTTGCCTCCTAAAGCCATACCAACACAGCAAGTCATCCTGTGACTTCAGCTTTATGAATGTAATTCTTACCTCATGGTGTGGACCAATTAGATTCAAGAGAGCATCTATTCTGAGGCGGGGGGGGGGGGGTGGCTGGTGTCACCGTCAGATGTGGTCAGCGTTGTGTTGTGTGGAGTCGGTTTTTTTTGTTGTTGTTTTTTTTGCGTCCGTTTCGAGCCACCCGGGATGCTCCATAGAACTCTCCACCCGGCAGAGAAGATGGATGATAGCACAGACTTGTCCCTCAGTTGTGAGCGTGAATATGTATTTAAATGTGAAGTATACTGCAGGGGTATACATTTCAGTGGTGACGCTTTCTAAAGAACTCTGTGTGCCTTGATGACCGTTTTTTTCTTTTGCTTTACCGGTGTCCCAATGTGTCATTGCTTATTATTCGGCTCTTTTTCCATCAAATCAGCGCCCCGGCAACCCTTCCCCGCTCCTCGTCACCATCTTCCCGAAAAATATTTGTGAATCAGCAGGAAAAAAAACAAATATATTTTTTCATGCCTCATGAGATTTGTACACGTGAGGTCAAAGGGACGAAACCAACGGAGATTGTTTGAATGGAAAAAAAAAGAAGCTTTCTTTGTGTTGATGTGCTTGTCAACATTTACTAGTGTTGCTGTGAAGTGCGTGACTTAAAAACAGAACAACCGTGTTAAGGTGACTTAATTGCCAATAGTGTGAGCTGTATCCGTGTGTCATCAGTTTACTCACCCGTTCCCCGGTTTGTTTGGCCCTCGTCCTCCCACGGTTTAGGTCGAAGCTGTTCTGTGTCGCTTGAGCTCTAGTATCTAGCCTTACAACCCTGCAGTAGGGACGACCGTCGACCCCCCCATGACCCCACCCGGAGTGATTATCAAACATCTGAACTATTATTAACATGTACTTTGCCTTGGTCTGGACATTTGTATACTTTCAGTTTATATCTGTAATCCTGCTGCTACATTAAAATCAATTAATAAAAACCTGGTCTGTCTTTCATTGTGTCAACTGTTCAATAGAAACTTTTACAGAAACTATGTGTTGTGTAAAAAGATAAATAATTCATTCCTGAAGAGCTTTCGTAAATAAACGTCAAAATGATTAAAGTGTTATATAAACACGACTATATAACTCTGTCCTCGGGACAAACCGCCGAGCAGCTGTTGGTTAGTTTAGCTAATGATCTGCTTAACAAAAACTTTGATTAAAAGGCATATTCCGTATTATTAATGAAAATAAAAGCTATAATACTACATAAAAAAGTAATAAAAAAGCTCGTGCCCTGTTCATCTAAAGCGACGAAGTAGAAAAATCTTTTTAAGTCGAAGTTTATCGTACTTTAACGTTGTATATGTCACGTGGAACTGAACTACTTCCGGGATTTTACTTTTCAAAATAAGAGTCCGTCCGAAATACTATTTGGAACTTTCAACCTTATAATTTACTAAGGAATGAGCTCTTCTATTATGGTCTGGTATCACTGTCTACAATGATTAAACATCACAAATGAGAATATAAACTATAGTTAAAGTGGTAAATAAATTGGTTCGAGTTGAGCTCAAAAGGCCAAACACACGTTCTTTATTTATTTTGAGTAACTATGCATTTGTACATAAAGGTGAATTAATGAATAAGTTAAAAAATAAAACCTTATCAAATAAATATGTATTATGTAAATGTTTTACATTTTTTTGTTAACAATAAACAACCATAATAGACATTTTTAATTTACTAACATCTTATTATCAAGGAGCATTTGTTTTTGCAGATCTCCCATAAAACACTGGAAAATATGCTGCAGCTCTCTCCGCCAGACTGACAAATTCTTCAACAGATTTATGGATCCAGATGGTATTTCAGAACCAAAATGTAACCATCTTTCCCTTCCTAAATTTTCAACATTCCTATTTGGCTAGAAATAATGAAAGCAAAATAACAAAAAGGCTTCACTGAAATATGTAGGTACCATCTGGGTCCATGAATTTCCTGAAGAATGAATTACTCTCAATTGGGAGGGCTGTAGCAACAGGTCTTTTTTTTTGTACGTCCTTTTTGTTGAAAGAAAGTTCCCCGATCTCTACGGCCACGTTCTGTCCCATTGTGTGGATTGTCATCAGTGTTTCTAAGTTGCTGAAAGATGAAATTAGGTGAAATTATTTTAAGGAAAAATGCAGGGTGGCACTCTCTGAGTACTTTCCTTTTATAAATATGCTTAGTTCAGGTAAGTATTAAAATAGTGCTGACTCTACAAATGCATTCTAAAGTGTTAAGTTATTTTCTTATGGTCATCATAATAGTCACAGTTTGCTGATGGCCTTGACGAGATGCTTCTGAAGCATCATGTGTAAGTCCTTAGAGTCCATCACTTTGAACTCCGTTTTCTTCCCAAGCGTCAGGACGGCCACCATGACGGCAAACATGGCGGTCAGACCCCAGATGTGATACTCGTTTCCTGTCGCAGGGTCGACGTAATCGAAGGAGGAAGTTATCCCTTGTGGACCGTCGTCGTGCGAGGCGAAGAATTCCAGAGGGACCGTGAACACGTCGCTGACCTCATCTGGGTTTGGACACGGGGTGAAGGTCTCGGGGATGAAGCCCACCACCGGGGTCACCAGCAGACCAAACTGTGGAGTTCAAAAGGAGTTGATAAGAAAAGTTTTGGTGGATAAAAGGTTTATTGTCATACCTTGCTGGGGAAGGGCATCAGTCGACTGACCACCTGGACCAGGTCGGCTGGAAGTCCTATCTCCTCCTCGGCCTCCCTGAGGGCGGTGTGGACCTCATCCCGGTCCCCGGCCTCCACCTTCCCTCCAGGGAAACACACTTCACCTGCACTGGTTCTCATCTGGACTCACGTGAACGCACCATCAAAACCACAACATTGGTTCCGCTCCTGACTGTTCCAGTCCTCACCTGCATGGACCGGACCGTCATCAGGGCGTGAAGGTGTCCGTCCTTCACCAGCAGAGGGATCAGAACCGAAGCTTTTCTTATCGTAGGAACCGGATCGAGGTTCTGAACGAAGTCATGTTGCTTCAGAGCCTCCTCGGCTTCTTCCTTGACTCCCATCGCGCCGGAACTTTTTAACCGTTTAACAAGAAGAACCGAGTCAATGTATCATCTTTTCCCGTGTCATGAAAGCGAGAACATTTTATTAAACAAGTCCTCCAGGTTTGTTTATTCGACCCGGAAGCAGTACGACGTCACACGGACACGCAAACAAGCAGCCATCTAGTGGCCTCAAGGCGTACTGCAGCCACAAGCGTTTCAAGCTTTCATTAGTTCTAAAGCTTCTGCGAATCATTCAAGCACAAGTCATAGCCTACATTCAACTTATTCCGTGTTTTATGGTCTGACGTTCACTGCACAGAAGAGTACAGTGACGCCATAAATTCACTTCATCTTCCAGGGATTGTTTTTTTTAAAGGTGTAGCAAAGAATTTAAACACAAACATCCACCACGTCACAACTAAAACACAAATGCATCTTGAACTGATCAGTTATATTTTCTTTTATCAGTGGATCCTCTCTGTGTCGCACAGAGTAACAGGCAGGGGTGGTCGTAATGTTATGGCTTGACGTGCGTCTGAAACCTGAGTTGCCGATGTAAGACGACAGCGTTAAACAGCTGCGTCTGTCAAGAAGTCTGCCACAGCAGCCGAGGCACCGAGACGATCCGAGGATGAAACACAAGAGAAATGAAAAGGTGTGACCTGGATCCGTGTTGCTGACGCCAGCAAACTTTAAAACGTAAAGTGGACGCACAGAAGGCTTCGCTCACAGAGCCCTGAGACAGAGTGACTTAAATGATATAAAACATCTAGTAAAATCTTTTTCTTTTAAACACAAGTCGGTAAATAAAACAACTCCATCTTGTGGGCAAAATAAATACTCCTCCGACACAACTCGGGTATAAAAATAAACATTCAGAGAAGAGTGCGGCCGCGGAGGATCATCACAGTGTCGCCGTCACTCTTCAGATTCTGTACTTCTCCTTGGCTGCTTCATTCAGTTTGCAGATGTGCTGTTGGAGAGAACACACAGATATTAAGTATATTAGTGAATAAAAAATATATTATGATTTTTTGACTCATTCTCATCATGTTAAACGTCTTTATATCGTATTTATTGACACTGATTTCCATCAAAAGTCCAAACAGACATGTAAACCAAATGCAAAAATTGTCTTTGTGGTTCTAGTCCATTACAATAATGTTGCTTCCTCTTGTGACTCAGGGGTAAAACTTTTTTTTTTTAAAAAGTTACTTTCCTAGAGCCATGAAAATATACCTTTTTTTAATCATCTCATCATTAATAGCTTTCCAGTTCATTTTTAATATTATTTTTACACTGTTCGACAGCAATCTTTTCAAAACTATATAAGCAAATATTGGAGGTGATTTTTAATACACTTTAAATTAGAATCGAATCCCATTTTAAACCTCAGACTGCATACATTTTTAGACCATACCCCCCTCAACAAAAGTATATTACACAATAATAAACTTCCCCATATTGAGAGATAACTGAACTTAATTCTTGACTGTGTTCTGTAGGTCAACAATGCTGTACTGACATAGAAATATGTTTAAACTTAACTATCAAATTCAGAAAGTAAAACCTGTCTATATTTTACTTTAGCATTTTTTAGCATCCAAAATATTTATACAATTATTTATATAGCACTTCAGACTGACAGGAGTCAACGTTTCATAAAAGCAGAATTTAAAACAAACACTACATTAAAACGCATTCAGTTTATCTTATTTTTATTTTTAAATGTTGCAGTTATGCAGCACTATAGATGGTGGCAGTAAGGATCTGGAAATGGCTCAAAAAAAAAAAAAATAGGTACAAAGAGTTTTTTGAGTCGGTTCCTTCAAAATATTTGTGGATCCTGATGGTAATGTAATGAGCTGAAGAACTCACACTGAGGTCTCGGAAGTACTCGTTGTAGTCCAAAGCGTAGCCCACCAGAAAAGCATCCGGCACCTCGAAGCCGATGTCTGCGGTTGAAAATACAGTTTCACAGGAAGATCACTGACAGGAAGTGAAAGGTAGTAATTCAAGCGTGTACTAAGTTATTCAAGCGTGTACTAAGTTATTCAAGCGTGTACTGGTCCCAGTTGAGCTCACTGGGCAGTGGAGTCAAAGAGCTCCTGGAGAGATTATCAGTTACGTAACACTGAAGCACAAGTGAGAGGTCGACCAGGTTTCATCTCCATTAACTAATCCAGTGGCGTGATGATAGAAACTCACAGTCCGGTCTGTAGCCTGTGCTCCTCGGAGTCCTCTTCACCAGGAGGCTGCAACAGAGACATGTTGGAGGTGAGAAACTGTTGAGGGGAGTGCTGCCCCCTAGTGTCATGGCAGGATATCACAATTAAATAGAACCGAGATTAGTACAACTTCACATCGCTTAACACTAGTGATGTTTTGATGAGGCTTCATGAAACAGCTGATGGTGGTATCATGATACAGTGTCTTTATTTTGAAAGACCACTAGATGGCACTCTAAGTTTGAAAATGATGCCAGGTTTCTTTAAATTGGTAGATTAGAGAGAAATGTTTTAAGCGAAGCACCATCTAGTGGTCTTTCAAAAAAAGGACACAGTATCATGACACCTCATTATCTTTTTAATAAGGCCTGATAAACCCATTACTAGTCAACACGAGAAAGACAAGTATATAACAGCTTGTTAAAGTACTGCCCGGGGGCCAAATGTGGCCAATTCGCTGCGTACATTTGACCCGTGTGAATTATTTATCACGTCGGTTTTGCTTCAACTGTTTAAAAGTACTTCACCTGGTGAGTTCATATGAGTTTGTTGCAGTACATCACGGTAGATTTACTCAGGGGCCACATTTCACTATATAATGGGACTTTTGTGAGGAGCCATCAGGCCAAAAGAAAGAAAAAAAAGGTATAAAATAAGCTTAATAATACGATTGGAAAACTTGAAAAAAGTACATTATAAAGTAAGTAAGTATTAAGGTGTAATTTGATTGCATATATAATTTTAATTCATTTTTTACATTTAAACCATCAAAAATTAATTGCAAAACATTAGGGGCCTTATCAAATAAAGCTAGAGTGATCATTTTTAATTGTAATATTTTCTTCTAAATATATATTTATTTAATTTAGAAATATAAAAACACTTATATTCCCCCAAAAAAGGAGAAATAAAAGAGGGAAAAAGCCCTAAAACAAATAGCTTGACCGATAAAAATGAGTTCAATACTTGTTATGACTTTATTTTATAGTTTTACTGTGAAATCACGAGGCTCCGCCCACGTCTGATCTCTATTGTCCCACATGTTAAATAACCGTTTCCAAAAAGGGAACATGAATCCTACATCGAGAGAAACGACTCTCAACACGTCTGCGACGGAGAAGTGGCCTCTCGCCGCAAACATCAGACAAGATTAACTCATAAGCTTCTCGTCGCTAATGCAGCGCCGCGGCAACCGTTAGCTAAGAGCCGCCGCCGCTCACAGCTGTCCGTCACGCGGGATTAAGACCCACCTCACGACTTTGACCATCTTGGGATTACGTTCGTTCAGCATGGAGAGCAGCGCCTGCATGGTCCGGCCCGTCTCCACGATGTCCTGGTGAGGGACAGGGACGTTAGTGGAGATGATGATGATGATGATGACTATGATGATGATGATGGTGGTGACACCTCACCTCCACGATCAAAACGTTCTGTGGAAAGAGAAGCGACAGTAAGTTTCACGTCACCAGCGAGTGAATCATGAGACTGACCTTCCCTGCCAGGCTGGACAACTCATCTCCTCCGATGATCTGGACGTTCCCGGTTGATTTGTCATTCTGGAGGACAAGAGGACTTTTTATTGTGGCGGCAGTTTCCAGAGGCAGCTGTTTTCAGACTAGGAGAGGGCATACCTCTGCCAAGGAGCTCATGATTTTATAAGTACAGTAACAATCGGATCATGATTCCGGCTCACGGATAAAAGAAGAAATAAAAGTGTTCCTTTTCAACCCTTATTTTGAAAACAGAAAATAAAATCTCCTTTTTCCCACCATGTTTGATGTGGTTCCAGAAAACTAGTACAAGTTGCTTAAAAGTTTTCGCCATCATGGAAATCTGGTGCTGAACCAGAAGTTGAAGAATTCCAAAAAGCCTGCCCAAAGCGGCGAAAACATCAATACAAGACCTGCTTCAACTTATTTTCCATATGAGATTTTTGTAGGTTAAATAAATCACTGTTTTTTTAAGATGTTGTTCCGAACAAACTTCCTTTAATAGCTTTATCAGAATTTTAAATAAACACACAAGCTTTTTGATTTATCTTTTTAAATTGGGGTTCTTTTTGCTTATTATTAAGGAGGAACTGGTGGAGTTCTGTTCTCCAGTTTTCAAAATAAAAGCTCAAAAGCTGCAGCATACAACGAGCGACACACAAATTCTTAACCACTTGGCCATCAGTGACGTTACGACTGCTGTAATACATCTCGGATTTCTACTCCAAGTTTTACCCAACAACCCTAAAACAATGTGGATTGAACAACAACAACACAAAAGTGTAAATTTGATTCTATGTTGTGTTTTATATTTTTTGAATGAAGCTGGGATTGTGAGCTGCAGCAGTTAAAGGCCATACAGGTGAACCTTCCTAAACCTAGGTGGCACTACAGAGCCACACCAATATTTAATAATAGTCGACTTGTCCCGCTATCAACGCCTCCTGAGGATTTCAATTCATAATGTTTTGTCATTTTACTAACAAACACAAAACCTAACCTCCTTGGCAGAGGTATTTAAAGCCTGGTGATTTGACACTTCCTGTGGACTCACACTGTAGCTCTTCACTTTGATGAAGTCCACCGTCAGCGGCACCGACTGGTCATTGTTCTGGTTCAGGATCTTGATGTAGTCCAGGAGGTCGGCGAAGAACTTGTAGCCCCCCTTCAGCACACACAGAGCCACGATGTGGTGACCCCCCATGTCCTTGATGATGTCGCGGGCCAGTCGCTCTGTCCTGGGTCATAAGAGGAAACAACCAGGGTTGTGTTTTGGAAACAAGCTGACGATACAATACGTATCACGATACGATATATTGTGATACCTTAGTAACAATCACATTTTTTAACTAAAAATTGAGTTTATACTTTTCCTAATCCAATGTGAAAGTGTTTGTAGGAAAGTGCTTCTCAAAATGTAAACTTATATTAACAATGAAGTGCATTAACGGTTTTAAACAACCTGGAGCAATATCTAGTATCTGTCAGTGTTTTTAACTTTAAACTCTGTTTTAAAGCCAAAATGAGTCCAAACATCAGCTTTAAAAGCTGCTGTAAAACATATATTTAACCTTTAAAATAACATTTTACTTTATTTTAAGTTTTTTATTTATTATTTTTTGGTAAAGAAAATAAATAATAATAATAAGATCCAATTTGACACAATTTAAAAGTTAGTTAGTAAAGCATTTAACGGTGTTATGACTAAACCTAACTTATTAAATGTATTTCTGTGTCATCATTGATCGTCGTTTGTTGGAGTTTAAATTTAACGCTGACGTCACATACAAGAAACTTTCTATTCAACCAGTATTAAACACAAACTCTCCATTTGTTGGATCGAGGCGATAAGATGAAGTCGACATTAACAATTACAATAACGTTTGTTATTGTTGACTTTCATGCGTCGACTGAAAGTTTCTCTCGTCTCTACAGAAAAGCAAAGTTAACGACTTTGTTTCGTCTTTCTAGTTTCTTTGATCTGCTCGTATATATTTTTTGTGATACGTCTTTAGATGTTTAATAAAGTTTTTGCTGTTGAACCTTGTAGTGTGATTTCTCCTCCTCACCTCCACTCACATCTTCACTACAGCAGTTACGCTGCTGTGCCATCAGCGCAAATATTAAAAATATGTACATGTACACACACTTACATGTAAACACACACACATACAGTGCTATTGAATATCGATACGGTATCATGCATAAAAATATGGCGATATATCATTATTTCGATATTTTCTTACACCCTAGAAACAACCATTTGAGATCCTTGGTCTCAAACATGAAAGTTAAAGCTTCAAATGTGACTTTAACATCCTGGACGTCCCTTCAAACCCTCATTTAAAAGAGCACCCGAGGCTGATTTGACAAACAAATACAAGCAGCTCCACCACAAAAAAAACAAAACCATGAGACCAAAACCACCGCAGCTCACCTGTCCATGATGAGTCCGTGAGGGATGATGACTTTCTCCAGGTCGTCCTCATAATGCCGGGGAATGCAG
Organism: Callionymus lyra; assembly: GCF_982586985.1. NCBI lineage: Eukaryota > Metazoa > Chordata > Actinopteri > Syngnathiformes > Callionymidae > Callionymus > Callionymus lyra. The sequence goes on along the minus strand of NC_141825.1, from coordinate 13,863,440 downwards.
AAGAGCTTCAGGTCGTGACCTTTCTCGTCGTCGTCGATCTACAGACGGAGCCGCAAAGATTCAGCTTCTCTTTATTTTTATTTTTAAAAACATCCATTTCTAACCGCTTTGATCTACAGTCTTGTTTACTATTGTTCCAGAATAATAATATTTAGCAAAAATCTGTTTTAAATAAAACATTTAAAACTCCGTCAGCACTTTTTTGCAATTATAATATTTGTATAATTATAACCATATATATATTATAAATATTATAAATATATTTAAAATGTGACATGGCGCACTTCTTCGTTAAACCGTGTTTCATCATCATTTCTAAAAGCCTGCCACCGCAGCTGACGTCATCAGAGGGAGACCCTGCCTCCCCATCCTCACCACCTGTTCACACGCTTGAGGGACTATCTGATGCGGCGGAGGAACAACGCCCTAGTGATGATGGACACCTGAGCGAGAGGCAGCGCCACACCCCAAAGTAAACAAGTCGACACAACAACAACAACAAACAGGTAAACACGTATGTTCGGCGTCTCTACCTGCAGGTAGGATGTCATGTTGTCGCTGGCCTGGTTCGTCTGGCTCCGTCTCTCGCACACGTCTGGCGGACTCATGCTGCGCCGCTGCTCTTCTTCTGTCCTCGCTGCAGCCTCGTCTTTATGACGAGCTTTAAACCCGTGACGTCACAATCCCGTTTACCTTCCACATAATCTGATTTGCCAGACATGACCTGGGATTAAAGTGCGCGCCTCAAATATATATATATATATATAAATATAAATATATATATAATGATTGTGATTGATTGAAAAATAATAGAATTATTAAAGAAAATATTCTGTTTAGTATTTAAAGAAAGTGTATTTATATTTTTATATTGACAACCTGGTGGGGGGAGATGCCCCCTGGTCCCGGTTCTATTTTAGGACACTTCGGTGAGTCATTATATATATATATATATATATATATATATATATGTATATATATATATATACATATACATGTAAATGTATAAATATGTATATATATATACAGTATATACAGTATATATATATTTATACATTTACATATATATAGATATATTTCCGAGTATATATTCGTATATATATATGTAGTGTAAATATATATACTCAGAAATGTGTTTGTTACTTTAAAATATCAATATTTTTTAACAAGAAAAGAATGTATACAACATCAGAATCAGAAAACCTTTATTAGTCCCGCGAGGGGAAATTCGGTTTAACAACAGCAAGAGAAATAAAAACACCCAGAAATAAAAACGAGAAAGAAAATCTAAATAGGATAAAAGATAAATCTGCGCTATATAATATATACACAATCATATTTACATAAATAACAAAGGTGCAGTTAAATAGTTATCTTGGTGTGTTCTTGTTGTGGAGTCTGATGGCAGCAGGGAGGAAAGACCTGCGGTACCTCTCCCTCACACACCTGGGATGGAGCATCCTATCACTGATGGAGCTCCTCAATGCCCTCAGTGTGTGCTGGAGAGGGTGAGACAAGTTCCTCCTCATGGAGCCCAGCTTGCTCCGTATCCTCCCTCCAGTCACTTCCTCCACAGGATCCAGGGGGCGCCCTAGGACGTAACCGGCCTTCTTAATAAGGCTGTCCAGTTTAGCCCAACATGTGACCCGTTTCGGATAAAAGGACAAATAAATTATCATAAATTATTTGACAGACCTTTTTGACACTGTATTAGGAGTAACTGTAACAGAAGTTAACAAGGGTCGGGGCCCTTTGACTGCACTATATTTATGCGGCCCTCGAAAAGGTCAGAGTAGAACATGTAGAAACAGCGAAGAATTGTATTGTATTGTATTGATTCTAAAAACAACTGTCAAAAGTTGTTTCTTTGGTACTTTTTCCCCATTTCTCTGTCCTTTTTGTTGCTTCTTGTTCTGTCGCTTTCTTGCTTTTCAAAATAGAGTAAACAATGACATATGTATAAAAATATATATTTTCCCCCCTTTTTTTTTTCTACAAAAGGTTTAGATATGTGTCACATTAACATAATTATTATACATTTGTTTTACGTTTATCTTTTCTATATGCTTCATGTTGTGTAGTGATTCCGTCATACTTTTGCTTCATAAATTTGGCCCCTTACAACCGTCAGTTTATAACTTGGCCCCTGAGGAAATGTTTTTTTTTTTCTTATATTATTTTGATTTATTTTTTATGAAAAATTGCTGTATTTTCTGTGGCTATTGGAAAAAATAATTTCCCGAAGGAGACCTCCTGAGGGATCAATAAAGTTTTACCTTACCTTATTGCCAACCCTTGATGTAGCTGCACATAGTTATCTATTTATAGATAGTTTATCTATCCATCTATAAATAGAGAACTATATACAGTATAATGAAGCACATTAACATGTACATACATTAGTCCAGTTTGTAGATTAAAGATCACTAGTTCAACCTGCAATTCTGCTCAGCAAAAAAGACAACCATATTAATATTTTCTTCTCTTCAACTACTGAAGGATGGATGCCTGGATGATCCAGAAGCGAATGACCTTGGTCTGTCCTCTCGTCTCCTTTGAGCTCAACATGAAAAGTGACACCGACGCTGTACTTTAAATGACCCCAATTTAATGAAAGACACGTGTTTATCTTACAAAAAAAAGCAAACATCAGGTGTATGTAACACAACACCAGCCGTGTGAGGACCATGACGGCAAAGATCAGGATCTCACACGAGAGCAAACATCATCTCTGTGGATAGTAAGAGTCTTTATGATGCCACTTGAGTGGACGAATCTCAGAAGACGCAGTCCTCATATAGACGGCTACTTTTAGCTCGAGACCCACATACTGAGCTCAGACTCAAAGTGGAGCAACATCCAGATGAAGGCTATGTGATGTGAGAACCATCCTTAAATAACTCATTTCTTCTTCTTTTCATCTTTCTTCCCTGCGTCTGCTTTGTCCTTCTCCTTCTCGTCTTTTTTCTCCTTGTCGTCTTTCTTCTCCTTCTTTCCCTCCTCCTTCTCCTGCCCCTCCTTCTTCTCCGCGTCCCGGTTGGAGATCTTGTTGTTTATCAAGTTGTGCAGGGCTACAACGGAGCGGATGAGGGAGGCCAGGTAGACCACGAGCATCTGGTCGTTGGTCTTCAGGTAGAAGGCTTTTGTGAACTCCTGCCGAGACATCAGTGAAGAACTTTACATTACTTTGTTAAATCAGTCTTTATAAACTCACCTATGAAAAGTTGCATTTTGTTTCATCGACTGGAAAAAGTGTGTTTTACGTTCATGTTGCACTAAACTAAAAAGAAGAAAGTAATTTGCAATGTGTTGTTTGGTTGAATGTTTAATTTTAACACTTGTCCAGCAAACCAAAGAACACGACTGACAGAATGAAATAAGATTTTCAGGACTGAAGTCTCAGTCATCATAGAAGCTAAATTGGTTTTAATTATTTCCCTTCAGTTGTGACTGTGAGAGGTGACACGTTTTATTGAATACCAACACTTTGTCAGTCAAACAAACAGTTAGTTTTCTCAGTTAAACATATTTGTTGTTTCAACAACTCAACTAATCTGCTTTTATACGACCTCTGGTGGTCCAACAAAGACTTTGCAATTTAAATGCAATACATTTTGGGTTCACTAGCTAGAAAAACTTTTCCTTTCATTTTGATTTAGATCGAAATATATATAATAATATTCAAAGGATCTCTTCAAAGAGTTTTAGTTCAACTAAACCTTGGTTAAAGAGTAGAAAAAACAAGCCCAACAAGCAGCAGGTTTACACTGTAAATCATGCGTCAAAGTTAATATGATTAATTCCCAGGTTTTTCTCCTTCTGGCCAACAGTCTGACTATGTAAGTAAGTAACTTCTAGAAGCAAAGGTTGTTTAACAAAGCTTACTTTGGAGCAAATAGCCCAAAACTGTGCATAAATCACCACTTTTAAATTCATAAACGGTTAACTAATTTTGCAATTGTATAGCTCCCAACTGGACAGGAAGCCAACACCCACCAGCAGGTTGACGTCTGGCAGCAGGTTGAAGACGTCCTGCAGCTGGTAGATGATCTGGTGGTTGATGGGAAGTTTCCCAGCGACGACTCTCTCCAGGTATGAGCGGATGTCCAGCAGCTTAGAGTTGAGTCCCTTCAATCCGTGCACCTGGTTGGTGATGCGTTGTGACAGCGTGCCCACGGTTGTGTCTTTGATATCTCTGCAGACATTGAAGAGTGCGGACATGAGCTCATTTACGCCTTCATGCGTTTGTTAGTCTTAAAGCACTGTGGACTTCAAGAGTATTACCTGAGCAGGTGTTCCACTCCAACCTCTTCTGCTTCCTCTGCACCAATTTCACTTGTGACATGTTCGAACGTCTTAGATGTGGGAGTACCATCCTATGAAAACAGACCACACGTCTTACTGAATGAATTACATTTTATTTTGTTTGAAGCGTGTAAATAACTGCATGCTACACAAAATATTGATCAACTGTTATCTACTCACATCATGAATTTCCTCAACAGAGATGTAGGCTTCTGTGGGCAGACCAAGATCTTTGGGCTTCACATCAATAATGACCAACACCTGGGAAAACAGACGCTTCAGGTTACAAAAGTGCAGAGATTGGAGTATGTTTTAAAACTTTTTTTATAAGAAAATGTACTTAATACACACCGAGTTTGTGCAGTACTGCTTGATGAGCTCATTGATGGCGATGTCATTTTTATGCAACTTGGGTCCAGTGTGGTACCATCCCACTATTCTTTCTCTGGCTAGAAAATAAGGAGCATCATTAATAAATAGACCAAACATACAGAATGTGCATAAGTTTAAAAAAGTAACCCAATGTTTTTGCTTTATACATTTGTTTTTAACAATAATTTAGTCCAACATGCTTGAGTACTTATTGATCGTCGAATAGCAGGTTTAATAACTACGAGTTGTCAACATAGTCTGGGCACAATTATTAGAAATGGAAGACTGAATACTAAAGATGGGTCAGAAAAAAGCTACTTCTACTGAAAAGGATAACATGGTGAAGCTTCTGGCTGTAGGATTGAGTACGACACAAATGACTAAAGATTTGAACAGAAAGTGAAGGTCAATGTTTTGTTAACAGTTCACAAGAGAGGCAGAAGAACAGAGTTTATCAAAACAACGTTAAAAGCAAAAACATGCGGTATGTAATAACTCTGCACAAACTATAATGGGGGAACAATTTATATTTAATTATTTTTACAACTTACCATTTACTTTCTTAAACATGCCGTACATGTTCTCCAAGTAGTCGTGATCCAGGAACCACACGGAATCATCCCTGTCGTCCTCATCGAATGGCACTGTGAAGAACAATCGCACATTAGTCATCAGGTTTATACATTTGTTAACTCTCAACAGTTTTGTTTCTCATGTTGTCCACTGGTGCGGTTAACAAATATGTATACGTTTGTCTGAAAATTACACCTATCCATCAGGTATGAGTATAATTCAAATCCCAATAACCAGGTTGATGTGAGACTCACCTGCGAAGCTGTTTGACACATCCAGGACTTTTTTGTGCCATGATCCCAGCAGGACTCCCACCACTCGTTTCTGATTGCCAACTTTACCTATTCTGTTAACATATAAATACGTCTTATTAACCACACTGTATAATGAATATATATATTGTACTAAAAATGATAATAAATAGATTAATTCCGAATAAAAAAACAGAATGAATCAGCTAGTTTCTACATGCTAAGCTAACACAATCATATCCGTGTTGACAATCGACAACATAGCAAGGAGTCCTTGTTCGGCGAATCTATATTCAAGCCACGATTTGCTATATTGCCATATTCACGGTGGGTACATTAAATAAAAATCGTGCGTCTTATAAAGATCAATAAAGTAAGCTAACTAGCATAGCCATGTCACAATTCATTTTCAACGGGACTCTGACTCAGCAGCGTTAGCTTAGCTTAGCAACAATCTTCCGCTCAGGGGGAAAGAAAAGCACCGTAAATTAGAAAAAAAACAAACAGAATAATGATACAGACCTGTTGAAATGATCCACTACGCTTAGCAATACCAGCGGATGGACAACCACATTTTCTACCGCTAAGTCCGGCATTTTGGTAGCGACAAAAGACACTGCTCGACCAACCTCTAAACAACGCTTGCTAGCTGCGTGACCCGGTACGTCCTGCGTCACTTCCGTTGCTGTGGGCAACTCTGGGACGCGAGAGGAGCGGAGGACGACACGATGGTGAGCGCTTTAAAATCTTTTTTTTTTTTTTTGGGAGAAATATTCAGAAGTCATTTATTGATTTACTTTCCAAAACTCTCAAGGCTGAAGTTGAAGAAACTTTAAAACGAATCGAAGCCCGCAAAGGTGTGGTCGGGACTTTAGTTGTCACTGCAGACGGTAAGAAAATAAATAAACACTTAATAAGACTTAAATGAATTTAAATATAAGGATACATATTCCTCCTCTCAGGTTTCCCCATTAGATCAACTTTAGACAACTCCATGACGGTCCAATATGCAGGACTTCTGCGTCAACTCACACAGTTGGCGAGGAGCACCGTCAGAGAGCTGGACCCTCAGAATGATCTCACTTTTCTGCGGATTCGCTCCAAGAAACACAAGATCTTGGTCGCACCAGGTAAGAAAAAACATCAATATAAAGAGTCAAATGATTTTTTTTTTTTAATCTCCCGATCTGATTTGTTCTTTGTATTTACAGAGAACGAATATCTTCTGATAGTCATCCAGAACCAATATGAATAGCTGTGGGCTGTATCACATGTTGTTGTGGCTGTTTTCTCAGGACTTTAAAAATAGAATTGCATGTTTCCCAGCAATATTATTATTAATCAATTACACAATTATATTGAAATGTTGTTCACAGGTGTTAACCAGAAGTTTCCTCAACTGGAAACCAATAAAGTACTGATTTAGCTGATCGTTTTCTTGAAACGATTAAGATCTAAACTAACCAGGACTTCTTTATTATCCTTATTTAGGGCTTCTTGTTGCAAGTGAACTGTTGTTGTTGGCGCCATGGTTACCAACCTAATCCCAACACCTTTAGTAATCCAGAGCAGCTCAGTTTCAAGACAATGAGCGATGGGAAATGTTCCTGTGACAGTGTGTCTGCTGACGCCTCATCTCTCTGGAGATGACTTGTTTCATTAAATATTTATCTATGCAGTTAAACATCAACATGACGCAACGACAAAGTCGAAACTCTTTCCCCCAATTTACAAGAATTAAAAATGAATCTTTATTTAATGGATTTGGAATAGTTAAACAAAAGTTTAAAACTTGAAATGATAGTTGTTGATGTTTGTAAACAGAAACATACATTATATGCTAGAATAAGCCATGATAGTGTGCCAAGTATTATATTTGTGTAATTGTTAATGTACACATTTTAGTAAACAGTTCAATAACCCTAATTGTGTATTTTTTAGACAGTAATTGTTACTAATCTATATAATTTTGTTAAATGTGTTTCAAATAAAGATTCTGTTGAAGATGCTAACTATCATATAGTTTGAGTTTTATTTTCTCCTGTTTGCATCATTTTCATTGAATACTCTCTGGGGTTTTTTTCTTTGACACCCTGTATTGGTTTTATTTTTGCTACACTGTTGTTTCTGTCAACAGATCACCATTAATAATAAAAATCACAATCATTTGAGTAAGTATTGAGAAATTAGGACTCATAATATTTAGGTCAAGCTATAGGGAGTTAGCTAAAGTAGCCTTGTAACCATTTTGTTTTGCCGGACTTAGCTTTAGCATTGATAGCCTTATTTACCAACATGGAAAAATACTTATTTTGCTTGACATAATTATTTTGTTCAATTTGCTTTACAGGACTGGGTCAAAGACAGTGTTTTCATATCAGAATCAGAAAACTTTTTTTTACCAGAAATGTCAGGATATTTATGTGTTGTTGTGTACACTATAAAATTAATTCAATTAAAAAACAATCAAATAAGTGAAACGTTACTTTGCTAATATGACAATGTTTTCCCTGAACACTAAACAAATAAAAAGTAAAGAGCAGCTAGCAATGCGTTTTTTAATTTTCAGGTGGGTCCATGCATTATTATGGAATGTTTATGACCTCAACAGCAGAGGGGTAAAACAAATATAAAGTACTTTTTTTAAGTTACCAGGATGATACAACGGTGAAAAAGAGAATTTATCATATTGCTGTGTAGACACCAGGGGGAGCCAGAAACACTATTTTAAATCTTACAGATTAGGCCTTTAAAATGATTTTCTTGCATTTGTAGTTTTTTAATCTTTTTCCATTTGCGTTATATTAGAAAACTAATTAGAAAGTGAGTCAAAATATGAAAAGATGTTTGGTTGACATTTTAATCTGTTAGACACAGAAAAATAAAAAAATGTATGAATCTATCGTCTGTGTTGCTGTTGCTGGAAAAAAAAAATCCCGAAAGAGATCTCCAGAGGGATCAATAAAGTTTATATAATCTAATCTCAAAGATGTATAAAATAATAAGTGCATTCAATAAAAACAATCTCTAAATTAAGACACAGAAAAAAGAGGAGTTTTCAACAAATAGTTTAATGTAAAATCCAACTGAATGTACAGTAATATATATCAATAAATAATCCATTGCAACCGCAATACATAACAAGTGAGTGAATCCAAACCGCAGGGTTCACAGCCATGTTTGTCGTGGACCCGACGCTGCAGGTGACGGACACGCTGCCATTAAAGCTTGTGCTTGTAGGAGGAGCTGTTTGGAGTTCAAGGTTCAAATAAGACAAGGCGGGAAGAGAAGACTGTCCAGTCCCTACGAAAACATTTTTATGACAAAGACAAACAGGCTAGTATTGTTTTTTTTTTCGTCTTCTTTTCAAGCCAACGAAGATGATTTTGTTATTTCTGCAAATATGCTAAATCTTAAGTTAAGTGAGAAACTGTATCCGTTTAAGAGGTCGACGTGTGCTTGACTGTAATGCTCAACAAAGTCAGACATTCACCATGTTGTCTTGAAAATAAACCTTTCGTCTTCACAAATACATGTTTGTTTTTTTTGTAATTCTTCCTCCTAACAGCTAATATTCTTCTGACCAGCAGTATTTCAAACAAAGCGTATGGCTTCCCGCAGTGGACAGTAAAAACCAGTAAAAACACCTCCGCTACCACGAATAATATCAGACTTCATCTCCCCCTGTACGGTATCTGAAAACACAAAGAGCCGGATTGTAGCCAACACTACAACACAAATACCACACAAGACTGTCAAGTATTTTTTCTCATGTTCTACTTCAAGTGCATCCTTTCAAGTTTAAGGCCTGAGGTGTGCTTTGATTTCTTGACCCTCTGAGCGGTTGGACCACGACCAATAATTTTAGCTGACAGTCCTGGTTACTGAGGAGAGTCTGGAACCAGCCAGGTCACACCCGTGATCCTGCACACACGGATCGGCTTCTTCAAGTGCTTTCAGTGCAGAGTTGGTGTCTCCGCAGTCGATGCTGCTCCTGATGCCCTCAGAGGTCCGGCGTCACGGTCCGGTCACGGTCACCTGGGAGTGTGCTGGTTCCCTTGCCCTCTGCCCCAGTGGACCGAGGGGAGTGTTAAACACCTCCTGAAGTGCTCCAGCTGGGCCTGCAGTCTCTCGCGCTCCTCCCTCATCTTCTGCCTCTGACTCACCAGATCCTGGCGGGGAAAAAAAAATCAGTCACTAAAACTGACCCGATTACGACGACAAGACAAACAGTAAAATACTTACGCCCATCGTGTGAGACAGCTGCTCAGCGGTTCTGGTCAGATTGAGGTTCTGTGATTCAAGTCTTTTACACTGGCTGTGGAGAACCTGCCTCTCTATACTCCACTCTGAGGATCACAAATATAAAGCATTTACTATCATCGACCGGCCTCTTTAAACTTTAAAATAGGGATGCACCCGATTTTCATCTGAAAAGTACATTATCGTAATGTCTTGATGATGAAAGACGCAGATATGGTTTTCACGTTCAAGAACACTAATGCAGAAGATAGAATCTGATTTGTTCCTCCTGTGGTCATCTTGCATTTACACACATTTATAAATCAACTGTGTACACTTGGTGGATGGAAAGACTTTGAGGAAACACGATGTCTGTTAACTTCTGCTTCACCCCGTGTCACACGCTCGTGATGCATTGGGATTGCTATGGTGCGTTCAAGAGCGTAGGATATATTGTAACAAAATACAAAACACACAGTTTTTTCACTTCTCTGAACAAATCTAACACATTTTAACACATAAGATTATATTTTTCTGCTAATATCATTATTTTAAATTATTTTAATCCGTAAATAAATTTTAATTATAATTTATTATTGTTTTATGTTCGACACAATGTTTATGCACCATCCCATTTAAAACAGCTTATCTTTCACTTGTTCTGAACGCACTTAAACAAGTAATCCTACACATGGAATTTTTAAAAATACACTTAACTTGACTTAACGGTTTTTATTAAGAGAAAATATTACAATTCACAATTTTGGCAAATGTTCCAGCAGAACAGTCCGTTATGGGCCTTAACATTAGTCAGAAATTGCTTTAGTTTGACAATAAAAAATATTTGGTTTAACCTTTTATTCTATTTTATAATGTGAATTGTTGAAATTAAACATTTTCAGAATTTTGTTATTGAATTATTCTTTGAAGAATTTAAAACAATTTCAATTCCTTCATAGCACTAATAATAAACATAATCAATTAATACATTATTTGTTTCCTGATTTTTAGTTTTCAGCAAATATTTTAATTCCGGTGCATCCCTACTTCAAAATTCAAAATTCAAATTAACTTTATTGACACACAGACAATGATTACGCACCATCCACATATTCCTGGTAGGCGTGAAAAATGGCTTCAATTCCCGACCACTTCCTCTGAGGCGCCTCCTCTTCCTCCTCCTCCTCCTCTTCCTCCTCCTCGCGTGCAGACCCTTCGTCTTCCTCATCCTCGGACTGATGCTCCTGAGGCGCCGCGGAGCTGCGGACGGTTCGGGGGGAATGTTGTCCGTTCAGATGAAGACCCTGAGGGACCCGGTGGTGATGTTTCGGTGGAGACGACGTCTGCGGTTGGAGGTCTTCAGTTTTCAAGACGATGTCAGGGGTACATTGTGAGACACCTGATAAGATAATGAAGAAATAAAAATTAATAAGAGAATATCAAGAAAACACATTTCATTATTTTTTATCTTTTTCCTACCAGATATGTCCAAACTTTTCTGATGGAGTGTGTTAATATTTATTTACTTATTTTATGTATGTATTTATCAGTGCATTCAGAATATTTATTAAGGATTGAAATTATATTTTTTAAATCATTAAATTTGATCATTTATATTCTGAAAAGATTATTTTTTAAATAAATACCCAAATGAAAAAAATTCCAAGAGAAAAAAAGATGTTTTTACACATAAAATATGTTTAACATTTAATTTAAATAATTGGACTTTAAATACCAAACTCTATGTGTAAAAATATAATTAACTTTTAAAGAAACTCATTCTTCAATTAAGTTAATAATATATATATATATTTCTTTATGAAAAACAAATTCAACCTTTCAATTTACAAAATATTGAATTCAATTATTTTACAAAAACAAAATCAACCTTTAAATATAGAAAATATTTAATTCAAAATATTCAATGAAAACAACTTCAACCTTTCACTATAGAGATGATTCAATTTATTTATTTAAAAATAATTCAATGTTCAGATTTAATTTAAAAAAAATGGACGTTTCAACATTTGAAATGTTAATAAAACCATTGATTATTTTTATGACACTGATATGATTTAATAAATGTCATGATTCTTATTATGAGTTTTTATCGAGACAAAATACGCGGCATAAAATTGATTTTGTACTGACGCCGTCACACCACTAGAGGGAGCCACAGACTCGTGAGCAGGAAAAGGCTCACCTTTGTGTTCGTGTGTGTTGTGAGTGGAGTGCAGCACCGCCTGGTGGAAGTGTTGAGCGAAGGCCTCGGGCGTGAACCTCTCCCAGGGACGGTTGCGACCGTTCTGCACCGAGCTTCTCTCCTCCTTCTTCTGCGCCGTCACACCGTTGTGCAGGACCTTCTTGCTCGCCTTCTCCGGGTGAGCAGCCAGCGGTGGAGGTCTGCAGCCGGACTGTTTGAAGGAGCCGTTGTGGTGCAGATGTTTGGGCTTGTGAGGAGGGGACGGGCTGTGTGAGGAGGAGGTCTGATGTTCCGTTGATGGAGGAGCAGAAGCGTCACCTGAAGGGAGAGATCGTAAGACTTCAGATGTTGGCAAAGCAGCAAATAATCATTTAATGCCAAGATAGCACATAATAAATGCCTTTAAGAACATTCATTACACACTTAAATTATTTTATTCAAAAATATTAACAGAAAATTGTAAAATATTCTCAATTAAGCTCCTCACATAACCTTGTCTAGTATTTTCAATATTTATTTATGAGTTTTTTTATTTAAACGTACTTAAGATGAGTTTAATTGTGTGAATAAACAATTGAGTGACAATATTAGTTTTAAATATAATTCATTCATGAATTAATTTCTACCCTTTTCGGGGTTGCAGAGGCAGGAAACTAGAATATGCAAACAAGGGAAACGAACCAGAAACCTTACTTAACACTGTTCTTTATTCTTCCTATCATATAATCCCTCTTTTCTTCCGTGTGTTTGGCTTCGTAGTGTCTTGTATCGGTGAAAACTATGCGTCCGATTGTGTTGAAAGTTTTCCAAAATAAACATTTTGTACGTTTTGTTTTTTTTCATCATCTTGGCTCAATTGAAATTAAAACTTATTTTTAATTATTTTTTCCACCTTTTATTTGTTATTTTAGTGAGTACTTTGTAGCCCCTCAAAATAATTAAAAATAAGATTTTTTATTTGTTTTTAAAATCAAATGTATATTACAGAGGTCAATGAAAACACTCTGACAACCCTGCAACTATGACAACAATATCATTGTTGAAATGAACAGCTTTTATTTAAACTTATAACAAAAGTGGCCATCTCATCAACGGTGACCTGAACTGCTCCCATCATGCTTTGCTGCCCAGCCGACCAATCACAACTGCTGATCACTTTTGAAATATTAACATAGACGTAGCATTGAAATATAATATTATAGCGACCAATCAAGCGCTTTGTGACCCTGGTCTGGAAAAGCACTATATAAATAAAAATGACTTACTTACTAATAACGGAGTGGTGTTTACAGAGGCATCATGGGAGTTCATTGTTTTGATGGCACCATGAGTAAAGTGAGTGTGTTCTATGGTTGCAGTTCAGATCAATCTTTTGAACAGTTTGGAGCTTTCTACAATATTTTCAAAAACGAAGCTCTTTCAATCTTTTTATCTTCTTTTCTTTTGGCTCTTTAGGACAGTGAAATCATACATGTAGATGCTAAGGAAGTGTAAATGTTTTCCTCTGTTCTACACGCTCTATATCGACCATCATGTTTCATTCTCACCGTTGGAAGCAGCAGCAGCAGCAGCAGCAGCAGGAGGTGTGCGACAGAGAGGAACAGGGTTGTATCTGAGAGTGTCCAGCGTCACTGTTTTCTTCTGGATGGCCTTCAGCAGCTCCTCTGTCCTCTCCTTTCCTGTAAGAAAGGAGAGCGTGAGTGAGTGACCGGGTCACGACACAGGTCTAGACGTGAGGATCTACCTCTTCTCTTCTGAGGGCTGACGTGCGAGAGGCTGAACATGTGGAGGAAATCCTTCTTGGCCTCCAGCTCGGGCGTGTTGTCCATCTCGTCGGCCGTGAACGTGGTGGTCAGGCGGGCGGCTGGAGGCGCTCGACGCCAGGCCTTCTTCTTCTCCCGAGGAGACGGACTCCTCTCTCGCATCATCCTCCTCCGTTTCCTCCTCTTCCTCTCCAGCAGGTCGTCGCGCTGGGCCAGCGTGCCGAGGCCGCAGAGACGGAGGAAGTCCATCTTCTAAAGCAAGATGAAGGGGACGAGTCAGTGAAAGAGGCGGGGAAAGTGTGACGAGGGGATGAGCTTCACCTCCGAGCTGGCGTCCAGCTTGAGCGCGGGCTGTTCGGTGACCCTCCTAAGGTGAGCCTTGACCTCCTCCTCGTCGCTCTCGTCGTACGAGTCGTTGAGGTCGTAGTAGTAACCTGAGGACGGACGAGAAGCTCAATATCCAAGAAACCTTTTCAGACTTTTATTCTGAGAGCAGGAAAAAATCTCTTCACACCTCCTTCTCTGGCCTCCTTCCTCCTCTTCTCCTCCAGGTCCAGCTTGCTGACCAGCCTGCGGTGCTGCTGGAGGGCGTCGTCGAAGACCAGCATGCTGTCTTTGGCGTCCCGCGCCGGAGACGACTTCCCCGGCGGGTTGTTGAAGAAGTGCTGCTGGTAGAGATTGGGAAAAGCTCTTCCCTGCTCCGCCTTGATCCGGACGCTCGCCTCCACCAGACTCCCCGAGATGAGCGGCGGACACTTCTCCTCCGGCCTCCTCCTGCCGCCCTCCTCCGTTTTCTCCCCCCAGCTCTGGTGGGTCCGGTCCGTCCGGGTCAAGCCCGGGGGAGGACGGATCGGGGGGGTCATTTTCCGACGGGATTCCGAGGGAGTGTCCAGAAGGGAGGCGGGGTTCCACAAGGTGGTCGTGGGAGGCGGTTGATGGGGAGTTTTCGGGGAGATGAGGGGAGGAGGAGCGCCGATGCGAGGAGCCGCGTCTTTACCTCCGGAGTTCTGATGCACTAGATTTGATCTGTTCCGAGAAAAATAACTTTAGATTTGAGCTTCAACTTCCATCTCTTGGTTCCTCACCTGTGGCTCTCCCTCCTGGACTCTCCCCCCGAGCTCTCCATCTCCTGACCTTGACCCCGCGGCGGCGCCAACCACTGCTCCTCGCCGGCCCGCTTCGTCATCATGGCCGCCGCCAGAGCTCCGTGGAAGCCGCCGCCGCCGCCGCCCACGGCGTGGTGCTTGCCCAGGTGAGAGGGCACCAGGCTCGGCATGGGAAGAGGGACGGAGCCTCTGGCCGTGTGCGCGCCGGGCTTGACCGCCTGGGTTTTATGTGGCTGGTATCCAGAGTGATCCGGGTCCTTGGCCTTGTCTGAAGAAGTCAAATAAATATAAAGTTGAGCTCATTACTTCAGTATTAAACATGTAAAGATCACGTTAACGTTACAATCCTTTTTATACACAAGGCGTTTATTTTACTGCTGTACATTTATTTTCTAACTTATAGTCTTGAAAGCTGTCAGATATTCTACTTTACTATATGGGTTTTTCATGTTGTAATAAAAGAGGGAAAATGTGAGTGGATTAGGAATTTTTATAGCGTCAGTGTTCCATGCGCCCCCTTGAGGAGCCGCGGGGCAATGACAAGCGGCACAGGCTGAAACTGTCCTCTATTTTTCTCTTGTTCAGTATATTCACCTTCATTTATTCTGTATTTGTTGAGTTGAGTACTTGAAGAATGCAGATTTCTTAGTTTGACACAGATCAAAAAAAACGAAATCTATTTTTTAGGAAAAGTACTTTTGCTGAGAACAAAATATGTGTTTTGACTAAGGCAGCATAACATTTAGGAACCACTGGTTTAATTGACCTTTTGTGGATTACATGTGTCAAACTCATGGCCCCGGATGGTTTTTCTTAAAATCAATGTGATAATTAAAGGATGTCATGACCTATAAAGATTATGCATTTAAAATCAAAAAATTAAAAACTGGAATCTGTTTGTTGAAAGAGAAAAAACATGAAGATAAAAATGATTAAAAAAAATAAAGAAAATGTCTTACGTTCTTTTACATACATTTATTTAAAAGCGTGACGTAAACTTCTTAATATTTTGACGCCTAATGTGATAGACTTTTGACTCCCCTGGTCTAGTACCTACACGGGTCTACACAGGTGAATCGGGTGTGCGTTTGGGGGCTCTTACTGCGGTAGTACTGGGGTTTACCTTGATTACAGTAACATCAATCTATTCTCAGCTTTCGGATGGTGTTGGAATTTTCTAAATCGGATAAACCCTTGAGGAGTTACGATCAGAAACGCCGGGGTCAAAAGGTCACACGGGCCCTACTGTGATGCTCCTTGTTTTGAAGCGAGGATCAGAGCTACATTAAATACGCAAGATCAGTGTCAGGTTGTTTTTTTTTTTTTTTTGTGGCGACTCAGCTCTGGTGTGTGTGAGTGTGTGTTTGTACCCGGTCTGTTGGGGGTCAGCCTCCCTCCCGGTCTGGGCCTGTCCTCCAGCGGTGCCCTCCTGGCCTGCAGTTCTGCCAGGTAGTGGCTTTCTGCCGCTCGCACCATCTGCTGCTGTCGCTCCCTCTGCCTCTCTTTCTGTCGGTCCAGCTCTCGCTCCCTCTCCTCCTCTCGCTCGCGCTCCAGCCCCGCCTCCCTCTCCTTCTCCCGTTCACGCTCCTGCTCGCGCTGGCGAAGCTCGTTCTCCATCTGTAGCCTGTGGGGAGCGAACACACACACCGACACACACCGAGGGAGAAGGTGAGAGATGCAACACTGGACGCGAGGCACATATTAACCACACACTGGCAACGACGACACAAACATTCAGGCGACGTAAGAGTGGCGTGAACGCCGCCCCCCCCCCCCCTCGCTCTCGTCTCTTAACCACGAGACGGTCCACGCTCAGCGTGACCGAGCGGCAGCAGATGAGCACTTAATAGGTATCCACGGGTAGCCGCGCACACACACTCGCACACACTCCGCGATCAATAGCACCAACAAAGAATAAATGAAGGGGGCGCTACACAGTCGGGCGATAAATATCATTTACTTCAAGCATTTCCCCCGTGCATTCAGCTGTGGAGAGAAACCAAAGCGTGCTGTGCGAGCGAGCTGGATGAGGAGACGCACTTCCTTTATCAATGTGTGTGAAAGGAGTCGTAGGCGAGTGTGTGTCGGGCGAGAGAGAGAGAGAGAGAGAGCGCTATAAATATATCCCACACTTCCCCGCAGAGCAAAGTGACTCAAGGAAAAGGACGGAGCGAGGAGGAGAGGAGGAGGGCGGTCACCCCGGCTACTGGCTCTGACATTTACTACTGACTCGGTGTGTGTGTCACCTTTCAGCCAGAGCCGTGTGGTTCAGTTCTCCAGGGTACCGGGAGCCGGGCAGGTGCAGGTGGAGGGCGGAGGGGTGGATGGGAGGGAAGCCGCCCCCTGCAGGCACCGAGTAGAACTGCGAGCGCAGCGCCGACAGACACAGAGATTCCTCCATCCTGGAAGAAAACAATATGAGATATTATATTTACTCGAGGGAAGAAAGGAAAATGGCCTATAAATAAACTTTAATAACATTGACAGAATCGAAACAACTTTATTGCCAGTGTTGTAAAAACAACAATGGATTATGTTGTGGTGTTGAGAGTACAGAATAGAATGAATGAAATAAACATAAATACATATATAAAATTAGATTGAAGGAATGAATTTAAATACAATACAATAAAATAAGTTACTAGCATATTAAAGCGAGCAGATGAAAATTAACAATTTAATACAATGAATTAGTAAATAAAATTAAATAAATTAAATCAAATATCTGGAGTGTTCAGGACAGTGGACAGATAGAACCAGTTCTTGATGTTCTCATCATGAATATGATGATATCTATGGTTATTATTTATTTGTCGTGCACCGTACATTTAATTTAAACATAAACAACAAAATACTAAGTACAAATAATATCAA
Organism: Callionymus lyra; assembly: GCF_982586985.1. Lineage (NCBI taxonomy): Eukaryota > Metazoa > Chordata > Actinopteri > Syngnathiformes > Callionymidae > Callionymus > Callionymus lyra. The sequence goes on along the minus strand of NC_141825.1, from coordinate 13,845,751 downwards.
TATTATATAAAGTAAAAAAAAAAAAGTTTTTAAATTACTTATTGCAAAAGAAAATTATAAATTAAATTAAGAAAAAATGGTAAGTTTACTATTAGTTTACGATACCAACTTATATCTAGTTCATTTTTAAAATAGACACAGAATAAAATGGATAAATATTATATTACATATGCATGATTAATTTGTATTTATTTTTATGTATCATATTTGTGTTGTTATGTCTCTTGTTTGGTCTTATAAAGACTTATACATATTATGCACCAGGGAATATATTTTTTATTATATAAAACAATATACATAATAACTCATCATATATGAATAACTTCCTGGTCAGGTGTCTGTCGAGCATGATCGCTATAAAATATTTTAACTTTTTAACATAAAGCAAAGAGCGTAACTGCAGGGGGCGCTCCTCCTACACTGAAAGGCTGAAGTACGTAATTCATCTAAACCTACTAGGACAACAGCCTAGAGACCTTTCAGTTTTCACAATAGTTTGTAATTACACTTTCATAACAGCGGGGGAGCCAGATACAGTTTGTTGCTCCTTTAATTACATGCATTCTTGTATTGTGTGGACGAGTCATACGCAGTAATCTCATGTGATGCATCCACCGAAGCGAACACTTGAAGAGCAGCCAATTGGCACCGAGCGACGTGACAATGATCGCCATCATAAAAGGCTGTTTTTAACAAATGTATTTAAAATGTATGTCTATCAAGTAAACCACGTCCCCCTCTCATGAGCTCGAGCTGGATGTGACAGCAGTACCTGGGCAGAGACAGAGGGTGGTGCAGGTACGCCGGGTGGTAGTAAGCGGCGGCGGCGGCAGCGTGAGCGGCCACAGCAGGATCCAGGCCCAGCGGCACTGAGGTCAGTCTGAGGTCATCTGAGGTGGCGAACGGCCGGAGTGCTCGGAGGTACTCTTCAGGTATTCCTCCGGAGGGAACCACTGGGTGCATCTGCCCCGGTAAACTGCAAAAAAATATATATATTTATGAATTTATTTATTGAAATGAAGAAAACTCTAGTGTACTAACCTGAGGCTCTGTAATCTGGGGTCTTGCATGATGGAACTGGGCGACAAACCGAAGGTGTGTGCCAGAGTGTGAGGTGAGTGGATCGGGGGGGTCCTCTTGTCCTGATGCGAGTGAGAGTTATCCCGCTCACGACTGTGACCCCGATCAGCTTGACTCTGAAACACAGTGAGAGGGGAGATCAGAAATGAAGTTGAATGTAGCTGTATTTTGTATTTTATCAAGACAGTATTTTTGTAATTGATCCAGATTTAATTTTGTATTTTATACAGATTGTATTTTTATATTTTAGTCAAATTTGTATTTTATATTTTAGCTAGTTTGTATTTTTTCAAGATTGTATTTTATATTTTATGTAGATTGTATTTTATATTTTATCATGATCATATTTTTGTATTTCAATAATTAATAAAAATATCAAGATTTAATTTTTGTTTTGTACCTAGATTGTATTTTTTATTCTGTATTTTATCAAGAATGTATTTTATCCAGATTGTATTTTGTATTTGATATTACATTGATCGGACATTGATACGCGTATGTTTTCTTGCTATTCCTTGTAGAAAAGTGAATTTCTCTCTCTGAGATGAATAAAGTACTATAAATATCGAATAATTCCAAGATTAATAAAATGTTTTTCAGGAAACATTGATAACGGACTGTGATCGTATGATAAGATCTGGGGTGTTCTGGAGTTCCGTCTGGATTCAAAAAGGTTTTGAAGGATTCTTCATTTGTTTGTAAGTCATGTGCAGGTCACACAAACGAGTTTACACCTTAGACATAGATTACATCATAATTAATAAAACAAAAAGTTCCTTGTTACTAAATAAATAATACTTCCTTGTAACTTTCCCGAGGGAATGTATCACACCATTCCATTGTGATCTACAGTTTCCAACTGTGTGCTCTTTGGCAGAGGTATGCACCCTCTCTGTGCTCTTCTATCTTTGTTAATTGAATTAATTTATTGTGGTTTGTCGCGCTTAAACGGTTCACTTGAAGGACAATCGAAATGTTGTCAGGTTGTCATCATCACTACACCTTTGACACATTTGACAGCTCGATGAGAAACATGCAAACGACGAGGACAGAAACCTTTTATTAAAAGGGTGTGATTAGAACGTCTTCACTAAAGTGTCAAATGGTGTTGCCGCGGCAACAGTCAGATATGCAGGCCAAACCACAGAACCATAAACAAATCACCTCCTGCTGCCACACCTGAACAGCTAGCATGGTTAAACAACATTTGACTTCCGTGCTTTGAATATGAAAATCCAATTCAAACCCTCATTGTTCAGCCTCAGTTCGACAGTTTGGCTTGTGTGTGTGTAAAAAAAAAAAAAAGAAAGGCCACCGGAATGGACGGGTGCAGTGGTCCCGTGGCTTTGACCTCTGACCTCGCAGTAGCTGAGTCCGACTGTGTGTGTTCAGGACAAACAGTGGATTCAGATAAAAGTGGCCTGTCTTGCTCTTTCTTGCTCTCCCTCTCAAACTATCCTATTCTCTTTCTGGGTCTGAATGGGGGCCGCGGGCCCAAAGAGCCACAGAGTGTTCTTTGTGAAGGGGGAGAAAGGCAGCTCTGATCCAGGGGGAAGTGGCTGCTGTGGGGGCCAACCCCTGTATTGTGCAGGGGGGCCTGGTTCCTTCGCTCCAGTTTATATTCACAAGCAAACACTTGCACAGACACACACACACACACACTCCTCTTCATATCCACAGTCTTTTGTGCCGGAGGGTCAAACACACATATTTGCGTACACATACAGAGCACGAACTGCAGGAAGCGGATCACAAAAGGTGCAGATCTAGAGCCCCCAGAGTGTGTGACCGTGTCTTTATGTGCTCATGAAAAGCACGTTTGTGTTCGCGGGAGGACGAGAAAACATGAAATTGAGAGAAATAGCATCAAGTCGAAAGTATTATACACTTCAACAGAAGCTCTTTACTATGGTGTGTGTTGGCAAGAATCTGGCGATGTGTGTGAAGTATCAAAATATTGTTGTGGTATTGTCCAAATACTTGACTCTGGTGTTGCAAAATGTAACCAAAATAAGTCCAGACATCAGCTTTAGAAGCTGCTGGAGTCGAATGTATCCTCTCGACCTCAGTCATTGCCAGGATTACATTTTTTCCTTCAGCTGCGGACGACATAATAACAGCTGCCATTTAGCAATCTAAATCAATTATTTTATTTGTTTACTGTATCCTCCTGTCCTCAGTCATTGCCAGGATTTCATTTTTCCTTCAGCTGCGGACTACCTAATGACAGCTACCATCTAGCAATCTAAATCAATTATTTTATTTATTTACTGTATCCTCTCGTCCTCAGTCATTGCCAGGATTACATTTTTTCCTTCAGCTGCGGACGACATAATAACAGCTGCCATCTAGCAATCTAAATCAATTATTTTTATTTATTTACTGTATCCTCCCGTCCTCAGTCATTGCCTGGATTTCATTTTTCCTTCAGCTGCGGACGACTTAATAAAAGCTGCCATCCAGCAATCTAAATCAATTATTTTATTTATCAACTGTATCCTCTCGTCCTCAGTCTTCGCCAGGATTACATTTTTTCCTTCAGCTGCGGACGACATAATAACAGCTGCCATCTAGCAATCAAAATCAATTATTTTATTTTTTTACTGTATCCTCTCGTCCTAAGTCTTCGCCAGGATTTACATTTTTCCTTCAACTGCGGGGGATATAATAACAGCTGCCATCTAGCAATCGAAATGAAATATGGAATTATTTAACTCATTTACTGTATCCTCTCGTCCTCAGTCATTGTCAGCTACTCCCGTGAATTCATTGTCTCTTTAGCCTCCTTTTTAGAAAATATTTATATCTTTTTAAGATATATATCAATTCAGTGCAGTTAAATATCATAGTAAAAACAAATATTGTGGTTTTATATACATTTCCATGCAAAAAATGTTTTCTTATGTAGTAGAATTAGTAGCACAACACAAGCAACAGGAGTGAAGAAGAAATTGTTTGGTGATTGTGTTGTAATCACTCTCCGACAAAGAGATTGAGGAATCCTTCAAAAATAATTGTGGATCCAGATGGTCCTTCCGAACACTTACAAAATGTAATCATGTGATCTTATAAGTACTGTGTGATATATCGTTGAATAAACCCTTCTGTTTAATAAAAGCATTAATAGAAATGATAGAATAGTCTCACCTGTCGCCCGTCAGACCTCCACAGCCCGTTGCTGGTCTTGGTGGGAGCAATGGTGACCACGGGAGGGGTTCCAGGAACGCTGTGGCCCCGTGAGTGGGCCAGAATGGGCCCTAGGGAAACCCGCTTCGGGGTTGTGACCGGTGAACTGTGGCTGGTCGCCGGGGAAGACACCGGGGATGATTCACTGCTGACGGCAGAACCTGAGTAGAGTCAGGGGGGGAGGAGAGGGTGAGTGACAGTCGAGCAGGCAGTAATGAACTGAGGCAGCTAATCAGATTCATAACATCCAGAAGAAAGCGCTCAAAAAGAACCTAAAAAAAGAAGCATCTGCGCATATTTAACCCCAATCAAGTGAATTTTAATTGCGGGACAAAAGGGTTTTGATGAGAAAACAAACGTCAAGGCGAGTGACGAAGAATGAACTGCTGGCTACAAAAGCCGATTTAACGACAGAACAGTTTCTTTAGATCTTCCAGATCAGCCGGGACCAGGGACGGTGTCGCCCCGGAGTGCTGATCCAGCAGCATCAGGCGGTAATTGTGTCGTGCTTTTTCAGCATCTCTGCACACGTTTGAAGGTGGAAAACACAGGAAAACAACTACGACAGTAGCTGAATAAACAAGACACAGTGAGGGACTAAGGTGGACTATTTTCGCAGGTTTGATGTCGCGAGGAAGGTTGTCTGATCGGATTTATATTCAAGGCGTGAGCTCTACAGTTAAATCAAGGTTAAAATGATTACTTTAGTAATAACACGCCACTTTTAGAATCACATTAGAATAAGAAGTCTGTCAGCATAATAACTCTAACTCTAATAACTTCAACTAGAATAGGATTGTTGGACCAAAAATAGATGTCACAGTTTGGTGGTGTGTCCTGAAATGCCATCTGGATCCACAACTCTTTTGAAGGAGTTGTGAAAAAGGTTTATATGTCTTTAGATAAGTTGCATTAGTCACTTTCTGAGGTGAATTAAAAATTGTATCCGACCAAATCCAGAAACTTTAGGAAAGAGTAAAACTATTCTGGGACAATTTGAACAGCCAAAATAACTGGATTTAGGGTCAAAACCTGACTAATAAAAGGAAGTAGATATTATATATATAAACATGCTTTCAACTCTGACAATTTACAGTCACATTGGTTAACGCCGAGTGGATCATTTTTTTACGAGGCCACATAAGGACGTTGAACCATTTGGTTGATGTGCTACATTAATCCTGATAATACCAGAGTAATTATAGGTGTTAAGGGTTAACAATCTGAAACAATATTAGTACAAGTACATCAACAAAATACAAAGAGTTTCTCTCAAGCTACTTGTGTACTTAAAGAATTTGGGATTTTTGGGCAAACAGGATGAATAGAAATGGAAAAGAATAATCAGGGGAGATATTTTGTGAAGAATTGTTGTATCATGTATCATATTTAAGGATTTAATAGTTTCTTTTTTTTTACATTATAAGACACCGGATCGATTCTTGATCCCCTTCCTTCGCATATTTGACAAAGTATTCGTCACTATCTCTTGACACTGAGATCAAGTGTTAATGCAGTTCATTTAGCAGGTACAGTTCATTTACCTAAAAAGATGCGACAGCCACCGTCACCAGGACTCTTTTCAACCTTTCTTTTCTTTTCGCGGAGAACAGGCCAGGTCAGGACAGGTAATCTCTACTCTCCTTGACATTTGAGTTGACAAATATGGGCAAGGCTTCGATAAACAGTTTTCCCTCTTGTCCCGGCGACAGCATCTAATCTTCCCATTCGATTGAAGTATGTCTCAAATCACTTTTTCGACGTCATCTCAAGAGAGAAATAAGTCCAAAAACAGGAACTACAGAAGTGTAACTATATGGCTCAGGATAAGTCACTAAACACTAAACAATAAAGTGGTCTTCAAGGAAATGCTTCTTCCTAACAACTCCCACTTGTTAACCAAAGAAGGAAGCGTCATCCTCCCATCAATTCTAAAAAAAAACAGTGTCCAGCTTAAAGGCACAAACGCGCCGCTCCTCACACTCTAGTTGGCAATGTAAGAAAGCAGAAAATAATGAGTGAAGGTGGTAAGTGAAAGCCGACGTGTAGCCGCGATGAAGATAAAGAGCTGCAGGGTAATGGAGAGAGCAAACAAGATGGAGAGCCGGGCAGAAGAAGGGGAGGAGGAGGAGGAGGAGGAGGAGGAATCGGAGAGACAGAGCTTGTTATAATTGGCTGTAATTAGATTCTCATTATCAGGAGATGAATGGAAACGAAATAGGGAGGAGATGGAGAGGAAGAGGTCAGAGGAGGTCACCTCTTATCCCACACCTTCATTAGAACACCAATGAGCCGCTGGAACACACACGGAGTACACACGACGCGCTCACAGACCATCTGAGATTTATTTTTTAAAGGATGAAAACAAACTAAATCAGGCATATCTTTGACGCTAAATTGATTTTAACTCCAAAGTAAGGACAGAAGACATTCAGGCAAATTCAATTAAAAAATAGATTATTTAGCTTAATTTACATAACACATTGTTTTACTCAGGAAGGCCTTTGTGGCTTAAACTGTTGCAGTGCTTTATGGGTACAAGAATGTAAGTCATATGTACGTTACTAGCCTTATCTGGAAGTCAGTTTGACACGTAGGATACAAATCTTTCACTTGATATCTTTAAAGACCAGAAATGTCACTGATAACATTTTTCAAAACCGCAAAATACGCTTTAAAAAGTGCTGATTTTGCAATATTAGAAAAGCTCCTACAGTGGTAGTTACTAAGAGTTATTTAGAGGCAAAATAAAAAAAAAGCTTTTCAAAGAAACCGACGCACAAGCACTACTTCACACAAAGCTTGCTGTGTGATTTATTTCACTCCTCATACTCTTCAGGAACCAAGGTCTATCCCATATGTTGGTCATGTTAGCTTTGGAGGGAAGATACTTTTCAGATTTTCATGGAGTTAAAAAGAAGACAAGCTTGCTTTTTTGATGCAATCCAGCCTTAACCTCAAGTGTTTTTTACTTGAGTTTGAAACCACTGGTTAAGTTTCTTGCATTATATTTTGAAAATAATTTGGGTTTTTAGGTTTTGTGAGCCAGGCTGATGAAAAAATAGGATTTGTTAGATCAAGGTTTGGCTTTCATGGTTGAAAGTCCTAGTTGTTGTGTTTGAGTCCATGCATGCTAGCTCAGCTTCACTTCTGTGCTTAAGCTAGGCAAACACAAACGCTTTGAACAGTGTAAACATGACTCCTTTTTTTTTTTGATCTCCCTGGTCGAGGGTCTTGTCTTGGTCTCTGGTTCTCTTTATCTCGCCCAGTATTGGGCGGTAATACGTGGTCTCGAAGCATAATGCTTTTTCCTAACCCTCTTAAGGATATGCTGATATATATTGTACATATATTGTATATACTTTTTATTTATTTGTCTCAATCTCTGTCTGGTCTCATCTGGAAAAGTTTTGGTTGGGTATTTACACATTGTGGTCTTGGTCTAAGGCGGTCTTATCCACAAGTCTAGTATCTATCAAAACATAGTAGTACCCTGAAGGCATATTATCTTGTTTCCCTCCAAAATAAAAAGGAGTTTCAACGGAAAACTTAGGCAATGAAATCCAATATGTCACCTTTTATTAAGATTATTAATGACACATGTGCCCACATTATCATATTATTGGATTATTCCTGTGCGTCCAGGTAGCCGCCGTTGAAGCAGGTGTCTCTGAGGACCACCGCGAGACCTCAGGCCATCAAAGTGCAGGCGGCGCACTCGCAACCCCCTTTTTCTTCATCCAACACAAATATCAGCAGTTTTCAGGGGAGCTCATTATAGAAGAGCGGTTGCATCAGCTCCAACTCACCTCTCGGATCTTCTGCCTGTTTGGCCAGTTTACGGAGGGCAGCGGCGAAGCCAGAGTTTCCAGACTGAGCCGTGTTCCCATTGGTTAGTGGGCTGATGGGGGTAACGGTGGCGGTGGTGCGGGTTGCCGTGGAGATCATTCCTATTGATGATGATTTGTTGGACTCATGGTTCATACCTGAGGGGGAACAATGGGGTAGAAGAAGAAGAAAAAGCGGTCAGAATGACATGAATGAACATCCTCCTACACCAGCACTCGAGAGACACTTTTTATGCTTTTGTGTCTCGGGCGTCACGGCGAGCGTGTGCATGCGTAGGGTCAGCCACCGCCAGCGCGCAGAACAGAGCGAGAGGAGCTGTGTCAAACAGAGCAGTGACCCTAATAGCAAATCACGCACATGAGCGCACACATGTCCATTTCCTCAAGGGACCCCAGCCAGCACATCTTAAGACCCCGGGAGTGTCTGCACACGCACTGTGTTGCTGCGTTTTTTTTTTTTAAAGCACACACAAACACACACACAACACGGCGGCGGAGGTGTAAACGTGTCTATCAACCGGGGCGGGCGAGATATATATATGGTCGCCCTCTCCCCGACTCCTTTTACCCCCTCGTGACCTACTAATGTTAATTACCGCTGGAATTAGCCGGCAGACCCCCACCACCACACTTCACCGATGACCTCATTACTATGACAATACACACACTTGACCATTCACATGAAAAAAACGACTCTTTAAATCCAAACATAGTTTATCGTTCAGAACATTGAGAAATCAAATGTAGGATGATTTCATTGAATAGTTTTATTGAAGGAAAGTTTGTGAAGCTATAAAATGTTAATATAAACACTTAATGCTAATAACAGTAAAGTGTTCACCGCAGAGATCATTAATAAAAAGGTGATAAAAAAAACAAAAAATGTGTGTTTGTGTGTTTAGACGTGTGTGTGTGTGTGCTGAGCCCAGCAGTCAAGTGGAGATATGATAAGACACTTTCTATCGACTCCCTCTCTCTCTCCCTCTCTCTCTCCCTCTCTCTCTCTCTCTCTCCTCTACTCACTCACTTCTTTCTCGACTTCCTTCCTTCCCCTCCCTCACCCCCCGACTCTCTCCTTCATTTATCTCCGGCGTGCTGAAGCTTCACTTAACAAAGCCAACACATATCATCTCCCCTCTTCTTTTTTTCTTTCTTCCCTTTTTCGCAAAAACAATCGTCTGTTTCCCCCCCCAGACTCACAGGTACCGGATGTGTAACACACACACACACACACACAAACACACACACGAAGCATGTGTCCACAATTCAAACATGCAAACACTCACCCTCCTGCTCACTCTCCCTTCTTCTTCTCGTCGTCTTTCTGCTCCTCTGTGAGTCTCTCTCTTCCTCTCAGCCTTGCAGCTGCTATATGATCACGTGACCTCTTTTCTATCCCTTCACCTCCCCCCCCACACCCACCCACCCTCATCCACTGCCCCCCCTCCTCCTCCTCCTCCTCTCTCTCATCACACCCCTCCCATTCCTATCTTTCTATTACTCCCTCCATCCCACCTCCTCCCCTGCCACTCTTCATATCCTCCTCTCCTTCGCTGTCCCTTCTCTCCATCTCAAACTGTGCTCTCTGTCGTTTTCTTTTCGCTCTTCATTATTCATCTTTCCTCCTTTGGCTCGCACTCGCGAGAGGGTGGCGGCGGCGGCGTGATGGGGGGAGTGGGAGAGGGAGGGAGGGTGCTGACGGAGAGAGAGAGAGGGGGTGTGTGTGTGTGTGTTGGGAGGAGGGGGCGGGAGAGAGGGGTCGATGTGGGTAGCGCTTACCCTCCATCCATCACTCTATCTCTCCCCGCTAGTCCTTCCTGTCTGCTCGGCCACAGGGTGAGGCAGGGGGGTGGGGGGGGAGGTTTCTGACAGTGACCCTTCACCTCTCGCCTCTGACCCCCCCAACCGCCCCCGCCTCAGACAGCAGGAGGTTGGAGGAGGAAACATCAGAGCCGAAACACAAATAAAGACATTAACTCCCCACAGCGATGTTGCTTTTTAAAGGTGATGAGTGAGCAGTTCTGGAAGTGTTCGCATCCAAAGTGTTAAATATTAGTTAAGCCTAATCATTGCTTTTTTTTATTTTCTCTTTTTTTTTTTTAACTCTACGTAAACATAGTCATCAATATTGACACACCGAGCTTTAAAATACGCCTTCGCACATCACACGCTTCTCTAAAGCACGATCTTCCTCTCTCTTTGCGCTTGATGGATCTACTGACTCCTTTAAGAAACATCTTAAGACGTTTCTATTTGTTCAGGCTTTTCCTTGAATTTCTCGAACTCATGTGTTGTTCTCAGTATTATCTTGATCTTTAAAGTATGTTCTTTTTTGAGTATTGTTTTGATTGTTTAAGCGCTTTGTGACCCTGGTCTCGAAAAGCGCTATATAAATAAATATTACTTACTTACTTACTTACTTACTTCTTTGAGTCTGATCTGTATGTTGGCGCCGTTTTTTTTACCATTTGTGTTGTTTTGTTGTTTTTTTCCATCTCCAAAAATCAAAATATAGAAACTGGGTTTGAATACAGACTAAATGACGACTGGCTTCAAAAAAATACTCGCTTTCCAATGCTGAATCGCTGTAGAAAGTTCAGGTCAAACAGGTTTGTTATGAGGTTGTCTTGAGTTCCTCAAGAGCCCTCAGGGGCCACATTTTATACAGTGACTGTTGAGAGGGGCCACACAGCAAAAATAAAGGTGCAACAATAAATAACCAAAATAATAAAGCTACAAAAACAAATTGAATAAAATCAAGATAAATAGGGTACAAATGTTCTTTTATATATTCATTTTTTAATCAAGATTGTTAGAATATTCACTATGCTATTAACGAGCAATAAATACTCGTAAAAATTACAAAAAAGGCTCATATTTAGTATTTAATTTGTAAAAAATATAAGAAAACTACTAAATAAAATCATTAGTTTCTAGTAGATTATTAAACGTACGAGGGCCACATAAATGCAGTAACAGGACCGTATGAGCCACGCTACTACAGGTCAGCTCAACAGTGAGTTTAAGAGAATTATTTTTAGCTTCTGAGCCAAGTCCAAATGGAAAACCCAGGTTTTCTATCGGCAGAAGAGAGGGCAGGAACCAGAGTATTAGTTTATTATAATAAATCAAGCCAGGTCTAATGAGGGGGGACCGAGAGCAGTGAACAGTGTCGAGCTATGAACCTGGAAAAACCACAGGAGCTGGAAGTTTTCTTTCTACGAAGAATCAACTGATATTGTCGTGGAAATATTGACGGGAGGAAACAACCACATACGGATCGTAAAATAACATGAAAAAGTGAAAAAAATAGAATATCTGAACCCAAAACGGTTGTGAAAAACTCGTAAGGCTTACAAGCAACCCGTAAGGTGGGTGTTTTTTTTTCTATTTTGTGTTTGTGTATTTAATTAATTGCGAGTAATTCCTGTGTGTGAAGTGAAGTGAAGTGTCAATAGCCCTGTGAATAACTCGCCGTCAATCCGGCGTTGCTGTTCAGGATGCCATATTTGCTTCATTAGCCTGTGACCTTCAGCTGTTTTTGGTCCGCCTTTGCATCAACGTGTGAAGCAGCAGGGATCAACAAGCAAGACACGAGTCTCCGAGGGGGGTCTTTGGCTAAAACCTATGAGACGAGTCCAGCGTCACCTTCAGTGATCAAATCACTGCCACCAGGTTAAATGTGTTTCCTTTAGAAATTAGCACATTTGCACCATGAAGGTTAAACCTGTTGAGTCAGGGTTAGGACGGACTTAATATTCTTTATTTTAATAAAACATTTTACCATCATAACCATTAAGGTTTAGACAAAAAATAGATCAAATGATGTCGATTGTATTATTGCTGAAGGGAAATATATCCTCTTCCTTAATAATTCACTTTAAAAATGAATATATATATATATATTTAGTTTGAATTGACTATACATTATATATTACAATGTTATATTTGGTATCAATTGACAACTTTAACATATTTATTAATATAGAGGACACTTTAGTTCCATCTTTGGATTCAGTTATATATTGATCCTTTTACAAAAATCGTTTTTTTATCTTTTCTCCAGGGGGTTTTTACAAAAATATTAACATTTTCGATGAAAATAAATGAAGGTAAATGTTTTAACTGAAGGCCAGTCACCAAATTTCAAAGCTCTCTTCACATTGCTGTATGATGTGAAGACCGACACCCCGATAAACCGACAAACCAAATCTTAAAATAGAATTCAAGTCTAACCACACACACACAACAAGAGTGTACACACGGTTTGTAACCATAGTGGGGGGGTGTGTGTGTGGGGGGATTCTGCATCGTCAGCTCATTAAAACAGCCTTAGTGCGTGTGTGAACTCCTGCTTTTGTGTGTGTGAGTGCATGCAAGCATGCGTGTCTGTGTGTGTGTGTACATGCTCAGAAAAGGGTCATTAGGAAGTAACAAGAGGTTGGAACACACAACCTTCTCATTAACCCTCATCACATTGGCATGTCTGAGACAGTGTGTGTGTTAACACACTGACATGAAATTGACCGACCGTGTTTATGTTAATTAACAATTACCGACAAGTAACTAGTATTTACCAAAACTGTGTGTGATTTAAGGATTCAGGAGTTTCTACCGCAGCGGATTTAAGTGCGTTTTCTTTCAACTCAGGACGAGTGCACTGTTGTCTACTAGCTAAGCTAGCGAGTGTAGCTTATAGCTTGACATTTACTTTACATTAATAACTACATTAAACAACTACTATTAATAGCAAATAAATCACATTAAATCCAAGGTATTTATGTGACGTCGCTTAAAGAAACTGTGTCTTTGTAATGATCCATGTTAGTTTATCTGTTGTTTTGAAAACATATTTTTATTGATTTTAAAGCATAAGGACAAACATTAAAAAAAGTTAAAATACCAAGAAAGATCCCACCCTGCACCCGTGTAAGAAACTTTTCCCATAATAACCTCCCCACCCCCTCTTCACATTCATTGTTAAAAATTAAAAATAATACAAATAATAATACTGGTAAAACATTTGTATAAAAGAAATTGACAATGTTTTTGTTTTTTAAACTTCAAATTATATTTTTACTCTAAAAAGGACAATGTAAAGATTATAATTCTACTAATTTAATTATTTAACTATTTATTATGAATTATTTGGTTAAAAGAAAATGAGATTTCTTTTAATATTTCTTATAATAATAATCTACTTTCTTGACAAAAACCTCCAAGTTCTTGCTTATAAATTGACATTGAAACATGCATTTTGTTCTAAAAAAAAAACATTATTCAAGACACATTTTCAAGACACTGTGTAATATACTGTAAAAGAAAGAGACCAATTTGTAGTAATGAGCTGTAAAGCAAAGCATGTTTAACAAATCAACCCAGAGCTGAGATAAGCACAGGTTTGGGTGTCCTCACGGCCGCAGAAAAAGACAAAGAGGAAAAGTAGCCAAATGTTTTACAGCCTCTTAAACTTGTCTGTAATAGCAGTCAGAGCGGCGTCAACACAGCAGTCTCCGGGGTGACTCCCGGGGCTGATAAATGGCTTTACTAGCTCCACTCACTCCGCAGCTCGCACTGAAACACTTAACACTTCCTTACAAACCATAAACAGCACACATGCCCTCCTGCTCGGGAGTCGTACTCGCGCACCGACACGACGGTGTGACACGACGTCCACAACAACCCGACTCGTCTTGTGTGAGGCCATCGCGGATAAACACGCCGTCAGCTGACGGAGAAGGAGTTTTGTGTGCATGTGACCCCTCGGGACCCGCCAGCCAGAAAACATTTATGGTGCTGAGATAAATGGAGCAGAAAACCACACTCAGTAATAAGGAACACCTCCAGCAGCAAGAACGAGGGGAAGAGTCAGAAGAGAGGAATTTGTAGTTGAGACTATCTTTCTATTGTCACGTTTCTTTAACTCGTCAAATATTACAACCATTGTTGTGTTTTGAGTGGTGGTTGTGTGTGTGTGTGTGTGTCCTGTGATGGACCTCATGCTCGCTAGAACAGGATCCATCCGCCTGCAACACTATATGTGTGTCACACTCCAGGCCAGGGGCCCAAATCATTGGTTTGTGGCCCACCATCTAGTTGTGTTCACGTCAAATTGACGCTGAATATTGATGTCAACAATTATACAATCATGATTCCGATAACTGTTAAACTGATCGTGAAGGAGTGGAACTTTGACAGGAGTGCTTTGGTGAAAGGGGGACAAACGGAGGGTTAATTGAGAAACATTTTGATTCCAAGAAAAGATAATATCAAAGTCAGAATCATACTTCCTGTAAAAGACAGTTTGGTAATCATAGATTTAGTTTATCAGGCATATTTACTCATTACTTATTGACTTATTTACAATATACATTTGTTTGTCCAATTGCTTTCGTTGCTATTTACTGATGCATACTTCATTTCTGTAAAAAGAGAAATCACAGTAATAATTCTATTAAAGCGATTTTATGTGATTTGAAGTAGAGCGACGCCACTGGACTAAAGTGGTAGTGTTTAGCCCGACGGGAGACCACATTTCCCATGAGCACTCACTAAACGTCGCAAAAGTTGACATGTCCCGGTTTGCTACAGTTGGACGAATTTTCTGTTTTAGACTTCCATTGATAAATGAAGGATGAATATCGATCGTAATGAATCAGATTCTGGATAATTAAATATGCGTGATATCTAGCATGTTCACACCATCTCCAAGAACTTTTTCAGTGAAAATAAAAATCACACAAAACACCTCAAGTTACGGTAAATGAGTCATTCAACTAGTTTTAAAATTGATTTGTCATCACAAGTTATTTTAGTACAAAAATATTAAAGGTTCCCAAAACTACCTAGAGCTGCTTCAATCGGATTATCTTCAATTCCAAAATATGCTCCAAGTCATTTCAGTTTTATCGCCTCCATCAAGGAGGTGGTTGTGAAAATAATAACTATAAACAAACATTTCCAAGTGTTATGAAGGACCATCCGGATCCACCATTATTTGCGAAGGATTCATCAGTCTGTGTCGGAGCAAGTTTTGTGATGCTGCTAGGGCTCCCTTGAAAAAGAGGTTTTTAATCTCAATGGGACATTTCCTGGTTAAATAAAGATTTAATACAAATACAATTAAAAGGGGAGGCAAGAAAAAATGGATACACGGAAATATCAATATGTTATTTTTCACAATAGTGCATTCAGTACTATATCTATATTTACTATATATATATATATATATATATATAAATAAATAAAGGAGGCTAAAGTTAATTTCTTTATGTTAAGTACATTTCTGTATTAAACCGGCCATTAAATGGCAGCAGTTATTACGTCCTCCGCAGCTAAGGGAATTATTAATTCCTGGGAATGACTGAGGACGAGAGGATACAGTTAAAGATGATGTTTGGACATATTTTGGTTTCATTGCAAATAAAAGCAGTTATGACTTCTTCAAAAGTCATGTGGTCTGTAAATTCTTTAAAACTACAGTCAACTACTCGGAAAATACTACAAGTATGTCTTTGTTGCTGCAGTATTACAATATATTGTATTGTTGCCCCTGTATCTTGATATACATCATATTGCCAGGTTCTTGCTGGTACAGACCACTAAATGCTTCTGCCACCTGCTGTCCAATTAAGCTCATTTATATTAATTATATTTTAAATGTTATAAAAGGCATTGAACTGATAGTCTCGTGTCATTCTAATGTCAGAAATAATTAAGCTTATTAGTAAAAAATGTAACTTAATAATGACAGAACTTGTTCCTTGAGAGTACAATGAAAATGATCTACGGCATGACAAGGCAAAAAGAGTTGACGTCAGGTGTATGAAATATCTCCAGGAAGTTGAAAAGGCTGTTAGGAAAGACGATATCAGAAGAGGTATTTGAATAAACTCCCCCCTTTCCTTCTGCCACTCGCCTGCAGATATTCTCGCTGTGTGACCTCATCATGATCAATGCACTTGTCTACGAGCATTTTGTCACTATCAGTCAGATGCAGAGAGGAGATATAAATAGCTACTGTTTAGGGACCCTCACACTTTTGTTTATCCGCGCCCGCATTATCATTTCCTCGTGACAGTCTCCGGGCTCCTCGACTACATCTTTGTTTTCTCCCCATCGATCCCTTCCCGCGGCTCCGTCTCTCGCCGCTTTGATTCATCCACGACACCAAACCATAAAACACATCCACAGGATTCGGCGTAGTTTTGGACGCTTGTGACAGACTTGAGGGTCAAGTCGGGCAGACCGAGACTGTGACGGAACCGCGTGGCCCGGAGGCTGACTCGGCTCAGCAGGTGCCGCGGTGGCGAGTCCTGAACCATCTGAGCAAACACGAGGCAGGACAGCACACGCCGGCTGCACAAAGACAAGGATGCACGCAGGGGCAGGTGCTGGATCAAAACACCGTGCACCGGTGAAGACATCACAACTCACCGTAGCGTTAAAAAAAAAAAATGGATGCTTTATGGATTATTCCTGGTAAATGATGACCACACGGGAGGATGGAGGAGAGCAGGCCTCTGGCTTTGGCACTTTTATTGCCATCATCAGGTGGAGTGAGTCAGCTAGTGTACGCGCGGAGCAAAAATAATACACTTTGTGTCAGCGAATCATGCTCCTTCACTTTCGATCGGAGATGCAGATTTTTTGTTTGAGTAAACAAAAACATTATGACACAAACAAGCATTTTTACCCATGATGTGCTGCAACAGTTAAAGGTCACATTTGTAAAAACTATTCACTAGAATGTTTCAGAAAGGAAAAAAAACATATTCTGATTTTCTCAATAGATTAATAAGGTCATGCCAGAGATGAGATAACCCTTGTGTTATCTCAGGGTCAAGGTGACCCGAAGGCCAAGTCAAGGTGAACGACCTCCCTGGCTTCCAGAAATACACATGCAGTGGTGGAGGTTGTTCACCTTGATCCAGAGACACCACAAGGGATACCAGAAAAACATTTGCTTTCGGGGGCCTTTGGGTCACCTTGACCCAGATACAAAAAAAAAGTGTTAAAGCTTTGAGTCGATGGCTATTTCTCCACCACAAGTGTCCTCTGGGGTCACAAATGTACTTTAAATATGGTTCATAAACGAGTATAAACCATACGCATGAAGAGGATCTTCTACTGTATATATCTTAATTTTAGGTGTTTTTCTTGATGACCTAATGCCCATGTGACCTGTTCAAAAGGTAATCTGATTAAATATTGGTAATCTGATTTGATCGAATCTAGAAAATGGGTCGCTCAAATGGGAGAAAGGGATCCTAAATCGGATTGGATCATATAATCCGATTCTTGTTTTAATCAGCATCAAACCTTCAGTTTGTGAGGTTCGAAACTTGTCAGGATCTGGATAACTTTAACCCTCGTGTTATCTCTGGGGTCAAGGTGACCCGGTGGCCCGAAAACAAATGTGTTTGAGGTATCCCTTGTGTTGTTTCTGGGTGAAGGTGAACGACCTCCATCACTGAATATGTATTTAGAGAGCCAGAGAGGTCGTTCAGGTTTACACAAAGACAACACAAGGGTTAATTTAAAAAAAAAGAAGATCTTAACAGGGGGTAGGAATACAAGGTTGATTTAAGAATGGATATGTATGTTAATTTTTGAAATTGGTCAAATAAACAACCTGTATTATTTTTTTGTATATACTTTTGTTAAAATTTCGCATTTGAATTGTTTAACTGTTGCAGTGATAAAGTAGATAAAGTAGACAAAGTCTACCAATTAAACCTTTAAAATATAGTAAAAAGGATCTCAATTAATGAAATAATTAAAAAAAAGTCAGAGTTCAATAACAAGCAAACATGCTCAATTCAATACTTAAGTCATTCGTCACTGTATATTTATTTCTTGATTTGTCCTTCAAAACTGTGTATCTGCATCAGGGTGATCCAATACAACGCTGCTTTAAAAAAAAAAAAACTGGTATAAAAAGTAAGACGGATTTCTTAAAACAGGATTGCAAATTATGGCATTTCCAATATCTGGATCATTTTAATCCAGATTACATATTTTTAACAACGTAAAACACCAATTTGGATCACAGCACAATCCTCAAACAATATTCCAGTTGCCTTTACCTTTTTTCTTACTCCAATTTGTTAGTGTCTTCAACATATAAACAGTTTCTACGAAAGGTTTGTACGAAAGCTCGTGCCATTTCGAAACCTGAGCGGACCAGTGTTACGGGGTCCAATGTTAACCCCAGAATGACTGCAAGATACAGTTTAAGATGATCTCACTTTTACAGTACAATCCAAAAACCATGTGTTCTTATGTTATCTATACATATCTCTCTCTCTATGTAGGGGTGAATATAAGGTGCATGGAAGTGTGAGGAGCACAGATGAGATGATCTATATGCAGGTAATTAAAGAGATTGGAGGGTTTACTCAGCAACCCCTGCAGAGCAGCTGGTCCACGGCAGGTCAGCAGCAGCACATGGTGCACGGAGGTGTGTGTGTGTGTGTGTGCGCGCGTGCGCGTGCTGAACTCCACCTGCGGGTCTGTGTACACACACAAAGGAGAAGTGATCCGCTTGACTGCTGCTAATGCGCCCGGCGGCATCTATCTCAGCCAAACAATACACTCGCTGTTAAAGGTTCCGGATTAAAAAAAAAAAGAAGAGCGACTCCTTCAGCTCCCAAGGGTGCTGAGTGACAAGGACACCGGGTGACACACTCTTCCTGCCCGTTAAGTTTACCCGGAGCAAACAGCAGCGGGTGTTTGATCAGCGACAAGTTTGACAACATAAGATCCCCATTTACCTCGAGAAACATTTTCAGACGCCGCCGCACCTTGTGCAGGCAGATGCGTCATGTTCGCGGTAGACACCGGAAGTGGCAATTACCGCCGACAAAATAAAAGTATACAATCAGACGCCATATGTGGGGTTATTCCCAGGGAAACTGCGCGTTCATGTATGTTTGATGACGCAGCGGTAGCGATTTGATATCAACGAAGATGTTGCAATCATTTTATTTAATTTAAAATCCACGCGTTTTATTTGACAAGGTTCAACCGGAAGTGGCTTTGTAGTACTCCCCGTCAATCTGAACCAGTTTGATTACTTGCTAAATCAATCACACTATGCAATCTTGACGCTTTCAACGGTTAAAAACAACACAAGACGCCATCGGGGGAAGAAAAAACATGAGCGCAAACGAAAACTATCACAGCCGGGAATGTCGACAAGCGATGAAGTCCAACTGCGCCTCGTTGTCCCGAACACTAAAAGACTCGCATTCGGACTTGTTCGCGCATTCCTCGTTTCACTTCGGGTTCAAAAAAAAAATAAAGTGCACTTTCTTCCGAAAAACTTACCTCTGCGTGTGAGGAGCGAGCATGTCTGCGGGACTTACGTCAGAAGAAACAGTGTGATCGCCGGAAGACTGAAGCTGCGTGATGTTGGAGGAGAAGGACAACACTGTCCTCTGAGAGAGGGAGGTGAGAGAGAGAGAGAGAGAGAGAGAGAGAGAGAGAGAGAGAGAGGGAGGAGGAGGAGGAGATGAGTAGGGAGGGAGGGAGGGAGGGGAGCGAGCACCTGCTCCCTGGAGCTCCCAGGAGAGATGGAGGAGAGGGAAGAAGAAGATGTGGCCCCGGACTAGTGCTGATACCTCACAGCATGGACGCGTTTACTGTCCGCTGGAGACTGATCTGGTTCAAGTCAGCACAGGTTGATGTTCGCGAGATCATTTTATTTGTCTTGTTCTTTTGCCCTGTGGCTGCTGGATCAGGAAAACACTGCTGCTGCTGTCACTGGTACATGTAATAACCCCGGTCTGAATAAGACAATAGAGAATTTGTAAATAACTAAATACAAGTTGTTTTTTTTCAAGTCAGCTGGAACTGAAAAATATCTTGTGCTTTTTTTGTAAAGCTTCTTTGTGTTGACCGCTAAATAAATACAATGTTTATTATTTTTTACCATGATAGGGATCAGCAATAAAACAACTACCATGATTCAAGGTAGGGAATCAGCCCCAGGCTAAGCATCGTAAACAAAAAATGACCAGCAAAGCATTTTGGGGAGTTTTTAAGTGGTTTCCAGTGTTGTGTATCGACCCTTGAACGATGAGGAATTGAAAAAAAAACCATATTGTCGTCATAGTAGTTGGTCTTCATCGTATTCTGTTTTTTTTATAATGTATAATGTAATGTAAGAAATCCTTCAAAACTGTCCTGGATCCAGATGGAGTTACTGATCTCCACGTCTAACATTTAATCATCTGTTCCTTGTGAATTAAGTGATTAATGATACCAACAGATAACAGTGGACAAAGACATAATCTCGCTGGAGGAGATAAAAATGTAACGATCGATACAGGCTTGAATATTAAGAAGGAAAACACATTAACAACGACACTTTATTTACCCATCACATACTGTACGTTCAATGTCCCTCCAAAGTTCCTCGAAATAGGCAGATCTTACACTAAACTACTTATTTTTCCCTTCTTAGCACTGACCGGGTTATGGCTGAAATATGTTAAAATAAAAAGTAAAACTTTAATCTTTATTGCCCATTTTGCTGCTATCACGAGGATTCAACAGGAACTGGACAAGCCGGACGTGTTTGCTAAGATACCAAAAGAAAAGTAAAGACACTAAAGTCCTTGCTGGTGTCCGATCGACCTTCATATTTAATGACACAATGTTTGCAAAATGAATCAAGTACTACCAAACATAGGAACTGTGACAGGTAAGACCATATAAGGTTAACCTTTCACTCAAGGTAAGTGCAGTGAAAACACATGTTTGTGTTTACATCTACATGTTGTCTTTGACAGCAACAAGAAGGAGCTACTATGTTGACAAGCAGTGTTTGATTCAGTCGTTCACTGAACTTGTTAAAGTCTGATGAAGACGTTTTCCTGTTTTCCATTATGTTCTCACATCCAGATGATAAAACAGATGAAAGTGAACACAGGAGTCAAAATAAACTTCACACTCATCTCACACTGATAAATCATAATTTAAGATTTCCTTATTATAATCTATAATTAACTTTTAGTCTTTTATGAATGAAACTGATTTCTGCATTTGTCGCCCCCTATTGGTTGCTTATATAGACGCTTGTAAAATTAGTATAAATGAAAAGAAACGTGTATAATATATCGGTCTTGTTCAAATAGAAATTTCTATATTTGTAAAAATGAAAAACAACAATTAAAAAAATTGATTTGAAATGAAAGATTTTCCTGATTAAATGGGGGAAAAAAAAGGAAATGTATTTAATTTAATAAACAAGTGGACCAATCCTAATTCCAAGATATTCCCAGTCAGGTCTAAATTATTCCCAACATAAATATGTGGATGTAACATGAAAGAAAAATGTACACTTTCACACCTGATACATTTCTTTCCTAAGGTTGTTTTTCAGTTAACTATCACTTTAAAAACGAAAAAGAAAAACGTTGAATCTTCTTGACTCCAATTTTTATCTAAAGCGTTTCAATATCATCTACTGCGCCTTTAATTAGAATCACCTTCCCAGACCTGACTAGACGCTCAAATCCACCAAACATCATCCTGCACTTTAACAAACTGAGAATAAATCAAACTTTACTCTTGCGCTTCTGAAACTTGTGATTTATCACTGCAGCCAAAACACCTTGGCGATAAACATCATTGCTTCATTTTAATGAGCATTCATCTGTTGTCATCTGCTCCAGCGCGCTTAGCAACAGTAGCATTTGCTTCATTTAGTCAAATCTTTAAACGTCCCCCCCCCCCTCGGGCCCCTCTGTCTGTCTGTCAGTCTCCCTTCTTTTTTTTTATCTTCCATCTCTGCCTCCTCTCATCTCCTCAACAGCTGCTCCTTATTGCAGATATTAAACAGCTGCTTCACATCAATGTATGCGTCTCTACCTTGTCCGTTTCCCCTCGAAAAAATCCATCCCTCCTTATTTACCTTCTCAATCTTCCCCCTCTTGAAGTGTCCCCGAATTCACAGATTAGCGCCCCCTTGATTTCCCTCCGAGTATACGACGAGAATCACACGAAAGCAAGAGAAAGAGAGTGAGGCTCCTGTAATCCCTAAATCCCCGCGTGTTGTGTTCAAAACCTCCATTAGAGAGTCGACAACAATTGTGTGTGTGTGGATGGCTCGGTGTGTGTGTGTCTGCAGAGACACACGGCCCTACATGATTTATGGTTTTTGCCGTGCACAGGCGGACATGCAGTTTTCTCTGAGGTGGGTGTTTCACCTCCATCCTCTGTGACCTGCACAGGTTGTGTGTAGTGTTGTGCGTCAGTGATAAATGGTGAAATCCTCACATGTGCGGCTGCAGGTGCGGCGAGGATCCAAACCTCTGATCGAAACACATGCTGCTCTGTGTGGCTCCCAGGAGCTGTGTGTGTCTGCGTATGAGGTCAAGGCACACAGTGTGTTGTGTATTCCGCGTGTGCGACGCTGTCAAATCCCCCACTAGGCAGTGTGTAAAAGAGGCCAAGCGCACAGTCCATTATGAACTCTGGCTGTAATAGCTCTAGGAGTCTTCCTGCCTCTGGAGATCTGGTCATTAGCCTATTCCTCTCTGATAAATCACTCCATCCATCACACACACACACACACAGACGCTTGCGCATCACGGACACACACCTCTTCATCTTTGTCACCGGCTCATTTGTTTTTTTCTTTGCCGTAAAACGAAAAGAGTGTTTTGAAAGTCCACCGAATGCTGTGCAGATGTCTGTATTAATAGATGCGCCCGCTCGTATAAACACACACATGGTGTCCACACACATGGGCACACGCACACAGATGCTCATTGACGAAGGAAGCGCGGGTGTCGTATCAGCTATGAACGCCCGACTCTGATGAGGCTTCGTCTCCAGACCATAATGATGAGATTCTGCTGGAGAGGTACGACCGTCAGATGATGATGAACCACTGAGTGTTCGATTGACACGTTTCATGTATGTGGATGAGGTTTAATAAGACACAAGAGAGTACAACCCTCAAATATTATACTCGAGAAGAACTATTGTATCTCTGTTAAATCCTTTGTACACGTAATTTCACTCTGGTAAAATGTATTCAGCCTAACAGTACTCTTACTTAAGTAGATTTGTTTGCCTGAAAACCTACTCATGGAAAAGTACTATTGTTCTTATGAAGTATTACAGAAGCACAAGTTGTTTTTTTCCCACTTAAAAATATACTCATGTAAAGTACTCTTACACTACTAATATAGAGGTAAAAGTAAATTTGTTAGCTTAAAAATAAACTCATGTAAAATTACTAGTACTCTGCTACAATACTACAGGGCTAAACGTATATTTGTTAGCCTAAAAGAGTAATAGTACCCATGTAGGAGTATAATTACTCTGCGAAAATACTACAGGGCTAAACGTATATTTGTTAGCCTAAAAGACTAATAGTACTCATGAAAGAGTATTATTACTCTGCGAAAATACTACAGGGGTAAAAGTATATTTGTTAGTCTAAAAAACCAATAGTACCCATGTAAGAGTACTATCACTTTGCTACAATACTACAGGGCTAAACGTATATTTGTTAGCCTAAAAGAGTAATAGCACCCATGTAAGAGTATTATTACTCTGCAAAAATACTACAGGGGTGAAAGTAGATTTGTTAGCCTAAAAGGGTAATAGTACCCATGTAAGAGTACTCTTACTCTGCTAAAATACTACAGAAATAAAACTAGATTTGTTAGCCTATACAACTAATAGCACTCATGTAACAGTATTATTACTCTGCTAAATTTCTACAGGGGTAAAATTAGAAAAAGGTAAAGGTAAAGGTAGAAGAAAAAACTAGTACTCTGCTACAATACTACAGGGGTAAAAGTAGATTTGTTAGCCTAAACGATTAATAGTACCCATCTAAGAGTACTATTACTCTGCTAAAATACTACAGGGGTAAAGGTACATTTTCTAAGTACTTATGTAAGATTACTCTTACTCTGCTAAAACACTGCAGGGGAACACATGGATTAGTTAAGCCTAGAAATACATTCATGTAAAGTAATATTACTCTAAATAAATATTACAGAGGTACAAGAAGATTTTGCTTATTAAAATCTACGGATTTAAAAGTTATATTACTTTAATTAAATGTTACTTAGCCTAAGTAAATTGTTCTGAAAAATCTCATTATTCAAAAGTAGTATGTTTTATTTAAGTAATAAACATGAATTGACCTTAAAATCTACTCAAGTAAAATGAGTATTTCTATGTTGGGCTTTCACTTAACTTCAAGTAGGTTTATCATTCTGAGATGAAGATATACTGAATTCAAAGTATTATTGCTTCGATGGAATTAAAGTACAGTAAGTAAATAGTAAATAGACCTTCTCAAAATTGAACTAAAGTTAAAGTACTATTTCAATTAAAATTGCTATTACTCTGATGAAATTGTAGAAAAGATAAATGTAAAAGTAAGAGTATATTTACTGGTCTAAAATTCTACTCCAGTAAAAGAGCTATTTTTTTGAAGAATATTAAAAGGGTGAAGTTGATGTATTGCCATAAAAAGCTACAAAACAAAAGTATTCTTTCTTTTATCGAATTTAAATTTGTATTAATTTAAATTAAAAAGTTTGAATTAAAAAAACAAAAAAAAACAGGGTCGCTGAAAGTGCACTTCAAGGACAGAAGCAATGAGCACCAGTTGGCTCATGCACGCCCCCTTTGGTGTGGCAGAGTACTGCCTAACCCTGTGTATTTGTTTTTTTACTACAGTTGTGTCGCCAACAAAACTAAACATGTCCCTTACAAACATGAACCTCTAATGGTAACAGACACCAGCCACTTTATAAAGTAGTAATATTATATTGTCGACAGAGACACAGCAACAGGCTCACGCCGTGTATCGAACCAGTTTGTGATGTCTTCAGGTTTCACTTGTATTTCAACAGTAATTATGCAAGTTCAGTGTTTTTTAAATATATACATTTCATTCATTATTTGTACATTCATACATATGTATACATTTAAATGTATACATATTTACATACCTGGTCTAGAAAGGCGCTATATAAATAGAGATTATTATTATTATTATTATATCAAAATAGGATTATTTTCTAAAAACGACTCACGTAAAAGCTAAAAGGAGTTTGTGTTACTTGTGTTACATGTAATGTATTACTCCCCCCCCCCACCTCTGCCACACTTTTGTTGACATGCACACACACCTTCAAAGTGCACATAGGTCCAGAGTAACCGGTGTGTAAACGACTCTTTCAGCACAGTTAGACAAAAGTATGCGCACAAACACTGCACACAAAGCAGATGAATTCCTGCGAGAGGGGATACCGGGGGACCTGAGGATGAAGACACATGGCAGAAGTAATGCTGTGGAGTCAGCCACTCTGTCCTCGGGCAAAACATACAAACCCTTCCACACACACACACACACTGCAGACACACACACCATAAAGATAAGCACTAATCCTGTTTATTACCTTCTCCCTCTCTGCTTTCTCCTTTTCTGCATTTTATCTCTCTCTCTCTCTCTCTCTGTCTCTCTCTCAGCCTCACTCGCAGATTTATTCCTTTCTTTCTTTCTGTCACACACACACACACACACACACATGCCTGCACGCACCTCCACACACACCATGTCAGTTTACTCCTGTGATGTTTGTTGGCCCGCGGGCTGAGATGAGGAAGCAGGGAGGGGAGTGCTAATGTTCGCTGTTCTTTTCCAGCTCTTCTTTTCTTCACGTCCAGCAGTGAGCACTACCTTCTCTTTGTCTGCTGCTGTGGCCTCCTTCTGTGGGATCTGTTCCTCAAACTTTGGATTTGACGCTCTTTATACTCGCAATTTTGTGTTCACTCTTAGGTGCAAAAACTGCTGATTTTTATGCCTCTTTTTCAAGGGTGGGAATGAATTGAGTACGGCATTACAGGAGTGCCAAAATGATAAACAATAAATTAACAAATACATCATAAATATTACTTGAATCATCATCTTTAAGCATAAACACAGAGAGAAATACATGCTTAAATGAAAAAGATCCTGTCGTTTGTTTGGCCACACATTTAAAACATTTTACTTTGTATTTATTTTTCATTATTCTTGAATGGTTTTATTTTTAATATAGCTTGTCAATGTTATTATTTTTTCCTTCTTTTCATCCATAATTTGTTTCATCCATTACATATTTTTTATGATGATTTATATGTACTGTATATAAAATGTAGAGAATGAATCAATTGAGAGAATTGTATTTGTAAAGTGCCTCTCACAGACCACAGAACAACAAAACAACACACGTGTAAAAAATACAATTTAAAAACGTTAACAGTTGATATTAACCAGTAACTCAAAAGGGGGCCTGTTGTCAGGGGCCATTGCGCTAAAAATGAAAGGTAAAGAGCTTTTAAATATAAAATAAAAATAACTGAAAATGTAAAAATGATGTCAGCAATAATAATATACTATATTAGACTTAGACTTAGACTTAGACTTAGACTGCACTTTATTGATCCCTTTGAGAATACACTCTCAGGGAAATTTCTGTTTTCCAGTAGCACAGAAGGAATAGAGAAAAACCAAAAAGCACACAGAAGAGGACGATAGCATTAAATAACAAAACAGTAACTGAATATAACGACAGTATAAACAAAATAAAAATATAAATAAAATAAAATAAACTCAACAAAGTGACTTTATGTTATTTCAAATGAAAGTGTCAGAGTGTTGTTAATCCACTGTGAATCATAAAAGAGTGATGGACAGACATCTAAATCTAATATCTGCAATTTATTTAAGGTTTTATTTAGAGTTGAAAGGTCAAAATTGTGAGGAGATGCTTCCACATGGGGTTATATAAATACAGTTCTCAGAGAGAAATGTCCATTCTGCAGAAGGTCTGCCCTAAGCACAAGCAATAAGTGTCATATATTTACAACAATTTCTACACCAGCACTTTCTTTTTAAGTGACAAAGTCACCTTTTTTGGAGTTACGAAAGCTTAAATGTATTTTTTCCAATGCATTTCAATTAAAACTTCATATTTTGTTTAATAATTTGCTGGTTTGTTCTTCACACCCAAGCATGAGGGTCAAAAGTCTACGTAATTAATATGTAAAGTCGGTGTGTTTGTATGTATTTTAAACCGCCTTCGGATCACTTGTATTCAGTGTCGACACGGTAACACTTGTTACTGTAGTCTTTGAACACACAAAACTTCCTGGTTCGACTGGTTTTGTGATTAACATTCTAAATAAAGTGTGCAAGTAGGTGATTTTAGCCTGAAGAAACATCTACAAAACGTTAAGTCATGTTTGACTGTCTTTCACATTTAACCGATGTCTTGCTGATCACACCGTGTTTGCTTTGCCCCTCCAGTCGCATGTTTTCCTGGTTATATATTTAATAAAACGTTGAAAAAAACATGGATGAATATACAAGATACATGTAATGAAGACCACATTTAAATGTCGCAAACACACAACATTAGCAAACGTCTTTCAACTGTTAGCAAACAGTTACAAACTCGCTGAGATCATGTTTTAAATTATGAATAATCAAACATATTATTCAGTATTATTTACCTACTTTTAGTGTCATGGATATCTCGGGTTTATTTGACACAAATGTTTACACGCATTTATGACCTGTTGATGTTTGAAAGTGTCCGGTTTGACGAGACAAGAAGATGCTAAACATGCTAATCAAACATGCTAACTAAGCTAACAACATGGCCGAATTCTGGCTGTTAGTAGGTATGTATGTATGGTCTGGATATCGCAGTGGTCTCTCCGTGCCTTTGACTTTTGATCTCCCCGTTCAACTGCATTCGCGTTGTTTTCGTCACCAACAACTGAGGAGCTTGCCAAGGAGATGTAAGCAGGACGGAGCAACAACAAAAACAACGACAGCAGATGACAAAAGGAATTGGGCCTAGCATGGAGCCTTGCGGTACGCCTGACAGCAATTTTGTCAAACCAGACACGGAAATCGAACATTGATGACGTAAAACACAAGTCCTAGTTTATCAACACTATCAACATTTTGGGATTGATCAATTACAAGCACCACAAATCTCAAGTTTTCACTCGAATCAATTCATTTTTTTTAATTTTTACAAAAATACCTAATGTTAGCTCAGTGCCAAAGTAACAGATCCTTGCTCTAAATACACCAACATGTATTGTAATGTAATGTAATGTCAAGTCTGAACTTGACCATAGCAAGTTGAATCCTCCGTCTTAACCTGCCCTATGTGTCCTTGTCACTCCTTCACTCTTCTTCACCTCTTTTTAAAACATCCATAAACCTCAACCTTTGTCTATCTCTTCTTCATCTTTAACATTTCCCCCCGAAGTTAACCTCTGTCTTTCCTCTCAATGTGTCCAAACCACTGACCTACTTCAACCTTTCCAGCATGTTTGATAAAAGAAGGAGAGTAGATGCAAGTTTCATTTCAAATGAGACACAAAACGTTTTCGATTTAAAAAAAAAGAGATTTTGGATGTTTATAAAAGGAAAAGAGGAGGATGTATCAGGGAGCGAAGGGGGCGCACCAGCCCAGAGACAGACACCACCCAGTTCAACTCTCCCCTCATTTCCTCTCCGGTGTTGCTCCTTCTCTCCATCCACCCGTCTCCAGATGGGCGGCGGAGAGCAGCAGCTTGCAGTGGTCAGGCCAATTATTTACATAATCATGATCTTCTACTTAACCACATGATCCCGTACCTGAGCGCGGCCAATTAAAGCCGCCATCATTATGCAGATTATGCAAATACAGGCAGAAGCAGAACGAGGTGATGCAAGATCACACGTGAGCAAACATGGAGCTACACACACCTCCAGTGTGTGTGAGTTTGTGTGTGTGTGTGTGTGTGTGTGTGTGTGTGTGTGTGTGTGTGTGTGTGTGTGTGTGTGTGTGTCTGCTCGCTGTGCTTATGAGGTGTGACATGTTTGGCAGCTCTGTGACTTGTCGTGTGGATCACCAAGTCTGACTCCAGGTGTAGGTGTCTGGCATAGTACGGCATCACAGGAGGGACAAGATGATGAAAATGAAGAAAAAACAGATACTTATCATAGAAACACCATCTAAATTAGTTCATTTTATCAAACATAAACACAGCAATAAATAAATGATCAGGTAGATTTGTTTGGCAACACATTTTATTATGTATTTATTTGCTTATTGCTTATTGCTTTATTTTGATATAATTTGTTAACATAATACTTTTTTTTTCTTATTGTGAACGTTTTTCTTTTCATAATATAAAGGAGTTTAAAGTTTTTTATATATATATATATATAATTATTTTAATTTTTTCACATTTAATACAAATCTAAACTTAACAAAAGTTAATATATATATATACAAGCTGCTATACATATATATATATATATATATATATATATATATATATATATATGTAATTTATGGCAGCAAAAAATACAAATAAAGAAACTTTCACTTTTAAAGTGCCTTATTTTAATATCTTAATAAGTTGTTTTATTGTATGAATTCATCTTGTTTTATGTTGTTTTACTATTGTGCTGTTTTTAAAGATGTTTTATAGTTAATTAAATAAAATGATTGTTATATTGGGAAACAAGTTGTAATTAATTAACAAACGTTTTTTTAATATACATAAACTATTTTAATATATACTAAAGGATACTAAAATTACTTCCAGTGTGTGGATTTGTGTGTGGGAGTGTGTAGTGCAGGTGGCAGACAATGTATTACAACTGACTTAACAACCACCTTATATGTGTGTTTGTGTGTGAGTGTGTGTGTTGTTTGTGTATGGGTGTGTCTTTTTTTTAAATCCGCCTGTTTGCAAGAGCCAGTTGTCATGCATAGTGAGTAAGTGTGTGAATAAGTGTGTTAAAAAAAAGGACATTGTAGTCTGTATTACACACACACACACACACACGCACCTACACAAGCACACGCACCTACACACACACACACACGCTCAATCAATTACGTGTTGACATGGTTCATGAACATGCAGATGGTGCAGGACCAGCAGGGGCAAACGACTAATGTGAGGAGACTCTCACTAAACCTCACCTCGTGTGTGTGTTTGTGTGTTGATGTGCGATTGATCTGAACTTGTACCTAAGATAATAATGCTCCTTATCTTAAAGCGAGCTGTGTGTTGCGATATAAGTGTTTGTGAGTTTTTTTCTGTGACTTCTTTTGTTTGTCTGAGCAGCTCAGGGGAAGTGTTTGTGCATGCGTGTGTGCGACTTGTTATCACCTCGGGTTAAAATCTGCTGGCATTTATCCTAATATGCCCAAGTCTGCGAGCAAACAGGCGTTGCATGTGTGTGTGTGTGTGGTTGTGTGTGTGTGTGAGCTGAATTAATGTTCTCACATCAAAGCATTTGAACATGAACTGCAAATTCATTCAGTGTGTGATTCGTGTGAGTTTTAGTGTTTGTTTTTTTGTGTTTAATTTATGAAAAGTCATGATGTACGCCTTGACCATAGTTTTACACACCGCCCCATAACACTAGGTTGTAGCTTTTACAAAGACCCTGTTATTGTGAGTCACATCATTGACGGAGTACGATTTTCTTTGCAAGAGCCAAGGTCCCAAGCAAGTCCCCACACAATTTTATATGATTTGGAAGTTATGTTGGTCCCTTTAAGCTTGAACTTAACCGTATGTGAAAAATCATTTCATTTATTTATTTATCTTAACCAACTTAACTTATATCAAATGGAGGGAATTCTGAATCGAATGTTATACATGTTAACTTAGCGAGTTGATAAAAGTGAAAAACACATTCTGTCAAATAAAATTTAATTTTTAAAAAAGTGTATATTTTCCCTTTTTAAATTCAGGAAATTTTCATTTCTATCACGTAAATGTCTTCAATATCTCTATTAATTATTATAAAAACAATACGCATTACTGACACAGGCTTCACTCTGAGTCTCTGACCAATGACTGAGGAAGTTTTGTTTTATGATAAATCAAAATATAAATACTACTCGTGAGTCAAAAAATGTAATGTTGAAGTATGAAATACCAACATAAATTATATCAGAAACAATAGTGACCATAATTGTAACAACATTGAGAGAACACTAAGATTGTAAAAAACACAATTAACAATGTCAAAAATACAGTAATATCTACAAAAAAAACATAAATAAATGATTAAACAGGCCTTGATTTGTCCATTAGGGAAACAAAACCAATGACTTTCACCACAGAATATACAGGTTTGTGAGAGTTTCTGGTCGAGGTGTTTTATCGATAAATGATCTGAGCGGTTGTTTGTGTTTCCGTGCACGCCGTGAGAACTCTCAGTCTCGTCTCTAACAGACTTGATGTCCTACACAAAGTCACCGCGGCTCCAGACTCGTGGCGAAGTAAAGAAGTGATCAAACAGCAGCAGCAGCCTTCACTAATCCTCTCTGTTGAAATAGTATTTCTGATCATCTGCTGCTGAGATACAAAAAAAAATATGTTGAGTTATCTCGAACCCCGAGGAGAAATGTGGTCATGTGTGGTTGTGTGTTGGTGTGACACCCGCCATAAATCACCAGCACCAGTGTCCTTGTAGCTCTAACACGTATCATGGAAATCAATACAGAGGTCAAGTCGAACAGGGTTACCAACCCCCCGAAAGCACCGCGGCAGCCGATAAATATGGCAGGCTAATACACACGTCAACAAAAACTGCTTTCACACTCCATCGATTCACCCCTTGATAGTGTGTGTGTGTGCGTGGACAGCAGCGAGAATGTCACTGAGCGTGTGCGGAGTTGAGTGTTTGACCTGCGACCCGAAGACGAGCCGTCTATTGTCGATCGATATCCACCAGTTGTGTAGAAACATCGATAAACTGAATAATGATTACAAAGTATGAGATGAAGTGAAGTTATTTGTTGATTGTTGTCATGTTAGCATACACATGTGTAGCTTTAAAACTAGATTTAATTTAGTTTACTGTTCATTACTCTTAAACAAACCTTGGTTTACTGCACTTATTATTAAAGGATGCGTGACTTAAACGGATGAAAGTCGAGTAAAAAGCAGCTTTCAGTGCATCATTTTCACACAAAGTAATACTGACAGAACACAACACAATTTAATAATTCAACACGTTCAAAGTGAAGCTGACATTTTAAATATCATATTTTATATTTTGCAACGAAAGTTCACTTCATTTTAATTGTAGAAAACATGAACAGTGTACAGTCAAATAGTGGGTTTTGTACTTACTTTTTTTTGTACTTACTTAATTATTTATTTTACTTAAAGGGGAAATAAAAGAATAATGATATTAAAAAAATGTAAATGATTTCATTGTTTAGAGTTTAGTGTCCAATAATAGTTTGTTTTCAAGTTATTTTTCACATTGTGAGATCAAGCTTTGAGGGGTAAAAATATAAACAGTATACAGTATAAATATTAATTTAGCAGTAAAAATAAATATAATTATTATTCATTGTATTCTGTGAATAATTAAGAGAGCTCCTTGGCCGGGGTATGCGCCATTTCAGTGCTTAAATAAATAATTATAAATGGTTGCTTTTTTTCTAAATAAATATACAGTATAACATGATGCACAAGACTTTATTTTTAAAAACAAGTTGTCGTATCCTGCAGAGGAGATGTTTGGATCGGGGTTGTTTTTTTTCATCATCATGTTACGCTGGAAAAATAGGTTCATTGTGTCTGATTGTTAACTCGTTGGCACAATGGAGGTCGTGTTTTGGACTGGTTCGTATTCCGTTGGGCTGGTTTTATGTTGTGTTTGGGCTGGAAACGACCGCTCAGATCTGGCAACCCTTTTTTTTCTGGAAGAGCTGGAAGCTTCAGTCTCTGTGGTCTCCTTCTGCTCGAGTCCTCACACTGTGACGTTTGGGAACATAAAACCATGTTTCTCCGAGCTTACATAGAAAAAATGAACAGCGTTTTTTTCAAAGAAGCTACACTTTGACTGGACTTTAAAAAAAAAAAGACGTTGTTGTCGTGTAAACAAAATGCCAAAATGAATAAAAATATCTGCTTTTTTGGTTGGTAAACAGGGCGTAAGTCATGCATATTTGTAGCAAAAAGACTTCCCAGGATGAAACACTTTGATACTGAGAGACTCATTACCACATGTAAGTCCACAGCAACGAAAAGTGCCTAAAATAAGCTGTTTAGACACTCTTTGTGAAAACAAAGGTCTTATTTATGTCCTGAATCTGAAGATACCCTCTCACAGGATTTGCCAAATCTAAAGCGTGCCAGATTGATGGTTCCAGCCTAGAAGGCAGTTTTGCTCGTCTTTGAAACGGCAGAGTTCCCAGCAGCTTTGACGTCTGTCTCCAGAGAGGCTGATGTGAAGGAAGAGATTTTGAGGAACACAGCTGGGTAGTGATCCAGTGACAAGTCACTGAGGAGAAAAAGAGCCGCTGTAATACGTGAGTTATAAAGCACCGGGGGGGTCCGGAGAGTGGGACGGAGTAAAATGCCATTTTTTTTTTCTCTCCGTAAGATAAGCATGTTAAGGTCACAGTGCGCTCTGGGTAACAATGTGCGATTGTTGCACTCCCACATGCTCACTTTTTACACTCTCTAAAGGCAAAATATTATGTGTTTATTAAAGTCTTCACTAGTAATATGTGCTGAATTCCTTTTGTCACCTCTAATTTCCGTCCTGCTGTCATTTCACACATATGTTCCCCCATCACCCCCCCAAACCCCCCGTGTTGTCAAATGATCATTGAGAGTGGATGACAGTGTCTCCACAGCAACGGCAGTTAGGGCCAGAAGGGGGGGGGGGCGGCTGGGGCATCATCAAAAACACTCCAGACACACATTGCCCAACACACACACACTCACACACTCACACACACACGGATATATAAACTGAGGCACGCAACTTACACAACATGAAGTTTGAAGTGTGATGTGTACACAACCATCACTACAATCTAAAGAGTGCTACAACACAAGATATCCCTTTTTTACTTTTAATATACTTATTTTTAAATTACTATTCAACTGTCTAGTTGTCTATTTATATATCTATACTAAATGTAAGATTTCAAGACATCCTTATTGTCTTTGTTGTCGTCAAGAATAGAGTGAAAATAAGTTTAAAAATGCAGTTAAAACCTATTTATTTATAGTCCCCGATGTGTTTTATTAAGCTGCTAATGTTCGTACAGTTTTCTATGACTTATTATTAGAAATTATTTCTATGAGAATTAGCTTAGCATTAGCTTTGGTTTGCTTAAACAAAAATCTACCTTAGTGTTAGCTTTGGTTTGCTAAAACAGAAAACCATCTTAGCATTAGCTTCGGTTTGCTAAAACAGAAAATTATATTAGCCTTAGCTTTGATTTGCTAAAACAGACGACTAACTTAGCTTTAGCTTTGGTGTGCTAAAACAGAAAATTTTATTAACCTTAGCTTTGGTTTGCTAATACAGAAAACTATCTTAGCCTTAGATAACGTTTGCTGAAACAGAAAATTATATTTGCGTTAGCTTTTATTTGCTAAAACAGACGACTAACTTAGCTTTAGCTTAGGTGTGCTAAAACAGAAAATTTTATTAACCTTAGCTTTGGTTTGAAAATACAGAAAACTATCTTAGCCTTAGCTTCGGTTTGCTAAAACAGAAAATTATATTAGCTTTAGCTTTGGTTTGCTAAAACAGAAAACTAACTTAGCGTTAGCTTTGGTGTGCTAAAACATAAAACTATCTTAGCCTTAGATAACGTTTGCTGAAACAGAAAATTATATTAGCGTTAGCTTTTATTTGCTAAAACAGACGACTAACTTAGCTTTAGCTTAGGTGTGCTAAAACAGAAAATTTTATTAACCTTAGCTTTGGTTTGAAAATACAGAAAACTATCTTAGCCTTAGCTTCGGTTTGCTAAAACAGAAAATTATATTAGCTTTAGCTTTGGTTTGCTAAAACAGAAAACTAACTTAGCGTTAGCTTTGGTGTGCTAAAACATAAAACTATCTTAGCCTTAGATAACGTTTGCTGAAACAGAAAATTATATTAGCGTTAGCTTTTATTTGCTAAAACAGACGACTAACTTAGCTTTAGCTTAGGTGTGCTAAAACAGAAAATTTTATTAACCTTAGCTTTGGTTTGAAAATACAGAAAACTATCTTAGCCTTAGCTTCGGTTTGCTAAAACAGAAAATTATATTAGCTTTAGCTTTGGTTTGCTAAAACAGAAAACTAACTTAGCGTTAGCTTTGGTGTGCTAAAACATAAAACTATCTTAGCCATAGCTTTGGTTTGCTAAAACAGAAAACCATCATAGCATTAGCTTTGGTTTGCTAAAACAGAAAACTATCTTAACGTTAGCTTTGGTTTGCTATAACAGAAAACTAGCTTAGCGTTAGCTTTGGTTTGCTAAAACAGAAATCTATCATAGCGTTAGCTTTGGTTTGCTTAAACAGAAAACCATCATAGCATTAGCTTTGGTTTGCTAAAACAGAAGACTATCTTAACGTTAGCTTTGGTTTGCTAAAACAGAAAACTAGCTTAGCATTAGCTTTGGTTTGCTAAAACAGAAATCTATCATAGCGTTAGCTTTGGTTTGCTTAAACAGAAAACTAGCTTAGCATTAGCTTCGGTTAGCTAAAACAGAAAACTAGCTTAGCATTAGCTTTGGTTTGCTAAAACAGAAAACTAGCTTAGCGTTAGCTTTGGTTTGCTAAAACAGAAAAATAGCTTAGCATTAGCTTTGGTTTGCTATAACAGAAAACTAGCTTAGCGTTAGCTTTGGTTTGCTAAAACAGAAAACTAGCTTAGCATTAGCTTTGGTTTGCTATAACAGAAAACTAGCTTAGCGTTAACTTTGCTAAATCAGAAAACAATAACGCAGATAGACAGACAGATAGATACAAAGACAGAGGGACCTTCAGAGGGATCAATAAAGTTCTGTCAATCTATCTATACAGGCAGAGGAAGAGTTGGACTGACAAAGAGACCGACTAACAGACAAATAATATATTATATATATATAATATATATTTGTAAAACAACAAAATAACTGAACAAAGCCATGCAAAAGTTTCAATGTTTCTAGTGTCAGATTTCCTTTTTTTTTGCATTTAAAAAATTTCAATTCACTCCTTTTCCTCCTTGTCATGAAATAAAATGAAAGTATTTACAAATGGAAACTACGACCAACAATAATAAATAATAAAATACACATTTCCTTTGCAACTTTACTTAAATCTAACAGAGGAATCCAAAGAACCGCATCAGTACATCATCATCAAACTGAATGATACCAAAAGTCAACTTCTGTAGCGATTACCTTTTAACGTAATTCCAACAAACAATAACACAAAATAAAACCAAGATACTATAGATATTTCGACAACTGGACACACATAATGCACTTCATTTTTGTGCTTTGTGAAAAGATGACTTTTCTGAGTCGTATAGCAACGTGAAATGATTCTCAGAAAATGTAAAGAGTTGGTCAACGTGTTGTCTTTTAAGATCAAAAAGAAGAATTTAAAATGTTATGTTTTAAGAAGAATGGACCAAAGCAAGCGATTGAAGAATGTTTAAGAAGGATGATTGACATGAAGTGATGCCAACACGTCACACACCCATGAGAGACGGCGAAAAGGACTCACCTGGCAGGTAGAAGCGTGGAGTCTTTAGTCCAAACATGACAGGGAGGATCAGAGCGGAGGTCACCGGGTGACGGAGGCTGTCCGGTTCAAGAGCCGGAGGTCAGTCATCAGACGGCTCCCGGCTCCGGCTGTGGCCCCTGCAGGGTGTCGAGGGGTCGGGGTGGTGAGGGGTTAGAGGTCAGCGCCCTTGCTGCCCTAGTGAACCTGCGACCACGCAGAGTGAGGGAGAAAAGAAAAAGGGAGAATAGTCCACTGGCTGAGAGTGTGGTCATGCCATCATTCACTAAGAGGCTCGTCTGGGAAAGGAAGAGCCACTGAAAGAGTTGAGAGGGTGACAGAAAGAGAGGGGGAGGGAGTGAGAGAACGAGAGGAGAGAGAGAGAGAGAGAGAGAGAGAGAGATCGAGAGAGAGAGAGAGAGAGTCTTCACCTGGCGTTTTTCCTTCTTCTCAGTCTGGAGCTTTGTAATCCCTTCCTTGTTATTCATTCAGCGGCCTCTTGCTCATTTGCGGTATAATGATGTGTTTCTCTGCTCTCTTTTCTGGCTTTATCCTCCTTCTATTGCTCCAGTCCCACTACTGACTGATCAGCTCAGCAGGCACAAGGGAGGAGGAGGAGGAGGAGGAGGAGGAGGAGGAGGGTGAGGAAGAGGGGGAGGATGAGGAGGAGTGGAGGGAACAAGGAAGAGGAGGAGGATTCAAGACGGACGAGTGAGAAGGGATGAATGAGTGCATGGCACGTGTGTGTGTGTGTCGATGTGTCTGTTTTGTTGGTGTGTGTCAGTGATAAATATGAAGAGGGGATTATTTAGACGGCGTGAAAGAGAGAGAGAGAGAGAGAGAGAGAGAGAGAGAGAGAGAGAGAGAGAGAGACGGGGGAGAGAGTGAGAAGACAGGCGAGAGGTTTTGATGCACTTCTCATTATCAGTAGATTGGACCGGTGCCTGAGTGACAGCTGATTCATCATGGGAGAGAGAGAGAGAGAGAGAAGAAGGAAGGAAGGAAGAGAGAAGAGGTGGAAAGGGTGTGTGTCCCTGTGTGTGTTTGAAAGTGTGCGTCGCTGCGAGCAAGGCATGAAATCTGCCCTAAAGCAT
Source organism: Callionymus lyra (assembly GCF_982586985.1). NCBI lineage: Eukaryota > Metazoa > Chordata > Actinopteri > Syngnathiformes > Callionymidae > Callionymus > Callionymus lyra. The sequence goes on along the minus strand of NC_141825.1, from coordinate 13,807,966 downwards.
CTGTTTCATTCAGAGCTCCTCCTCTTCATCCGTCGTTCCTCGAGTGCCAGTCTTGAAAATCAACCGTCAGCTGGATGGCAGACGTATTATTGTGTACATCGATTTGAACGACACACACACACACACACACACACACACACACACACACACACACACACTGCTCAGAAACCGGTCACATGCTCCCATTGATTAGGCAGGCCTCATGTGTCTGACACATCCAGTTAGCCGAGCTCTCCATCAATTACAGCCACATCCTGAAGAGGTAACGTCCCATCGACTCCTCCATCACAATCATGTGGAGCCACTCAACACACACACACACACACACAACACACAACACACAACACACATCTTCTCCTCCCTATCTTCATCTCGTGGTGTGCTACGGGAGACCATTTTAGGGAACTTGACCTCTCCACCGCCCTGTTGATTTGTGTTGCTTCCTCATTTATTTGACATTGCAAAAAAATATACTTTATTGCTAATACTGAGGCTTTCTACACACTTACACACACACAATAATTATAAAATGAATTCACTCAACAAATTGAACACACACTCGTTCACATGTAATGCTCCAGTCTATTTCAGAATTCCCTTTAAGTCGCTGCAGCAATTAATAAAAAGGAAAAAAATGTTTCTTGAACTGTATTGTAAAGTGAAGTAAATGTTGAACTAAACGGTGTAATTTCTAGCTTATCTAGTAGCCGCAGACATTCTTAAGTGATAATTACCATCTCTAGATTCTGTAAATATATAATATAACATTACAAAACCATAATTTCTGACGTCAAAATATTAACGTTGTTATGAGGAAAAAAAATAAATCCTTGTTTTTGAAATGAGTTGATAAAGATACATTTGTCCATGGAAATGACACAATGAAAAGAGTAAAATATATTTATGGTATTTTATAATGTGTATATTTTCAAACAGATGTAAATTGAAATGGATGTAGGTTGTATATTTAATGGTTTAACATTTTAAAATTCAATGTTCACCTTTTGGTATTGCCTGGTGGTAATGTTATACCAACAATTTTATATCAAATTTAAAAGGCTATTAAATAAAATAAAAATTGAATTCAGAGCAATTATATTGTTTAATTATTTGAATAAGAACATGAAACTCTATGTGTAAAATAATTAATTGATTTTGAAAATATTCTTCTTGTTTTTTAATTACATAAACCAAAGAAAGCTTATATAATAATAATAATAATAATAATAATAATAACAACAAAAAACACAATAATAATAATACTAACAATAATAATAATAACAACAATAATAATAAACAATTGATTCATTAAAAAAAACTACATTCCACCAAGTTTCATCATTTAAAATTCAATATTCTGATAGCACTGATCTACTACCATTGAAATGGCTCTGACTTCACAGAGTGACCAAATACAAAGTCATGTATCTGTGAACACACACCAAACACCCAGAAAAAACCAACACACTTGAACACATTAACACACCATAACTGTGATGAGCAGATGTTTGAGCGGTTGTGAAACACCAGCCGACCACAAACTGACAGAGGATTGGAGAGACGAGATAAAACAAGCGTCGAGGCTGGAGGAGCGCTGAGTGACAGCGTGTGTGTGTGTGTGTGTGTAAAGTGTGTGCATGAGTGAGAAAGTGTGTGTCGTAGAGTCAAGGGGTCATAGTTACAGGGGAATAGGTGGGCTGTGGGTTCACTATCGCCCTGTTTACTGAGGTCTACTGTACTGCCTTCTTCCTTGTCGGTGCCCTTTTCACCTTTTCCTCACACACACACACACACACATTAACGCTCTGTAAACACTCGCCGACCTCCACTTGGAGTCGTTTCGGGGGCCCTTTTTTTTTTTTATCCGGCCCCTAAAGGGTCACGCTCCGCCGCACAGAAGCGGGGGGTCCGTAAGGTCAAGAGAGGAGGAGGCGGAGGGCCGACGAACACGGCACCGTCGGTGATGATTACAGACGACGGCCAATAACGAGCGCCGACCTCCGACCCCATCGTCAGGGGAAACGTGAGGGAATGCCTGTCACCGAGGGAGCCGTATAACTCAATTGAGCAGAGACGGGAGGTGGAGGGGGGGGGGGGGGACGCCGGGTCGCTCAGAACTCTTGTTCGCACTCCGGCGTGTGACACCACAGAAGAAGAAGACGAGGCTTCGCCGTCCTTCCATCATCGGGCCTGTCGGATTCGTGCTGCGGCAGAACAAGAGCTGACACCTCGGTCCCAGCAGCAACCAGGGGCTGCCATCAGCACTTAAACACCCCCACCCCCCCCACGTCGCCCCCCTGACAAGATGACAAATAAGAGGAGGAGAGCGAGGAATAAAAGAGACAGACCTCCACCATCTTGCTAATCATTTTTATTGCTATTATTCCAACACCCCCCACCAACCCACCCACCTCTTGAGGTCAGCGACCCCAAAGTGAGTGAGCCTCATTACCGAAGTCACTCTGACTTCACTCTCTCTCTCTCTCAAGAGAGAGCACGTGTTGACAAGAGCGCCGCTGAAGATGTTTGTCGTTCCTGGACGTGGAGACGACTGGAGACGACAGAGCGCCGGCGTCAGCAGAGGGAAGTGAAGATTAAAAGCGAGCGAGAAGACGAGATGAGACGCGAGGATGCGGCGGGGAATCATCGGCGGAGGGTGGAGGGGCTCGGATGCTGTGTTGGATCAGATATAATTGTCAGTGGAGGTCATTAGACGTACGGAACACACAGAGGGAAGGAGAGGTTTTTTTTTCTGCTGGTCTCTGCGCCGGCCGTGTGTTCAGCAGCAGGAGACGACACTGGCAGCAGTAGGACCAGGAACCGGGCCTGTCACGGTCAGAACAGGGACCGGAGCTGACCTCGACTCTCAAGCTAGATGGTGAAGGATTCCAGATACGATGCTAGATTATCTTCTGCCAATGAATCCAGACTACATCCCATGATGCTAGATTATCTTCTGCCAATGGTTCCAGATACGATGCTATATTATCTTCTGCCAATGATTCCAGATACATCCCATGATTTTAGATTATCTTCTGCCAATGAATCCAGACTACATCCCATGATGTTAGATTATCTTCTGCCGATGAATCCAGATATATCCCATGATGTTAGATTATCTTCTGCCAATGAATCCAGATACATCCCATGATGCTAGATTATCTTCTGCCAATGAATCCAGACTACATCCCATGATGTTAGATTATCTTCTGCCAATGAATCCAGATATATCCCATGATGCTATATTATCTTCTGCCGATGATTCCAGATACATTCCATGATGTTAGATTATCTTCTGCCAATGAATCCAGACTACATCCCATGATGTTAGATTATCTTCTGCCAATGAATCCAGATACATCCCATGATTTTAGATTATCTTCTGCCAATGAATCCAGATATATCCCATGATGCTATATTATCTTCTGCCGATGATTCCAGATACATCCCATGATTTTAGATTATCTTCTGCCAATGAATCCAGATATATCCCATGATGCTAGATTATCTTCTGCCAATGATTCCAGATACATCCCATGATTTTAGATTATCTTCTGCCAATGAATCCAGATACATCCCATGATGCTAGATTATCTTCTGCCAATGAATCCAGACTACATCCCATGATGTTAGATTATCTTCTGCCAATGAATCCAGATATATCCCATGATGCTAGATTATCTTCTGCCAATGATTCCAGATACATCCCATGATTTTAGATTATCTTCTGCCAATGAATCCAGATACATCCCATGATGCTATATTATCTTCTGCCAATGAATCCAGACTACATCCCATGATGTTAGATTATCTTCTGCCAATGAATCCAGATATATCCCATGATGCTAGATAATCTTCTGCCAATGATTCCAGATACATCCCATGATTTTAGATTATCTTCTGCCAATGAATCCAGACTACATCCCATGATGCTAGATTATCTTCTGCCAATGAATCCAGACTACATCCCATGATGTTAGATTATCTTCTGCCAATGAATCCAGACTACATCCCATGATGTTAGATTATCTTCTGCCAATGAATCCAGATATATCCCATGATGCTATATTATCTTCTGCCGATGATTCCAGATACATCCCATGATGTTAGATTATCTTCTGCCAATGAATCCAGACTACATCTTCTAGCATCTTCTTAGTCTACCAACAAAGTTCATTTGACTCCCTAGATCTTTGCTATCCATAGTAAATTTGTTATTCATCTGGAAATTCTGGACTCACCGCAGGGATGGTCGGGCGTCTGGAGAGACTGTTAGCTTTAAAGGATTCAAAGATACAACGTGTTACAAAGATGTTAGCTTCAGCTAGCAGAGCTCTCACGAATACCAGGAGCGTCAAACTCTACCACACTAGGTAATAATAATATTTTAGCCGCAACGAAATGTATAAACACCTAGCGTTGAGCGTTGATCTATCAAAATGTTCTCTGTTTGTTATACTCAAAATTCTCTCATCAAATTCCTTTCCTTCAACATCGATTTTAATCTCAAGTATAGTTGACATCCATAATCACTGTTCTAGGAAATTATACTTTTGTTTCAGTGATCATTTTGTAAATTTGTTTCAGGAAATTATACTTTTGTTTCAGATCATTTTTTTTACATTTGTTTCAGGAAATTATACTTTTGTTTCAGAGAAAAATTTGTATTTTATTTCAGGAAATTATACTTTTATTTCAGCGATAATTTTTACATTTATTTTAGGAAATTATCCTTTTTTTTAGCGATCATTTTGTATTTTGTTTCAGTAAATTATACTTTTGTTTTAGTGATAATTTTGTATTTTGTTTCAGGAAATTATACTTTTGTTTTAGTGATAATTTTGTAAATTTGTTTCAGGAAATAATATTTTTATTTCAGCGATAATTTTGCAAATTTGTTTCAGGAAATAATTCTTTCTTTTCAGTGATCATTTTGCAAATTTGTTTCAGAAAATTATACTTTTGTCTTAAAAAGTAACCACATCCACATGAACCTTGGTCTTTTTAGATCTTGACCCAGTGGGCCACTGATAGTGAATTGTCGGGACAAATTTGGCCCCCTGACCATGAGTTTCTCCCCTGCGATGTGTACCCTTCAGTTTGAAATACATTTTTCTTCACAATTACTGGTGGGAAAAAAAATAAAAATAAATTTATAATCTACCAAAAATGATCAAATAAGTCATCCAGCTGTGTACCTGCTTGAGAAAGTAATTAAGTTGTGTATTTGTTATATCCATACACTACTTACTATATGGAATTAAAATGTCAATTTTATTAAATAGTAAAAAAGGGACATACATTTTTTTAACAATTATATATATATAATGACATAATGAAAAAGTTTAATTAGCCGTTTTGATCCTTTCAAATACATCTTAACACATATTTAAGAGTTTATAAAATACCATGTCATTAGGATGATCCAAAAACATCTTAAGAAAAGCTCTTTTCTTAAAGCATGATCTGTGTAATGTAGCCGTTAACAATCATCACGGTGCTGTTGAGCATATTTCACCACAAGGAACGTCAGTTTTAGAACCACTGCATAAATTCAAGTCGCCTCTTGGCCCGTGTGACTTCGCCGTGTGGTCAACTCTTGAACATACACGATGGTTTAAGTGGCCGGAAAAAACAGATGAAACCCCCCCTCAGTGCGTCTTCGGACTAATGCCGTCTGGTGCCTGTCTGGCCACTAAACTACCCTCCACATCCATGCATGCTCGCGGAGACATTTAATACCAGAGTGTGGCGGAGAGAAGCTCTGAATCAGCGACACCACAACAAGAAAACATCAGGACTGCTCATGCGATGGAGCCACACAGTCTTATAAAATCTCTTCCTCGTCCGAGAAACCGATCGCAGGAGCAGAAGAACCCTGGAGACTTTTCAGCTCCTCTAAACACACCCCTGCGACCTCCGCCCTTTGACCCTGACCTTTAAAGCTGTGCCCATTCCTGCCCATGATTTCTGCCTTCACTCGTCATAAATCACGGTCTTTCACCTCCATTGGATCATAAATCACTGTCTCTGGCTTCGGCATTTGTCAGTTTTGTGTTTGAAAAAAACAACATATTTACCCAAATGATGCATGAGAGCGAGTTTTTAAAGCTGTTTTAAAGGGATTAAAGAAACCTTTAGGGCAGCTTTGACCCGACACATGACTCAAAACAGCCTCTAGGTATTAAGTAAAGGACTCCCTTTCTTTTAAACCTTGCTTTCTTTTTAACATACAGAATATGAAACTTGTATCTCAGAGTTTAATGCACCAGCTTCACCACCAGTGATGTTAGCTCAGCTACATTCCAGCTTGTGTCTCCATAGTCAAATGAAAGTTGGTTTATTTTAGTTTGAAAGGGGTTTTTTTTCACATGTTTCACATCCTTGTGAGAAATTTTGGAACAATAGATTTTTTTCAAGCCCTATGATAATGAAGTACATGTTTTATCCCATATAGGATATACTAGTTTTAAATTAATACAATGTTAAATATAAAGTGTACTAATAATAGAAGACACATAAAAATAAAGTTTCTTTGATATATTTTTTTATAAATCTTTTATTTCTCAAATCTAATATAGATTGTTTCGTGCGACACATTTGTGATTTTGTTAGCATTTCTTCCTGCATTGTTTCCTCCAATACTGCAGGGGGCAACAGTGATTAGAGAACCTCCATGTAACTGTTAGGCAGGATAAACCAGCGTGCATTCAAACAAACAGTCTTGTCCAAAAAAGAGAAAAGTACACACACAAAAAGTAAGTAAGTAAGTAAACGAGTCTACAAATATGTATTTACTGAAAACTGGAGGAAATCTGAGTGTTTTACTCAAAGGACTGTCAAACAAAAACATATATACAGGTTACATGCAGCTCACACTCGTATAGTATTTGTATTTTATGGACTTATATATTAGCTTCAACATGCTGTTGTAATTTAGCACGTTTTTTAAAGGCTGTCTTGTAGATGTGCATCACTCTCAAAGACAACAAGCACAGAATAATTAATCATAATTTAAGTTAATTTAATAAATGTCCATTATTTCGACAGCATGACAGTCAGCCTGCATCAGCCAGTGATAAATAATCGTATAAAAGATAAAAATAATTTTGAATTGAAAGTATCTTTGTTCTACAGTTAACCTGACTGGGTTTGCCATATTGAAGTTGCAATGTATTAGTATAGAATACAATCATATCCCTTTTTGTTTGCTGTACAACGTTGTCGGGACGGTTCTGTACGATGAAATTCAGCTTTACGTCGTTGTCTGCAGGTAATAGAATACACAAAATGGCATCTAGAATAATGACAAATAAAATATTAAATAAACAAATAATAACAACACTAATAAATATGTACATTTAATTTAAAAATGATAAATATGTTTATTAAATGAGGTGATTAAATGATTTACAACCAAAATACAATTTATAATACCATTATAATCATTATACTATTATAGCAAAAGTTAAACTGCTTAGTTTCCTCTTTGGATTTATTTAAAGAAATAACGTTTTTATTTTTTTTTTTTTATTGGGAAATGGTGTGTTTCAAAGCTAGATCCGTTGACCCTTGTTTTTCTTGACATATCCTGCCACTGTTTAACTGTTAAATTTACAAAATCAAAGTCAAAATGAAGTGCTGAAAAATACTCAGGAGTCAAATAGTTGCTCTAATATCTTCTCTCTTTGCGCTTGATGGATCTACTGACTCCTTCAAGAAACATCTTAAGACGTTTTTATTTGTTCAGGCTTTTCCTTGATTTTCTGGAACTCCTGTTGTGTTATCAGTTTTATCTTGATCTTTAAAGTATATACTTTACTGAATATTGTTTTGATTGTTTAAGCGCTTTGTGACCCTGGTCTGGAAAAGCACTATACAAATAAAATAGATCTCTCTATAAAGGGATGTTATAGCAAGTTAACATAAATTATGCTTGTAAGGATTAAATACACTACTTATATGAAGCTATTTAAGACATGATTATCATCAGGTAAACAAACAATAAAAAAAACGTGACGTAAATCTATATCTTACTAATGACTCTAATATTGTTTCACTGTATCAATCAGAGAGAGGAGAAAACCATCAGTCTTATCTCACATTTATCGACTCTCTTTCATTTTAATGGGTGATGATGAGCGAAGACGACGGAGGAGAGTCAGGACTTTGTTGTGATGTTTGCTAATCACGTCGCCGGCCTCTTCCTCGCGTCAGCTGTCTGTCAGGATCCATTAACATGAATAGAAGCAGCAGCTTCCATTGATTTCTCTTCATAAAGACATTCACGAATCTTCATATTTTAATCTTCCTGAGGGGGGCGGGGGGGATCCTGGGAGTCTGGTCTCGCTAACCAGATCAAGGATAGTCGTGGCAACACACACACACACACACACACACGCATGACACTGACTCATACACCTGGGGGGTCTTAGCTCCCCCTCTACAGGCCTTCACCCCACATGCTCATCTCAATTAATCACCCAACAAAACAGATGTCAGGAACAAAGGAAGGATTCACGGGCCTGTGGGGTGAAGACGGTGGGAGGAGGAGGTGGAGGAGGAGGGGAGGAGAGAGAGGAGGATGAGCAGAAGGAGTGGTGTTGTGCTTAATGCCGAGTGGACAGGTGATTAGATGCTGGAGGAGGGAAAACGGCGTTCGCTCGCTTCCATCTTTTTTCCGACTGTACGAGAGCAAAGGAAAAAAAAAAACGGGGGAGAAGAGAGAGAAAAAACAACAAAGACCCCGGAGATGAAAGCCGATCTACAAAACAATGGATACAACATAATGCTCCGTCGTGTGCAGAAATAGAGCAAAGATTGAAAACCTGCCAAGATAAAGAGGAGGAATCAGCGTTTGAACTGTCACGTCGCCGCGATCCTGTCAGGAAACAAATGGCAATCTTGACAGGTCTCAGCTGCTAATGAAAGCCACGAATCATATTTTATTCACAAATGCATATTTAATGGGGGGGAAGATCGAAACCTGTTGTTAAGCTCTGAATTCTTGAATCTCGCACTAAATTATTGACATCTAAATAATGTACATAATGCTGGGCGTGGAGAGAGAGGAAGCGTCGCTGCGGGGTACAGAGGGACCGGAGACTAAATCTACTTCTATACAAGAGAAATATTTTCCCTCCTTGTCTTCAAATATCCATCTGTCCATCCATTTTCTTTAACTTACTCCCTTATGTGGGTCGCAGAGCATTTCCCAGCTTCTTCGGGCAAGAGGCGGGGGACACCCTGGACAGGACGCTAGACACAAAGACATTGAATCATTCCCAAACAATACCTACAGAGATTTTTCCCAATGTTCCCAATCAACCTCTGTATGACTTTGGACTGTGAGCGGAACCCAGAGTTCCCGGAGTGGAAAAAGGAAGTTTTTCCCAGCAAGCCAGGAAGCAAACCCTCAACCTTTTTTCATGGTCATAGCTCAGAGTGGTTGACTCATGGAGAGGTTGCGGGTTCAATCCCAGTTCCAGACAAAATTGTGGCGTTGTGTCCCCGAGCAAGACACTTTACCCTGATGGCTCCTGATGGTTGAGCTGGCGCTGCGTCGCAGCCTACTCCCATCAGTGTGTGATTGTGTGTGTGAACGGGTGAATGCGTAACTTAGTGTAAAGCGGTTTGAGTGCTGAATAAGCATAGAAAGCGCTGTATAAGTAAGAGCCATTTAAGAGACATTTCAGTGAAACCATCAGGCGACCCACTGCTCCACATTGCACCCCCTGTCTTCATATATTAATTTGTTAAAACCATGAACTCCCCTGGTCACCCTACTCTTCTCCTTTTATACCGTACCTTTCTCTGATATTCTTTTTCTAACAATTCCAATCTAAAATTGCACAAACCATCCGGCCTCCCTAATTTTTGATCCTAACATGGGTCGTCCCTGAGATGTATTAGTTTCCTGCTTGTCCTTCCATTGACCACCTTTATATCATCATTTCCGACACTGATAGCTTTCTGAGTCTCTGAACCAGTGGTCATTTTACCTTTTACCTAAACCTAGTTCCACGTTTAGTGTAATGAACAACAAGGTGTCCTCTATAACCCGGTATTCAGACCTGTAGGACCGGTGTCGGAGTCTGGTCCGAATTTCCTGTATATTTATTTTCCAGTGAGGGTTAGACTCTAGCATTTGCTGACCCCGATAACTACGTATTTTTTGCAGATGATGTGATGCTGTTGCTTCCCTCAGGCTATGAGCTTCTGTCTTCACTAGGTTGATTTATCGCTGAATTTGATATAAAAAGTTCCCAGAGAAAGCAGTTCCAGTATCTTGGGGATATGTGCAGCTTCCCTAGTCATTAGTGCTGTGTCCCAAATTGCGCACTTCTCCGAGTGCACTGGTTTACAGTACACTTTAAGACAGTGCTCATTTTTGCCCAGTTCACAAATTTCGACAGGGTAGTACTGTCTCAAATCACGCATCGCAACCGGCCGTTAAAACCCCATCGTTGACACTTGACAGTGCTTTTTGCCAATTAAAACAAGTTATAAAGTTGTGTTCTATTGTGTTATTTTTGTTTTTGTGTTGGTTTGTGGTAAAAATCAGGGTTTTCTCGAGACATTTACGCCGGTATCTGCTCAGATGACGCGTCGTCAGTGACGGAGCTTCCGTTTAACGTCATCTACGTCACTAAGATGGCGGCCGTTACGGGTAGAAAGTGTCCATCGATCCACACTCGATTTTCTGGCCAATTAAGTACTCATTGCACACTACATTTTCGCACACTGCTCACTGGGACGCACTTGTGCACTCAAAGTATTAAGTGTAATAGCAGAAGTGCGCGATTTGGGCAGCCTTGATCTCTTTCCTGGTTATGAAAGAGCTGAGCCAAAAGAGGGTCGATCTAATTCCTTACTTTCATCTATGGCTTCAAACATTGGGTATTGAATGACAAAGATTGCAGTTACTGGTCTAATCTTGTCTGGTCTTCTTCTGCGGATCCGTGTCCAGGAAGTGGGGGAGCAGCTAGTCACCCTTTGTAAAGAACACATTTTCGGACGCTTGTTCCCACGATCTTGTCCTTCTGGACACGTGAGGGTAGGGACGTAGACTAAACGGTATTCTCACACCTTTTGCCTTTTGGCTTAGCTCTCTTTTCTCCACCACAGATTACCTTAAAAAAAAGTGTAGGGGGGTGGTTTGGTCATTTTTTAGTAAACTCCTTGAGTCAACACACAAAGAACATACGATCGTTTAACATTGGAGGATGAACAAATGTTCTGTTTTATTCTAATTTGGTGTCATTAGAGCCAATATTGGTTGAAGCAACAGCAACAGAAGTGTTGTTCTTCGGACAACAATGCTAAGAGACGTTTTTCTGGCTCCCACGGGCTGCGAGGCAACAACGTTGTGTGCTCAAAGACTCGGGGCAAATATTCCTATTTGCCGATGACGGTTGAGTACAGGAAATAGCGTGACAGTTAAGTGGCCAGTGTGATTTGGACTTTTTTTCACTAGAATGTATTTTACTTTTGGTTGTGCAAATAATGGCAGCATGTAGCAATGAGGTGAGATAATGTTTTGTTGAACCTCCCCGGGGGGGGATTCGGAATGCAACAGAGCGGAGAATATTCGAATGATGCGTTCACAGCGTAACCACTGAGGGAGATTTCGACTCCGCCTGGAGGCTCAAAATATCTCAGAGTAATTTTCGTTAATAACTTCATAAGTATCTTTCAGATTTAAGCAGTAAAGAAGCATTTCTAGATCAAAATAGTTTTTGCTTTAAAAATAATTATTAATCTATTAGTCTATTAATCCAGATTATCACTATTCCTTTCTTTTTAAGAAACTGATTCAGCCTCTTTTTTTTTATCTACAAACAACAGTTTTCGATGTTGAAAAGAACTTCAAAAAATATTAGATAATGGTTTTTTTTAGGCCCTTTCTGATGACCGACCAGGAAGGAGGGATGACGGTGGGAAGGATGAAAGGATGAACGACAGATGAACGTGTGGACGGGAAGTATAGTTGATGGATAGTGAGAAGAATGTTTTTTACAATGAGAGACATTAACGATATTGCAAGGGATGTAAAAAGAAGGATGAAGAAATGGAATGATGAATGGATGAGTCAGTTAAAACGCATGAAAGTGTGTATGAATTGTTAAATATTAAATAAAGTTAGCATTAAGAGACGGGTCAACAAGTAGAGAGAATTAATGGAAGTGTGTGTGTGTGAGTGAGTGAGTGAGTGAGTGAGTGAGTGAGTGAGTGAGTGAGTGAGTGAGTGAGTGTGTGTGTGTGTGGGGGGAGTGTGTGTGAGTGAGTGAGTGAGTGAGTGAGTGAGTGAGTGAGTGAGTGAGTGAGTGAGTGAGTGAGTGAGTGAGTGAGTGAGTGTGTGTGTGTGTGTGTGTGAGTGAGTGAGTGAGTGAGTGAGTGAGTGAGTGAGTGAGTGAGTGAGTGAGTGAGTGAGTGAGTGAGTGAGTGAGTGAGTGAGTCAGTGAGTGAGTGTGTATGTGTGTGTGTGTGTGTGTGTGAGTGAGTGAGTGAGTGAGTGAGTGAGTGAAAAATTGATAGATGGATTAACGTGTTGTTAAATAAAAGAACGGATGAATGGATGAACGGTGGCTGGACTATTTGATTCATTTATGAGTGAATGGACGGATGACCTAGTGTGTCGGTGGACGAGTGAAGACGGATGTGTTGAAGTGCGAGTGCACTGTAGCAGCAGCAGTTTCATGTGTTCATAACCTCTCGTCTGAACTCATTATCTACTGTCACGCTCTTCTTCTCCCGCCACACAAAACTGCTGCGTCCTCCTCCTCTCATGCCACTGTGACACGATCTTGACCCCAACACACTCAGACTACTTTAATTTCACACTCGCCGTTTCTGTGTGTGTGTGTGTGTGTGTGTGTGTCACTCTGGGTCATGTGCTTCAGAGACAGCTGCTGTGTGTCCACACAGGCTGTCTGCAACAAAATATGGATCAGAGAAGCTAAACAGATTTACTGGGATTATTCTCTTCTTACACACACACTCGCACACACTCACACAGACACACACACTCGCACACATGCACACACACACATCAAACCCCTCCCAGATAAAGTGGCTTATTGACAAATGTGTGAGTGAATTACACAAGTGCTTATTTCGCCACAGAACCCGATAATGGCATTGTGAGCGGGCCTGGAAGCGACTGACCCTCTGACCTTTGCCCTGACTTTTACACCTGCCGGACTAACAAGGTCAAAGGTCACCGGGAGCCTCCCCGTCGCACTTCCAGATGGAACTCTGGAGGCCACGGAGGAAACACCTGTTATGATGAAAGAGGGGTTTGTGTTCATGCTGGTGTGTGTGTGTGTGTGTGTGTGTGTGTGTGTGTGTGTGTGTGTGTGTGTGTGTGTGTGTGTGTGTGTGTGTGTGTGTGTGTGTGTGTGTGTGTGTGTGTGTGTGTGTGTTTGTGCTGGTGTGAATCTGTGTGTGTGTATTTGCGCGCGTTTGTGTACTTGTGTGAATCTGTGTGTGTCCGTGTGTGTGTTCGTGCTTGTGTGAATCTGTGTGTGCACTTGCATTTGCTTGTGTGTATGTGAGTGAGTGAGTGAGTGAGTGAGTGAGTGAGTTTGTGAGTGAGTGAGTGAGTGAGTGAGTGAGTGAGTGAGTGAGTGAGTGAGTGAGTGAGTGAGTGAGTGAGTGAGTGAGTGTGTGAGTGAGTGAGTGAGTGAGTGAGTGTGTGAGTGAGTGAGTGAGTGAGTGAGTGTGTGAGTGAGTGTGTGAGTGAGTGAGTGAGTGAGTGAGTGAGTGGGTGGGTGAGTGAGTGGGTGGGTGGGTGGGTGAGTGTGTGAGTGAGTGAGTGAGTGTGTGAGTGAGTGAATGAGTGTGTGAGTGAGTGGAATAATTGGAGTTCATCCACCATCTGTCGACAGAACCAGCTGAGTGGGTCATTAGCAGGAGGAGTTTCGCTGCAGGGGAAGATGCTCAGAGGAAAACCTTCATCCCACACTTTCACTCTTTTCTCGCCTCCCTGCATTTTTAAAATGTCCACCTGTCATCTGTACCTCTCACCTCCACGCTCTCTTTCTCCTCGGTGTCAGTTTATTAATGGAGTTCAATGCTGCACTGCCATCTGCTGGTAATAAGAGAGAGTTGCTATTTCTCAATATATTGCCTGTTTAACTATGTGTAAGTAAGTGAGTAATTTGTTTGGAAAACGTCATATTTTTATTATTGATTTTATTTTGCATATAATTATGCAATAATAAATACAGCGTCGTTATTTTTATTTCAACAATTATAGACACAACAGTAGGACAAAATTAAAGCAAAATCCCTTTTTTAAAATTGAGTCTGAAGTCCTTAAAATAAAATAGGTATAGATGTATGTTGTGTATCCTTCCTATATTTCAATAAAACAATGATTCTCAAAGTTCCAACAGGAGAGGGGACTGCCATCTGTATGTCTCTGGGACATGTTTTACCTTCAAGACAAAATAATAGTACGGAGAATTACATGTTTAGTTCATTATGACAACCACCCAGAATATTAAAAAATAACTTTGAGATCAAATTAAAGTGGTAACCAATCATGTCAATATATATCTAGTTGTGCATTAAAACCTCAGCATCTGAATAACCAGACTATATACCGGCTCATCCAGCTCCATGTTCATGTAACGTAAACGTTAACTGAGCGACGCTGAGCTCCGCCCCTATTTCTGCACACACACAGTACATGTCTAGCTTAATTTAGCCACTAGATGGCAGCAAAGGCATTACTTGACACTTTACCAAACGTGTATATAAAAGTCAAATTTGTTTAAATATGTTTCCCAGATGCATTGAAAGCCACAATGTTATTAGTCTATCAAGATTTGTGATACATTTTACGAAAAAGGATTGTATGGTCGATTTTATGGTCGAAGGTTATTAATTCCCCTTCATTTTATCTACATTAGGTGTTAATGCTTGTTTGTTTTTCTCTTGCTAGTTGTATTTGCAACTGTAATAGATAAATAAACATATAATAATAATAATAATAATAATAATAATAATAATAATAATAATAATAATAATAAGCAAAGCACATTTGACACCAGTTTCTTGTAACTGGTGTTTTGCCTTAAATGTCAAACACATTTTTAAATCCTGTAGGAGAATCATGAAGCAGACATTCTTTCTGTGACCCCAACCTTGATGGCTGATGTAAAGTATGTGTGGAATTGTGTGTGTTTATTGTCTCAGGGTCCTGAGTGGGCTGTGTGGAGGGGGTTCATGATGCTGCACTACTCCTGAAGGTTGTTCAACAAGAAGCTTTTTGAGTAGAAGGTGGACATATGTGAAATGATCTGACTCCTGGAAACAATTATGTTGTATGACTGAGTTATCCAACCCTGACTGAGCAGGTTTATTATGGAGTGAGATTACTGCCACCGTTTTGAGAGAGTGTGTCTTGGTTCTTGTACACTCAAAACATTTTGTTTTGCGCAAAATCACTCTGCTGCGCGTTCAGCCAGTCATACACGCACGTTCAAATTGTCATACATGCGCACTGTAGCTGTCATATCGCTCAACATTTATCTTCTCACAACATGAGTTTCGCGCGCTCGACATAAATGCAAGTTAGATGTCTGCCACGAAGACAGCCAATCAGAGACCTACCGTTTGAAGCCTAATGCTGCCATTGGCTGCACTTCTCCACCAATCACAGGCAGCTACCCGAGGGAAGAAGGCGGGTCTTGCTGCAACTCGTCTTAAGCTAGTTTATTAAAGCAGCTCTATGCGATTTTAAGTCAAGTGACGCCAGTGGACTAAAGTGGTAGTGTGTAGCCAGACAGGAAAACACATTTCCCATGAGCCCTCACTAAACGTCACAAAAGTTGCCATGTCCCGGTTTGCAGCAGTTGGACGAATTTTCTGTTTCCAGACTTCCATCGTCTAAATGAAGGATGGATATCGATGAGGTAATGATTTAGATCGTGGATAATGAAATATGATGTGCGTTATGACGGCTTTGTGAATAATATAACTTTAACTTTGTTTTTACCGTAATGTTTAATAAACTATTTGAGTAAATATTTTAATTTCTTTCAATAAACTAGCTTAAGATGAGTTGCAGCAAGACCCGCCTTCTTCCCTCAGGTAGCTCACTGTGATTAGCGGAGAAGTCCAGCCAATGGCAGCATTAGGCTTCAAGCGGCAGGTCTCTGATTGGCTGTCTTCGTGGCAGACGTCTAGCTTGCATTTATGTAGAGACTGGTGTTGTGAGCAGACAAATGTTGAGCGCAGAGCAGTGAACTTGATCGCGTGTATGACAGCTAGAGCATGCATGTATGACATGTTGAACGCGCGCGTATTACTGGTTGAGCGCAGCAGTGAGTGTTTATATGCAAAAAAAAAAGTTTTGAGTGTACAACAACCAAGACATACTAACTCAAACCAGTGGCAGTAATCTCACTCCACAGTTCTTTAGATACACTTTGACCTTCAGGTGTAGTGGTATTTGCACCGACATACAGAATATGTCGTCTTCACTAGGGTAGTGTCATGAAGAGCGATGTAAAGCATCAAGGTCCCCTTCTCCTAATACTGATCCAGGTGACTCTCTTTTCGGTGGATCACTCTCCCTGGCTGGCTCATTCTGGTTCTACACATTAATGAACCATTCAGAAAGAATTTATTATATATTCACTGCACAAGGTTTTGTCGTCTATTACACAGATTATTGCAGTCCATCTTACTGATGGTTTACTGCTATTTTCTTGAAACACACCTGCATAAATTCCAAACTAAAACATGATTTCTCTCCCCTTTGATTCTGTACAAATCACTAAGTATACACACAAACAAACTACTGTAACTCTGGGTCTACAAGTACTGCTAAGCCCTTTTTGGTTCATCTGCAAGGTTCTTCTTGGGCTGGGCAATTGCAGATGTGGTCAGTGGGCTTCACACTATTTATGGAACCTGTGTTATGATAGGTAACCTGGGTGTATTACATCAAGTGTTGGCCCAAAGCTTACTTGCTTTCTAACTAACTTACTTGCTTTCTATTAAACTGACCCGGTTAATTAGCACAAAGGCGTGTGAGAAAGTCCAGCACCAGCTAAAGGACTGGATGACTAAATCGAGTACTTGTCCAGCAGTTGCTGAAGAAGGACAAGATAGTGGAGCCCAAACAAAAAGTTTCTTCCATAGAAAGTGTTTTATTCCCTTGTGTTATATCTGGGTCATGATGAAAAGACCTCCACGTATTCCTGGAAGCCCTGTGAGGTCGTTCATCGTGACCCAGATATAACACAAGGGTTAAACTAAAATGGAATTTTATGTTTTGCTAAATAAACACATGACATCTGCTTGAGGCTATCAAATTATGCTAATGCAACAGATTATGTACTTTCACTTTGACTAATTCATTCAAAAATGAAATCCCTTAAATAAACAATAACTTTTTTTTATATTCAACTGGTAGCTGCTGGTTCATTTTTGGGCACTTTTTCAGATTTCCATCAGAAAAAAGTTGTGTTAAGGACAGAATTCTAATTATTATAGATACAAAAGTTGAATACATGAAAGTCACGAGGTATATTTAAGTTAGTACAGTACTTACTACAGCTAAGCATACGTTTTCATCCATTATTATAAAAAGGCTCCCGTCACACATGCATGTTTTATAATCAAGTTGTGTACATTTGTTCACTCATAAAATCGTCAAAGACACCTAAACAATGCAAGAGAATGTGAGACCTGTTTTCACATGAACTGGATCAATGAATCATATGAAAACACACCTTTCTTTTAGTACGTTGTACAAGTGAGTTTGGGAACACTAGTGCCACCTGCTGTCCGTTTGAGCTCTTTGTTATTAACAATATTTCACATGTTAAAAAAAACATGACCATTTTAATTGAAATAAGATGCATTTATATTGTGACTGACAGATTCTTGTATGTTTAATCATGTCTAGTCACTCCAGGGCATACAAGTCATAATCATGGTTAAATAATAAGGTTTACAATTTACATTTGTAAACATTTAGGAAAATGTTGTCACAGCATGATCTGGAGTTTATAATCCATGATACAATTCTCGTCTTCTGGACTATTGTCACGGTTTGTTTTCATGTCTAAACAAGAAGGATCTGTCTCGCCTGCAGTTAATACAAAACTCTGCAGCCAGAATTCTGATCCGATCTAGTAGAAGAACTCACATTTCCCTGATCCTTCAATCTCTTCACTGGCTGCCAGTTTCTTTCAGGATACATTTTTAAATTCTGGTTCTTACTTTCATATCTATTCATGGTCAGAATCATCCTTAAATCAGTGATCTGATCCAGCCTTACACCCCAGCTTGGGCTCTGAGGTCTGTGGATCAGAATCTACTGATGGTTCCTGAACACGATTCAGGACCAGAGGAGAGAAATCCTTCCAGGCTGTTGCTCCTAAGCTTTGGAACGATCTTCCTCTCCCTCTGTGTTTGATGATCTACTGACTCCTTCAAGAAACATCTTAAGACGCTTTTATTCGTGCAGGCATTTCCTTTGTTGTTCTCGGTGTTGTCTTGACCTTTTAATCATCTATTTTATTGGGTATTGTTTTGATTGTTTAAGCACTTTGTGACCCTGGTCTAGAAAATCGATATACAAATATTACTTACTTACTTACTTACTTACTTAAACTAGAGGCAGTATCTTACTGTTATAGTAACTGTCATACTGACGTTATAAAATTGTTGAACAGAAAAAAAAAAAAAATTAAAGCTACCATCAGTGATCCACCAATTAGGATTTTTTCTTTTGGTTAGCTTTGTGCAACATCAAACATGAAATAAAATCTTAAACATGAATAGAACAGCTAAACTATTTAAATTTACATCATTTTGATATTTAGTATATAATATGATCTGAACATCCAACTGATCTTAATGTAATCCTGTAACGTCTTTCTTCCATTGAGTATCATTCTTCTGCTATTAAGAGCAAAGTCCTTCATTTTCAAATGAAGGCCACGCCCTTTATTTCTCTTCTGATTTAATTTTATTAGAATAAAACCTGATATTCCAGTTTGTAATCATCTTAACAGCAAACACACTCTTGTCGCTTGTCTCACTCGCTCAGCCTCTTCAGGATGATGGACACGGATAGAAAGGTGAGGTCACTGATAGATATTTTATTTAAATATCAGATACATTTAGAATATTCTAAAAATGCGTTAAATTAAGATCCTTATTGTCAACATTGTTATCTGGATTTTAAAAATAAAAATAAAAAATACAGACGGAAGGAATTAAAGAAAAGATGCAGAAGTGAAAGGATGTTAATGCTTTATCACAAAAATAACTGTCGTTATAAGAGTCTTTATGGATTCAAACAGGGGCATGGATTTCACATTCAGATGATTCTTTTGACTTTATAAGTAAAAAGCACATTTGTTCGAGGATACGACTAATTACTACCTACTTAAAATCTCCATTTAACTGAACAAACACCATGTACACCAAGAACAAACTTCTGTGTTTTAACAAGATAGCACAGCTGTAATGAGTATATAATTAAGCACAGTTAAATGCTGATTTATGAAAAACAAGATTATTTTTTCATTACTTTATTATTCATGACCAGTTGAATTTTAAATATTACTCCATTTTCCTAAAGCCATCTTTTAATTGTTCTGAAGAGAAAAAGAACATAGCTATTGTTTCAAATGAAATATTCTGTTTAGTAAAATATAAAAGTATGAAAAGTGGATGGAAAAAAAATAAGAAAAAAGTGTTCTTCTTATCCTTTTCAATCACAATAAGTATAATTTGGTTAATTACATTTAAACCGTAGTTGAAAACACTATTATTGTACGTATATGATGAATACAATGCAATAAATTATGTCTGATTTAAAGAAAACATAAAGAGGAGATTAAAACAAATAAACAAAGTAGTATTAATAAGAGTATTTGTTGTCCCTTAGAATACAGTCTGATTCTTTGGGATTCATACCTAAAAAATGTATCTAAGATCAAATAATAAACAATATCTTTCCAGTTTAATACAGTTCAAAATCTCATATGTCAGAGCAAAGAGTTAGAGACGCATAATAACTATAATATATGTGTTAGAAGAAGAGTAATGTAACATTATATATATATAATCTTAACTACAAATGTGAAACCATAGGTCATCAGGTGTAAGGCGGCGGTGGCATGGGAGCCCGGGCGTCCTCTGGTGATGGAGGAGATCGAGGTGGCTCCACCTCAGGCCGGAGAAGTGCGTATTAAGGTGAGCTATACCAACGTTTAACAACTACGAGGACAAATGTCACTTGATTATTGCTCTTCAGAGAAAAACATTTCCATTTCCAGTGTGAAAAATGATTTCCACCTCACACAGGTTTGTTTTGACATTTGTTAAAGTATGATTTTGACTTTTTGATTGAAGCTTTAGTTACAAAAGTAACTCTTCTCTGACTTTCGTTAGATTGTGGCGACCGGGCTCTGCAGGACAGACCTGCACTACCTTTCTGCGAACGATCCTGCGAACACATATCCCATGGTTCTTGGCCATGAGGCGGCTGGGATCGTGGAGAGCGTCGGTCCAGGGGTGACCAAACTGCAGCCTGGTGGGTTGACCTTCCTGTGAAAAGTGAAGAAGACCAGTTAACAAAGAAACACAGTGGAAGAACAACAGGGCGAACTCTTTTTAAATGGAAACAAACATGGTTATATTTGGTTGATGTCAGGTCTAGATTTGAAAAGAATTCTCAACCCCAGAGAAGGAGTTCCCTATTCTTGACATCTTATTCCAGAGTCTAACAACGCCCAGAGCTGAAAGATGGTGGAAGCTTTCAAACATGAGGATACATTTGTAATAGAGAATATAGGCTGAGCTGGTCAAGAACTTAGAGTAGAACTTTAATCAAGGTCGCAAATACACGTTGGCATTAGATGTACGATGAGGAGCTTGTTTTTTCCTCTTAGACTAGTGCCTTCTGAACCCAACAGAGATACCAAAAATAAACTGAAACAACTTCTCTGTCTTCAAGGAGACAAAGTCATCCCCCTGCTGATGTCCCAGTGCCGAGAATGCCGTTTCTGCAAAAGCACAAAAACCAACATTTGTGAGAAGTCCTGGTGCGTCTCGACATGACCAACTGAGAGCGAAAACAATGTTTTGACTTGATACTCGATCTCTCTAGGGACCTCAATCCGAAGGTAAAGAGAGAAACCAGGATTTTCTGTCGGGGGAAACCTCTGAAGCAGTTCATGGGTCTCGGGACGTTCTCTGAGTACACGGTGGTCCATCAGATCGCTGTGGCAAAGATCAACCCCGACGCTCCCCTGGAGAAAGTCTGTCTCATCGGGTGTTGCATCTGCACAGGGTTTGGAGCCGCCGTAAATAATGCGAAGGTATGTTAGCGGCCGACATGATTGTTGGTCATCCGGAGGTTATTAAGATCATGTTTCACGGCTCCAGGTGGAGCCCGGGTCGACCTGTGCTGTGTTTGGACTCGGGGCTGTCGGCTTGGCAGCAGTTATGGGCTGCAAGGCTGCCGGAGCCAAGAGAATCATTGCCATCGACATTAACCCGGAGAAGTTTGAGACGGCGAAGAAGTTGGGAGCCACGGACTGTGTGAATCCAAATGACCACAAAATGCCTATCAACAGAGTGATCGCCGCCATGACCAAAGGGGGGGTGGACTACTCCCTGGAGTGTGTCGGGAATGTGGATCTCATGGTGGGACATTTTTAGGTTCACAGCTCTTGAGACTTATGTTAACTCTACACTCTCACTGGCCAAACATGTGTCTTAGTTGACCCCGTCCTTATTTTTACCAGGAAAACTGATGAATAGTTGGGTTTCGGCTTCAGGCACTTGCACATTGGCTTCGCTTTTTAAAACCATTATTTGCTGATGACAAACTAATTAATTTATCAGAATTCTATTCCTACTAATCCCCTTTTTTTTATTCCGCCCCTTTGCTGCGTCTTGCAAGTATTATTGAGACATAATTTAAAGCCAGGAAAAATCACAAGATATTACATTTTGAGTATTGATGTTGAGAAAAGTAAATGATTTTTCTTTTAAAGAAAATGTCATTGTTTTTCTTTCAAATAAATTTAAGGGTAGTCAAAAACATATTTGTCGACAGTTCCAAAAAATAAATAAATAATTGTTTTATTTTATTTTATTTTAGACTCAATCTAGATGATATAACTTTATCGATAAATAGTAAATAAATAAAAAAAACACTAAGCTCCTAGTTAATAACCGCTAATAAAAATCCTCCTCCTGACCTTTAAACCCTCAACAACCTCAACATCCTACATGATCGTATGGACGCCGTATTGACACACTATTGACTGTTTTTAAAACTCAACTTAAAACTCTAATCTTTTTAAACTTGCTTATTCACTGTAATCACTGTTTTATTGTTCCCCTTAACAAACAAACAAATCTTTATTATCTTTAAAATTCTTATCTTTTTTACTGTTGTCATTTTGCATTGTTTTATAATGTTTTATGGTGTCCTTGTGTGTCCTGGAAGGCGCCTTATAAATAAAATTAGTCATATTTATTATTATTATTTTTATAGTCTAAATGTATACATAACAACAAACCCTACACTTAAATAGAATTAATGTTTATTTAAAAAGTGGGTTATTGTTAATAGACCTCTATCCTTCTGGCTGGTGATGTGCCATGTGATTTTTTCAATGGAAAAACTGTAAACCTTGGTTTAAAAAAGGTTGAGAAACACTGGTGTAGAATACAACATTACAAATCATATTTGCTTCTCTAAAAAAAAGTATTTACCCCCTAGAAATGGGTGGTCCTATATTTTTGAATTGATTTTTTAGATGTGGAGACAGGATCCACCAGCTCAATAGTGGACTGCCCTGGATGTTTCTTCACGTTGATACCTTCCTAACAGATCCATCTTCTGTGCTCAGGAGAGCGCGTTAAAGTCCTGCGTGCCCGGCTGGGGTGTCAGTGTGATCGTTGGCTGGACAGAGAAGCCAATGAATAACCCTCGACCCATGGATCTCATCTATGGAAGAACATGGAAGGGCTCTATGTTCGGAGGTACATTGATACAAAACGTCACCAAGCTTCCACAACACTAACTCTACTAATGCTGGCTTCAAGGCTTCAAGGGCGAGGATGGTGTGACTCAGATGGTGGACGCTTACATGAACAAGAAGGTGAAGCTGGATGAGTTCATCACACACAACATGTCGTTGGCAGAGATCAACCAGGCTGTTGAATTGTTGAGACAGGGCAAGAGGTAGGTTTGAAACCAAATGTAAGGACTGAGCAGAAAACGTTTTTTTTTTACATGTGATCAAACATTTGTATTTCCTTCCGCAGCATCCGGACCGTGCTCAATATGTCAGCGCTGTAGAGCGTCATCACAAGAAAGAGGAAAAAATGGTTTCATAAGACATGAAATATTATTATTAATTAATTGTAGTTAGTTTGATACAAGATATTGAGGACACAAACAAAGACACAATGATTTCCATTATTAGAAGAAGATTATTGTAGTAATAAATAAATTATGGATTTTTTTAACAAGAATTTAGAATCGTGTTTGAGAAAATGTTCTCTAGAGAAACAGAAACATTGAAAACATAATGGTTTGAAACGGGAAAAAGAAAAATGAATATGATTAATTTAAAGAGGGTAGTATAGTGAAAAACTGAAAATGACTAGACATTAAAGAAAAATAATAAAATAAATATTTCAATATAACGAATAATACATTTAATCTTTTCAATTTTCAGTGAATAATGCAATTACAAAATAGTAGAAATTGTTTATTAGCTTGAGAGAAATATCTGGCCCAATGATGGCGGTTTGAGCCAACACATCTGCATTTGTTATCTTATTTAATTGTTGAAATAATTGATTTATTAAGAACTGAATATTTAAAGAAAGTTTGTTTATTTGAACACATATATCTTAGATATAGAAGATGTGTTATTGTGAATCCACAGAGATAAGATGTAATGTCATAATAAAAATGATATGTATATAATGTGACTTTGTTTTTCTCATCACTCTGATTCATCATGCCATAGAAATGTTAAATTCTTAATGAATGAAGCAGTATTTATGGTACACACATCAGATAAAGCGGTACTAGTTGTCATTTTTACTGTTACTGTAGTAATAATAATGATTACAACAGACATAGTGGTAATGATAGTAATTCTATTTGCCATTTTTACCAAGAACACAGACAATTTCTTCATATCTGGAAAGTCCCAATTAGAATAAGATCTACAAAAGTTTCATATATCCGTTAAAAAAAAGGCATTTTTAAACAAACTCATCATCAATTTTATTATCTAAATCATTATTTTTGCCTGCCAAGCAGTTTTAAGTTCAACCCCATAACACTTGGGGCTACAACCCGTATACTGTTCTTTACGTTAAATCACAGACACAAACTTTTTTAGGATTCCCACACTATTTACTAATATATCTTCCTCTTTAAGATGCAGTAAGTCTCTCATCATGACCATGTTTTGAACTTATTACTTAATAAAGTTCTCCCCCGTCTAAAATCTCGGTAGACGAGAGGTTACAAGAGCGTTATGTTCTAATAATTTGTTTATACAACACATCCCTTGGAGGTGGAGACTTCCAGGATTGAAGACACATGGTGACAAATCCTGATGCTTTACCAATCAAAGCAGAGTGGGTGTGGTTATGGTTAACAAGATTTAATCTCCAGAAAAATGAAGCATTTTTCAGTGGGTGGGGCTTAAGAACATTTTGTGAGTTTAACATCGATTCAAGACACACTTAAATCAACACATTAGTTGAGGTTTAAGGATCTTGTAAAAAATGTTGGAAATGTTGGACTAAATTACAAATGTATTAAATAACATAGAAAAAGGCAGAGTCCAATATATCAGCGTAAAATGTAAAATCTGTTAAAACACTCGCAAATAAACCAGGACAACACTCAAATAAAGCAAAAATAAAAGAGGTACTGTATAGTGAGGTTGAAGTAGGGGAACACTCTTGATTGTTGGTGACCCTGGTGCTATTAGTAGGGAGTGAAAATACAAAATAAAAGTGGAACATGACAGATATCAGAATAAGACACTTTTATTGCCAGTGTTCTAAGCGCAAAATGATTGTTTTGGTGGCAATACAGAATAAATCAATTAAATAAGATAACAGACACGTCTCTCAGCTGGTCTGGGAACACCTTGGGGTCCCCCGGGAAGAACTGGACGATGTAGCTGTGGCGAAGAAAGTCCGGGCCTCCCTGCTTAAGCTGCTGCCCCCGAGACACGAACCCGGATGAGAGGAAGAAAACAAGACGAGAAGATAACACACAAACTAAGCAGGATTAATATGTCTTGCATATGGCTGTATATAAATGAATCTTCTATTAATCTTCTCACACCTCGGTCACAATAAAAAGCTTAATATAACTAGAGATTTATACAGGGGGAAATATTGTTAGGTTAAAGTGTTCTTAAGACAACATTTTCTTTGGTGTTTGCATTACGGATAACAAAAAAAAAAAGATAAAACACAAAACAGGGAATCGAAAAACTGAACCAAGTGATCCACATCCGGATTCGGGTCTCAGGGGCACGAGTTGTCTTAAAATGACTTTTTCTTGAATTATTTAAATGTATTTATGTATTATGTAAGTAAGTAAGTAATATTTATAGAGCGCTTTTCCAGACCCGGGTCACAAAGAGCTTTAACAATCAAAATATATATAGATATTTCCATTTATATAGATATAGACACATAGATATATATGGAAAATAGCAAAAGTACTTTTATTGCAAGTGTGAATTTGTTGTGGTGACATTACAGAATATAAAAATGAAATAATACGAATGAAATAAAAGAGTACAATACATTAAAATACAATAAATTAAATAGGAGTCATCCATATAAATATGTTGCATTATGGGTCTGGCAGATAAAAAGATGGTTTAAAAAAGACCTTTAAGAAACATCTTAAGACGTTTTTATTTGTTCAGGCTTTTCCTTGATTTTCTGGAACTCCTGTTGTGTTATCAGTTTTATCTTGACCTTTAAAGTATATACTTTATTGAATATTGTTTTGATTGTTTAAGCGCTTTGTGACCCTGGTCTGGAAAAGCGCTATACAAATAAAAATGACTTACTTACTTACTTTCTGTTTATTGTATTTTTAAAGAGTCGGTCAGTTCCCTCGCGCCGCCGCTACGTGTCGCTGGTTAGCGGCTTAGCCTATTGAACACAGCTCCTGCTGCTACGACGCTACTGGCTTCAGTTTATTGAGGAGCCGCTTTATACGAGCCAGCGTCTGTTCGCGAGAGAATAACCCACCATTACAAAAAAAAGAAAATGCCACCGACGATTATCTGGAATTAAAAAAAGGATGAGTTTCGTGTCCCGGGCTCGCTGTGGATGAGGAGGCTCGGACGTTCACTCCTCGACCGCGGAGCCGACGGTGCTAACGGCGTTAGCTTAGCTCGTAAGGTAAATAGTGCGAGTGGAATTTCTCCCATCGGCCTCCCCGCCCCCGAGCCCAGACTTTTGGTGTTTATTCGGATTATTTCTCCGCAGATCGCAGCGGACGCCGATCATGTGAAATGGAGGATTTTCTCGTTTTCGTCGCTGCGCTCGCGTGCTACGGTTAGCTCGCATGCTAGCTAGCTAGCTAGCCTTGTGTAGCCACAGACGGCAAGTTTTTGGGGGGGCAGCAGAGTTTCCGCGAGCGAAGCCTGGAGACTCCACGACCATAAGCCGCTCAAAAAGAGCCACGATCGCAACCGCCATGTTCGAGATGGAGACGCACATCTCGTGCCTCTTCCCGGAGATCCTGGCCATTATTTTCAGCTACCTGGACGTGAAAGACAAAGGGAGAGTCGCCCAAGTGTGCGCGGCCTGGAGGGACGCGTCCTACCACAAGTCGGTGTGGAGGGGGGTCGAAGCCAAGCTCCATCTGCGCCGGGCCAACCCGTCCCTCTTCCCCAGCCTGCAGACCCGCGGGATTAAGAAAGTGCAGATCCTCAGCCTGAGGCGAAGTCTGAGCTACGTGATCCAGGGGATGCCTCACATCGAGAGCCTCAACCTGTGCGGCTGCTTCAACCTCACGGACAACGGACTCGGACATGCCTTCGTGCAGGACATCCCGTCCCTGCGGGTGCTGAACCTCAGCCTCTGCAAGCAGATCACCGACTCCAGCCTGGGCCGGATCGCGCAGTACCTGAAGAACCTGGAGGTGCTG
Organism: Callionymus lyra; assembly: GCF_982586985.1. Taxonomy (NCBI): domain Eukaryota; kingdom Metazoa; phylum Chordata; class Actinopteri; order Syngnathiformes; family Callionymidae; genus Callionymus; species Callionymus lyra. The sequence continues at coordinate 13,780,761 of NC_141825.1, read as the reverse complement.
GAGCTGGGCGGCTGCAGCAACATCACCAACACCGGCCTCCTGCTGATCGCCTGGGGCTTGCACAGACTCAAGAGCCTGAACCTGCGGAGCTGCAGGCACGTGTCCGACGTGGGGATCGGTCACCTGTCGGGGATGACCCGGAGCGCGGCGGAGGGCTGCCTCTCCCTGGAGAAGCTGACCCTGCAGGACTGCCAGAAGCTGACGGACCTCTCCCTCAAGCACGTGGCCAAGGGTCTGAACAAGCTCAAGGTCCTCAACCTCAGCTTCTGCGGCGGGATCTCCGACGCCGGCATGATCCACCTCTCGCACATGACCCACCTGTGCAGCCTGAACCTGCGCTCCTGCGACAACATCAGCGACACGGGCATCATGCACCTGGCCATGGGCTCGCTGCGGCTCTGCGGCCTGGACGTGTCCTTCTGCGACAAGATCGGCGACCAGAGCCTGGCGTACATCGCCCAGGGCCTGTACCAGCTCAAGTCCCTGTCCCTCTGCTCGTGCCACATCAGCGACGACGGCATCAACCGGATGGTGCGGCAGATGCACGAGCTCAAGACCCTCAACATCGGACAGTGCGTGCGCATCACGGACAAGGGCTTGGAGCTGATCGCGGACCACCTGAGCCAGCTGACGGGGATTGACTTGTACGGTTGCACCAAGATCACCAAGAGGGGTCTGGAGAGAATAACGCAGCTCCCGTGCCTTAAAGTGTTGAACCTGGGACTGTGGCAGATGACCGAGAGCGAGAGGGTGAGGTGAAGACCTCGGGCGGGACTGTCTTGCTACCTTCTTACAAGTTCTCTCTTAACACCCACGAACGGTTCTTCTTCTCCCGAATATGCATCGTTTTTCTCTGTACAGTTCCGACTCTCTAGCTACCTCACCCGTCCAACACAGGAGTGCCTATCTCTCAATACTAGATCGCATATTTTTATGAGTCCATAGAGATGCGTCGTCGCAGAGTTTAAAAAAAAGGCATTTTAACTTCTTAACACAAACGCTGGATTGACGTTTTGATAGAATGAATTTGGCCGATGTATTTTTTTAATTACGTAACCGCTATTTTTTTGTATTAAATGACTGTTGTTAACAAAATTGTACTTCAAATTGAAGTGGGTGGATCACTCCTGTATGTTTGTTTATCCATGTATAGTTGCTTTATATTTGAGAAGAGGCGTGATTCAGCTCGAGCTACGTTCACATTACTAGTAAAAAATGAAGGTTGTATAATTAGGGACTACTTATTTTTAAACGTGTATATCATGGTGAAGTATTTAAAAATGAACATCAAAACGGCATAGAGGCGTATTTTAACGTGGACCCAGTCTCATCAATTCTTATATTTGGAGACTGAAATAAATGTATTTTACTGTACTTGTGTCCCAAACACGCCAATACTAGTCTTAACAAGGTAACGTGAACGTAGCCGAAGTGTCACCGACACAAATGCAGTGAAATCTCAAGTTCTCAGCTGCCAACGTTTTTATGCAACTTGTCTTAAACTGTTCATTTCTCCGGGCGATCTTCCAGCTAGAAAGTCACGGATGTTTTTTTTTTTTTTTCTTTTTAGGCGGGAAAAAAGCAGTAATTTAAGATTGTTTTATATTCATACAGTAGTGATATTTATGAATGAAGATGGCAAATATGTTTCATTTTTGTCTGTTTTATTTGTAGTCTTTAAAAAAATAACAGCTGTGCATTTTCTTTTCTTTTTTTTTTTGTTGAATTCTATGGCTTGTGCAGTTTTTGGGTGCCATTTGAAATGTCTTCCCTCTGTAAAAAAAACCGAGTCTTAATAGTCACATTTATTTTGTGTATAATATGCTGAAAAAGACAATAAAAAGTTAATTGAGAGATTGCTCTTCTTTTCAAAAGAATGATCCCGATGTGATGTTTATCATTTTGTTTTACATTGTCTTTTAAATATAATGTTCATTCAACATTAATCACAAGTCACTAGAATTATTTAAAATTATTTTAAAAAAGTTAGTATGTTCCATTAATTTTTCACCAATATATTTAAAAAATATATATATTTAAGCTTAATAATTGACTTAATATATAACTAATATTAGTTAATACACTAAACTATTTTAGATATTTTAAGAATCCTTATCAGAGTGGCCTCACACATTTTAATATATTATTTTAAGACGATGCTAATAAATGTAGGCCCTTATCTTTTATGGCAACAATAACTCAAATATAAAATAAAAATGATTCTCTAGGAAAAGCAGAACGTTTTTTTGACTGCTATATATTGCTGATATATTCTTTAATTAAAATGTTTTAATGTTAAATGTTCTATAACTACTACTATTGGAAATTAAAAATATTTTCAGTTTGCTTTCTAACTTTAAAGAAGTCATTTATCTTATCTTAACTCCTTATAACTTATTTCATATTTTTTTTGTTGACCTTTTAAAATGTCTTTCTTGTTGTTAACACACTATTTTGTAATCATAACACAAATTAATCATTTAAATTCTTTACCTACAGCTACTGAAGGTGTAGTTTAGTGATGGTTTCCTCTTTGATTAACTGAACGAATGAAAACCACACAAACAAGGCTTATAATTTATTTATTTACATACATACAAAATTCAATGAACTCACAAACATGTCGGATTTTCTTTTTACACATTTTTAATTTGTTACATTAACAGGCTGAAGGCAGGAAATTTATTTGATTTTTTTTTCTTTCGTTTTTTGTTTTTACAAATGCCAAAGAAAGGAAAGAAACAACACGACTGACCAAAGGCAGACCCTTAAGTCGGCTCCTCAGTAGAGTCAAGAAAACAGGATGAGACGTTAAGGCAAGGGCAGGGGGGGTGAGTGGGGGGGCAGGCCAGAGTCGAGGGAGACCAGATTCCTGCGCTCAACCCAAGTAAAAAAAATAAGATACAAGTCAAGCGACTGCTGGGAGAGTTTTAACGTGGGTGGACGCCTATTTTCTCAGGCACCCACATCATCAGACAGACGTGGGAACAGATAGACCTTCACACTTGAGATACATTTACAAACACCATGTTGAAAAGATGCATACAAAAAAAATAAGTTTCTTCTTTTTTTTTTAAAGGAAAAAAAAAATCCTCCCCCATCAAACACGTTTTGACACTAGTATTTTTGACACTTCCACCAAACCTATTTTTGTTCGGAGCGGCTCGCTCTTCTAGATTCTGTGCAAACATTCAATGCATATCCACAGTAAACATATTTTCATATATATGTGTTATATTTATATATTCATCTTTATAGAACAGGACCTTCTGCAAGTTATGGCAGTACTGTCACACACACTCACACACACATTTGTCCCGGAGACAAAAGTAGACACAATAAAACTGCACTTCTCTTTTTTTTTCTTCTTTTTTTTCTCTGAAAGAACGCACGACACCTTCCACTTAGTTACCTTGAGTTACGGCACGCTTAAATATCACCGTATTTACAAACCGATCAGTGGAAAAAGGAGACTCTTGTTAAAGGTCGTTAGAAACCTCAGCCCTGAAGATACAAAGTAAAAACGGTCGCTCGTCGTGACCGGATGACGACAACACGAGGGTCAACACTTATTTTTCAGTCGTATTTTCAGAAACGATGATCAGCGGATCCGATTGTAGATTCTTACGTCATGCCGTAGCACCAAAGATTACAGAGTCGACGCCTCCGTTAGGTCCAGTACTGATCTGTGCATGCGCCAAGGCCACTAGAACGTTCTCAACAGAAACATTTGCATACATCATAACAGAAGGACGTGTGCAAAACCATCTTGTATCAATACCAGGGTGGGGGAGATGCGCCCCCCCCCCCCTCTCTCTCTCTGATCCACTTTGTTCAACTCTAAACCTCTGAAGTAAGAACTCCCTCGAGGCTGATCTAAATATGTGTGACACTTCAATTGATGACATTGAAAGTAGATAAAGAACCAGAAAGGTGCAGAACCTGTGCTTTATCGAGAGATTCCTGCTGATACCGAGGCTCCGCCCCTTTGTGCTAAAGCGTGACATCAACCCACATTCACCGGACGCTCATTTGTGCATCGTTTTGTAAAGCAATTATCAAATTTTGTGTTCATAAAGTGACCATTTCTGATTGGCCTTGAAGCAAACATCAGTTCCATATATCCTCTCCTATATAGATAACAGGTGAACGATAAACAATAGCTTTGTGACTGACAAGAGTCCCAGCATACAGAATGGAAACGTGGCCGGAAGATGAAATGAGGAGGACGGGGGGTTTCTTGGTGTCAACAGGACTCCTCCAGCGCGTTGACGACCTGCTCCAGGATGTCCGGGCAGTAGTCGGCGATTTGCTGCAGCACAGAGTTGGCGTATTCCTGCAGCTCCCCGCTCTCTCGCTCACAAACCTCCAGCTCCTTCTCCAACTGCAGCAGAGAGAACGATGGGAATGAGACACTCATGCAGGGACCACACGTCTATTTTAACGCACAGGAAACACTACATCATGTGGGCGCCGGCGATGGGTATCAGGAATGATTATGAAACTGGTGGAAAAACAACCAACTAAATTGAAAAGTACATGAGAATCAGAAAACTTTTATCGCCAGTGTTGTGTAACATATATGAGGTATAGGGTATGACAGAATGTAAAAATGAAATAATGTGAATATAATAAGGAGATTTGAAAAATTAAACTCAATAAATTAAGTGAGAGACTTGAGCATATAAATGAGTAATGAATAATTGATTAAAAATAAATAAATGGAACTAACCACCAAGGCAGCAACTGCCACGTCATCTTGAATATATATATATATATATATATATATATATATATATATATATAGACATAGATGCCACATCTTGTTGCCCATGTTATAACTTAGGTAATTAGTGCAAATAATTTTTTTTAATGTTGAATCAAAAAATGTTTTGAACCGTGCTGGCAACACGGCAGTAAAACGACCTGATAAAAAAAGAAAACAAACTAAAACAGTTTCAGTGTCTCTGTTTCCTTTGCCAGATGAACCACCTCTAACTTTAAAAGCTGCATCAAACACATTTTTCTGTGCGTTTTCCATCAAAATCAAACTATTCTTTTCCTCTTTTACTTTTTCTGGAAACTTTCACCCTCTTTACCACATTCTCTCGCTCTTGTGCCCTCTGCTAGAGCGCCTCCTGGAGGCTGCTATTCCTTAAAAATCCATGGATTAGCCGCATTATTGTGTTCGAAACCAAAAGTATGGTTTATAGTCCAGAAACTATAATTGTGATTAAGAGGATCAAGAGTGTTCATGTATGCATAAATCTATACTTATATTATGCATCTTCATATATCTATATATTTAAAAGAGAAAATGTGCTTAAGCCCCGCCCACTGACAATGCAGGGTTCGTCACTGCTCGTCATCAATCCTGGAAGTCTCCACCTCCAAGTGACTTGTTGTATAAACAAAGCGGGCGTTATTACAGCTGGCTGGAGGAGGAGTGAAGCCATTATTACATCATAATAGACTTCACTCTTGTAAGCTCTTGTTTGCTGAGATTTCAGACGGGGGAGAACTTTATAAAGTAATAACTTTAAAACATGATGAGGGACTTACTCCATCTTGGAGAGGAAGACTTCAACATTTGAAACATCATTATCAAACCCTTTGAATTGTCTCTTCTACAGGAAACCTCTCAGAGCCACCAGGAGTTACCTGCTCCACACTCATCTTCTGGAGCTCCTGCTCCCAGTCGTCCGGGTCACTGTGGTCATAGTGGGCCGGCGGGGTGAGCTGGCTGAGGATGCTGGGGTCCCGGTCATGGCAGAGGTCGGTCAGGTGGGCGATGTAGAGCTTGAGCTTACTTCGGTTCTGGGACAGAGCTAGAAGAGGGGCGATCATCTGTGAACGTAAAGAGAGGAAGAGGAGTTACTCTCGCCAACTCCGGTCTCTTCACAGAGAATATGGAAAACCATGAAAATCACACGACATAAACGACAGAACTCAATGTGAAAGAAAAAGAAAACGGCGACGGCGTGATCGAGTCTGTATCCATTCTGATCCTGCGTGAAAATTAATTCTGGCTCCGACAAGAGGACAGAACGATCCGATCAGTGGGAAGCATGCGACAGTGACTATTCAAGACCAAGATTTGAATGAGATGGAGAAACAGCGAGATGACGTCCAACAAACATGCCACATTCACGACGTGGGTTTTTTGACAGGAGCTCACCCTTCTGAACAAAATGGTAGAGAGAGAGGGGGGAGGGCAAAAGATTGGCTACGCCCAAATACCCTCCTCATCATCCTTTTAGCATCAACGTTAGCCCAGCGCAGCGTTAGAGAGGAATATTTCGTTAGTCGGATTAGTCTCTGCTGTGGAAAGAGTCTCTGCTTTCGACCAAGGAATCGCGGAGAGAAAAGGTCACCTGATCAGGAGAGGGTTTGTGATTGGTCTGGTCAGGCGTCGTCTTCAGGTGTTCGTCCTCGTAGTTGTCGGCCATCAGTTTCATTCGATTTTGAGTCTGAAGAAAAGAGATCAGTTGTGACCTGATGATGTTACTGAAGCTCATGAGTGACACATTGTTGCTCTTAATATCATGAAAGTTATCAAAATACATTTTCAAAACTGACGTTTCCCCCCCAAAAAACCTTGACCTAATGCAACCATGTTATGACATAAAAATCCAATCTTTTTCTGCTGCTTATTCCCTTATAGGGGTCGTGGGGGGCTGGAGTCTATCCCAGTTTCTTTGGCGAGAGTCTGTCTCAGGGCACAGAGACATACAACCATTCACACACACTCATACCTACAGACAATTTCCCAAAGTTCCCAATCAACCTCTGTATGTTTTTGGACTGTGGGAGGAAACCGGAGTGCCCGGAGTAAACCTACGCAACACAGGAAGAACATACAAACTCCACACAGAGGTCACAAGTTGACTCCCTCCCAAACCTGGAAGCAAACCAGGAACCCTCCTGCTGTGAGGCGCTAACCACTCATATACATTTTTATTTATTTAGAGAAACGAGATTATGACGAAGGCTCATAAGTAAGACATTTATAAATCGAATTAATCATTTAAAAAAGCAGTTTCAAAGTTGAACAAAAAAAGATAATAATATAAAAATTGTATTACTTTTAATTAATTGGATTAAGCTTTAATAACTTAGTCTTTCCCTCATTTGTTTCCTCCATTACATGCCTCTGATCAGACTGGACTACAAGAGAACCTTTTTCTATCGTTTATCAAGAGTTCCATGGAAGACTTTATGGCCTGGAAAAAGTCTAACTTGTTCTAGACCAGCTCCACCAACCTGTAAAAAGCGACCAGGCCTAAGGAAAAATCTCTACAGTTAGTCTAGTCCTTTAACTGTTTCTAACATCCACCGTCTCTCCACATGTCGAAACCATCGCCCTCCTGAACCTTCTCCACACGAGCCTCTGATACCCTCAGTGATCTCCACGCCATCAAATGACAAACACTGCACTCCTTCATTCATGCGTCTCTAAACATGCAGCTGTTGTTTTAATTTGCCTGCTCGTCTCCTCACCTGCTGCTTCAACTGCTGGACCAGCCTGTCTTTCTCACGCTTCAGCAGAGACACCTCGTCCTGCGTCTTCTTCTTCTTGGACGAGGACAACTCCAGCAGGGCGATGTTGGCATCCTTTTCGCTGATGGCTGCCAACAGTGCCTCCTGCCTGGCGGGTGGGAGAGAAGTAACATTTAACCACACCGGTAAATGGCTTCATCATCATTTATTATTCATGCGACTGGGGGGGGCCCCGCCCGCTGAGGAGGGCCACACTGGGGCGACATTCTGAGAGCGGTGGGTCGATAAACCAGGAAGGAGACCGTCTCTTACTTCATCTCCAGCACCTCCTCCAAGTGCTTCCTGCGCTCGGCTCTCAGGGTCGTCAGGTGCGCTTCTTTCTCACACAGGGACTGTTGGGTGGAGGCGAGCTTGGCTCTCATGGATTCCAGCTCCTGTTTCACCTTTTCCATGGCCCCCAGCAGCTCCTCCATCTGACAACACAGACGTCCACACAAATGAGAACAGAGAGAGGCTGCCGTGTGAGTGGGGAGGTCAACTGACGGCCAGATCTTCCAGAAGCTCATTTACTTTTTTAACTCGTTTATAAATGTATTATTTAACTACATTGCCCTATTGTTAGTAGTTTAAAAATGCTTGTGTGATCCAATTTCAAAATTATTTCAAGCGTATTACATGGTGATCCGACCACACAAACATACATTTTACTTTAAATTATAGGTAAAGTTTTAAATTAAATAAATTAAACCAATAAATGTTGTTTTTATTCTTTTTTTTGTTTCTAGAGAATATTGAGGATTGAAAGATTCTCTAGAAGCGACATTTCATGAAGGTTTGAATAGACTTATGTTATATTTCAGCTTAATAAACTATTTTATTTGCCAATATTTTTCATTTCAATGTGCTTCTTTGTTTTTTTGTACAATAGATTTGACTATTAACCGTCTTAGCATCAGTTTCAGCCCAACAGATCTCCAAAGCAACTTGAACTGTGTCTTAGCAAAAACCTCACACTTCGATACACGGTAAAATGCTCCTTATAACTCAGAGATCTAAATATTTCTGCTTAAACCAATCATATCGGAGGTCAAGATATAGTGTCGTACCAATATTTTCCCACCACTAAAGTATATTTTTTTAAGTTCTCAGTGGGAAAAAAAAATATCACAAATAAAATTGACCTAAATTTACATTCTCTTTTTATTGAGTGTAATATTAGGAAAACAGAGTGAGGAAGAAGTAGGAGAAAGTCTTCTCTTGATCATTCAGGTTGAGCACTTTAGCAAACGGCAGGTACACATCAACATACAGGTGAATGTGTTGGTTGGAAACAGCAAAACTGTATAATTGAATGCAACAATACTGACATCAAAACCAAATTGGTGCTTTTACAAAAGCAGTGATCATTGTTGATGGCATGTATTATAGCAGCGTTGCTGTTATTTAGACACCCTGGAGAGTGTTAGTGGCTGATGGGGTTAATCACACACACACACACACGTACACAGATTGGAATCATACCTTTGACCACTTTATGTGGGCGAGGTTGGACTCATGCATTAGTTTGTGTGAGTACGTCTGAGAGGCGATTTGTAGAGAGAGAAAAGAGAAAAAGGACAAGGAAAAGATGAAAGAACCCAGAGAGATGAGAAGAAAAAGAAGAAAGGAAGGAAGGAGGTAAAGAATGGCAAACCCCACAGTGCAGTGTTTCACCTGGGTCGACCCCAAACTATGCAAATACACACAAAAGGAACAGCAGCAAGAAAGTATCAGAGGCAAAAACTTCACATCACAGGTTAAATGAGAAATCTCAGTCACAACTTGGCGTTTTGTATTTCACAGCTCTACGTTGTCGACACCCTTGTTTTCAAAGTAGGGTAGGAATGTGCCCACAAATTAAATCATTGAACTTTAAATAGCAAGCTTACAAGATACACGTGTGACAGTCTGGAAACACTGCACTGACGTAGAGATGAGAGAAATAACTACAAGCTTTACTATAGCCACTGTTAGGTTTGAGGCTGTGGTTTAAAAATGATGCCTCTGTGTGCGCATGTGCATGTACCTGCTTCTCCTGGAGTGACCTTGCAGCCTCCTCCTGGGCGAGAACCATTTCTCTCTCAGCAGTGATTTGAACACTCTCTCGCAGGGCCTCCTCCAGCTCCTCGATGCGCTCGGACTTCTGACGCAGGGAGTCCTGTAGCACGTCCAACAAGAAGAGAAATGAACGGAATAATATAAATTATTTGAAACAGGATATCAGTTTAACTCCCATTTCTTATTTGCATTTATTATATAGCATCTAGAACCTCTTGAATAACTAGGGGAAGGAACTAAAAAAGAACCCATCAAGCTTTTCATATACCCCCATATTGTGGTTTCACTTGACCTAATAAAATTGCTCTGCATTTGTTTTCTCAGTTTAATTTAATACTTTTTATATAGTAATAATTAGAGCACAACAGGCAGAAAGGGTATAGAATAGTAAATGCTAAAGCTCTACATACATTGCCACCTTTGGCATATAACAAAATTCCAACAATAATCTTCAAGGGGAATTAATGTGTCATAAATAGATCTTGGACCTTTATTATCATTAGTATGCGTCTGTTTGTACAAAACTCTCTTTTCATTGAAATATTTGCATTAGAAAATGTGCTTAAGCACCGCCCACTGAAATCACTGTTTTTCTAGAGATGATTATCAAACTTATGTTGAGAATGTACAATGAGATACATTTGCTCACAAGAGCAATGTTTTACACTGAGACACCTAAAGTCTTATACAGTTTCAACTGCTTATTTTTGCTCCAATTTCATCATTATTATTTTCTCATCAAAGTAAAGAGAATGTGGTTTGACTCGAAACACTTTGAAGACCCTCACCTTCACATGCTGTGAAGTCTCCGACATGTTATCCTCCCTCTTTCGGGCCTCCTCCATGAGTCGAGCGTTCTTGCTCTTCTCCACCTGCTCCTTGTGCTTCAGAGACGCGACCTTCTTCGTCTGGTCTTTCATCTGCCTGTAAAGACAAATACAACTCCAATGGTCAAACGTGAGGATAACGGTTGAATGGATGAGATTTTGCTAAATTAAAACCAGGATTACAACAGCTCTGTTACACGGTAAAAACCCTCAAATTAAAAAAAACAATATAGTGAAAACCATAAATAAAAGGCAGGTGTGTAGGAGGAACAGAAAGCGAGGTAAGGTGAGGAAGGGACAAAGAGGGGCAGGACTCGGCAAAAGATCTAGAGTACTAACCTGGAGGCCAAACTGGCAGGGTGAAGGGTTTCCATTGAACAGAGAGAAAGCAGTGAAAGAGAAAAACAGGTTCAAGCATGGAGGAGGTTTATATGGGAGAAGAGTGTGAGCACATAAATACCAATATTTCCTCATTATAGTCGTTGTTCACTGTCGTATAAATTAAGACCCAACAATTTCTCCGGACCAGTTTTTTCCATCATGACAGCAAAGTGCTTGTCGTCACAGCTAATGTCAACAGTTACTATGGTAACATACTGAAGCATCATCAAGAAGAAACTGATGATGATGATGATGATGATGATGATGATGATGATGATGAGGGGGAAAGGTGTGCTTGGATCACTGGAGGTCAAACTAATGGCAGTTATTAAGGATTGAGATTTAAACTTGAAAAAACACAAGATATTAATTCAATTTTGAGCTTTTCCACTCGTGTATGTATCATTGTTCCAACACAGGCTTTTTTAACGCTTCTATTTTCAAACGTCATGGCACTAAAGATGAGAATAGAAAAGCTAAACATGTCATTTGTCACTTACGTCTCCAGCTCGCCGATTTTCTTGTCTTTGTCATTCTTCTCATTTTCCATTTCCCGCAGGATCTCAAGCAGGCGGTCCACCTCAGCCTGCGCCTTCCCAGAATCCTCTTTGTGGCGGCCCACTTCCTGTTCGAGGTTTCTGATGCGCTCGGCCAGCTCGGTGTTGGCCTGCGCCTCGTGTGCCGCATTTTGAGCCTAGAAAATGCCAGAAGAAATGTCAGAAGGCCTTAGCTACTTAACAAGAGCAGCTGCACTACATGATGAGCATGAATGTGCATTTGAAACCAGGAACTTACTCTTTTTAGATGATTTTCTAGTTTGATACACTCTTCCTTCTTCTGCTCGAGTGTGATCTCCATGCTTTTGAGTTTGGAGTCTTTCTTGAGTCCTGAGGAGGCCAAAGAGGACGCATGTTCCTTCAGGTCCAAGAGAGAAGTCTGGACACGTGAGAGAACTGAAGTTAACATCTGACATCAAGAGATTGAAGACAAAATATATCCATTTATCTACATTATAAACCCTGATAAAAACAACAACAAAATAGCTTTAAGTTAAAAAGAAGCAGAATTCTTCCAGGCGACCATCTTGTTCAGAGCTGCATAACTCCTCACCTCTCTGTCCGACAGGTCTCCCTGCAGCAGACTCAGTCGCTCCTTCAGCTCCTTGAGCTCCTTCTTGGTGGAATCAAGCTCCTCCGTCCTCTCTCTGTCATCTCGGTCTCGCTGCTCCTTTAATCGCTCGATGATGCGTTCCTGTTGGGGGGGGGGAGGGTGCGTTAATATACCCTGATGTTAATGTCTTTTGAGCGTTTAGCCGTCGCCTTCACTCGCCTTTTCTGCGAGAGACTCCTCCAGTGTGGTGAGTGCCGTGTCCGTGTTGGACGTGTCCGTCTGCAAGGACTTGACTCTTTCCTTGAGGCTGCTCATCTGCTTCTCTTTGTCCCTGAGCTGCTCCTGCAGGTTCTCGATCTATGAACAAAAAAAAAAAATCAGATTAATGGTCACAAATAGACAACATGGTCTCTTGTGGAGACCGGACATGTCCAAATCACCTTCTTCTGCAGCACATTAACTTTCCGCTCTTTGACCTCCAGCATGTCTTTGAGATCATGGATCTCTCCATTGAGAGTTCCCTTCTCCTCCGACACCTCCTGTATCTGTTTGCTCTTCTTATTCAGAGTGGATTCCTTCTCTTCCAGTCGTTGCCGCAGGGCATCCACCTAGTAAAAAGTCACTCCGATTACATTTACATGTTTATTTTAACTCAAACTTGTCTTCGGTTGAGGTGGAAAAATGCTTCTGCTTCCAAAAGTTGGCAGGAAGAGGCGAGCATTCCTTCACCAGTGTGTTACTGGAAGCACATTCCTGAAGGTAGAAGGAGGAATATTTGAGCCTACCTCTGTTTGCAAGATGGCCGCTCGCTGCTCCTTGGCAGTCAGAGACTCCTTGAGGACTTCGATGTGCTGTTTGCTGTCTGAGAACTGGTTGGTGAGGGTCTCCAGTTTGGTCTGCAGACCCAGTAGCTCAGTGTCCTTCCGAGAGAGGTCCTGTTTCACCTGCTCCATCTGAGTGAGGAGAAACAACTGAGCAAAAGCCATTTTAAGGAAGCATCTGCTCTGTGTCTCACCTTATTCTTCATGAACTTGGTGTGGCTGCGGTACACCTCCATCTGCTTCATCTCCTCCTGGCGCTCCTCGCAACTCAGAAGTCCGTTTGACTTAAGCATGAGCAGTTCTTCCTCCATGTCCCGCATGTTTCTCTCCATTGAATTAATCTTAGCATCCTGAGTATGATTTCAAAACGTCCGTCACCTACTGAAGTGCATGGAAACTCCTCTCATTACAGATCCTCACCTTCATGTCGATGACGGTCTGTAGAGCTTTGGTTTTGGTGGACTCTGGAGTTGCCTCGTATCGACGGTGCAGCTCCTGTTGTGACAGGAAGGATTTGTTTTACAACCAATTGTTAAAGCTAACCCTCTTTTATGAGACGTTACTTCTCTGAGAGCGCCGATTTCTCTGTCCCTCTGGTCCAGCAGGCTCTCCAGATGGTGTCGATGCATCTCTGCGTCCGCCAGTCTTCTCGTACGCTCCTGGTCCTCCTCGGATGCCTTCGCAGACTGTCCTGGAACAGAGATTTGAGAAGTTAACGCAAACTTTATTTTACAAATATGATTTAAACAACATCAAACAAAATGGATCTGAAATTTGTATTATTATTTTCTGTGAAAAACACTTGTTAATCGTTCAATGTCTTTCCATTAATTCACTTCTTGTAACTAAAGATAATACATATTAACTTTTGATAATGTTCCAGCTGATCTTAAATTAGTAGGATACATCTGAGAATGCTTTGGACCATCACAAAAGTTGGGAAATTAATGTCTTATTATGGCATAAAAGCCCTATTCAAGAATGTTTTCCAATGTTTTGATACAGCGGTTTCAAACTCAATCAGACAAGGGGCTAAAATCATTTTGCTCTCTTGGTGGTGGGTTGAAAAATGTTTATTTACCAAACAGACTTTAAAAGGGAATCTTATATCTTATTCCATTCAAAATTCCTTTTCATTAAACTCATTGTAAAACACAGGTGTTTGAAATGCCTAGTCTATGTAAACAACTTTTCAAATACACAAAACATTCAATAAAATAATTTATAAATCACAATGATAGATGTTTTCAACTTTTAAATGATCAAAATCTAGTTACTTTGCCATTACACAGTAACTTCTACTCTACTTTATATGAAGAGGCTGGTGTGTGTGTGAGAGTCTGTGATCCAAAAAACATAAGATAAAGATAATGATCTGAACAGCAAAATAATCACATGGCTTTCATCGCCGTTTTCCTTTCATGTTGTGTTGTTTCCTTACAGAAATGAAAAACAAGAATTATTCACAAAAACAAGGGAAAGATAAGGAATAATCCAATGCTGTGAAGGTATCATGGGATATTTAACAGCTAGTCTTTGTATGCAGGGTTAAAAAGAATAAACGCTTTTTGTAGAACAAACATAAAAATGGACTCCTAATCATCTACACATATTTATGAATGAAAGTTCTCTGATCCTAAGATCATGTGCACAGAATAATTCTTATAATGAAGGGATATAAAGCATCTTTCTGTAGTTGCTTGTTAACCTTTGTTTTGTTTGTGCTTATTTAAAAACTTTTAAAAGGTTCCGAGGCTTCCACCAACCTTTGCTCTGCAACATCTCCAGAAGTTTCTTGATGGACTCATCTCTGGCGCCCAGGGTCTGCTTCTGCGTGTCGATCCTCAGCTCCATCTCCTCCAGCGTTTTCCGGAGCAGAAAGAGTTCTTTGGCCTGCCTCTCGTACTCGGCCTGGAGCCGTCTGTAGTTCTCCTCCGTCGGTTCGGATGAAAGGGCCAGGTCACGACCTTGGCCGTTGGGGTCCTGCTGGAGCAGCTGGTTCAGGTCTCTTTGAATTCTCAGCTCATCCTGGAGGGCCTGCACCGTCATCTGGAGGTGCTGGGGAGGAAAAGAAAAGTTCACCATCAGAGTTAAGTTTGTAGGTGTCGCAGAATTGCATATTTTGTGTGTTATCTTGTTTATATTAACCATGTTGTGTTTACAAAACTGGCAATAAAGTGTCTGATTCTGATGTTTCCAAAGGCTCTAATAGCATGATGCTAAGTGTGTATTAAAGCACATTAAACATGGATTTGTGCTCAAATATCAGAATAAGAAAGAGCTTCATTAGCCTTTTTAAGTATTTATTGCCAATATACACATCATGTTTTTTGGCTGTTTCAAATTTGTATTTTGTGAACACAGAGGATGATAAAACAAATAATAATAAAAGAAGATAGACATAAAATAGAATAATATACACATTAATAAACAAAATAGTCAGTGCAACATGGGATGAAAGTATGTATATATAAATAAAATATTCTTCCGTTGTTAACAAAATATAATATTGAGAATTTGACACATAGTTGCATGAACTGGATATACAGGATTAAAATGAACATTCCAAACAAACTATGTTACTCCTCTATTAACCGAGGCTAAACTAATGTGTAGATTCGCTTAGATATTATGAAAATACAACATTGTCAAAGCTTAACAATAACATCTTATACAATATAAATGATAGAAATAATATACAATTAAGATTCAATGGCTCATCTAATATAAAAAAAAATTTTTAATTGTGTGGTTACATACAATACTGCTCTCTGTGAGATATTATACCAATACATATGTATAAGGAGATTAAGACACCAGACAGACATTTACTTATGAACAGTTTGCAGCCCTTAATAATAATAATAATGCAGATAATTATATAATTATAATTATACTACATAATAATATAATTATACTTAATAATGTAGACGGACATAGCGGTCAGAACCGGGGTTAAAGGAGGTGAATGATGGTGTACTGTGTACCCGGCAGGTTCTGTGCGCAACAATTACGATGACAGACTTTACTCCACTGCTTCAAGACAATCGATCCAAGATGAGTACGTTCCTCAGAAACCGGGAGCTGCACAGACAGACGCACTGGCAACACTCGGCCATTGTAGACGTTCTACTGCAGACCCAGTGAAACACAAGTGCTGAAACACAATCGGGCCAGTGTTGTGTTGCATTGTTTGTGGCATCTGACGCCACTCTCTCACACACACACACACACACACACACACAGAAGGACTCGCTGCAGAAAGATACTATGACAAGGTTGTGTGTTACGCTCTGGCTTGAACCAGCTGAGAGCCTTTTTCAGACGAGCGAACAAAGAGACAAGACAGCGTCTGCCTTTGTTTCTCTCCAGCCTCCCTTCCCGTCTTCTTCATCATTCTTCTCTCCTCCCTGACGTCTACCTTAGCTGCTCCTTTCCCTCCAACACTTCCACCTCTCGCAAGCCCTCCCTTCCTGTAAACCCTCTTCCTCCTCGTGACTCAGGCTGACTCACTTCTGTACAGATCAACCACCCCTCTTCACACACACATCTCCTTTCTTTAGCCCATATTTACACCCTCCCTGCCCGGGGAGAGATAACTGCCAGATTTAGCAAACAGAATGCACACAAGATGGGAGACGACGACGCTGGTTTTTTAAAAGAGACAATTAAAGCAATATCTTCCACAGCGCTGGACAGATGATTAAAAAAAACACCGTCGGGCATTAAAAGTCTGCCGGAGTTCACGATCCAAATAATGAGACATGTTTTTTAACACCAACACGGACTAGCAAGCAGTCACTTGTCACGAAGGATGACACGGACAAATAGCTCAGCGTGACGCACCAGAGACTTGGCGAAGCGAGCCAGGTTTTCCCCAAAAAAACAACAACATCGTCCCTGGTTAATCGGTTAAATGAGGACACGCAGGTTTGTGCCGGCTTGCGAGGTGGAAGTTGACATCTGAAAGTAGACATCTTTAAATTACAGCAACTGCTGATTAGCTGCGATCTAGTCGCGCATTAGTGGAATTAGTCCACAGTGGGAGTCTGTGTGGGAGCAGAGTGGCAATTTAAAAAGGGGTTCAGACCCTTCATTAAGAATCACAGTGCAACAAAGACTATGTTTTTCATTAGCACGCCTGTATTTGACTAAACGGTGAACTGTGAAGTGTTAGCCATTAAAGATTGACTTGTTCACACGTTTCTCTTCAGCTCCCAGTCACAACATGTCCCAGCAAATCTAGGTTTGAATGCAGAAGTGAACCAAGAAATTCATGATTCAATGAAATTGAAATTGTGAAAGCTGCACCAAAACTGTAGCACTTTCAAATGTTTTTCTGTTCAATGTAAAACAACTACTTCAAAAACATTATCTTTTACTGCCTAATGGACCTTATTTATTTTCTCCACCATTTCTGCCATTTTCTACACTTTTTATTTCTGTTTTTCGTTATGTTTTAAAGCGCGTCGCAGTTTAAAATGATAAGCACCTTGAGTTTTCAGAAAGGCGCCTTTAGATAAAATGTATTATTAATATTAAAATGATTAAATCAGTGAGTCCATCTAGTTCTTAGAAAGAGTCGGCTTAAAATCACATTTAATACTATTTAATGTTAATTTGTTGTACGTTTATGTATTTTAAATGTCGACTTTGATAACTGTAAAATGGGAGGTTCGTTCCATTTTAAGGAAATTCTATAGCTTCTTTAAATTCTTTAGCAGAAAAGATAAAAACCAGCAAAACTAGGAAAGCGCTGCCAAAGTACACAACTCTGCCAACAATCTAATTTCACATGGATATATAAAACCAACAACACAACAAAATTCTGTAACAACTTCCATTATTTAGAAATTAAAACAGAACAGACAGAATGGGAATTGAACCATGAACTGCGGTGGTAAAGCACCTCAACTCAATCTTATCTAGAAACTGTAACAATGGTGAGTGACCAATAACAGTTCATTTTATCACCAAAAGTCACATGAAAGTTGATTGAATTGATTGATTCAATTATATCTGCTGTTTTACAACAACATTATTCAATCTTTGTAGCTGGGCTCGTGACCATCAGTTCGCGGCCATACAAGTGGATAATGCTGGCTTCACAAATGAAGATTTAAATCCAGAACATCACCTGCATCATGAGTTTCCTGTCCCATTATCAACATTTCCTGCAGATTTAATTTCAATAGAACAGATGGACGGCCAGACGCTGATGAAAACAAGGACCATTAGCAGAGGTAATAAAATAAAATCCTTCCTTGACGACCAAAAGAAAACCTGACGCACAAAGAGAAAATGGTCCATTATTAGGAAATACCAATAAATCACCAATGAATTCAGTATTGTTGTTTTATCTCTCCCTAATCCACACAACTCCTCGTGATTTCCCAAAATTGAATATTCCTGCTCACATGTCAGGATGCCTGAAACCTGAGGTGACGCCCTCGGTGTGTGTGTTAACTCTTGTGACGCAGAAAATCGAATGTTGATTCTGCTGCCAGTCATGTGTTACACTATAAATAACAGGAGCAAAAGCCTTGCTTATGCTGACTGGAATGTACTTGTGGCTGTTCACAGAAAAATCAGATCAATAATAGGGTAAATGGACACTCTTCTTTCGCCTGGACGTTCATGTAGACAATAGTAATAATCCTCTCAAGTTGCAGTTGAATGTGAGATGCCCTCGTCGCTCATGTTAAACAGTTAATTATTTACAGCTTGTTTATTACCAAAGACGCTCAGTCACTCATGGCTTCATTTAAGTGTCAAATCAGTTTGAAACCTTTCATGGACAAACAGTACCACATTCAAAACAGCACTTGAATACTGTGATTCATTTAGTAGACGAGAATACTTAATGATTCTCCAGAGAAGTGAATAAGGCCAAACTGAACCTACTGAACGGCATCCTTTAGATGTTTTCATCTGTTAAGCTGGAGGATCTTGCAGCACTTAAGAGGATTATTTACCAACCATCATCCAGCCGACATAGAAAAAAAGGATTCAATACAAATGTGTGAAGAGTACCAGTGAGTCTTAGTAGCAGCACTACTAACCTGAGCCTCGTCCTGTATGACGCGGTATTGTTCCTTCCACACCGTTATCTTGGAAACCTCATCTTTGCGAAGAGCTCGTTCCTTCTTCAACTCTGGGCTCCAAAAGGTCTTGATGCTATTCATGGAGGAACTTAGCTTGCTCTCCTTCACCTCCACTTCTCTTCGAAACATTTCATTCTCCCGCAGAACCTACGGCATTATGAACAGGGTCAATAAAGACAAGGTTCATTAGAGAGGATAAAATGACGTTGACGTACCTCTTTCAGTTGAGACTGAAGGTCGAGTATGGTGTTGTCCCGGGCTTGTCTTAGAGAATGTGGTACGGTGGAGGCCATGTGGTGGTCCCCAAAAGCCAGAGCATCCCCTCCCATCATGCTAGCGGGCAGCAGAGCATTGGCAGGCACTGAGGTGGAAATGTTGGGCGTGCTGGCGGCCACGACTCCACTGTTGTTGCTTCTAGACCCGTAGGTCACCCTCTGTCGCCCCATGGTCGTCACTGTCCCGCCACTTTTGGGAAGATGATCACCCGCCATGGCGACCTCGTTGTCACTGAGGTACATTGGTCCTGAGGTGGCGTACGCCGCGTTGAGAGACTGGATGTTCTCCATGGAAAGGGTCTTGCCTCCGGGGCCACCAGGGCCTCCTCCGCTGCCCCCCGTGCTGTTGGTTCGACGGTGTCCCATCCGGGGTGAGCGGGGGAGGCGAGGGGAGCGGCCAGATCCCTGAGAGCCGGAGCCTCCTGTATCCCTTGCGCCGCTATGGTTGGCATCCCCTCTGCCAACAGAGCGGGAGCTACCATACATGTTGACTAAGGTGAAGGATGAAATTCACAGCAGGAACTAGTGAATGACCTGAAGAGTTTTCAATGGTGGCCTGGACTCTGTGACCTTCGACTAATCGGGGTAATGCGTTTGTCAGCCTTAGCTACAGAGGAGGATCCAAATGTTCATGGCTTTTCCGCTTCAGTGAGCAATAGTGCAGATAGACCTCTTGCATCCGGAGCCTTCCAGTCTGTAACAAACGCATCATCATTAGTTAGAGCTGACTGCTTCTTTTTTGTCGTCTCAAAATTTAATATGCAATGTACATCTAGTGCTTTACTTCAGAATTCATCTTAAATCTCAAAAGTCGGAAAATTGAAATGAAACATTCACAAAAAAAATGCACATGATCCTATATATATATATATATATATATATATATATATATATATTTATAATACACATTTTAAGCACTTCTATACTTTCTTCTTTAACTAGTTTACGAGATAAAACTCCTAAAGTACTATATCAAAACAAAGATTACACGAAACAAAAACCTCTCGATCCAAGAATAACAATATAGAAAGAGTACTGCAGTTTAAAGTCAGGATACAGGAAAGCAGACACACAAACAACAACAAATAGTTATCACTTGTTTTTCCAGCTGGTTCAATAGATTTCACAGCCCCTAACATTGGCACTTTTTTTTCTGAAAACGTGAGGAAGCGGCACATCCAAAAGTAAACATGTTTAAACTTTGTCTTTGCCTTAAGTGGCCTTAATATGAGCAAACGTTTGGACTCAAATCAATCTCTAGAAATAGAAACATACAGATTTGAGCAGTTAGTTAAAGTCAAAAATTAAACTACAGGTGTTGCCTTTATGCAAACGGTTGAGCTTAAATGGATGGTCGGGCAAAGACGACATCTGGTTTCTGGTTAACAAAGTTGGTTTATGTTACCGTTGAGGAATTTGTATTTTTGGCACAGGAAAAATATCAGATTCCACCATGGTTTGCTATTATAACCCAGGTGTTTTCAAACGTGAATTTCAACATACAAACGACTGTTTTATTTGGACAGCAGATCTCCATTATATTGTCAATATTAAAGATGTATCCAGTTCTGCAACAATTCTTGAAAACGTAAATACACTCTGAACTGTCGTTAGTGACTAGCGGATTGTTGTGTTAATGCTGTGTGTGAGAGGGTTTGATGTGGTCTCCAGGTACGTACGTGTGTGTTCCCGGCAGCATCTCCACGGCACACACACACACAAGTGGCCAGTCTGCGTGGCCTTGCTAACGGCTAACGCTCCAGCTAACAGTTAAACGCTGACATTTTCACCTCCACACACGCCCTCAAATACCCCCGTCTGTGCTGGTGTTGAGCAATAACTGATTGAACTGTCGTGATTTACGCCAATATATCGATTCTAGCATAGTTGTTTTTTTTTACCCTTTTTTTTCCGCTGTATTTGCTGACGATCCGTAGCGTAACTAGCCAGGGAGGAGGAAAAAAAAGGGGATTGTCCGTGGAAAAATCCCCCCCGTGTGAACCGAGAATAAACACATAACATTAAACTCAACGAGGAAGAAACGTTTACTCTTCGTTTTATGTTGTTTTTGTGCGTTATTACAACCGTTTTGTAGCGTTTATACGATCTGGACAACAGACCTGGAAGCTGTTCTTTTTAGGAGACACCCATATCAAACCTTTCCCCTGCCTTTCATTTGGAGGTTCTCTACATTTCATACTTGTTTTTTCCGAATAATGCAAGAAAAAAATAATTGTGATAAATACCGATGTGACTAACCGACGTCTGACGTGGTCAAGCAAAACCTTTTTTTTTATCCGGCAGATGAAAACGTTATTCAGCAGTAAAAAAAAAATACTCCAAACAAACTACCTTTTCTCCGTGTCTGCTGGCGATCAGGTCAGCAGGTCTACTGGATCCTCTGTCGGATGGACCTCCTCGCCACAAGATGAGAAGTATTTTTGTCAATAATTCGTTGGACGTATATCTGGTTTTGCCATCTTTTCTCCAGCGGTAGCGGCTCTGGAGAGTCAGGGCGCCTCAGTGACGTCAAGACTCCGGTGCGCGTTCTCGTGAGCGTTCCACGCCACGCTTGGATTTCAGAAACGCGCGCACGATTTGTCAGTATTCCTTGGGTATACTTTGATTTAATCAGATTTAGTTTTCAGATTATTTAAAAATAGCAACAGCTTCACATTGCATTTGTTTGTGGACTTTAAACAAAATAAAATGTATTTTTTTGAGGCAACATTTTGTCAAAAGTATGATTATATAATTTGATTATATAAACATCAACAGATTTGGGAAAAATGATTAAAAAAAAATCCTCATAGCTGTTTAAAGTATCTGACAAAGACTAAAACAGTCTTTAAGATCTATATTAATTTACATTTGTTGCATAAGAATTGGGTAAAGGTTAAACTTTAATCCACCATTACAGTTAAAAATAAAAAAAATACGTGGTTAAACATGTAGCAATAAATATAAAACATTGAATAAATTAAAAGCATATACATTACAAAAAATAATCATAAAACAATTGTTTTAATCTGGATTTATAAAGTCTAAAAAAAAAAGAGGCAATTAAAATGATTTTATTTTGTGGCCGTTTAATCTACCTAACATGACCTAATCTTAATACCCGGAAAAAATGTATAATATATATAATACATTACCTGCTGATCATTTTATCTCAATATGTTTTATCTAAATATTATATTCTAAGAATATAATTATAATAATTTATATTAGACCAACAGGGAGCAGTATTTACCTTAGAGAGAGAGACAAGTAAGCGGCCAACAGGTGCATTTATTTACAACAACAAAAAACATACTTACACAAGCATACATAAGAAATAAATAAATATAATATAGAATCCTCCAGAGGAATCAATAAAGTTCTACCTAACCTAACCTATATTTATATTAGACCTTGCACAAATAATGGAAAATAATAATACATACAATACACCAACATGTAGTCGCATTATACAGTATATACATATTTATTACACATTATAGCGCTAAATATTCGAGCCTCATAATTTAAGAAAATGTAAATCATGAATATTTCCCAGTAATGACCAACAGGGAGCAGTATTTACCTTAGAGAGAGAGACAAGTAAGCGGCCAACAGGTACACAAAAAACAAGGTTTTTTACATTGTATTTATTTACAACAACAAAAAACATACTTACACAAGCATACATAAGCAATAAATAAAATAAAAATTATTACTAAGATATTGCCTAATATACTAGATTACTATTTCTGTGAAGTTATTATATATTCATGTCGAGATCATCTCCCATAGTTGTAAGACACTATAGCCATGATTTCTTATACTCACATTGAATAAATAAATAATACTTATTGATAACTCTAATAAAATACTTTTAATATTTAATCAAACGTGAATTATTAATTAAAGACTAAACTAAGGGATGTAACAAATACTTGAGCTTGATTGAGAAAACAAAAAAGACCAAACTGAGTACACGTCTAAGATAAACGAAATCATAAACGCGTTACTAAATTACTTTGGTTTTTATGGTTATGAGGTCATCCTCACGCCGGACATGCGCAGAAGGACTCACCCGCCTCTCCGGTTTCTTCATCAATATGTAGAAACTGCGCCGCATTTTTAGAACACCGGCCCACTTTGTGGGTAGTCAACGGCACTCGGAGGATACATACTGGTGATATTTCAGTCGCGAAGGACGGAGAAGACGAGACGCGTTTCACCGCCGTTCTCTGGGAGTTGTTTTGTGGATATATAAGAAGGTAGGTCGCCGTCTACCACCGGCTTTCAACTGCCTTCTGATGGGCTATTTTTATCCACCAGGACACCATTACATAAACTCATATCAAATGGGATCGAGCAGACTTTATTCACGTTTTATATGTTCGAGGCTGGAACAACATTGGGTAGGAATGGAACAATAAGGGGGTGGGTTGGGTTTCTTTAGGCCCGAGCGAGACCCGCTAGCCAAAGATACCGTAAGTGGCGCTGTTTCGTGAGCAACACAATATTTCGATAAAATGTTGCCTGGAGGAATTTCAAGTGTCACGCGTGGGCTTCGGGTGGAGGCGACACCATGACAGTTCTCTTAAACCCCGTCGTTTCAATTAAGTGTGTTTTCATGTGACAGGATATAAATGAGGCCTTTTTAAAACACTTGCCCCGCCCACCCCAGACTCTTCTTTTATTATTGTTTATTGGGCGACAAGTACCCGATTTTGGAGCACACTGCCACCTATAGTCAGCTACCGATATCGCTGCACAAGACTTTCCAAAGAAGGAAGCAGAATAGAGTTCAAATGTGTGTCAGCAGCCATTTATTAATCTAAACATTTATTATCCGCGTCATACGTTGTAATTTAATTTGGTCTCCGTTTTTGGAAACGGGGATAAGAGTCTGATGTCAGAATTGTGACAGGAATTGTATTTCAGAGGCTACATTTATTTTTTATTATCAATGTGAATAAACTATTTACATCCTAGGTTGAAATAAATAATGTCATCAACTTTTCTTTTCATAAAGTTACTAAGGTTCAGGTTCAAGAGCTTCTTTTCGTCAGTAGATTAATGGCCATTGGTTGCATTAAAACCAATGTCATTATTAATAAGGTAAGGTAAGGTAAAACTTTATTGATTGTTTAATAATAATATAATTTGTTATTAATGTTTGTTAAACCTTACTCTGCTTGGTTAATAGCAGATGACAAATAAGAAAAAAACATATGCAAGATGATGGTAAACCTTGATTTAAAAACAAACATTGTTTTTTTTTCTCCTAGAGAATGTATTAGTGGAAACTTTTAATGTTGGGGTAAGAAGGTGGTTATTGACCCAGCATCCCTTAGAGTTTCTCAGAAGTAAACCTGTCCATTTATCAATTTTACAATTATATTACAAATAATACAAAGACAACACAACAGGTGGCTTGAAAGTGTGTCAGGAGAGAATACTTCTTAGTTTAGTAACTGCCCTTCCTTCTGACTCACTCGTGACGTCACGACGAGAGGTCGCTATCGCTAGTCTTTAACCTCTCGTTTTTTTGACCTCAAGAGGAAAACACAAGTTAAACCTAATGGCAACTAAAACCGAATACTATTCACAGCAGAAGGTTTATATCTAACAAGATTCATGTTTTGGTTGCTAGATGAATTATTGGCGCTGAGTTTCACGGATCTATGGACGTCACGCAGCTCATTCAAAATGCGTGACGCGGCGTGTGTTCATCGTGTCACTGGTTAAGGCCCAGGATTAGCCAACACAAGCTAACGGCTAAATTGCTAACTGTGCTATTTAGCAAGCTAACAAAGAGCCGCCGCTCCTCCTTGCATTGTAATGCTTGGTCTTAGCAGTTCAAATGCCGCGCTGTCAGTTCCAGCCATGGCTCGGGTAGGTGTCACGAATGCTATTTTATCTGAATTCAACCCAAAACAACTGTTACCATATCCCGTTTGTCCGAGATTTTATTGTCGTCGCCGGGTTTTGACAACTGAACTGGCTAATATTTGCTGCCGCAGTTGTAAAAACGATGTGTTTTTTTCTAAAACCGTGGTCGTTTGTACGTACATTTACAGTGCAATATACTATTGAGAATAAATTAAAACTAAACGATATTGTGTGGAAGGAACTGGGGTTTCTTAAATTTGCATTCTGTTGCGCATTGATCATTTCAACATAATGCTAATGTAGCCCCAAGTGTGCAACTTGCCATCAGTTCTACAGGACTACAGAACATTTTAGGTTTGAAAGTCAATAGCGAAAAGTACTTTATTACGGAGGAAGGTTGCAAATAATGGCATAAACCCTGTTGCACGATGCCGCCTTTAAGGATAAAGTGTCATGATAAAGGAACACAGCGCTATTACTGACTTTCTTCTCGGATTGAGAACTATTGCTTTCATCACGTTATATGCAAGGCTTTATTTGTGGTGTTCAAAAATGAATACAAACCAACAAGCTATAGAGCTCAATCTGCAGTAAGTTCTTTCAACAGGTGAAGGGTTATTATTTCAGCGATTAAAAACACAAATAAGAAACACCATTTGTGAAAACTGTCAGATATTATGAGCAAATATGAGTTATTTGGAACAAATACTTATTAAATAAGTATTTTTCTAACATAGACCCTTCATAGTTGTGAAAGCACTGTGGACTTTGCAGAACCAGCTGGACATTGACATACCAAATCTTTGTTATTGTTCTACAGTCATTAAAGCCTAAAGTTGCAGGTAATTGCATCGTCTTTGAACTACCAAATAGCTTTCAACATTATTTTAAACATAAAATGTACCTACCTTGAATGTCTCTCATAGGAAGACCCTCCTTGTATCATTATTTCTGTTTTCTGCGCATCTCTTCGCTTCAGTGTTCAAGTTTTGTGTTTACAGCTGAACGTGTACAGTAAACTTGTTGGCAATTGTCACAGTTCTGCCACAAGTTGTGTTGACATTTACAACATAGATGGTAACATCCTAACATTCTCCTTGCTTCTACTTTTTTCTCTTTGCAGTAAACTTTAAAGAGAGGAGAGCGTTGGATGAAATTGACTCGACGGCAATAACGGCAGTTGGAATATCGGGCACCTCTAGTAGATCGTGCTTTATTGTCTTCACCAACGATTCCATATGCTTGATAGAAGCTGCATCCATTGTTTCACAGGATGGATGGTGTGGATCTGAGACGACTTGTGTATCAACATCAGCCCTTGGTGTTTGGCTGTGGTGTTCTGTCGTTTTACATTTACAAAAGAACACCTCCCATCCTACACCCCCAATCTTTGCATTACGCTTATAAGGATCGACTTTAAGCAATAAAATTGATACTGGACGTGACAGAATAATTTTTATTTTTTAGAAAAGTTAAGTTAATTTAAACCCCCCCTGATGGAAAACCTGATCATGTCCTTATTTTAATATTTCGGTTGCTATATCCAATTATTATATTATTTTTTAGTGGGTGGTGTGATGTCGGAAAACCCTGACGACAAAATGAAGTTTCTAGCTCCCCCTCAGAAAAGTGGAAATTGTTCCAGTTCTGGTTCAGACTCGATGGTTAGTGAATACCGGCAAACGGAAGTGAGGCGTCGGCATCACACTATGGAGCGGGACCGCTGTAACCCTGAACATCGTTTTTTGCGCCGCAGTGTCATTAGTGATTCTAATGCCACCGCTCTTGCCCTACCTTTACCCAGTGAAATCCCTGTCCCTGCACCTATACGGGTTCAAACCCATGAAACTTTATCCCAGTGGCAACATGCTAGTGCTGCTCACTTCCCACAGACTGAACCAAGTGTTACCCAAAAAGAGGGGTTTATAGAAAGTAGCAGTGGGGTAGAAGACTCTAAGATCGGTGAGATTCCAGATGTAGTTGTTGTTCCTGCTGAACAGCAGCAGTCTGCCATCACCCCTAGCAAATGTGATGAGGAGGCTTTGGTAGCTGCCCAACCTGCACCGAATTTAGCCACACAATTGCCAAGTCAAACCATACCTGAAATCACTACTGAAGTCACTGGACGGCCCGAGGGAGAGTTGGACGAAGAAGCTACCAAAGCTCGACTTGGAGCAGACCAGAGACAAGCTGAGAAGAAAGTTCAAGAAGAAATCGAAGATTTAGAGACCAAATCAGTGGATCAATCACCGGATGGACGTTTTCTCAAGTTTGATATCGAAATTGGACGAGGCTCTTTTAAGACGGTCTACAAGGGCTTGGACATTGAAACCACGGTGGAGGTGGCATGGTGTGAGTTGCAGGTATGTAATTGTGTTTTATATCTCAGTGCTATGTTAACACATCTGTCTCACAGCAGATCATCATCAGCCTGTTAACATCATGGTGTGATTTGTCTATTGTTTATTTCTGCTGAGTCAATTATGTTAACATAGTGATATTAATCAAATGAACACATTTTTCAAAGTATATGGGTTTCTTCATGAACTAATAACATTGCCTGTTTAGACATAATCTAAGACGTGAAGATCCAGCTTAACCTTTTTATGAACGGTTATTGTTTAATGTAGTTTCCATGCTCTAAAAAAGAAATATGTTTATTAATATTTACAAAAGATGCATGTAACTTATAACATGATCAGAGAACAAAAAAAAAACTAGCAAGATTGGCTTGAGGTCCACCAAAGGGATAATTGTTCAAATATCTACATAAATATATATGTATAGGGGATATTCATTAATTGTCTCCTTGTAGTATAGTTTTATTTCGGTCACAATCTTAATCTTTAATTTTTGCTCCCATCTTTGAGAATGTTTTAGAGTGAAACGATTGTCAAAACCTTCCTGATTTACTGGCATGTTTCAAATGTTGAAGTCTTCCTCCAAGTTGCAATTATTACTTGCTTATAAAGTTCTCCCATCTTTAAATTTGGCGAACACGAGGTTGTAAGAGTGTGATGTAATAATGGGCTTCACTCTTCAGCCAGCTGTAATCACACCCGCTTTGTTTATACAACTAGTCCCTTGGAAGTGGAGACTACCGGGATTGATGACACGTGGTGACAAACCGTCTTGCTTGACTATAAGTACAGCAGAGTGGGTGTGGTTATGGTAAACGAGATTTAATTAAAAAAGGTGTTTTTTGTTTTTGTTTTTACATTTAAATATTAAATAATGTTGTTCCTTACCCCGTGTGGCTACTTTCCCTGTAAATATTACATATTACTAATGTAAATATTACATTTTCTAATGTAAATATTAAATGAAGAGTTTTGTACAAACAGATGCATCCATAAGTTTCCCTTTAAGAGACTTGCAGAAGTGGTTTGTTCCACTTCACAACCCCTATCATTTCCGCTCTCAGATGTTTTTCACACTTCCTCTTTGATTGTGTTGCATGTTTTTCTGCAGCTTGCGGAAAATTTCAGTTTCTCTATACCTTATTTTTTTTTTTTTCAAATCTTATCTTACTTTATGAACACTTCCAAATACTATATTCTATGATGACCTTTTATTCACAAGTTGAAAAAGGTTTCCAAAAAGTTTACAGTAATGTAGAGCAATGGGGAGTAGAGCTAAACTACTAAAGTTTCATTTTTGCTTGGCAAGATTTAAAATCATTTACTTGGCAACAAAGACCAGTCCCTCTTGATCGTCTATTAATTTACTTGATCAGATGTAATATATACTTAAAAATAAACAAACCTACAGAGGAAAAAAAACAATTGTTAGATTTGCAAAATAATAATCAAAACGAATTAACAAATATTTAGCTTATACAGAAAACATTTTTTTGTGTTTATCACAAATATTATTGCCACGATGCACAATCCTAATTCATATATTTTTTTAAGGGGTGAAATGCACCGTGAAACTGATTTTATTTCCTAGAATATTTTTGTTAACTACATTTTGCTACATTTCCCCTATCTGTGATTGAAGTCTTTCAAACTTACTATTTAAATTACCACAGTTACAAATCTGATCAGTAAATAATCTTGTTATATTAGGGTCTCAAACAAGAACCCTGGGACTAAAAGAAGAGAGGCAATCCACCACTAAAGTGGTAACTCCACAGTCTTGACTATCTGCAACATGGCCTACAGCAAAGTTTGACATAATTTACTGCACGAACGTTGACTTTTGCTGCCACATTTCAACCCTTTCATGGAAGGCACTCGTCTCATCTAGCGCTACACATGCACACTTCAGAACAATGTGAAGATTACTGCCCCTCCCCCCTACACAGAACCAAGAACACACATGCGCAGTCCATTCCTGCTCTGAAAGCCTGTGCGAATGCAAAATGGGTCACATTCCTAACAGTGGAATCTCCTGTGTGAGGAGCAGCGGTCTGGCCTGCTATGGCCTGCTTTTGCACCGTCAGTCTGCCTCCCACCCTTCTAACTCCCCCACACATTTCCTGTTGAATCCATTTGTCTGGTTTTACAAAAGTTTGAGCTACAATCAAACTAAAGGCTGTGCATCAATTTGCCCTTTTAGTTGACAATCACTCACAATAAGGCCTTTTCCTGACCACAGTTTATTCATTTCATTTGATTAAATCAAATGATATTAATAAACTGTTAATAATCTTTTAACAAATCCACATTCAGGGATGTAATGCTGGGTATGGCCAGCTAACATGTCCCCTTGAGTGGTTCTATAATCACACAAAAGATAAATCTGGATTATGTAGATTTTTTTTTTGTTGAAACCACTTAGTAAATTTGCATTAATATTCTAAAATGTCCCACTTTTTCATTGCTTTCTGTCGATCGTGCCGAAAAAAATCCTTGTCTCCAATAGCATTGTAGAGCCTGAACAGCCAAACTTGTGCTCTATGTATGTTTTTCAAACAAGTCTGACTGGTTTTCTACATAAGCTGTTCAGTTCTATCTCTATGTTTTAAAAACGTCTTTATATTATAGGTATCCATCAGCATCATGCTATTTTTCATGTAACACATGTATTAGGGCTGCACAATTTAAAGAATCGCAATTGCACACAATCAATTAAATGAGTTTGATTTGTGATATATGTCTCACTTGCCCTTCAACCATCATCAAATCCATGTTTCGAAATGAAGTCATTCCCTCATATTTTACTATTCAAATTTACCTCTTGCATATTTTTCAGAAATATTTAATTAATACTTTTCTAACCGACTAAACGCGACACTCTTGAGCACCACATTTAAATCTCCTCCAAAGAATATATCCACGATCTTATTAAAAAATAAAATATTATAATATATATTACATTATTACAATGTAACATATCACATAGATGACCCTGTACTTTAACCTTTATGCTAGAATTTTATGCAAAAATTGATGGCACCCAAGACATCAGGCTAGTGGCAGTTTCAGTAGGTCAGTGGAAAGATTCCACCATTCGTCAAGCAGCATTTCTTTTTGCCTTCTGCTGCTCAGCTGACCCAGTTGTTTACTGGGGCCTTCCCTGGAGCTTTTTTCGGGGCCTGCCCAGAGCTTAAGTCATTCTTGATTTATTTGGTTCGAAAGGCCAACTGTCCACGATCATCTGACAATTTAAAGGCATCTACCATTTGTCCAGCAACGCTGTGTGTATGGATTTGTGTCGGGTCTCCTATTGCAATCCAATCCTAACAATAAGTAGGTCACCACTCTGTCATTGGTATGGACGACAAATGCATTTACTGCAAAACATTTTCTTGGTTGTCCATCAGGCATGCATGCGCATGTGCGAACAACGGGTGAAGTCGGCCAGCAGTCGGACTTAACAAATACAGCAGCTGTCCAGAGACATCTGCTCGCTGTGATATTCAATACCTGGGATTTCAAATGCCTTAAAATAACTGTAGGATAAACTTATTTGGCAATGGTTAAACATGAATTGTTAGTGATAAAATGTGCAAATATAGAGGGATTTCTGTTTTTTTAAATCACAAGAAGGTTAAGAATAAGTTTATTAACTTCCATCACTAATACATGATGCAATTTAGTATATGATACTAAATTCAAGTTTAACCATAAAGCCTTCCTCTTATGTGTTTTTTTTATTTTTTTTAAATGTTATTATTTTCATTTGCGTTGATCCAATTTTTCCTGCGTCACTTCTTGTTTTTTTCCTCCAACACATTATTGGTTGTTGCCAATGTGCTACACAGTGACTCAGAAGGTGCTCCGACAAACTCGCATGGTTTCCGGCGTCTTCAAGCTGAGACAAGTTCTCGCTCTTTGATTCATGCTTGCTCACTTGGTGTGCAGGTGGATCCGCTCTCATTAGCTCAGAGGTACAGACAGACGCAGGTTTACTTGGTAGACATCTGTGCCAACCATCTGCCACCTCTACATGTGAGTCACCTGGTGACTATAATCTGAGGTGGCTTGGTCAATACCTGTTTTATAACAAACAATAAACCTTTGACTACTGAAACCTGTCTCATAGAAGGATTGCAACTATTGAGTAATCTAATCTGAATCAACCTTTACTTCTAACTTGTTTATTGATATGACTCATAAGTCTTTCACATGTTTTACAGTACACTTGAGTAGAAGTTTAAGAATATAGTTGCAACTTCATTTGTTGTGCATTTAAGTGAAATGATATCAATAATACATTTCTTGTTCACGTATTTAACACTCAAGACTTGTTTGACTTGTAGAAATAAAAAGGTAGGCAAGTGATATGCTTGTATCAACACTTTGTAGATATTTAGATGGATGGATTGATGCCACCACTGTTTAAGTAACATGGACTTTGCAGCTGGTACTTAACGTATATGAATACAAAGATATAAAGTGTCACACGTGTAACTGTTTAGACTTGTGATTTAGGATGTCCATGACTGCGTATTGTGATTATTTCTTTTTTAACCAGTCTCAACCATTTCTAATGCCCATTTGTGCACATACTTTTAATGTTGCTCCGTTCATTCATGTATGGACCTGCATTTGTGCATACTGGATTCATGGTCATGAGCATGTGTCACAGGGCAGATGCAATTACACGGCCACAGAAGTTTCCTCAATCCGACCAGTGTTTCCCAGAGGACTATATGTAGCCCTCAGTGACAAGCTGAGAATGCCAATCTGACAGAGACAGCCCTTGGCTTTATCACAAAAGGATTTCATTAATTTCTATTTTTAGGGTAATTCATGGGGGCCTATAGCAAGTGTTCTGCTTTGATGCTGACACAAGTTCAAATAAATCTAACCAGCCATATCATATAATGTTAAGATCTTGGCTAAATAAATATAAACTAACTCACTTTAGCTTTAAAATGCCTTAAAGCAGGGTAAAAAGTAACAATTAAGTAAAAAATACAACTTGGGGAAAATGCTTGTAATGATTTGCCAGAGAAATTGCAGTCAAAGCATTTATTGTGGTTTAATTAATAACTTTAATCTTGAAAGGAGACTGCTGCGCACTACTGTTTCCATGTGGAGCATGCTTAAGAAAAACACTAACCACTTCCCTTCTTGATAAATAGTCTAAAAAGTAGGTCAGTAGGTCCAAGTTCATGTCATCCATATTTTTTCTTACTGTTTTCGCCCACAATGTTTGGGCTCTCATACTTTAAGTGACACACTGCTAATTGTTTTCACATTTTTCTCCCGACATCTCCTGGAGCCTGCCCCACATATTTACCCTAAAGCTTTCAAACAAAGCTGTTCCACAAGGTTTGTCGGCTTTTTGAAAAAAATGTTTTGGCTTCCACAGACTTTCTAAACGCATACAGAGCAAAACTCTCTAATAGGTTGTGTTTCCTGGACAGTCTGGTCAGTAGCCAAGTTGAGTTTGAGTCCAGTGGGCTGGTCTCACTGGGATGGGCTAGCTGCTTCATGCGTGTTTGAAGAAGTAGGTCAAGCCAGGAATTACTCGGGGAAATTTGAGAAGGGCTTTTTTGCAAATTCCTATTGCTTTTTTGGCAAAGTGCAGGAAAACTTAACCAAGTTTTCAAGTGATATGTCTTAAAATAGTGGGACACTTTAACAATATGATTGTATTGGGATTAGTTTTTCATACTGAGACAAATGCTTTTCCAGCTAGTTTAAGCTCCTACATGCAGTGTCTTGATAATCTACCTGGGATTCGTAACTGTTATAGAAAGCTGTAATTACTAAGATTGATGCAGAGTTTAGTCAGACTTGGCTTTCACATTTGCGCTTTGTTGAGTGACGGACTCGACGCTTTTCATCCCTTCTGAGTCATTGCAAAGCTCCTCTTTGTCTCTACGAGTTGGAATCTAGGACAATGTCTTCCACATTCTTTTCTGTTAACACAATCAGAGCAATAATCCCTTCTCCTTATTTTGAGAAACTTTGAGAAGTTAGTTTAGACGCCTTAATAAATTATAGATTTTGATTGATAAAAGTTAGAAGGTAATTTCTACAAAAAAATACATGTAGTTAACAATTGGCAAAACAATGGCACACATAAAGTGGAAGCACAGGCCTACAACGATGGTGAACTATTCTAACTCATGCGGACTTTTGCTGTTCAATTACATGTAATATAAACTGTACATTTAAATGCTCTTAAAAAAAATAGTAGATGGGTTGTGAGGCCCCTTGCAACGGCTGATGGTATAAATTATACAGTGGCTTCATTTTGAAAGGCTACTAGATGTCACTCTCTGCTTTAGAATCTTTGATCCCCTGATCTACTTGGATCACTGATCTACTAAAAAAAATGGTATCAAACTTGGTGCCATCTAGTGACTTTTCAAAATGAATATACTGTATACTATCATTATACCTCATCAACTGTTTGTTTAGGCCTCATAAGTATGAATTTAGTAGTGATGGGTTGATATTTGCTCAACAGTGTTCTAGGTTAGCTATCCTTCTACCAGCAACCTGTCATCTTTTACCTCTAGGCATTATTCTTGGAAACTAAGTGTCAAACTGTCTCACCATCAATCAAACGGTCTGAACTGATGACTTTTGAATCTCTTAACAGGATCGAAAGCTCTCGAAGACAGAGCGTCAACGCTTCAAGGAAGAAGCCGTAATGTTAAAGGGATTACAACATCCCAACATTGTTCGCTTTTACGACTCTTGGGAAGGACCCTCCAAAGGCAAAAAGTGCATTGTGCTTGTGACGGAGCTCATGACCTCGGGAACACTGAAGACGTAAGTCAACCAATGTTTTTTATGTTGTTGTTTTTGGTTAATTGTATAATGCATAGAAATGATAAATAAACGCATTAATTATTTGTGGTTTGCTAGCATGCTTTCGACACTTAATAGGTTAAATGTTGACATGCATCATTCATATGTTAAACAAATGTGTATTTGTTTTGTAGGTATCTTAAGAGGTTCAAGGTCATGAAAATAAAAGTGCTGCGGAGTTGGTGTCGACAAATCCTCAAGGGCCTCCACTTCCTTCACACGCGGGCTCCTCCCATCATTCACAGGGACCTGAAGTGCGACAACATTTTCATCACGGGCCCAACTGGATCTGTTAAAATTGGAGACCTCGGTCTGGCTACCCTCAAGCGGACGTCATTTGCCAAGAGCGTTATAGGTATGTGTCCCCAGGTCAATTCTGTTTGTCTTCCCCGTCTTTTGTTTGGGCAATTGCCCTAAACAAGATCCTGATGTTATACTTGGCATTTAAGGTGTTTTACTGAAAGCAAGTTTCTACTGTTTCCTTGTCATTCTGGTGATGTGGTTAAAACAGACCACAGCCTTTTAGTTGTCTCTCAAACCACAGCTCAAATGGAGGCCGAATTCTGTGGTTATCTTAGGAAGATCACCACAAGGATTCCTTTCTTTGGACTCACAAAGCAACCATAGAGAGTTTGGTCTATGTTCCGGATATTTGTTCCATGTATCTCCAAAAATGTGTTTTTCAGGCTCCTACTAAATGTAAGTAGTGCCTATGGTTTCTCCAAGTGTTAAAGCGCCACATTACTATAAAAACTGTGTCATGCCTTCTTCCAGGCTAAAGTGGCCATGGCTAAAGGTATGGCCTGTGCTTCTGTCCTAGACTGGTCTTTGTTCTGTGGTTTGGAAATATGTGGTCTGTTTGACAATCATTTACTTAACTTGTCTTTTTATGGGTTTGCCTCAACAGGTTATTTTTCTAGTGTTTGTCTCCTATTGTCTTACAATATTGCAGGACAACAGATTTATTTATATTTCTCATCCAGGGAGCCCCCTCCATTTTCTCTCTGTCAGCCCTTTGCTCTTCTTTTTATTGTTGTTACTATGGGTATGTTTTTTAATATGTAGGCTCTAGCTTCAGCTGTGCCCCATTCTGCCGTTTGGAATGAATAGGGTACTGCTGGTCAATGAGTAAAGGATGAGCTTTTTTGGGCCTGGTAAGTGTTGGCAGTGTCATGTCACACACATTAATTTCAAATGCAAATCAACAAATTATATTTTTCTGTGCAAGACCAAAAGTTTGAATATAGAGTGATGGATGAATTCATTTGAAGTTGATGTTCAGAGGCACACGACACAGAACGGTAGCTAGCTCTGGGACCAGCTTTCCTCTGTCTTGACTTTTTAATTTTGCAGGTTGGGAAGAGACGGTAAGTCAGGCTTCAACCGGTGAGTAGCTTCTTAAAGCAATGTACTGTAATGATTGAGGTTAAAAAGCTGTTTCCATAGCTGGTATCTTGACTCGAACGAGTCGTAGAAATCCGTTCAAGCCATTTCAAGAACAATTTGATGAGTTAAATTTTGGCTGCTTCATTTTAAAGCATGATAAATGAGTGGCACCATTTTGGTGTGATCTGAATGTCAGCTACCGTACCCATTCTTATATCTCAATACATAAAGGTCTTGCACAGAGAAACACGTGCCTTCTTCTCTACAGTCTAACTTAGTTCAGCTTCTCCCTCCTTTTTTGTTTTCTGTCTCTTTTTTTACTTTCCTTCCCCCTTTTCTCCTCTCTTCCAACTTTCAACTCACAGGTTCTCCACCAAGG
Organism: Callionymus lyra; assembly: GCF_982586985.1. NCBI lineage: Eukaryota > Metazoa > Chordata > Actinopteri > Syngnathiformes > Callionymidae > Callionymus > Callionymus lyra. Next base: position 13,744,774 of record NC_141825.1, on the reverse strand, counting down.
ATTCTCAACAGACTGGTCATTCTTCTCATCATCCTATACCTCAACCCCACATGGGTTGGAGGCACAGAGGGGGCAGTGGGTTATGAGAAGCCCACTCAGTCAGTAAGGAAGTTTGAGAGATCTGAATAGTTGTTTTGATTTAAGGTACCCCTGAGTTCATGGCGCCTGAGATGTATGAGGAGAAGTACGACGAGTCAGTGGATGTGTATGCCTTTGGAATGTGCATGCTGGAGATGGCCACTTCCGAGTACCCTTACTCAGAGTGCCAGAATGCTGCACAGATCTACCGCAGAGTTACCAGCGTAAGTCTTCTGATGAATTCTGGTGTCACAGTGCTGTCACTTTCAGCACGTTCCCATCTGCCAAAAAAAAGGCAGGTGTTTGGTTCTAAAGCAGTCTTCTGCTCAAAATGATCACTGACCCTTTTAATACAATGTCATTGACGACTGTAGAAGTCAGTCACTCTGAAGCATGAACAAGAAGCCTTGAGAATTAAAATCTTCATGATTAAAAAAAAGAATTCAAAAGTTTTAACGTGTAACTTAACTTGTGAGATGAATAGGAAACCTTGCCTTGTGATGTTGTTGTATCAAGCTTATTGACCTGAGGTGGGGATGTTGAAGTGACAATGAGTAAACAGACATGATGTTACCTCAAGTCATTGTCGAGACTTGTGACGATTACAGGAACTCGCACTCATGACCAACTTTCGAAAGACATTTTTATGACGCATCACTAAAAGGCTTCAAAAACTTGCTATATTATTAACTTGGATTAAGTTTGAGTTAAGTAACCTGAGACCAAGATTTTTGGGACAAAAATGTTGGTTTCCTCTGTGGAAGTAAAACACTTTTTTTTTTGTAGAAGTTACCACATGTTTTTTCTTTTCTTTTTTTTTACAGTAGGTACTATGAGTTTTCATTTATCCTGTATTGCCTTCAACAAGACTATTATTATGTTATATTTTTAATAATAAATTAAAATTGATCGTTTTCTCTTATTCATTTTTTTAATCTCACCTAAAGATTGCTGGAAAAAAAACATATAATTTCTTTAATGTATTTTTCATATTAATTTTTTATTGTGGCATATATATATATATATATATACACGATCTTTTGTTTCCACGAGCAGAGCTTAACATTGCTATATAAAGTGGCGTTGGAGTTTACAAATTGGTTTTGATAAAATAATATAACCTATTAATCAGAAATAATGTTAAATAAAGCCAACTTGGAAAAAAAATATTGTCTTTGTGTTACAAAATAAAGTTGACGCAGAGCTTCATTAAACATGGAAAGATGCCTTTCCCATCCATGATGTGTATTTTGACACAGGGCCTAAATTGAGATCACACACGTCAGAGGAGCATAAAATGGAAATGTTAGAAAAGATTATATTTATTGTTGTGTGTCCTTTAGGGTGTGAAGCCAGGAAGCTTCGACAAGGTGGCCATTCCGGAGGTGAAGGAGATCATCGAAGGATGTATTCGCCAAAACAAGGATGAGAGGTCTTAAAAATTAGGAAGAAAAAAACACCAACATTTTTGTTTATGGTTATGAATAACCTATATTATGGTTTTCATCATCCTCACTTCTTGTTTCTGTCTCCAGGTACTCCATCAAAGACCTCCTGAATCATGCCTTCTTTCAGGAAGAGACTGGAGTGCGCGTTGAGTTGGCTGAGGAGGATGATGGTGAAATGGAAGCAATAAAGTTGTGCCTGAGAATTGAGGATGTGAAAAAGCTCAAGGGGAAGTACAAGGAAAACGAAGCAATTGAGTTTTCCTTCGACCTAAACAAAGATGTCCCGGAGGATGTGGCGCAGGAAATGGTGAGTCGAATATTTCAATAGTTCTTGCACAATAAGTGAGGAGCAATATGGACAAAGGGATAATGATCAATCTATTTATGATGAGTCATTCCTACAATGTGGCTATCTTCCAGGTTGAGTCCGGGTACGTGTGTGAAGGTGACAACAAGACTATCGCGAAAGCTATCAAAGACAGGGTTTCTCTTATCTGCCGCAAACGAGCACAACGACAGCAGGTATGTGTCACTTTTGTTTATTTTTATTCATTCTTCTTGAAGAGCTTATCTTTTGAATGTCAAGTTTTTTCCCCACTCTTTTCCTGAAGGTCAGAGAAGAGCAGAAGAAGAAAGGGATCGAAGAAGAACAGCCCAGTCAGTTGCAAGTTCCACAACCGACCGTACAACAGTTGATCCCAGACAATTCTCAGTCCCAGCCTGCACAACCACCGGTATCTTATGCTCCTCCGGACCAGTCCCACCACACTACACCCCTGCCAGCCCAACCAACACAACACCAGCTCCCTCAGGGAGCCGTCTACAACGCTCCTCAATCCACCCAAATGGCCCAAACCGTCCCTTACAACCATCAGTCAATGGGCCAAGTCCCAGTTCTGGTTCACAATCAGAGCTTGTCCGTCATTCAACCAGAGTCAGAGGAGTCCAAGACAGACCAACACCTGCAGCACACCGGTGGAGGTCAGTCATCCTCGAGATTGTTTTATGACTATAAAAGGTTTTCGGAAGTTTTGGCCGTTTTGTTACAAAACACAAGATAAACACGGGGAATGTGCAACTGTCACTTGATAGTATGTCTTGACCCAATTGCCTGTTTCACAGGATTGCGCAACACAGGACATCTGATAGTGTCAGATGTTGCAACACGCGTGACGTGTACAGAAGCTAAATAACCCTCTGTTTCAATATTGGATATTATTTGCTACTGTCACAGCCAAGAGCAAATATCTGAAATATGTAACATGTAGGGTGTAGCCGTTTAAGAGAACACGTATTGAAATGAATTGATTACAATTTACATGAAATGATTTAAAATGTCCAAAATATATTTTCAAAGCCTCTCAGATGGGAGACCGACCACCTGGGTTCCCTGTTGCTCCAGAGTCTCTCCCACCTCAGTCAATGCCCTATAATGCGCCCCCCGGTCAGCAGAACATGTCCTGTGCGCCGACCCAAGGAGACCAAATGCAGCAGCAACAGATGCTGGTGGTGAGTCACACAAAACGGAGCAACACATTTTGAAATGTTGTCATTTCAATATGTAGAGTTGTCAAAGCATTGTTTTAAGTTTTCACAGTTTCACTAATGTTAAACTCTGCACCCCCCTCCCTCCCCCCATCAGATGCAAGGAGTCCAGACTGATGCACCTGGTGGTCCGAGCAGCCAGCCAGTCCCAGCTATACCTCAGCAGGTGTGTGATCAATTTAAGATGGCAAATATAAGACATTGGCTCTTCTTGTACGTGCCGATGAAAAGAAGGTTGGATTATCTTAGAAAATATTGTGAGGAGCCATTTTGGATGCTAGTCCCCAAGCCATGTTTTCCCAGGATTGTTTTTATTTTTTCGGAGTCTTTCCTCCTCTTACCCTGTCTCATGTTTTGTTTCTTGTAGTATGGAGTTTACTACCAGTCATCGCTCCCCCCTCAGGTAGATAAAATGTTCCCTTTTCCTGTCGCCACTACAGGCACATGAGTTTGTATTTGGCTGGGCGGTAGAATGTCCTTGTGGTCAGAAGGTTTGAACAGGTTGAGATATTGGCTCATAAATACAATGTTGGCTATAAAACAGCCAGTGTTATAAAAATAGAACATTTCTCTAAGATCTGAAAGGTAAGTACATGGTACCTACGAGTGGACTGTACAGATGAAGCAAAGTCCAGACATTCTCTCTTAACTTCAAGACCTTCTCACCAACCTTTGCTTTCCTGTCCTTCTCGTCTCGTCTCACAGATTCCCCCTCAGCAGTTGATGAATCCCTCATCTTCTCAGTCGTCGCCACAACAACCGCAGCAGCCTGAGGGCAGCACCTCCCATCAGAGCTCTTCTTCCCCGCAAGCTGGACACTCGCTAGTTCAGGTAAAAACTGTTCCTGCTTTACAGGATTGATCACTTAATTTCACTCTCACCATTTTCCTTGAACATATCTTGACATGCCTCTCTTTTCTTAAATTGCTTTTTCCTTCCTTCATTTCTTTTTCTTTTCTGCATGCTTCTTATTCCTGCATGACTCCCAGTCTTGGGCCAGTGATCTAAGTCCTATTATGTCTCCTCCAATCAACGCTGAGCACCTTTATTTCCTCTATCAGGCATCATGTCTGTCTCTACTGCAGGTACTCGGTGACCTCATCTTGTTTAAAGACCATTCAATTTCTTCAGTTGATGTTCATTTAGATCCATCTGTGTGATTGATATGCTGTAAAATAAAGTGTATCTGGTAACACAGCGCCTCCTCATGGACACAAGAGTGAAAGGTTTTGTTGTTTCCTCCCCAAGGCCTCTTTACCTTCTGCCTCTGGATCTGCACCTCAGCCGACGGCAGAGGAGCTGGCTGGAGGATCTTCTACTCTGGTCCCACCATCAGATAGGTACTGATCCACAAGGTGATAAAGTCAACCTATCAGAACTCTTATGCATCTGTGTTCTCTTCAAGCTATCTGTCAGAATCGGCTTCAGGTCTCAGCGATGGTAACGATGGACCGTCGACATCGGGAGACAACCATGAGGGAAGATCCCTGAAGCGCCACCAGCCTCGCTCCGTCCGCAGCCGCTCCCGTCACGACAAGACTGCGAAAGCCAAGCTCAATGTTCTCAGTGTACGAAACCCCAATTCATTGATTCTCGATTGTATTGCTCATTTCACCTTTCCATGCAAAATATTAAAACCATTTTTCCTCAGATTTCCAATGTGGAGGATCGAGTTGCAGAGTGCCAACTGACGACGCACAACAGGCAGATGGTCACGTTCAGATTCGACCTGGACGGCGATAATCCAGAGGAGATCGCTCAGATCATGGTACAAATCCCTTTTAAGGAAATAATAAAACCTTAATATTCACCTCCATGAGAATAGAATTAAGAAACGTTGACCTATTTACCACATTTAGGGATAGTTCCAGCACCTTTTTTGTTATGTTATCTTACATAATTTCCCAAAGACTAAAGCTTCTACAGCAGCTGCAAGAAAGTTGAATCAATTTATCCGCATTTTTCATGTCTAATTTTGTATCACTTAAAAGGTTTACATGTTATGCCATTGGTATTGTAGAAAATAGTGATTTTAATACAAAGAAGATTTTTTTAAAGAAGATGCAGATCAGTTATAACATCTTATCAGGTCCACAATTCCCTCAAATGCTCAGATGTCAAAGGGAGTAAAGAAAATGACAAAATGTTAATTAATTTGCATTTGCTGTTAAAATTAAATGTTTTTTTTCTTCTCAGGTGAACAGCATGTTCATTCTGGAGAGCGAGCGGGAGTCCTTCATTGAGCAGGTTCGTGAGGTGATCGAAATGGCAGATGAAAAAGGAGAAGGAATGAAGGAGGCCTTTCCTCAGGTAAAATCAATCAGCCCGTCATTTAAAAACATGAAACAAAGCCATCAATATTAAATGCGCCTTCACTGTATCGTCTACAGATGAGTGAACTACAGCAACACCAGTCACTGACGGGTCCCATATTGCCAGGTAAAATAAAACCCTCCACTAAACAAGTCTTGTGTGAGACGTCGACACAATGGGGAACATTTTGTTTCTCTCCTCAAGGCATTTCCCCCAACACAACCGCCCAGGTGGTGCATTCAGCGGGTCGAAGGTTCATCGTCAGCCCTGTGCCAGAGTCCCGTCTGAAGTCACAGTTTTTCGGAGCCCCTTCTGCAAACACTTCGCTCGGAGATGAAGCTCCAGGTGACAAAACAAAAGATCAATACATTCAAAGGAAACAAGCAGCAACCAGTTTTGATCCGTCGTTTATTAACAAAGTTATCTCTGTTCAAGGCTCCATGATGTCTCTGGGACTGTCGTTGTCGGCTCCATGCGGGACTCTGCAGCAGGCCTTCAGCCAGATGAAACAGGTTCACCCAGACATGGTGGGCAGCGGAGATCCTTCAGCTGCTGACAAGGAGGTGATCAGAGTGCCGTCCGGTGAGGCTTCACTTGGCCCCATTTCTAGTAGCGCACAAGCTGCTCAGGATGCAGGAGCTCCAACCAGCACTGGTTTCCCTCCGGCGTCTGTCACCACGCCTGCAACATCCTCGTCGCCTCCCTCAACCAGGAGAGCTTCACCTCCACAATCTCAAAACCAATCTTCTTTCACCAGCGACGCTGGTTCACAAACTCATCCTCCGCACGAAGCCGCCACGGCCAGCGGCCCGTCATCCTCTCTCTCCCCCCCGGCTGCGCAGACGCCTGCGCCCTCCACTGTCGGCCAGAGCAGCAGCACGGTGTCGGTTTCTGGGGTCTCCTCCAGCGTCACGAGTTCTGTCCCGGCTCAGGAGCAGCAGCAGCCGTTCACGTCCGCGACGCCGTCCACTCCTCAACACCCGTCTTCACAGCCCACAGCATCCAGCTCCGTCAGCAGCCAGAGTCAAACACAGCCCGTGGAGATGGAGGGAGCCGAGATTCAAACCAAAGCTGCAGGGGGCGACATCGAGGCGCTGGATAAGAAGCTGCGCTCACTCTTCAAAGACCAGAGTGCTGCTTCCACGACGCTGGATCCAGCCCCCAACAGCAGCTCCTCTCCACCCACAGGAACGTCTTCTCCTCCGCCCGGCACCATGGTGCCTCCCGCAAACCTACCCCTCATGTCGGGGGGACAGGGGGGCATGGCTCCAGCAACCACTCCAGGACAAGGGCTTACACCAGCAGAGCACGCCAGCACCCCTCCGACCAAACCCCGGGCTCATGTGCGTGACATAGTTGACTCTTTTGTCATTATACGTTTCTAAATCTTCTCATTATACTTGCAGACGCTGCCCACCGGGTTTGAACAAGCTGCTACACCACCTGCTGACCTGCTTCCTCCATTCCCTGGACCTCATCAAGTAAGAGCATCTACTGAGGGTTTGTGATTTTATCTGATCCTCCTTTAAATATTTTCTTTGGCTCCACAGTCGCAGCATTTTAAGGATGACTTGGATGCTCAGTTGAAAAGAGCTTTGAGCCCCGAGACTGTTCAGTCGGTTCAGCCTGCGCCCTCCAGCTTCACTGCTGGACGCTTCCAAGTACGTCGACGGCTCTAGCAAGGTTGTCTAGTGATGGAAACGACTGATGATTTGACTTCTCTCCAGGTGACCCTTGCTGCGGACGCGTCTGTTAACCCACCGGAAACTTCTGATCGAATCTCGTCGTCCTCACTCACGCCGTCGTCCACGTCCTCCCAGAGTTCCTCCTCCTCATCATCATCATCTTCTTCCCCGTCAAGCCCGGAAAACACCCTCCACCGCTCGTCCGCACTGTCAAAGGTCGTGAGCCAGTCCGGCGATTCGGCCGCCTCCGTGTGCGTCAGCCAGCCCACCACCATCGGCCGCTTCCAAGTGTGCACCAGCACCGCGGTGGAGAGCCCGGTCCCGGTCAAAGGTCAGTCACGTTGTACTATGACCCACATTTTACCATATTGTCTTTGATGTAAGTTGTTTTTTTTCAATGTCAATTTCAAAATACAAAAATAGTTTAGCCCTGTTTTGGTCACTGAAGTTTGATCGTCTGTGTTGTCGTCTCTTCTGTTCTTAGCTCCACACGAAGACTCCAGTCCCTCCCACAGCTCCAGCACACAGAACGGCCCCTCGTACACGTGTCAGAGCAGCGACAACGACAACAACGACGAGCCAGAGGTCGACGACGACGCTCTGCAGAAGGAAATCGGTCGTCTTCTTGACAGGTCTCTCCATCACTTCTCCGTCAGACGCACGTTCACGTCGGAAGTGTTTCATATTTATTTCGCTCTCTCTCCCTCAGACACATGGTGGAGACGCAGGCCATGCAGACCCGTCACAAGGAGGAGCTCAACTCTCTGTACACGAGGATGAGGAAACATCCTCAGTCGTCCTTCTCTCCGGGCGTGACGGCGTCAGGAGGTCGACGCAGACTGAAGAGCAAAAATCATAAATCCCGCTTGAGTGGACAACCCGGCCACTCCCACCTGGGTAAGGACGAACCTCATTCTTCTATTTAAAAAAAACAACCTTTCTTTAATCGTGTCCTTTTCTTCTGAAGACGATTCCGACTCGTCTCCAAACCAAAGTTCTCCCTCCGCCCTGGATGCCTCTCCAGCTGACGTCAGGCCACTGCAGCCGCTCAGAAACTCTCCATCCATGCCGAGCCTCAGCTCCACAGGTGCGCGACCTCCGACCCGCCCCCCCCTCCGCAGCCGCCTCACGTCCCTCTGTGTCACAGGTGCGAGTGGCAAAGGTTCCGCGAGTCGCTCCGACCAGAACCACTCCCCGAACCAGGCGGGCGGCCCGACGCCTTCGTGCTCACAGACGCAGAAGGTCAGCGGGACCTTCACGGATAAGGATCACCAGCTGGTGGACAACTGGGTCCGAGACATTTCTCAGTGCAAGAGAGGGTCCAAGAGTACAGCGCAGGCGGCAGGACACGATGTGAGTGTTTGAATAACTTATTATTATTATTATTATTATTAACTTGTCAGGATTGGTTTAGCAAGATATGGTGTATCGATATTCAGCAGCACTGAACCTTTTTTCTTTGCCTTTCAAATCACCTTTATTGTTTTTTTTTTTTTATTATTTTTTATTATTTAACACACATTTATGTCGTAATTTTTGTGTTGCAATTAAACTTCTAGCCGCTAGATGGCAGCAGTTATTACGTCCTGCACAGTGAGATCCTCTTGATGACTGAGAACGAGAGGATACAGTAGAGTCTGGCCGTTTTTAAAGTTGATGTTTGGACATAGTTTAGTTTGTCAAGAGTCATGTGATCTGTAAATTCTGCAACTCCAGAGTCAAGTACTCAACAATACTCCAAATATATCCTTGTTACTACAATATATCGCAATGTATATCGTATATTGTACTTGTATTGTGTTGCATATCTTATCGCAGGATTTTTTCCAATACAAAAGGTCTCAGATGTTATTAGATAGCGTCTCCACTGACGTTTTTGTTATTGGGTTCTAATTCTGCTTCTCTGGTCCAGATGGTTCCTCCCACCAATTTGGGCCGGAAGTTCTCTGCTCCAGGCTACCTGTGCCCGACCCATCCTCCCCAGTCCAGTACCACCACCTCCACCACTCACCTCGCCAATCCCGCAAACCCCCCCGTCCTACTCGGGCCACGCAAGGGTTCTCTGGGCCCGGTACCGCAGGGTTTCGGGTTCGGCTCGGCACCTTACAGCGGGCAGCAGTGGGCCGGACCCACGGGCACATGTCAGGTGGGCATGCAGCCTCAGACGCAGTACCAGCCCCCCGCCACCACCACCACCACCCCCAACCCGGTGACGCTGCATCAAAGCTACCACCTCGGAGCGACGGAGGATTCCCAGAAGTCCGGCGGGTCCAGCCAGCAGAGGTCCACGTAGCCCAGATCCCGGTGGAGACTGAAGACGCGGGCTGAGAGAGACGCCACTCTTTTGTGTGATGATTCTATTGCTTTTTATAATGATTTTCTTACTTTTACGGTGGTCATGTTTGCTATGGTCGACCCGAGCGGCGGAAAAAGAATCTGTCCAGCAATTGCGAGGGAGAGTGCAATACGAGTCCGCAGCCGGAGAGTCTGCCGTCAGCCCGCCGTCAGCTGTGGAGCTAAAGCTGTGATCCGCCGGCCGCTCGCGCCCCGTGGCGGCCGGCAGCCAAAGATGTCTCTCTTGAGGACAGATGTCAAAAAAAAAAAAAAAAATTTCCTTCATTCCCAGAAAGTTCCCACTCCAGCTGGAACCGGTTCCGCGGCTGCCCCACGAGTCCAGAAGAGAGAGAGACGCAAGAATAGGAAGTAGTTAGGGATGGAGATGTGAAGGGTTGAGTAAGTGAGAAGGAGAGGGTGAGACGGGTGGAGACATGTGGGTGAGACGGGTGGAGAGAGAGAGGAAGTCGATGCGAAGATGTCCCGGTTGCTTTGACATTAAGACAAACGCAATATTGAGGAGGAGAAACTGTAACTGTGGCCTTAATCCCCGAAACACATGAAGCCGTCGTGTACATAGACGTTTATCATATTTATGCGAGTTAAATTCCCTGCCCCGCGCTGACCTCTGTCACCTGAGGGGGTCCTGGTGTTGACCGCCGATCAGAGAGGGGGAGGTGCTGCTGTAAATCACAATCGGAGGTGTCTGCAGGGTGAGCGATTTATTTTTATGAGCAGAATCTGTCGCCAACCACTCGACCCGTTAAGACGAGATCCCGACAAACTCGCCGCGTCGATTTAGATCCGACGAATCCGTCACCTCTTGTCACGTCTGGTCTGGGATTCTTTCTTTCCGTGGTCTCTCTTTTTTTTTTGTATTCGTCTATTTAATGAAGCGATCGTTCTTTACGGACCTGTATTCATCAGATTTTGATGTTGTTTCACTGTAATTATTATTAAAGGTTGTTAAACAACATGTAGTTAACAGATTACAAGAAGTGCAATTGCAGGGTTGTTATCGGCTCCCCACTCGTGACGACAGTTTTCCTGCCGTCCAATCGGCTCCTCTGTGACCGCCCTGCCCCCCCCCCAGACCCCCCAAGACCCTTTTCTATTGTAGTGTATATAGCTCTATATGTTACTGTGAGGTAAACGCTTTCACGTGATGCACTAGAGTCCGCTTGTGGTCATCTTGCTCTTGCACACGCACTCTAACCTGTAAACACGAGGAACACTTTAGTGCCTTGCATCCTCACCGATGGGACGTTACGCGCGCGGCGGCTGTGAAACGGGCCCGTCGGAACCCAGCCCCGACATCGGCCCGGGTTCCGAAGGGGCCGCGACACAACCTCGAGTGGCGAACGGTTACCCCGTTTTAATTCCCCCCGGTTCGGACGTCGGCTCTTGGGTTCAGGCTGGTGTTTCGTGTTCTGTTTAAACTCATAGAAGCACTTGATCGGGCGTCAGCACTTCACACGGGTCCACGCTGCCAGTGTTCTTCTCGTCTGCTCGTAGTCTGGATGATTAGCTAAACTTCTCTAGAGAAAAATAAGTTACTGCAATGCAGAATATGCAATGTTTAGAGTTTTATAGGGACGGAGGGTTCGTGAAACGTTTGCATGCTGACGAGGGTTCAATGTTTTTTGATATTGGGAGATTTTTTTTTTTTTTTTCTTTCTTTCGATTGCCTTCCCGCGCCATCAGAGCGGTTACGTGTTTGTCGGCCATTTACCCAAAACACAGGCACAAGTTAAAAATATCCAGATACGACCTCTGCATGTCCCCGGTGTTGAATCTTCCAAGTCCACTTGGGTCACCTGTACAGCACAAACCAGAGCTCAAGACGTCTGCCGCTACTCTTGGTGAATATCAGAGACTTATTAATCCCCCGCTCTCATTTATGACTTCCTGTGATTCTGTGTCTGTTTGTGTATGTTTTTCACATTGTACAAATTGTAAAAACAAATAAAATATCAATTTAATGTTTTGTTTCTCTTTTCTCACCTCAAGGTTGTTTTTCAATGTGATTTGTTAATTTTTCAATATGAAGAATTAAGATTTATAAAATGTGTTTTGTTGCATTTCTTTCCAAATTAAATGACTGATTTTGGGGGTTTTATTTTACCTTTGAGACTTCATAAAATATTTTTGGAATTTGGGTAAAGTTTATTTTTGTGTTCACGTCGTCATAAATATTTTATTTCAGGGAATTACTTTTTCGAAATAACTTGTTTTCACATGGTTTGACGAACATGAACTTTGGTTATGCATTATTTTTTCCATCTTTTGGGGTTTTGCTGCCTTTTCCCCCATTTTTAGAAAAAAGATTTATGGGCATTTTTCAACTCTATCATGTGTTCACATGCCCGCACGAACATGAATTTTGGTTTTGCAGCCTTTATTTGATTTTCAAATGAAAAAATTGGATTTTTGAAATGAAAAGGAAAATAAATCATACATTTGGGTAACAATTGTTTTTATTTATTCATTTTATTTACATGGTCCACCTGAACATGAACTTCGGTGATAATATGAAGCTTCATGTGTTCATTTGTAACAAGAAAACAAACTTCTGTCAAAGTTGAACCGAGGAAAGTCTTGAGATGAAAATCACTGAAAACATCTCCGCAAGTAGTTTTTACAAAAACATTTTTATTGTATATTCGCGAGAAAATTTGTAAAACTAAATTCAGATAAACCACCTCAACAATCCAGTCTGCGTTTCTTCATGGTGTGTCCTGCTCTGTGGGGGCTCGGAGCTCCTCCTGCAGGAGAAGGTCTAGTCAGACCTGTGGGCGTCATGAGGCTTCAGACTGAATCTCACCTTGTGTCCTGTTATGATGCAAACCCTGCTCAGGTTTGAAGGCAGCGGCATCTTCTGCTCTGGAGTGTGAAGACCCCATCTGAGGGGTCTTGCTGCGAGTCTGCATCTGGTGGCTTGAGGGTGTGCTGGGCCTCAGCTCTTGTATCCCATCCATAGTGATGTCCCACAGCTCCGGGTCATCTGAAGGAGTCCACAGTGATGGTTGGACCTTAAAACCTCAACAAGACTTTTTACCTGCTAGATGTTCATCTCTACTCTTCAAGAGTCCAGCCTCGGTGCAGCTGCTGTGTCCTGACAGAAGATCATTGTAACGTTCATCCATTTGTTTTGGTTTCTCCCAAACCCTCACCTCCACCGGGTCCTTGTCCTCCAGAGCTACTCGACTCCTCGCTCTTGTACTGATCCTGTCTCTGCTGCGTCTTCTTGGCCTCCATCTCTTTCCTGAACTTCTGCTGCAGCTGCTGCTGACGGAGTTTCCTCAGCTGTTTAGGGTCCGACTCTGCCCCTGAGATGGCCTCAGAGTCTCCCGCCAACCTGAGGTGGACACAGAGTCACTCGACGGACTTCTTAAGATTAACTTCATTACTTAAGCAATGCACTGTTAGTATCTGAAACTGTGGTCAACAACAACATTATGACCACAAGACTTCATCTAAAAAGTATCTGAAAACTAACAAACAATTGTATTTATGCATCATTCTTTTCTAGTTTAACTCCAAATATAACCAACAAAACTACCTACAAACTTTGGGAATCAAAGAGTTTTACTACAGCGACTCATAGTGTGGCTTCACTTTAATAGATTTTTAAACGTCATGTACCACAAAAAATACACTCGAGGTGATTAAGAACAACCAGGAACCATTTATAAGTCTTTCTGAAAAAAATTAAATGATTTTAAGTGCGCAGTATAGTGTATAGTAAATTAAGTTCTGTGATTTATATGTTGTGTTGGCTATAATACAGTATCCATTTGAAGTGGTTCTACAGGAATAAATATCTTTATTTTAACTACGGGAAGGGATTAAGTCGGAGGTGTTTGAATGAGACAAACCCTCTAGTGGTTATACGGAGCTACTGCGGTAGAAAGATGGCGTATTATAAAATCAAAAGCTTCAGCTTCATACACATTTTTTATACATCTACGAATATATATATATCTATAAATATATATCAATATATCCGTGTCTGTGTATATATTTATATATATGTTTAGTACGTGTGACTTTTAAAAAGCTGTAACTTCATATTTAGATCTCATTTAGTTCGAAACGTTTCCTTTGAATGAGACAAAGAAAATGTGCCTATTCCAGTTAAATTAAAGCCATTACTGTTAAATTAAAATAACTAACAAAATAAACAAGGTTTTGCAAACAAATAAACATTATATATATACGAATATAAACATATAATAGAACAACAAAAAGTATGTTAACAAATCAAATAAAGAACACTAGTCTATACCCTATGTATGCAGTATATCAATAATAAACTAATCAAAATGACACTGTAATATAAACTATTTAAATACACTGTTAGACACTTATGTTGCCTTTTAGAACATGTAGTCCATCTCTGTCATGGAGCATTTATTTACCTGACGTCTTCATTCTTGATGTTCTCTGTGGTTCTAACAAGCGGCGTGCGAGACTCTGGCGCACCCTGGTGGTCAAAGAACTGCTTCTCTGGTGTAGCGACAACAGGCCGAGCTTCTTCTGTCTTGTACTGTCTTCTGAGTAAACTGCTGACACGAGCCTTCGCAACCAAAGGTTCACCTTCTGAACGCTTGGTGTGCAGCAGGTCCAGAGGTGGACGCGGCTGGAAAACGAGGAGGAAAATGGGACGAGACGGTTTATTAAGGAATCTAGTTCAACAAACAAAAAATAACACACAATATCCACCTGTTTGGGGATTTTGTTAATTGCTATGAGGTATTCCTTATCCAGGATGCAGTTCCCCAGAGCGTTCCCGAAACACCTGGAGAGATGACGCCACCAGGTTAGTTCAATTTAAATTCAAGACTTTTAATACGTTTTAAATCAAACTCAACAATATTTAAAAAACAAAACAAAAAAAACATAAATTATATCACTTTAGGGACAATTTTACTCAAATTCAAAATTCAATAAAAACATGACTTTTAGGTTCAGTGAGAAACTTTCCTCATCTCTAGATTGTGCTGATTTTGAAAGATGTCCTTCCGACATCCATCGTGCCTCGTAATCACTAAATCACAAAAAAGCCAATTCGAATTAAATTGACTTCTTCCCATGTTGCCACAAGTGAAGTACTTTATAAACAACTACCTAGTTGAAGTATTGAAGGGACTCGTTGTATAAACAAAACGGGAATTATTATGAAGCCATTATTCAGTCATAATGGACTATGCTCTCATAACCTTTTGTTCGCCAAGATTTAAGAAACTAACATACAATTAAAAAAACATTATTTAATCATTTAAATGCCAATTTAGGGTTTGTTTTCGGATTCTCATCGGCTTTTACAAAGGTTAAGGATCCGTGGAAACAGTTCATTCACACAAGAGAGAAATTGAAAAGTACTTGAGCGCTCGCTTCATGCCGTCAGTCACTGCTTCTTTTCTGGCCTTTTCTAGCGCAAGAGCCTTAGACTTCAGTCCTTCGCTGACCCCGTACCCGACATCCTCGTGATAGGCTCCGTCCTGGTCGCGAGAGAAGAAAACAAGGTTACTAAATATCATCGATCCATTACAAATACGTGGATCTGTTGCACTCACTTTCAGCTGCACTTTGACAAACGCGCTCACCCCAACGTAGAACTTGCCATTGATGAGATCCACAAAGTCTTAAAAATGATGCACGTGGTCAAAAGCAAAGTCCATCTGATCTGAAGTGATTCTTACAAAAACTCATACCAACGTTCTGCTGAGAGATGGAGTGAGACCAGCCGTTATAACCAAACATCTCATTGGCCAGACTGATCACACGGTGCCCCTCGACGTAGCACACCTGTAGAGAAGAGGTCACATGACTTGTGATCACATGATCTTAGAAAAAAAACAACTTTACTCAGGGGTCAACTCGCCTTCTGACCCCCACCGGCCATTCTGCTGCTGATAAACTCTGGTCCCAAGCGCTGTCGCAGAGCATCGTGAACAGCCTGGTGCTCCTCTGGAGTGTAGGTGAACTGATGGCGGAAATAAAGGTGTAACTGGTAAATACAGTAGTTCCTTTTCAATTCACAAATGGTCAGTTTCGTTTTGTGACTCAACTTTCACGTCAAAGTAAGAGATAAAGAAAATGTTGTTTTACCCGTTTATTGATCACAAATGTGACTTTAAATTAAATAAATGGTTAATGAAATTAGATGTTTTGTTGAATTAAATGCAACTGCAATGAGAGCTTAAGTCGTTTATATTGATAATAAATAGTAGCTTTAGATTTCATTGTAGTCTGGAAGGTCGTTGACGTCATTAACCGGGGACGGGGAGAAAACACGGAGGCGATACTGAAGCAACTTTTCTTCTAAATCAAAGAACATGTTTGACAAACACTAAAATATAAAGTTGTGTTCTTATGCATTACCTGTCCAAAGGTCTTGGCTGAAGCAGAACTTCTATCCTCGCTGTTGTTCGACATATTGATCTTCAACTTCCCGACTATTATTAAAGTTAAAATAAAAATAAAACAGTCACCCGAGACAATTATTAAAAAACTTTCTTCGTGTATCGTTGTTCTTTAAAAGCTGGATTTCGCTGCATGAACATTTTAGCTAAACAAACCTCCCGCCGGGGGAACCGGAAGTGGAGTGTGTGATGCGTTCGTAGTCGTCGGATAAAAACAAACAAACCCAACATACGTTGTTGGGATAAAGTGTAGGTTTCAGGAAATGTTATACAATAAACCGTTTGGTTAGTGGTACTCTCTGGTGGTGTATGTTAGGTAAAATGTCACGAAGTGGAGTGCCTGTGTAACATTGTAGAGGAGTGAACACGTACAATTCCGAGGTTCGTAAAGTGTCATGAATGGCAGCAAAAAGCAACGATAGTTTGAATTTTAAATAAAGTTCGTTTGAACTCTTCCTACATCGTGCTTACAATAAAAATCTGTACATTTCTACTAATAGAGATTAAAACAGATTTAAGATTTGTATTGAAAAATAAACCCCAAGAAAATGCAGTCCTGTGTGAGTTCTGATCTAAAAAAAATATACAGTATATAGATACATTTTTTATTTATCCCTCTAGAGGTCTCCTTTTGGAAATAGTTTTTCCAGCTCACAGCAAGACAGACGATAGATTCATTAAAAAAATAATAATAATAAAAAGAAAGTGCTAGATTACACAATCCAAGTCTAGAGATAAAGAACATAGATCAAGGAAAAATAACAAAGACGAAAGATACAAAGATGAAAATGGAATATCATCTTTTCCTTCCACTCATGCCCCCAAACTAAGAATTAAACAGCCTAATAGCACGAGGAATAAATGAGTCCCTGAGTCTATTAGTGTTGCATCATGGGAGGAGCATTCGTTCACTCCATCTGCTTCTCTGCTGACTGATGACAGTGTTGAGAGGATGACTGTCATCATCCATGATGGACAGTAGTTTGTTCAGTGATCTCCTCTCTTGTCACCAGTGAGTCCAGCTTCAACCACAGAGCTTCTGATCAACCTGTCCAACATGGTGACACTCTTCTTGGACACATTCTCACCCCAACACACCACAACAGGACGCTGGCCGCCACAGACTGGTAGAACATGCAGAGGAGTTTCCTGCAGATGTTAAATGATCGAAGCCTCCTCAGAAAGTACTGTCTACTCTGGACTTTCTTATACACATGGTCTGTGTTGCAGGAACAGTTTACTGTCAAGCCACACACCGAGGTACTTATAGTTGTCAAATATCTCCACCTCGTCGCCTCTGATGGACACTGGACGTGACTTTGTCCTGGACCTCCCAAAGTCCAAGACCAGCTCCTTGGTCTTTGTTCAGCTGCAAGTGGTTCCTCTCACTCCAGTCCAGAAAGTCACGTATAAGACTCCTATACTCGTCCTCGCTGTTGTCCCTGATGCATCCAACAATGGCAGTGTGTGCAATAGAGACTCCGCCCGGAATTGCAGCAGAAGTCTTAAGTGTATATGGTGAAGAGGAGAGGGGCCAGTACTGTCCCCTGAGATGCTCCTGTACAGTGTCAGACGTGATGCCCTTCAACCTGACATACTGTGGTCGATCAGAGAGATAGTCCAAGATCCAGGAGATCAGACCAGGGTCCACATGCATCTTTGTTAGTTTGTCCTGCAGAAGAGTGGGCTGGATGGTGTTGAAGGCGCTAGCAAAGTCCAGGAACAGGATCCTCACTGAGCTGTTTCCTTTATCCAGGTGTGAGTAGGTCCGGTGCAGGGGGAGAAGGATGGCATCTTCTTCATCAACCGCGGGCCGGTAGGCGAACTGCAAGGGTTCTTGTGCGTGCTGAACTTGTGGCCTGAGACGTTTGAGGACCAGCCGCTCCAGATCCAAAATCTTAACTGCTGTATATCCTTAAGTGTTTAGGGAGAACTTGTGTTTTCTGAGGAAGGTTTTTTTATTATCTTCTGAATCATTTCTGTTTTGACACTGTGACGGTTATAGTTACTTAACCTGCTTTATTACATGTGAAAACAAAACATTTTCCAGTGTATAGTTATTAATTAATCCCGGCATTGCTAATAAACAAATAAATAAACCTAATTTATTATTTATAATAAATAAGAGGCGTTTGTTAAACTCTTTATATGTACATTTGACAGCGAGGCAAAAATAACTTTATGTTATAATAAGTTACCTTATACATAATAAGTGTCAATAAGTGCCCATCGATCATATATCATCATCATCATCCACATCATCCTTATCATCCTCATCATCATCATCATCCACATCATCCTTATCATCCTCATCATCATCATCATCCACATCATCCTCATCATCATCATCATCATCATCATCATCATCCACATCATCCTTATCATCCTCATCCTCATTCTCATTCTCATCCTCATCATCATCATCATCATCATCATCATCATCATCATCATCATCATCCTCATCCTCATCCTCATCCTCATCCTCATCCTCATCATCATCATCAGCCACATCAGGGATTAGCACCAAATGCCAGCCCGGACAGATGGTGAGACGCCCGCTGTGGTAAACAACCTAGATTAAGGGTAACATGTGGCTGCAGCTATGGTCTCATATTCCATTTAGTGCCACCATTTTTAAACTGAAAAAATGAAAAATATATAATGAACAACTTAAAAAAGCACATTTAACATTGAAAAAAAAGAAGACATTATGTTAAATGGGATGATGATACAATTTTATGAGAGCAGATGTTTTGTCGCTTCAGTAGATGTGTCTGAGGTGAAGTCAAATAATGTATTTTCATACCAAACACAGCAATGTTTTATGATAAAATGAGCCTTCAATTTATTTTTTATTTATTTTACAGTTATTGATTATTAAATATGGGCAATATTAAAAAAAAAAAAAAAAAAGCTTCTTGGATTTGTCGTTCAACCATGAATAAATATCACACTTTATAATCCAGATATTTAGTTGAATCCGAAATAATGTTGCATTATTGATGGTGTGTCGTCTGCGCGTGCACGAGGGGCAACGAGGTTAACGCCGCAGCTCGTCAAAACAAAGCGGGCGCGCGCCTCAGAGGGAGCGGAGGTGCTTCATGAATGAGTCCAGCAGCGCGAGCACACAGGCGGGCAGCAGCGGCCCATGATCCCGCGACACTCTCCACACACCTTCTTCCTCTCTGCGGGAGCGAGACCACGGACACGGTGAGCGACCCCCCAACCCACCCCTCAACATGACTCCTCTCTCTCTCTCTCTGTCTCCACACATGTGTCGCATCTGTTCTTCCTCCATTTTCTCATCTGCTCAGGTAAAAAAAAAAAAAAAAACATCTCCACGTCCGCGCGGCGCTTCTGTCTGTTGCATGTCGGGCCATTTTGTCTCGAGAAACGCGTCAGTGTCGCGACATATTCGGGGGCCTGAGACGTGGTTGTAGGGGTACAGTAGGCGCCCTCGGGAGACAAAAGAGGGAGGGAAGAAAAAAAGAAAAAAAGAATTTGCTCCCCAGCGACGCATGATGTCGCAGACACGGCGAGAGACGCATCCCTGACGTGGATTCATGGATGAACCTAAAACACTTTAAAAATAATGTCATGGTTATTCATGTGTGGCTCGAGGGGGGGTGACGGGGAAAAGGGGGGAAGACCCCTCGTGTTACTCTTTGTCTGAGTGACAGTCCAGACGGGTGTGAGGCACGCTGGCCACCAGGGGGCGCGCAGATGAGTCTGAGTAGTTTGGATGACACCCAAACAGGGAGGTGTGTGTGTGTGTGTGTCTTGCAAGTCTAGGTTTCTACCAATGATTGACACATACACACATACACACACCCGCAACAGTGTTGAAATATCACCCTGAGGGACCCTGGGTTAAATCTGCGACATCGATTGATTTAAAAAAAAAACAAACAATAATACTGGTTTAAACCTTTATTTACAAATAAAAGGTACTTACTTAATAACTATATTTAAAATTAATTTAGAAAATAATAATACTTGTGAATTACAGACTCATTTTTTTTTCTGTCTTTATAAATATACATACAAGTTTTAGTTAATTCCCAAGGAAATGGACAATTTCAATGTATGCACACAATTAATACAATATACTAATGAATATGTTATTATATTAATTATAATATATTATTATTATAACATATAACATATTATAACTTAAACCGATTTTCGTTAATTTAGCAATTTAAATAAAGGAATTCAATCTATGCTGAATTGTATAAAGGTGTATTTTAAATTGTGATCAGTGATATAGGGACCATGGTGTAATTTCTAATGAAAAATAAATTTGTCATTTATAATACTAAAAAAACAAATCTAAATTGTAATCTTTATTAGACCTGTGTGAGTGCCTCTACCTTTTTGACTAGATGTTATCTAAAATGAATTTCTCGTTGTTTTTTTAAACTCACTCACATTGAATTTTGTTGTCTATTATTGACCTTGAAACTTCCTTTTTATTACTAAATTTGGTCGTGTAAATGTGTTTCTTGTGTCCAGATGCTTGATGGACTCCGGCGGAGGCATGGCTCCCGGCCTTCCCCCCGACCCCTCTCCCTCAACTTCAGCACCTTCTCCGCGCCTCCTCCGAGCCCGGATCTGGACGGCAGCAGTGAGCATCCCATCAGGAGGTGAGGATCAAGTTTTAGGATCAACGTCTTGCCGTCTCAGGAGAAGCCCTTCATTTAACCCGAGTTCTTGATTTAAATCAGCATCACCAGGATTCTCTTCAAATCCTCCAAATACTGACTTGTGTTCCAGCTGCTGTAGAAAGCCTGAGAATAAAGGTTGATCGAGATGTTACATTTTAACCCGGCAGGCTTTGGACTTCACTGCAGTTTGTTTGTTCTTCACTGTGTTTGCATCAGAACCTAAATATTGGATCTGGATCGATCGCTTTTGTGTTTGAGTTGACACAGAGATCTGGACCTTTGTGCTAGAGACACTTTGTGTCAGTGAAAACACTCCTTTAAGAGTTAAGCCGGTTTGTGATTCACCGACGGTCATGACTACTACAGGAAAGAGGGAGAGTGATCTAAGAGGTTTTCCTGGGTGTACAACCCTCTATGGCAATACTTTCTCGCTGGTTCTCAAGTTAGTGTCTTTATACAGGGGCAACGATTTGATTTATTGTGATACTCCAGGCACAAGGATATATTTTTAGTTTTGTCGACTACTTGACTCTGGTGTTGCAGAATTTACAGACCACATGACTCTTGCTTTTATTTCTTTTGAAACTAAAAATATTCATTGCTGAGATTTCACTATTCCTATAGCTGGGTTAAATGGAAATGGAGATCAAATAATTTAATTTATTGGAATATAAACCATAAATCTTCATCTTTATATTCGCACTTTGTTATCCTTTGAGCTTTGTTCTTTTTATTTGCACTTTGTTCATGTTCCTGTTTTTATGAAACTATTGTCTGCTGTGAACTAGGAACCCAATTCCCAGAAGGAGATCTCCAGAGGGGTTAATAAAGACTATCTAATCTAATCTAAAAGAACTAAGAAGACCTAAGAACTAACCAAAAATACTGTTTTGTGCTATTAAAGATCGATAGATTATTGTAAAAATGATATATATATATCGCCGTGTCCATATTTTTTCACACCCCTACTACTATATAAGGCGAAACCCAAGTCCAGTTGAGAGAAACCAGCAGGAATAGATCAACATTTTTTAAATGACAAGTCCAGAAAATACAATGGCACAAATACAAAGAGAAGAAAAGCGTCCACCGAACCAGGGAATTAAACAGGAAAACAACAGGGAACCTGAGAAGCAGAAAATAAAACATGGAGGTCAAAACACTAGCGAATGAACAAGAACAAACTAAGCCCACAGGCAAAAACACAGCAAGTCCTAAAAGAATAATCCACAAAAGAGAACAAGATAAACGACTACATCAAACCAGTGCAGGAAAATCTTGCGAGAGCTTTACACATACAGGCCTGTAATGTGTATGTTTTCCAGTTTAAAAATGAAATTTCTCAAACTGTTTTTATTTCCCCATTGTGGGTTCGACACCTGTGCAAAGATGAATGGGTTCGGATGAGACAAAGTTCAGATATGGCTACACACTGTCAGAAACAACAACAAGATGAAGTCATAACACACGTTATCATCGCCTTTGTCTAAACACACAGATTGAGTTTCCACAGAACGTTCAGAGTATTGACACGACTGCTATCACACCAGGAAGTAAACACGGGTTCATCCAAACACCGTTAGCGCTCACATCTGCGGGGGAAGTGGCAGAGCAGGAAACCCTCAATCGTCCGTTCTTGTAACACCGTTTCCTATCTGTGTTTTGGTTGTCACTGAGCATCATGAAATTCCTCCCCCGCCTCCTCCCACCTCCTCCCTCCTCACTGCTCAAAGCGTTTGTTGTTTATTCTGCATAAATATTATTTGTCTCAATCGTGGCATTGTTGCCGCTGGAGTGTTTGACCATCTTTGTCTTCTACAAGCAAGAGCCCCGCCCTCTTCTCTTGGCTCCTCCCACCCTGCTTTTAACAGCCTCCCCGAGTATCACTCCGTCCTACTTTCCCCTCCGTCTTGTCACATCCGTCTCTATACCTTCTCGCCGTCTCTCTTTGTCTGCCTTGACCTTCTTTCCCTCCTGCCGGCACTGATCCCTCCATCTCTCTCTCTCTCTCTCATGAGGACCCTGCACCGGCTCAAGTTGATGAGCTCGCCCAGTCTCAGCGAGCTGGGCAAGAGCGAGAAAAGTTCACCGGAGGACCGCGGGGAGAAGCAGAAGCGAGCCGGAGCCAACGCCACCTGGAACAGGTCGGTGGTGCCGCCGCCGCCGCATCATCGCTGCCCCTCCACTCGTGAGTCGTCACCCTCTTTTTTTTCCCTCGCTCCAGCATCCACAACGCCGTCATCGCCGTCTTCCAGAAGAAAGGTCTGGCAGACAACGAGCTCTACACGCTGAACGAAGGCGTGCGGTGAGTTCACAACACTTTCTCACCAAGCCTTCGCTCTCCCAGCGCTATAATTAGTTTAGTCACCGCTGGAGTTTGTTTGGGCCCGAATGTGTTATTATCTGTACGACCAGACGTTTGTTTATCAGCCTCAACGTCTGAACGTTGTTGACTCCTCCTGGAACACGGCTGCAAAGATCAACCTCTAGTTCAAGTATTTAAAAGAAGTTAAATTACAGCCAGATTTGAATGACAACTGAGAGTCTCCACATGAATAAGAGTGACTCGAGGGTCCCTTATGTTGATCTCATTAATATGTGTCTTCTTTCCATCTGTCATGTTTTATTCATGTTGAGTTGACCAAAAAAATCCTAAAATTTAAAAATGAAATTTGCCAGTTCAAGATACTGTATATACACAAGGCTAGATGAGTATTCAGTAAAATAACAATTCTAGTTCTGTGTTTTGGTCTGTAGTTTACAACAAAATAACCGATCTTATCACAGAAGAACCTGTTTTAACCACAGTGTGGTTTATGTGTTGTAAACCAGGATAACTTTTTTTTTTTTGTGAGATGAAAAGACGACAAACTGTAAAACCAGAAGAACAAAGATTCATCTATTACACAAATATAAAAACAGGTTGTAAACATGTGTTAAAGAAGCCCGGTTGTGCAGAATCATAACCGACGTGGCAACATCGCTTCATGCTAATGTCGCCACCGCCGGTGAAAGATATGATTGTAAATATTAGTTTTGTTCAATAACCAGTTATGTTTGAACATGGCATTAGCATTAAAGTGCAGATGTTCTTCAAAACAGTGAAACGAATGACAAGATTTTTAGATGATTGTCTTTTCCACGGCTAAATAAATGTTTATTTCTGTGTCCGAAGATTTAATTCACTGGCTGAATTTGAGGTGAATTTGAGGTTTTCTAAATCATCATCTAGAATGTATTAACATTCACATCAACGAGAGAGAGAATGTTTATTTCCAGGGTTAATAATTCTGCAAGTGTTGTTGCTGTGACCCCACTCACCCAACTCAGTGACATTCATATCTTTTTCACCCACAGACATCTGCTGAAGACTGAGCTCGGATCCTTCTTCACGGAATATCTTCAGGTGGGATCACAGGAACGAACCCTGACACTCAAATCAATCAATCAATGTGTGTTTCCCGGTTCACAGAACCAGCTGCTGACTAAGGGAATGGTCATCCTGCGGGACAAGATCCGCTTCTACGAAGGTACACGACTTCAATCGACTTTTGTTTTCGTTATATTTAGACGTTTGTCGCCGTCTTCCTTCGCAACAATACAAACAAATACAAATACTTCATCAGATAAGATCTAGCTTTATAGAAAAGCATTTAGCTAATGTTGTGTGTTAATAATGTTTGTTACCATCTTGCTTTTAATGTCTTTATTCTGTTTTAAAACTGTAAAACTTTGAGATTTGTTGCCCAAACGAAAAGTGCATTAAAAATTATATTCATTTAAACAAATGTTTTTTTAGTTCAAGTATTTTGATTGACTTTAACACAAATGGTAAAATGATGCAGTCAGTAGAAGAAAGTTTTGCTTTACAATCAAGTGGAGATTTGCACATGAGAAAAAAAACAATAAGAGAAAAATAAAGAATAAAATAACATTAAAAAAGAGAACAAGGGTTTAATTAATATAGTGAACAATTACACCTAAATTAATTGTTTTAAAAAAGCTGCATTAGGAGGCGTTAACTAACACAACATCATTTTTATATTAATGTTGATCTCTGGGTCTCGTGTTCTTCAGGTCAGAAGTTGCTGGACTCTCTGGCGGAGACGTGGGACTTCTTCTTCTGTGACGTGTTGTCCATGCTACAGGCCATCTTCTACCCAGTCCAGGTACCATCGTCCACCTCCGGCAGCAGCGATCTGTGTCTTGAGCTCTCGCATGTCTCCCGTGTGCAGGGGAAAGAACCCTCCGTGCGACAGCTGGCGCTGCTTCACTTCAGGAACACCATCGTTCTGAGTGTCAAGCTGGAGGACGCTCTGTCTCGGCCTCGCGCCCGCGTGCCCCCCTCAGTCACCCAGATGCTGCTGATCCTACAGGTGAGCCTCGACGTACACGTCACACATCGAACCCCTTTTAATGATCAGCTGTTAGTAGATGACAGATTCAGATGCAAATTTAGCTTTAATACGATTATTACTTCATATATTTCTGAAGAAACCTTGTGCATATGATTAACATCAAAATCATAGCATTAATAACATGATTTTTTGCAAAGTAATGCTCATAAACAAACAAAACAAGAACATTTTAAGGCTTTAAAGTATATTATTATAATTCAAACATTTTTGGAAAATGCTGTGGAAATGTATAATTTATTGTTTAATAAAAATAAAAATGTAAAAGAATTGTAGCTTATTATGAATAGACATTGGCAATTGACATTGAATAGAGAAATAAAAAAGATAAAAAAAAATGTAATTAATGAATGGCCTCTTTATAACAAAGTAGTTAAAACTGAAATTCACTTATTCTTATAAGGGCCAAAGGGATCAAGTCAAATGGCTGCGAGTGTGTTTTTCAACCGTTCGCTCAAGTGTTGCACTTCAGTTAATGTGTGACTCTTATTATGGAAAAAGGCCAAAGAAAGCATCTGTCAGCTGCTTTTTTTCATGAAGTCTGGTCAGCTTGTGTCGTCTCTTCATCTTCCCTGCAGTAAAACTGCAGCACAAGGAAAAGTGTTAAGAGTCAGTGATGAAGATATAGCTAGATAGATAAAAACATAAAATATAATACTAATTATAGAATATAATGTAGGTTAATACACAGTAACATGCCATAAACAGCGATAGATAATCTTAAGACCTGGATAGAAGCCCTCGGAGGTATCAAATAAAGTGTTAATAAAGTTTTTTTTTTTACCAAATATATACTTTTTTCTTCATGGAATATTTTCTATTCCTTGTATTTGCAGTGGTGATGGACACCATGTTCTTTTTTTATCGGCTGTTATGTAATATGTAACTGAAACCCCTGGAGCTCCGTGTGCTATTATCCTGCCCTGACTCCGCCCACTTTTCAACTTTACAAGTCATTCGGAACCGTGTTGTGCTGGATCAGCCGTTCTCAGGGAGAAAAGCAGCATAATCTTTATTTTTTATTTCAATCGCTGAAACAATATAAAGATATAAATATATATTTTTTTGTTTATTGAGCTTCTATTGACGTTTGCTGTTCACAGTTTTGTGTTTTAGTTTTGTGCTCATTTCATCAATGAATGTCTTGATGGTTCCTGTCGTTCACCAGAGTGAAGCAGTTATTATTTGTTACAATTTGACAAAGAAACTTGGAGGGAAAAGAAGGAGTGAGATAAATATGTCTGAATATTCATGAAGAAAATAAAATACATCAATATGTAGAATAGAAATTACATTAAAAAAAGATTTATATCAGATTAACAAATTCTTTCTACAATTCGTTTTAAGAAAAAAACAAGTTATTAAAAAACAAAGGGAAAATTGGATGAGAATAATCTATTAATATAAAATATATAAAAATAGATACTGACTGTTAATGATTTTTCTTACTAAAATCTCTCCAGTAAACATTTTTGACAATTTAAAAATGAGTAAGTTTAGTTAAGTTTGTTGCTAAACTAATATTTAATATGGGCTGAAATGTTGATTTAAACTATGAACTTATTCAATATTAAATAGTGTTTATTAAAACATGTTTTATTTATTCATAACGATGAGAAATGAGTGAGTAAAATGTTGTGGTTTCAAAGAGAAGCTCAACAACAAATCTGCTGATGTGACTCATTTCTAACCTGCTGCAAGTCTCGGCCTGAAGTCACATGATCCCGTCTTTTCTCCTGTAACTCGACGCCCTCAGGGCGTGCACGAGAGCCGCGGCGTGAACGAGGAGTACCTGAGGCTGGAGTCTCTGGTCCAGAAGGTGGTCTCGCCGTACCTGGGCACGCACGGACTGTGTCCCGGGGACGACTCTGAGGGACGCTGCTGCGTTCTCGGTGAGACACTTTCTACTCAGTGCGGCCGAGGCGGCGGCGTGTCGGTGTGATTTACTCCCTCACTGACTTCTCAGACAAGCGCCTGCAGTGGGGCTGGTCCAAGTCCGCCGACCAGCTCTCCAAGAACCCGGTGGTACGATCCAAGAGCTACAACATTCCGCTGCTGCTGACCCCGGTGGCCGAGTACGACCCGGATGCCGGCTCCGTGGGCAGCGGAGGAATCAGGCGTCACTCGGCCTGCGAGATCATTTCGTGCCTGGAGGAACAAGGACTGGCTTATGCTGACCGGGCCTCCGGTCCAGACCTGACCGGCTCCTCCTCCAACAGGCTGTGCGTCGGCTCTCACTACAAGGGTAGGTTGTTGCCGTCGCACCTCGTCCCGTCCTCCCGGTCTCACCACGTCCTCCGGTCGCAGGTCTGACGCCAGCGGGAGGAAGCGCCATCGACCTGCCTCTGTCGTCGCCGTCCCTGCTGCTCTCCTCCGGGCCGCTGCACGGCACCGAGGCCACCACCACCGTGACGGACCTGGGCAAGGCCGCGTCCTCCTCGCCCCCCAGCGAGTCGTCCAGCCCCGAGACCATCATCGGGCAGGTGCTGGAGTCGGCCGACTCAGACTCGGACGGGATCTTCATCGATTTCCCGCCTCACTCCTCGGAGTCCATGGGGTACGGTCGCGAGGGCCGCCAGAGCACCGTGTAGCTGTGGTCGCCCCCCCCCCCCCCAGAGCTGTTGAAGACTCGTCTTCAGAGAGTCTTTCACTTTAGGGTACTTTTCTTTTTCACTCCACCTCCATGCTGCGTTCACTGACGATCAAAACCTTGTGATTGAAATGTGAGATTCAATGAGTCGGGTCACTCGATGGAGGAACTTTGTTCTTCGCATTCGAACCCTGACCTGACCTTTGACTCTTCACTGAACTAGACTTTCGACCAATTACATTTCCTCGGGGGCCACGTTATAAACTGTGACTGTTGGGAGCCAAAAGAAAGGAGGAAAAAAAGCCTTAATATGTTGTGAGAAATAAAATAAATTAAAAATTTGAAGGACAAAAATAGAAGTAAAACGTTGGAAAACAAATAAGTATATTTCTAAATAAACAAGTAGGTATTTATAGTTCTATACTGACCTTGTGAGGGCCACATTATAAGTCAAAAGGCGGCATGTGGTCCCCGGACCAAACTTTTACCAGGTTTGTTTGATGCTCAACCGACAGGAAGTAAAAATGACAAACCAAACATGTACATTTTCATCTTGTTTTTTTTCTCAATAAGTGGATTTAATCGGTGACTTTCCAGCCGGGATTAGGATTTTGAGTGTTTTTATTAAAAAAAATTTATTATAATAGAAATGTCAGAATGTATCCGTCCAAACATTTCATTTTAGAATTATTTATTTGCAGCAAATGTATGTTTAAAAAAAAAAAAACATCCAGGCAGCTGCTGTAAAAAACATCTGATCCTTATTTAATTAATTTCAATTTCAGAGTCATTTAATGAATCCCAAATCATACTTTGTCTAATCTTGTGATTAACAAGAGCATTGTGTTCCGTCCACAAACATCAACAACATTGAAATGACAAGGTTTCCATCGTCATCCATCTCAGTTTTGACTGTTCTTTTACGTAAACTAATCGTGTTTTCCTTCTTCAAACTGAGGACTGTTAAGCTTCAGCAGAGTTCAAATGCAAAAGTGGCTTCTGGACCAAACATCAGTGTGACGGCTCCGAGAGGAACCGGATTCTTCTGTTCATTGTTTACATTTGACCAGGACATGATTTTTCAACTGAATGTTCGTCTTACACTGTAACCACCACTACGTTGTACATAGAAACTGCAGATTAGATCTTAGGACAGCTGGAAAAATGTCAAAGTGAGCTTTTATCTGGTGATTTCTTATAAGGGCTTTTTCAAACTCAAAACTTTTTCAACCATGTTTTACCTCAAGTGTTTTGTATTTCAATTTTTTCGACAATCTATGATGTCTATGGAATTGTACTTTGTATTAATTTGTTATACTAGCTGGGTGGAAATAAACACATTTGTAAAACGTTGGCTTGACTTCATCTTTTTATCCTTGAACGCATACAAAGAAACAGTTTCTCAGCTCCTAGTGAATTGAACGAGCTATTGCTCTGTTTTTAGAATTCTTTATTTATTTCAAATATTACTGACTGTTTTGGATCAATTTAATACCAATACTATAAGATCATAATTAAAGTAAAAGCCTTATTCCCATCCTGCAGTTTTAAACACCACCAGGAAATGTTTAAATTGTCTGGCTATTACAAAAACACTGTTTCTTTCAAAGTTACTGTTCCTACTTATGTTGACATTTTGTTTTGCTCTATTTTGGTGATTGAATAACATTACGACCTCGAAAGGCACGATAGATGAGAATTTGTTTAAAAATATATTTTTAATTTTTTCATATTGAAGAACATTTTTAACAGAATTGTTACGTGTTAGCTTAGCTGGTCGCTAATAATGCTAGCTAAATTCCCGCTAATATAATAAATATATCATTTTATATATAATTTTATAAATAAATAATAAACGACGCCTGGGTTATAATGACCAGCTTAACATTAATATGGAATAATATCTGAGTTGGGAAAACATTGTTTAGGGGTCATGTGTATCTTAGATCATCTGACTTTCTTTCAAAATTACGTGATTTTATTTAAATGGAAACACATCCATTGATAAATAATTATTTAATGTCTTGAGTTTATTTTGTTAATATAACCATGGGAAAGAGGGCTTTTATTTTGAAGGTTTTAGGTTGCGGAAATGGCTTGCGGAAGTTAGCTGCTAGCTGCTGGAGCTTCATGCTAGCGTCCTGATATTTCACTGTAACATGGTTTGTTAAACATTTTTGCCTTTTCTTTCAACGTGTTTCTGGTCAACTGCGATATTTGGATACACACTCCAGAAGATATCGGTAAGGAATGTGTTATATTTATCCTGCTTGTTGTCTTATTTTATATCTACGATGTGATCTCGTTATTGGTCTTAAATGACTGCTCGTTCCTTCTGATGGTTCTATTTTAATAACGTATGTTTACATTTATTCACAGAAGAAGATCATATATTTTACTCGTTGACATTAACTAACAATTGACCATAGTAACGAAAACAAGATAACTCAGTTTGTTCTGACTCTTTATTTTTGATTAAATCTGTTTTCTTGAACGTGATTTTCATGAAGGAGTTTAAATGAGTTACACTAGTATACTGTGAGAAATACAGGTCGTCTTTGGACTTGAATAAACCATACATCCATTCAATCGTTCATAAATAAGCAACTCTGTTACTTATTACGTTGAAAGACTTAAATAATTATTCTAAATGCTTACATAAATGCATAAAACAAGTGTATTTTCAAGTCATGTGTCACATCATCGGCATCATCGCAGGTCTGGCTTCGGCCAGTTGATGTAGATGAAGATGTCTCTGGCCCAGCGGGTGTTCCTGTCCTGGATCTTCGCCCTCATCTTCCTCATCATGCTGGTCCTCAAACTCGACTCCAAGATCCACTGGAACTGGTTCCTCATCTTCCTCCCCGTGTGGATCTTCGACACCATCCTGATCCTCATGCTGGTGGTCAAGATGGCGGGACGCTGCAACCCGGACTTCGATCCGCGAGACGGCGAGCAGAGCCTGACGCGGAAGATCTGGTATCTGATGGCCCTTCTGCTGAAGCTGGCCTTCTGTCTGACCCTGTGCTCTCGTCTGGAGAGGCTGACCAACATATGGGCCGGCGTGGTATGCGTGCCTCTGTGGGTGTTGATGGGCGGAGCGCTGGTGGAGCTGGGACACAGTGTTTTCCACTACAGGAGGGACTGATGGCCCCCAAGCAGACTGTGGACTGACACCAAATTCAGATTGAGATTTTGCAGTTGTAAAAGTTGATGCTCCTGAAAAAAAAAACAACCACCTCCACCTTTTTTTTTTTTTACATCCATTTCAGTGAAACTTCTGAATGTTTCTCACGCAGCCTGTAAATATTGTATCCATCGCACTATATTAAATTAATGTTTTTTTTTAATGATCTTTTGTCATTTATTTGGCAATCGATTGTCATTAGTGTGTCGAGTAAGACATTTAAGCGTCGTAAATAAGAGCCACTTCTTTAATTGTGTCACCCTTATGTTGGAGGAAGGTCAACAGTCCTAGAACAAGGTCAAATCTAAACCAGATCCTCTTGTGTGCGGTTTAAGATAATCACTTCATACGATACCCGGTGAATGCTAATCTTTAAAAGACATTTTTAAACTTGAATCGTCTCTTTGCTGCAGGCTAGAGCCGTTACATGATATGATTCACTAAATTGAGGGAGGGGCTGTAGATTTCCACTGGAACAAGAGACAATGTCTGGACCGAAAAAGCAATAAAAAGTCTCTCGAGAGGAAACTGATGCTGCAGGTGGAGTCATGAAGAGGAGACTCGAAAGATGTCACTGATATTTGAAAACTTATCAGGTCTAATGTCTTACGGGTTTATTTCAATGTTGACCAGAGTGACCAACAAACCAATAATTTAAAAGTAGATTTGTGGAGCACATTTATTCATTCCAAAGATGAACCTTGGTTTCCCATTACGCTGCCAAAACCCTTCTCCAAGGACTGGTCATTCAGGAACTGGTTTCATTCTGCCTGAACCATCTGTTCGATTACATCCCGAAGACACAACCAGTTTTCTTTACAACCTTGATTGAACATTCCTAATTTCCCAAAGGAATTTTCTTAAGGAATAATTTAAACGATATCTATTGTGGACCCTTCCTGTGTTAGCTAGATGTACATACGATCTTATCGTCACCAAACCATCTTCATTCTGTCCAATCAAAATGCTTTTTCAATAAAAATAAACAAATGGTCCAATCTTTAATAAAGTGACCGTCAATCATTAAAAAAAAAATCAAATAAACATTTAAACTTCTGCATTCATAGTGGGAGAAACCAAAAACAATACATGCTCGGCGAGTACTTTGAACCATTTATTGAGCGGTTCTGATCAGAGTATAAATCACACTACCAAGTCTTAGGAAATAAAATGTATTTACAACAGAATTCACAACATTGGCTTCAAATAAAACAGACAGTAAATGATATAAATAAGTTCTATGGAAAATAAAACCTGTCTTACAAAAAATATATGCAATTTCTGTATACATATTCTCATTGGTGCTAATAACATCTAGACTGTACAGATTTGGTACTTACAGTATCATTTACAGCCCTGTGTGAGTCCACGCTCGGCCCGGACGACAACTCGCGACAATTCTGGAGTGTCTGGAGCGAGTCCTGTGACAAAGGTTTTTCGGCGGGAGCTCATTTTGGGTTTAGCAAAGTGTTACGAGTGGTTTCCTATGCGGGAGATTTTGGGGGGGGGGGCGAGTTGTTGCCCGGTCGAAGCGCCAGCACTGGAAACAAGTGCTTAAAGAGCGAAGCTAAGTAGTGCACAGGCACCGACACACGGGTCACATGACATTTGATATAAAGCCTACGTACATTCTCTAACAGACGTGAAGTGAGCTACTTAGCTTACATTCTTGGGCCACGCTAAAATAATGGGCGACCTCCTCACGGTCACAATAAAAAGAAGTCCATCGCCTCGTCTGTAAAAGGAGAATAAAAAGGAAGCGTGCTCGAGTATTTTAGCGCGGCCCTGCCGTAAGTCGTACAGGTAAAAAGAACGAGTAGACATTCATATTAAAAAGTCTTTCTGCGGCGTGTGTGTCTTGAGTGTGTGTTTTATCGAGTGCTGTGGCGGCCGGGTGTCCTGCAGGGGCGTGGAGGGTTTCCCCTGCTGCAAGTCTTTCACCTTTGGCCCTTTGAAGGGCACAACAGTCCGGCTCACCGACCCCGGTTTGGAGGACGAGGAGCCCCGAGAGTCACTGTGATGTTTGGACCTGTCGGTGAAGGACAGGGCCAGCGTTTGGTGGGCTTCCATGGGCTTGAAGAGGTCAAAGGTGATGAGTGTCCGTGGCGGTTTGTGTTCACCCGTCGAGGGCTTCTTCTTCTCCTCCTTCCCCATCGTGTCTTTCTTCTCTTTCTTGACCAGGACATTTTGAGGTTTGGGGGCTCCGGTCTTGATGGGCGTGTTGGGGGCGCCCCCCTCCCTGTGCCCACTCTTTTCCTTCTTCCCGTGCGACGACTTGTGTTTGTGTCCGTCCTCTCGGTCGGGCCGGGAGCTGAACAGCGCCGTCACTCCTCTCTCCTTCTCGTGCTCCTTCTCCCTCTTGACGTGAGACTCTTTGACCCACTTCTCCTCCGACGTTACAGCAGACTTCCCTCCCTCCACCCTCCTCTCCTCCTCCTCCCTTTTCCTTGGCGACGGAGTCAAAGTGCTCCCATCTCTGTCGCTCTTGATCTTCTCCCTCTCCTTCCCTCTCTCCTTTTTATCCCTGTCCTTGTCCTTATTCCTCTCCTTCTTCTCCTCCCTAGACCTCTCCTTTTCATCCCTCTCTCGTTTCACCTTCTTGACTGGTGGTGCGCTGAAGGGGCTTGTGGAGCTCTCTCTACTTTTCTCCTTCACACACACAGGGAGATGAGGAGGTGGAGGAGGAGGAAGAGGTGGCTGTTTCTCTACTACTTCCTCCTCCATTTTGATTGGCATCGGAGACTTGAACAACATGTCATCTGCAGTCTCTTCATAGTTCTTCTGGGGAGTCCAACAGACCGGTTCAGCTCTCTCCTCTACCTTTATCTGCTCCTCCTCTACAGGCCTGGACTCACGAGTACTTAGTTCCATCTCTTCACCTCTGTCTTTCAACACAGGAGAAGGCGTGTCCATCATCTCCTCACGCCTCTCTTCTTCTACCTTACAAGGATGTAAGGGAAGTTGTGAAGGAAGATCTTCTCCATCAGTATCGTCTTCATCTTCATCCTCATCGTCCTCATCATCATCTTCCTCCTCCTGGTGCCGCTTCAGTGCCTTCTCCTCTTCTTCCTCGCGCTCCTCTTCTTTGACATGGACCAGGAGCTCCTGAGACGAGGCCTCCTCCTTCACCCTGGCGTCCTCCTCCGTCTCCTCGTTTTGGTGGTACTGCCTGAGTCGGATGTGCCAGGCTAGACTGCAGACCGCCGAGACGGTCTTGAACTGGTGGACCACTCCTCTGGGGATGAAGTAGATGTCGTCGTGGTACAGCTGGATCCTTGCGTAGCGGATCCCCTCCCTCCTCAGCTGGTTCAGCTTGGCGTCGTCGATCCACTGAACACACTGCGGACCGGAAGAAGGAACCACTCAGAAGTGCTCCAGTTGAGCTTAGACCAAAATCTAAATTACACACCTGAGACAGTGGAGGTTCGTGGAGGTCCAGCTGCAGCCGCATGACTACCTCTGGGAAATCTGCGGCGTGGAAACACACAACGTCTTTGGTGATCCGACCAGGTGCTTCGCTGCTGTGAGAGAAAGCATGAATCCAATTAAAGTCCGATGACGGCAGCACAGATTTCACGCTGAACTCTCCAGCAGAGACAATTCATTCTGTTTATTTTTAGAACAAACGAACACTACAGCGGTTCTTGTAGCCGTCAGATTGTCTCCGTGTACTCACTCTTCTCCGCAGCGCACGGCCTTCAGCACGCCAACGGCGGCGGTCGTTTGCCTCTCGAAGCCCTGGCCGATGTGGTCGGCATGCGCCCTGGTCCGGTCCTCGAACAGCATCTCTCTGGGCTCGCTGGCTCTTGGAAGATACTGCAGGTTCTTTATCTCGTTCGTGGACCTGAAACACAAATGTTTGGAGTCAACTCATGAGAAAACACAGCTGAGCGCTCGAGGAAAAGGCGATTAGATCAAAACAAAGTTTCCCGACTAGACTTGTAAATAACTGCAGCCTGTTTCTCTGTGAATCTGCCAGCTGCGCGCTGAATGTTCACACTCACCTTTTCCTTTTGAAGGGAGACTTTGGCATGTCCGCCATGGGGATCATCTGTTCTCCAGGTCTGACCCACATGATGGGGCCATCGTCACTCTCCGTGGGGCTCTGCAAACGTAGGCTGGAAAACGTTCCCCAAGGCAGAGTTCTCTGAAAGACAAAACAATGATGAGAAACCACAGCAGATGATTGGAGGAAAAAAACATTTCTATCTGGAAAAAGTTTTTTTTTTACTGGTGCCTAAAGCAAAATGAAAGAGCTATTTAAAGTAAAGTAAAATCAGGATTTGACGAAATCCCCATTGAAACAAATATTCATTGTCCATTAAAGGATTTGTCATTATTATTTTGAAGAGAGATTGTAGGGAAGAATATATCGCGACATGTTATAAAAAAAAACATTATCTAAACATTTGCCATGAAAATATAACACGAAAACTGTCTTCATCTGCAGGTTCTCAAGTTTTCATTTAACCACATTTCCAAGCAAAATTATCAATAGACTCATTTAATCCAAGAAAACTTCAAAAATCATCATGATAAGATTTCAGAACTACATTTTCAGATGACCATATAAGGAGCAGATCAAGTCATTTATGCTATAGTAATACAGACAGAGCTGGATAAAAGTAAAGATTGGAGCAAAGAAAAAAAAAAAACTCACCTCCAGGAAAGGGGATTCCTCCAACATGCCAATGAACTCAGGGAAGTAGTTGCCAACCTCCTCGTCCACGGCACCGACCAGACTGACCTGACGCATGGCCCCGGCACGGTATGTTCCCTGCGAGTATGTTCGCTTCACCTGCGGCAGAAGAAAAGTGACCAGAATTAGGAACAAACTAGAGCGAAAGACGGAAGTCATCGAGTAGAGGTTCTTTAGATTAGCACCCCTAGGATAGCCAACTGCATCATCACATTTATATGAAAGGTAAACACGCAATATTGCCTAATTCCAGTTACACAAAAAACATCCATAAACGGAAAACAAAAAAGGCTTATTCACATTCAACAAGTAAACAGAACTGCTATTATGAAATCATTTTTTTATATTCTGTCCCATTCGGTCTGTCACGGTTCATGCTGTTTCAATTTCGGTCGAAAGCTTGAAATCAAAAAGTCAATGTGAACAGGATGACTTGGCCAGTCTCTTGAACCAGATGAACAGCAGATGCGGAATGTCCGACATGTGATTGTGCGAGTTGACTACCAGAAATTACCTGGTAAGGTGGCACTAAAACAGTCTTAATATTTTATGTAAAGGTTTATTTGTGCTCACTCTTTAAATAAGCATTTTTACTACAATTTTGTGCCTGAAAGTGTTGAAAAAATCATTCCTTACACTTGCCTTACAAGTTTCTTGCTTTTTACTCTGTATTATATGTTAACATTTCCACTTTAAACCAAAGTGGAAAAAATAATCCTTGATTGACAGAGAGAAACCAACGACACTCTTGGATCACTGCCGTCACGATGTAGCAGCATGTGTCCTGCTGACTGGGAGGCAAAAGTGAACAAATGTCAACATCAAAGTGTCCGCTTCACTTCACCAGACTTGAGCGAGCAGGTCTGACGCGCTGATCGGCTCATGAATATTTATGGCGCTTTAGAATTCAAGCCTGCTCTCATTTTGTTTCTGCCCGATACTGTACTGCAGCTCAGCACTGCTAACGATTCCGACTTCTCAGCTTCTGGAGGGGATTTAAATCAAGAGACACCGTTGAGGGAAGATGGAGAAAAATACAACGTCACACAACAACTATAGACGCAGTTGATAGATCTAGAGGAACATTTGGTTTTAGTAAGACTAGTCTGACTATGGTTGTGCATCGATTCTGTTTCAAAGCACCGAGGAAGATGTACAGCATGAGCCGATCTGTAGGAACATGATTTGAAAAGACTCCTGTGGACAGCAAGAGTGTTTTATACTTTCCGTCTTCATCTTTGTCAATTATACATTGCTTTTGTCACGAAGGAAGTGTCAGAGTGAATGACCAAGATTAAAAGCTCAATTACTAATTAAACACACTTGTGTTGATTAGGTTAATCAAGGCCACGGTCCAAGGATCAAGCCCTGTGGAGCGCCAGATCTGATGGCGAAGGACCTCGAATGACCAAAACAGCATACATCTCTACGACTGAAGCAGTATGTACAAGAGTTGATCTCATCGTTTTAACAGCCGAACCACATCGTCACACACATTAAGATAAATGAATAGAGTAATCCAATATACTTTGCTGTTAAGTCTTTCAATAATGATAGTTTGTGCACATTAAACATGTGTGGCGGCAGAGTTTCTACGTCTACGCATTGATTTAAGCGGAGATTAAATTAAAATTATAATACTGTGCATGTCAGTCAGTGCCGATTAAATGTTTCACGCATGAGCGCGCACATCTGGCTCAGATAGTATTTTGTAGAGTCAGGTAAACATATTTAATCCCCCATTAGAACACATTTAATCAGATCAACCATATCTTCTCAAAAACAAGCTACAACCAAACCATTTATTTTTGATTACAATTTTCAGTATCTAGACGTTTTTGTGTTAATGGGCTCGGTGAACCACCTGCTTGAAAGACTGGTGTTTTTATATCATCCAGTTTCCTGGAGGAGCACAGAAGCAGATCTATTCGCTGACACACATTACGGTCATTTTTGGTCAGTCGATTTAGCGTCCGTCTTGTTCAGTGTTGAGCCGAGTTCATAACTATTACAACTGAGTGAGTCATCCCACTTGAGTGCTCTTACCGCTCTCATGTGGTTCAGCAAGTAAAAGAGGGGCCTCGCTTATTTACCTAAACAGTGCTGTCAAGTGTCAATATTTGCTCAAACTCGGATATAGATTTATTTTATAATCGTCTCTTACTTCAGAGCAACTCTTATATCTCTTAAATCCTTTATCTATTACTAAACCTACCATTAACCAACATATAGAAGATTGACTAGTTGGTCATATATTAAAGGAGAATCATTAGTTTCTAGTTACAAGATAGATAACCTCACAAAAAAGACCAAAGGATACAAGTCCGACTTTAAAAGGGAGTCACATGATCGGGGAAATTGGAAAACGGTGGCAGTGTTAAAGCCGTTTTCATTGTTAGTCTGAACACCAGAGGCTTCTTGTTTAACAGTTATATATAAAAGTGAAGGTTGTCTAATAAAAAAATGGTAATGGAAATGACAAGCTAGGCTCAACAACAACAAAATCCCTTTGTTTTTTAAGTAGTAAGACTTTGGGTAATGAATTATTAAAGTAAATCTATTTATACTGTAAGACACTGTGGCTCTACCGACAATAAAATCCATGATTTTATGCTATATATACATTTATTTTATGAACACTGCAAAAAACTTGTATTCGTTTATACATCAAAATGCATTTCTAGGAACAAATATGCAAAAAGAACAGTGGGAAGAATGTTCATTTCACTGTGACTAGTAGCAATTTTCTACTATTAAATGTTAAAATACTATTAATTACATTTAAAGGAATTATTCAAATAAAAGCTTGAAAAACCACTCCAATTACATTTTCTTTATATCAGTTTATAATATTAATAATAAAGCAGCTGCAGGTGGATAGTAGATTACCAGTGAATTGCATAATGAAATTTTAGGAGATAAATTACATTTTGACCACCTAAATTTTGAAAACACACCGACAGTTCCAATCCATTCTGGTTTTATTAAGAACAGCCAGAAAAAGAAATGTCCATCTGCCCGTGTTGGTGAAGGCCACATGAGCTTGGGTCGTATCCGATTACAGAGCAGCATTTGGACCGTCAGCCTGGTCCAGATCTCAAAGATTTCCTGCCCAGTGAGAGGTCCCTGGACAGAATAATTTTAGGTTTGCTCGTCCTGGAAGGATTTCACTAATCTGGGTTTAAAATCAGCATGTGGCTGTGGTAGTCAAAGACACACTACAGATCTAAACCATTAATAAAAGACTTTGAAATACTTGGATTTATTCATTTAGTCTTAGGTTCTGGTCAAACTTGGGAACAGAACCAACACATCTGAAAAGTAGAATGAGGCTTCAGATGTGCTCACAGTCACATGGGGATACCGCCCACTTGCTGCTGTCGTAGTCAGCTGCTCCTCCACTACAAATTCAAAACATTCCTGCAAGTCAAAACAGCAAGTTCGTTTTTCTATCCAAGTATAAGACCACGTGCGCCTATATAAGCAAACTCACTACTTTAAAGACACTTAAGTGGGCTCTAAAAACACACCCCATTTCAGTGACGTGTGCAGTGCAACACCACCTCTCCTGGACGACCTTTTGTCCATTTTTGTTAAATACTTCGCATTATTATAAACACATTTTGGTCAGTTCTGAACAGTTTTATCCTCACGTGGCATTCATTTTGTCTGCGAGAGTTACATAGCACTAAAAAGATCAGAAAAATATGTTGAAACAAATGTCAAAACAGTTTAAGTTTTAAACTGCGAAGATATTGAAGATCTTTTTTAGCTAGCTTTCCTGTTCCAGGATTTGTTTTCTAGCCATTTAGAATCACTGTGGGTCAAGATATCCAATATCTTGTTACTAAACCATAAATTAAACATGCTCAATTATTTGTTGACTCAAATAGTTGGCAGGCCAGCTTCAGAATCAAAACCTACTGAAAATGCAGAGGCAACTTACATTAGTTAAAGTTACATCAGGCTGAATCAACTCCAGGAAAACTTCTTTTACACAAATTGTTTGGCTAAATGTGCACAGAAAACCTACAATCATTAACGTCAGGATAAAAAAAACTGTAAAAAGTGACCAATGACGAGGCACGAGGTAAAGACGAGGGTGTCTAGAAGATAATTCAACAGAGGCAGAGAAATTGTGGGGGAAAAAATAACAACATTACGATCAGTGTTCAGAGACATTTGTTTCCTGTTCTTATCGTTCAAGCGCCAGAGTCAAGGGGGCCTGGAGTCATGTGCGTTTGACAGCAAGGAGGAGCCATTCTGGAGCGCTCACTAGTCCAACACCGTGTGACTCACAGTCGCACTACTCATTAGACTTCATTAAACGATATAGTCTACTCATTTTACAGCATGAAAATGTGGCCTGGTGTGTTCTGGATTAGGTCAAAGGAAGAGTGTCTCTACATTCCAGGAAGTTGAGATCTGACAGTAGATAATCTTGACACACGTTTGTAGTAAGAATAAATATACACTGGCCTTACTGTCATTCAATCATAGTTTTTTTTTATGTCACTCTGCTACACATCATGAGTCCGAGTATACCAAACAAAACCAAGTTTTGGAACCATTTAGTGTCATGGTCTGGGTCCAAATATTTCTGATCTCTAGGGTTAGGAGTCACACAGATGAAAGATCAACATAAAAGGACATCCTTCGTCTACTAAAGTGCATCTATCATGTAGGACTGAAAGCTTAACAACCTGTAACAAATGAATATCTTTCTGAACCGAGTATTATTGGTGTGGAGAGCAACAACAGCACTTATTCTAGGCAAAAGATAGTAGCAAGAGAAATGTAAGCAGCCGTTTCTCTGACATTGTCTGAAAGTCAAACGAATGCAGGTTGAGCTGAAGCAATCCAAGTGTAAGACGGCAGTTACCACAACAGAAACAAAACATCTATAAAAACAACCTGAAACGAGCGCTCCCTTGTTTTGCAAAAGGTGTCATTAGTGAAAAAGTACAATTGATAATTGTTACTCAACTATCCAAAATAAAATAAATTAAAAGGTAATCCTGTCATAGTTATGGATTGCTGCATTTTGGTTTAAAACATGTCAAATGAAAACTGTTACCCTGAAATGTTTAACATTTCTAATAATAACCGTGACTGTAACAGAATGGGGGATTTATTGAGGATCCTGATTTTTTTTCTATTAAGGTACTTCTTCATTATTTAACCTTCTTAGAACCAGTAATAGAAAGTACTTCCTGAATTGACAGAGAGCCATTCAAAGAGCTGCCAAAGTAAAAGCTCTGTTTACATTGACACAAAAAGAGTCAGAGATGTCAATATTAACAGATAGTATGCAAGACATTATAGATGACACTGTACATGTAATTATTTGAAATGAAGATTCCTGGAAAACAGATGGCTCTTGTTTAAATGGGGACATTTTAGGTGCTGTGTCAATAAACAGAGACATGTTTTTTTTAAAACAACTCATCAAGTTAAAGCATAACAAAGTGAAAACGTTGGTTTTTGAAAGTTAATTTGTGACTTTTGCATTTAACCATTGTTTTACTTAACTGTGATTTTTTTAAAGTGGCATTTTTAACACGAGTTTTTCTCCTTAAACGGTGCATTAAAATAATTTGATTGTTTTGGTCGAGCTATTTGTTCCAAGAAGTCGTAATTGACAAAGAGTTACTTTTCTTTTCAAGTCTTACCACAGGAAAACACAAAAATGGACAAAAGCCGTGTTGTTTACCTGAGCGTGAAAGTTGATCATGGTTGTCGTCTCTATATCCTTCTTTCCCAGCACCTCCATCTTAACAGGTGCGTTGGGAAACTTGTAGGAGAAGTAGTCCAGGAAATCTGGGAGGTAGGACGCCGCTCCATGGATGATTCCCATAACAAAACTTGCAGCCTGGGACTCGTCCTCGCTGAATGATAAAGTCACAAATTCCTGAGCAAAACGCTGCATCTCCGCAGGAGGAAGACAGGCGAGCTGCTCGCTGTAAGCGTGGGCAATTGATGCGCCGCCATTCGCCTGCTGCTCGATATGAATCAGATGGCCGAACTCCAGACCAGGTATTACAGGTGCTGGCAAGCGGTGAAGAGGAGAGTTGTAGCCCAAACTGTCTCTATAAATGGAAGGGATGGAAGTGGAAGCAGTGATAGAAGGATCTTGTTGAAGTTGCGTCAGTGTGTTGTGGAGCAAAGCTCCGGCGCTGCTGTTGTTGCTGTTTCCATTTATTCGACCGATTAAATCTGGCAGACCCAAAGACACCCCGGAACAAACGGTCTGGCAGGAGCGGTGATACATCTTCGGTCGGCTGTGTCTCTCTTTCGAGCGCTCGCCATCTTTGTGCTTCTTTTTCTTTTTCTTCTTGAGTTTCTTCAGAAGCAGGTCTTCCTCCGAAGTGGCTTTGGGTTTCTCCTTGGATTCTGCGACAAAAGGTTTAAACAAAACATTAGATAAATGGATGAAAATGTTGTTCACATGGAGAAAACTTTAAGGCTTTAAGAAACATCTTAAGAGGTTTTTATTTGTTCAAGCTTTTCCTTGATTTTCTGGAACTCCTGTTGTGTTATCAGTTTGATCTTGATCTTTAAAATAAATACTTTATTGAATATTGTTTTGATTGTTTAAGCGCTTTGTGACCCTGGTCTGGAAAAGCGCTATACAAATAAAAATGACTTACTTACATTCAACTAAAACCCTTCAGTTTGACAGTCAGATCATATACTTATCAGCCAGAACTATAACTTTTAAATTACAAAAACATACAATAAACAGTTTTAATTAAAGTTAAAATGTTTTAGGTTCGTGCCAAAAAAACAAAAAGCAAACTTTAAATAACGTGTGTACATTTAATATTTACCTTTGCGAGGAGTGAAAACTTCTCCGTTTTCTCTTGACAGTTCATGTTGGGGAGGCAGTTTGTGATTTTTCCACTCTTTATTCTTCTCCTTTTTCTTTTCCTTCTCCTTATCTTTAACGCGTTCATCTGTTTAACGGGAAAAAAAGGAAGGCAGAGAAAATGTAAGACATGCGGACACAAACCTACAAACATTTCCACGTGTGTGTTCAACCATCTGGGCCTAATAAATATAGGGGCCTACGGCACACATTATTACGTAATGTCGCTTAAACCATTTATATTCTCGTTTATATTCGCGCACAAGTGAAACGTTGCGCCTGGAGCGGAACCGGGCTCGGAGCGGCCGCGCGGACCCACCTCTCCTCGGTGCTTTCACGTCGCCGTTCTCCGTCTTTGTATGGCAGCTAGCTGGGCTCACTCTCTCCGCCGCCGCGGAGGGACATGGCTGCGCTTCGCTGCTCTTCTGCTTCTCCTTGTGACGCTTCTCTTTCGCCTTCTTCACTTTAGGCGGGGAGGCGAGGAAGTTGCTTATCTTGAAGATCTTCCGAGCGGGAGCGGACGGCACCGCCGCGGCGGCGACGCTGTGGCTCGCCTTGGCCGGGCCGAAACTCCATTTCGCTGGGCTCACACAACTCTGCTTCCCGTTGTGTTTTTCCTCTCCGTTGAGCGCCCTGTGCTTCAGGCTCTTCTCCTCCAGGCGAACTTTCTTCGGTGTCGGCGGGTAAATGTCGCTGGAAGACTGCGGTCGGCTCTCGGGTGGACGTTTGGCTATCAGGGGTTTGGGGGAATTTGTTTTGCTGTTTGCTGCGAAATGCATGGAGTCCACGGACTCGGCCATCTTGGAAGTTTCTATTTTTTACGGTCAGACGTAACTGGTGCGTCAGAAACAGTTTGGGGGCGGGGCTTGTGGTGTTACGTAAGACGCACAGCGACCCTGCAGGTTCACACAACTTGTTTTTCAATTTGAATTTAATTATCATTTTACATTTGTGACTGCCAGCAGTAGAAATCAATAGTTTTGGTTTAAATGTTATAGAAGTAAAAAAAACCGCAATAATACATAGAAATAATATATAATGTAAAAAAAATATATATATGTTAATAAAGATGAAAATAGTTTTGTTCAATTTAAAGTTCACGGTTTCTAGGGGGGATTTTATTGACGTACCCACAGACAGACAACTCACACAATAACACGCAGAAGATGCATTTTGTTGGTAATATGAAGTGTCTAAAGCCGTTTTTGCGAGTTATTATTTTCCTCGTATGTCTTCGTAGTGGTGTGGAGTTGATTTGATCCCCTCGATGCGGCCAATGAGGTAAAGTGTTAATTTTATGTTTCACTATTAATAATGCAAAACATACGATGCATTTGATGAGATTCATTTAATGTTTTATAGCTTAAGGCCGGGGTCATGGGGTCATAAGGTGTAGGATGTCCTGGAAAGCTCGTCAGTAAACCACACACTTGCAACATGTATTTTCTGTTGAATGACATTTAAACTGAATCGTTACTTTGCTAGGTCAGCTGATAGAGTGTTAGATGCAGTCATTCTAAGGCAGGAGTGCGCAACTACATAAAGAAAATGGCAATATAACTCATAAAACTCGTTAAAACATATTTTTTTCTACTAAATGTTCAGTCAAATTATTTTGTGGGGCAAGAAATATTCACAAAAAGGATGTAGAAAACAGGAAAAGTACAATCATATATGAATAACTGAGCCAATGTATGTAAAGTTAATAAAACAACAAATGCAAATTAAAATGGTGAACTCTCAGATTAAAAAAAAATGTTCTAGAAGGATCAGTTCCACTCTGACATCATGAGGGCTGCTTAAATACAGTCAATGGCCCCCCTTTGCCCATTGTTGGTGAAGTTTAACACCCCAACAATTCACGTTTAAAATAAAATATATAGCAATGAAATAACAAACCTATTATGTATAACATTAACATTCAGGACGTTACTCGGCGGAGAATGGCTGCCTTGGTGCATGCTTCATTATCTCTATTGCTTATTTCTTGTGTTGTCTTCTTTAATTATTTTATTCTGTACTGCCACCATAAAAAAATCATATGTTGTGTTTACAACACTATGCAATAAACGTTTCTAATTCAGATTTGAATGAAAATATTGACTGTTTTTATTCAATTTTAACACTTTTTCTCAAAAGTATTAATCATGTCCTTTACAGGATGGATAAGATTGAACATTTGCCCTCAGTCAGGTATACATGATTTTCACTGTTGCATTTACAGGATGAGCCAATA
Organism: Callionymus lyra; assembly: GCF_982586985.1. Classification (NCBI taxonomy): domain Eukaryota; kingdom Metazoa; phylum Chordata; class Actinopteri; order Syngnathiformes; family Callionymidae; genus Callionymus; species Callionymus lyra. The sequence continues at coordinate 13,700,281 of NC_141825.1, read as the reverse complement.
AATTGAAAACATTTTCTGTTTTTTTTTAAATTATTATTCTACAGAAGTATTCTACCTTCCAAAGTATTTTCCAAATTATATATATATAGTATATTCCAAAGTGCACGAATGCTCCTACCCAGGTGCAAAACAAATAGACTCAGGGACTCATTCATTCCTCGGGCTATTCAATTGTACAATTCTGAGTTCGGGGGCAGGAGTGCAGTGAGAGTATCTGGATGTTCTGTTCTATGTTAGTCTTTGTTATTTTTCTTTGATCTATGTTCTTTATCTTTATCTTTAGACTTAGATTGTGTCATCTTGTTCTTTCTCTTTATGTTCTTCTTCTTATTTTATTTTTTATGTATTATTTTTTATTGTCTATGAAAAATTGCTGGCTATTGGAAAAAAAACAATTTAGTCAATAAAGTGTTACCTTACCTTACCTTACCTTACCTTATTTCTAATCAGACACCACATAACATTCTAAATTGAAAAGATTATAACAAATATATTTTTGCCTAATTCCTTTCTTAAATAATATTCAAATCTATCATGATTATGAGATACTGACTGAGATATTATTAACTCCTGTCATGGATATCAGTTGTAATTAAGGCATAATGGGAAAAATCGCTTGTAATACTTAAATATTGATATTTGATCAACCTTAACCGACCTGTATTTACACTTGTACACTTGTATTTAATTCACTGCTACGAACCACAGGTTGTGTCCTAACTACATTTTGTTGCTCTGAACTTGTGACAAGTGCAATGACGATCCAATCTAATCCAATCTGATGATGATCAGCTTTTAAAGACACATTGCAACGTCCTGTTACAAACCACCACTAGATGGCAGTCCAATGACAAAAACAGACTGAGAACTCTTGGACGTTTTAACCGTTAATGTGAATAACATAAACAACCTGACCGTTTGTTATTCATCCACTGTCATCGTAGTTATATTATATTTCATTCAGAGCGTGTTTGTTATGACAATAACTAGTAACAAATTACATTTGTGGTAACTTTCATTTTTTCACCCAATTATATAAACTTCTTTTAATGCTTCTTGTTTCTCTCTGTCTTGCAGGAAAAGCAATTTATAAAAAAAACAAACCTTAAAAAAATCCTGTCTGATTCATCCGTGATGACACTTTGTTTACTTTAGATGGAGATTCGTTTATTGGAATACAGGCACCGACAATTTGGTTCCCATAGAAGGACAGATTGTGTTTGTGTAATGCTTAAACACACGCTATTTCTGGCACATCAGCTAATTCATGAGTCGCGCACATTCACACTTTGATTCTTTAGTCAAAAGATTAAAAGTCAAAGTAGATTTATATCCAGTACATTCTGTGTCAATAAACTCCTTTCACAGGTCAAAAGGTTAATTCTCCCTTCGTTTGTAGTTTTTAAAGATTTTCTGAAAAACAATGTTAAAGTAAAGTATCATTTCAATCATTCTAATTTCTATATTTTAATTATTAAATTATTGAGTTAAAAACATATTTATCTACTTGATTTACAAACGTATGTAGATAGATGGATGGATGAATGGATGGATAGAGAGATAGAGAGATAGATAAACTTTATTGATCCCTTATTATTTATTGATCCATTATTCTTTTGATAATGAATTTAACACTAAAGGCAGATTTTTCAATAATTTCTAACCCTAAAAAGAGTTTGTGTGATGAGGTGATGGAATAATCAAATGGAATTCTTCCAACCGAGCTGCCCTTCCAACCCCTCATTTGTCTCTGTCACGATGGGCAAAATGTTACTGATGTCTTTAGCGCCAACAGCTGCGAGTGCGCTCTAAATATTATTGTAGAATTGGCAGAAGAAAATGAGTTGTATCAACACACCATGGTATTTTAAGTGCACTTAATATCAAACCCCAATAATGTTTTGTCACATTATGACTATTATCAGTAAAAGTCACGGCTGGGAAATTGCACTCAGACTTCCCCAGAAGTTAAGAAGTTATGTAAGATCATACCAACTGTTCCCACGTTGACCCCTCGTCTTTCTGACTTTATATTTCCTGTCCTAGTAAAAGTGCATAAACACGTTGACTCAGAGTTATCTGGTGATGGTGCTCGTTGTTGAGGAATTAGGAACAGATGTTAAAGAGACTGAAGAGACTATTGTAGTGTCGGTTACAGAAGAATTAGGGATGGATTATGGACGAATGAAAACACCTGAAGTTGCTATTGTTGAACAGAGCCGGTTTTCTATTTCACATCTTGGTAACCGAGGACGATCTAATGAAGGCAGTGGGAGGGAGAGTGGCACGACTGCAGATGTAGTTCTGCCGGAGACGGAACACTTATGCACAAAACAGCTTCAGCGGCTCCTCTGCCCAAAGGCCGGTGAAGTCGTCTGCCAGGAGAGCTGGTTCCGATGGTCTTGTTTGTAGAATTGAGTGTTTATATGATCCTGGGCAGAGATTGGTCCCAGACGGCTCGCGGAGAGAACTCAAAAGCACTGGCTCCTATAAGAGGGCACAGTAATGAAGAAAAAGCAGTGTCCTTAAATGGATAAAGAGTCGTCGCATCTCCTGGATAATACGCTGCGGCTGCAACCGAAGTTTAGTTTTTCAGATCAATCTTCAGTCTCGTCTTCTCATCGTTTTAACAGAAACCATTCTGTCTCCCACCCCAGATAGTAAGACTAAATTCTAGTTTTACTAAAGTTTAACTTTATTTTGAGCATTACTCTGAGGGAGCTGAAGTTAATGAATTGTAAAAATTTGGTTAAAAAATTTAGAATTATGTGATAATACTATGAAGGACTTTTCCAAACATGGATTTTTTTCCTTGTCCTTTGTAAAACAGCTTAAATTAGACCTATTTGTGACCCATTTTTTAGTCAAACCTGGCAAAAAATGCGTTGGTTTTCAAGTTCTTTTATTGTCAAATATGCATGTGTCAAGACATACAGCATAAATTAAATTGTGGTCCTGTCAAACCCAATTTAAATTTAATTTAATTTCAATTTAAGGATCCTTATATTTAAAACTTTTGGTTCCTATAAGATAACCACGTAATCGGACCATTGCAGTGCATTATGGGACAGTAGCATAAGCACCGGTGAATCATTTGTTTAGAGCACTTGTGGAATTTTGGGGTTGAAATCTCTGCTTTTCTTCAACCTTGGAGAAGAAGATTGTCAGCGTGTTAAAACACCAATAAACTCTACAAAAGACTGCATGGTATTACAGTGGAGCAGTTCAGATATGTAAACAGTTTTACTTCTACGTATCTCAGTAAAAGGCTTTGGTAAAAATGTTCCGACTAATCCTACCGACTTTATTTAAGGTGGGCTCTAGTAGAAAACATACCTTCCTGTAGACCAGGGGTCTCGAACTCAATCACTCAACAGAACTCACAAAATCCTGCAGAACACATATTCACAAGGAAGTAAGAGTCTGATTCCTTCACCAAACACTCGCCGAGAAAATCTCTTTCCCTCGGTTTTACTTAAATAGAAAGTCTCTGAATAATTGGTGACTTAAATAATCTTAGTAACTCATTTTATCTCGAACATTATCATCTTTATAAGATGTCAACATTAATCTACTTTCATATGAGGCAACCATCTGGTGGGCCACATATCGCTAGATTTGGCCCCCGGGGCCTTAAGTTTGCTTAATTTAAAGTAGACCATAATAAAAACATTAGCACCAAAAATCTAACTGTGCTACTATCAGCTCGGCTTCATATTTTCATTCCACATATGTATTGGGACAAATGGTTTGTCATGACTAAGAGCAGCTGAGTCGTCTCTACTTCAAGAGGAGGGGAGAAGAATTCGCCCATTCGCTCATTTGAAAAGCATCTCAAAAATATTTTCACATTACGCTCAAACCGTGTGAAATCGAATGTCAATATTTCTGAAACCCTGTCTGTGATATTGAAAGGAATCGTTATAAAGCCTTCACTCCACCTCTGGCAGTGGTCGGACGTGTCGCCCTTCATTAATGATCGTGACCCCCCCCCCCCCCCCCCCGGGGGCGTCGAGCAAAGAGGTCAAACTTTAGTTCAATAGAACAACCACTTACACGTGACCCCAGGCTCTAATTTACAACTTTGAATTCAACGAACAGGAAAATGTTGATGTTCATGTCATTGAACAGATGTTTGTCATCAGAAGTCATCAACAATAAAGTACACGAGATTGAATCAACGAGGTGTTTTTTTTAGTTTATATTGGTGGACCCAAAGTCCTCTAGATGTCCGTGGATATTGAACCCCAACATGTAAGATTCATGGTAACAACCAATCCGGATGTTGATTGGTGAAATGTTGCTTATTAAAAAACAATCGAGCTGATGTTGAGGACTGTCAAATGAGGAGAAGAACTTTCATAGAGCAGGGTTCAAAGGGGGGTCATCGTTACTCTGCATGATCGAGCTGTTGCATCACTTTTGGCAAAAGTAGCCAAGTTTTGCTTTGGTTAAAAATGGATGAAAACTGGCTCAGTTTCTCTTCAAATGTCAAAGGAAAGAGCCAATAAGTCAACTTTTCCAAAATTCCTGTGTATGATCGTAGCCATTATACAACAACAGATGCCATTGAATATCAGATTTATTCACTTTGAGTCAATCAGTGTTTCCTCCCTAACCAGTATAACATTGGCTATCCGTCTTGGTTTATAATAATTAGTAGAAGTTATTAGTAATTATATCAATTCGTTTTATATTATCATTACACATGGAGTAGAACAGAAATTGAAGTTGGATCATTGTTCTTTCTCTTGACCATCGACTTGTTCGGCCTGGCTTCAATTTTGACATCGGAAAAACCAAGAAGCCTGAAAACGTTTAATATGCAGTATTTATTAATAATCAAAGTGAGCTTTACATTCACAAGGTTGAATGGAGCTTCAAATGGAAACAGGAAAAGGGTCCAAAAGCCTGTTAGGAACACGTTAATCTAATAAAAGAAAGTTACTGTTGGTTCCTAAACGTTGACATCTCTTTACTCTCTAGTCTTGAAGGTAATACCTCGAGACAATATACGATCATGTGCCAGTCGAAGGACCGAAAATATAATTTTAAATAGTGGAAAAGCAGTAGGAAAGTCGTGAATACCTTTTAAAAAGGAGTCAATCCCACATGCCTGAAAAACAAGGGTGTCGAACTCAATCACACAAGGGGTTAAAATCTTTCAACAGGTTGAGTCGTGGGCCAAAAAATGTGTCTATTTACTAAATCATGGTGACAGGAGGTATGAGTCTGATCGCAATATTGTCAACTTAAGAGGCTTAATCTCAATTACTTATGTTTTCTTTTCCTTAAAAAAACAGTTTTATAATTGTTGACTCAAATGATCTTTGTTCATTTATATTGTTCACAATATACACCGGAATATTGATCTACTTAATTTTCAGCCCACCATCTGAAGGGCCTCATAAAATTTACTTTGCAGGCCAGATTTTGACCCCGGGTCATGAGTCGGCCACATGTGGTTTAAAAAAAAAAATCACAGGGTACAATAAAATGAATAAAGCAACTTAATTTATTGAACTATGTGTTATAAGTGCATTAGTTCTGCTGGGATTCTGGAGTCTAGTGGACACTAAAAATGTACTGAAGACAGACAGATAGAAGTGAATTTATAATAGCGATTGGCTTTCAATTTTTGCATGAGCAACCGCGGTTACAAGCCATACTAGTGCATGTTGAAACTATTGAAACCTTCCTCAATCCTGAAGGATCTACCGAAAACCACCACTTCTAAACCCAATACTCATCTCCCTGCTGAGAGGTAGGAATTATAAAATAAGATTTAATAAGAATATTTATATTTACCATGACATTTTCTTCGCTCAATCTATCTTTGATGCTAGTTGAACTAAACATATCCTGTTATCCTTTGAGACTTAATCACATCCAAAAAACTCTTGGATGAATTTGCAGTTGCTCCGAAGAGTTTCCACTTATAACTTGTTTATATCGCCTATTGGAATGTCCAGCCCTTTGCAGAGCTTTCTCATAATACTGCCATATTTCCTATTTTCACCTTAAGCTCAAAATATTTTCATACCTTTCTTCAGGGAACCCTCACGTGCAGACCCACCCACCTCTTCATCCTACCTCCTCCTCTCCCTCCCCAGGCTGAGGTGGGTCTACTTTTTACTGCACTCCACAACTTTCCCTCACTCCACACTCACCAGTCACGATGGTCTCTGCAGCACCTTTGACTCTACTCGTCCTCATGAACCTTTTCTTGACGTCGGCGGACAACGGAGGATCGTCCCGCCCGGAGGAGGACAGACCCGGACCCTGCACTGCCTCCCTGACCCCCGAGGGGATCTGCAGCAGACACGGCCAGGACCGGAGCACGTGCCCGTACAGATTTGATATCCCTCCACTGACTGTTCATCTGCCAAATCAGCTCAGAGAGCTGAAGGAGATTTTGAAGGACTTGCAGGATCTGAAGGACAATGTTGACGAGCTGCGGAAGATGTGTGTGGACTGTAACTCAGGCGGGAAAGAATGTGGAAGCAAAGATGACAGCGGCACGACGGAAGGTGGTCGACATTGTGGCAAAGCAACGGAAGAGGAGGCAGAGAAGAGAACGATAACTGAAGGACAGGAAATAGATACATCGAAAGAAGTCAAAGAAAGTGACGGAATGGGTTTAGTGGAGAAAGGAGACACAAGGCAGGGAAGTCTAGGAGAGAAAATAAAACCTGACGGGGCAGATCGAAAAGACAAATGGGAACAAACAAAGCCACCTGTTACTGATGGAAATAAAAGACAAGAGGAGTTGGAAAAAGAAATGAATCTTGACAAAAATAAGTCAGAGAATCTGGATTTAAGTGCTGGGAAACAGACTGAGCTGGACGATGGAGAGAAGGTAGAAAAGCTAAACAATTCAAACGTCCGTCTTCTTGTGGAGTCCCCTGAAGAAAAAGAGAGAATCCATAATGAAACGAAGATGAGAGAGGATAAGAACGAACACATGAATAAGCCAGACGAGTCGGATGGAGCCGAGAAGAGAGAGGAAATGGGAAAAAGTTCAAAGGAGGAGCTGAATAATGAGAAACCAAATGGAGTTGAAAACGCTGGACATGCGGGGAAACCTATAAAAGAACTGGACCCGAGCAGAGGACGGATTAAGACGGAGGACGAAAAAACACCGCACGGTTGGACGGAGAGAGAAAGTGATGGGGAATTAACGTCCAGCGGAGCCATTGAGAGGACAGATTTTGTTTCGATCAGTCCCACTTCTCCGTCTGCCGTCGGCCCGGCTCAAAGGAAATACTCCACAGTTTTGGACCAGGCTGTAACTATAACATCATCTCTTCCATCCACTCCTGCCTCCAGGTCCACTTCTGATTTTATGAGAGGTTTGACACATGGAGGAGAAATAATAAGCTCTGCTCAAACACCATTAAGAGAAGTGGAGGTCACACAGCTAATGTTCACTAGCACTCACGCTAAAAATACAATCAGTCAAACGACGACAAGTGATCCATCTACACTATTCTACACAACCACTTTCAGCCATAACTATGAGAGGAGGACGGAAGAGCCGAAGAAAGAAGGGAGTCAAGGACCCGAAGCTAAACCCGAAACACAAAAGTTTGACTCAAAAAACCAAACAGAAGAACAGAAGACGATAATTAATGAGAAGCAAGATTCTCCACCTGATCTGGTTCACCCCGATCACACCAAGTCTGACGAAACCGAACACATCCATGACCCAAACAAGTTCCCTGATCCCACTCCTGCGTCCACCGGTCCAACTGTTCCATCTACACTATTTTACACAACCACCTTCAGCCACAGCTATGAGAAGAGGACGGAAGAGCCGAAGAAAGAAGGGAGTCAAGTACCCGAAGCTAAACCTGAAACAGAAAAGTTTGACTCAAAAAACCAAACAGAAGAACAGAAGACGATAATTAATGAGAAGCAAGATTCTCCACCTGGTCTGGTTCACCCCGATCACACCAAGTCTGACGAAACCGAACACATCCATGACCCAAACAAGTTCCCTGATCCCACTCCTGTATCCACCGGTCCAACTGTTCCATCTACACTATTTTACACAACCACCTTCAGCCACAGCTATGAGAAGAGGACGGAAGAGCCGAAGAAAGAAGGGAGTCAAGTACCCGAAGCTAAACCTGAAACAGAAAAGTTTGACTCAAAAAACCAAACAGAAGAACAGAAGACGATAATTAATGAGAAGCAAGATTCTCCACCTGGTCTGGTTCACCCCGATCACACCAAGTCTGACGAAACCGAACACATCCATGACCCAAACAAGTTCCCTGATCCCACTCCTGTATCCACCGGTCCAACTGTTCCATCCACACTATTTTACACAACCACCTTCAGCCACAGCTATGAGAAGAGGACGGAAGAGCCGAAGAAAGAAGGGAGTCAAGGACCCGAAGCTAAACCTGAAACAGAAAAGTTTGACTCAAAAAACCAAACAGAAGAACAGAAGACGATAATTAATCATAAACTAGATTCTCCACCTGGTCTGGTTCACCCCGATCACACCAGGTCTGACCAAACCGAACACATCCATGACCCAAACAAGTTCCCTGATCCCACTCCTGTGTCCACCGGTCCAACGGTTCCATCCACGATATTTGACTCGGGAGCTCAAACCAGAAGCCCAGAAATAACCCAAGGACGGGAGAACACAGCATCAGATAAGAGTCCATCACAACCAGGTCAAAACAACATTCCTGGTTCTTATGACACACAGCTTATCCCAGAGTTCGGCCAGGAGAGTAATAAAGAGGATTCCCAGCCCGTCACTCCTAAACCAGATCAGGATTTTGAGGATAATAAGACACACCACAGATCTGAAGACCAAACTACATCTGTGTCTGGTCAGGTTGCTGGTTCTGATTCTAGTAAACCCACTGAGGAGAGACCGACGCCTGAGCCACAGTCCACAGCTGCTGGGAGGCCGTTCAAGCATGAGACAGCTCCAGAAGCTGAACCAGACTCGGTCCAGATCACGGCCCCGTTCACATCCAGACCTGAAACACAGACCGATGGTGTGACTCAGTACCAGGAGGACACAGATACAAACGAGAGTCCAAACAGCAGGATCTCGTCAGATCTGATGTCACAAACAAGCGCTCCGCCTCCATCAATCTCTGAGACAACAAGACCAAACAAAATCCACCGTGGGAATCACCAAATCCCCGATCCGTCGGTTCCTGACGCCGAGCCCAGTTCACAGGCCAAGATTTACCAAAGTGAAGAGGGAGTAATGAAAACATCCCCTGAGGCCAAAACTACCTCCACACTCAGAAATCCCATCATGACAACAACCCTGTCGACCTTTGACCCCCAAATCCCAGCGGCAGTATCTTCCACTCCGAGGACCCGAGAGCTCCGGGAGAAGATCAACCAGGTGGCTGCTTTTCTCAACAACAGCCTGAGTCCACATGAAGGACCAGCGGGCAGGTTTCCAAAAGATCACAGAGAGGACAGCAAAGTTCCGATACCATCTAAAGGCAAGAGACTCGCTCAGAGCACACAAGCTCCTTTTACACAACGTCTTTATTAACAGGCAGAGGTTTACTACTGTGAGGCAGAGAACCTTGTGTATTTATGTTTTATTCTGCAGAGAAACGGTGAAATAACCAGATTATAAATTCATTTTCCTATCATTATTTCCAATAGTGTATAAAAAAATATTTGAAGACAATAGGTCCAGTTTAATTCAATACTATTATTACTGGAACACTAGTTATATATATATAATTTATTTGTATTTAACCTAAATACAACCTAATCATGTATGATTAAATAATGAATAAATAATCTAATAAACAACAACAAAACAATTACCCACATAAAATGAGCTGATAATGAGAGAAATAGGGACTTAAAAATATATATATATTAGTCGTACTAATATTCTTTCATAAATATATTAAAAAAGTTATATAATAATATAATATTAAAAAAATAAATAGGTTTGAAACTAGAGCTGTGAAATGAACAATAATTTAATTTAATTTAATTTAATTTAATATATATCTTTAGAATTAAGTATTTAAAGAAATTTGAAATGGAAAATACAATTAAAAAAATGTTTTTTGTGTGTTAATCTGTAATTTACTAGTATTATGAAATTAAAGACTCAGGATAAATTATCGATTTACCTTTATTGATAAATACATAATATTACATTTTAAGGATTAAATAACTTTGCGTGGGTGGCGAGAAGACTTGGGCGGCATTTGGCCCCATCTACAGTCTTTATGTCAGGACAGACCACACAGATCAGCTCATGAACAGTGACCCTCCTATTAAGCTTCACCCTTTTCTTCTCTTCCTCGGGCCACATGAGTTTTCAGCAGGTGGTTGCCTTTGAGTCTTTTTTTTTATGATGGAACACAACAGCTGCCATGCTGGAGAACTCACCCAAGTCGTTTCATGGCTGCTTTAGCAGTGAGATGATGATTTCAGCTGTGAGAGCGTAATGACCGTGTGTTTCCAGCCAATCTCCTAATTATTTATCCTCCTCTTGATGTTTGTGTGAAGTTCCCACAGTGAGGAGGGACTGCTCGGACCACCTGCTGAGAGGGAAGACCAAAGGTGGCGTGTACCTGGTGACCCCTGACCTCCGCAGCAGAAGCTTCCACGTGTTGTGCGACATGAAGACGGCGGGCGGAGGCTGGACGGTCCTGCAGCAGCGCCAGGACGGCAGCGTCAGCTTCAACCGGACCTGGGCCGAGTACAAGGCCGGATTCGGGGAGATTCGCGGCGGGGAGTTCTGGTTGGGCAACAACCTGATCCACTGGTTGACCCGGGACCGGGATATGGTCCTGCGCGTGGAGCTGGAGGACTTTGAAGGGGTGAAAGGTCACGCAGAGTACCAGCAGTTCAGCGTGGCGAGCGAGAGGATGAGGTACAGGCTGACGGTCGGGGATTACTCGGGAACCGCGGGTGATGCGCTTCGCTCCGGCGACCGCTACGACCACAACAATCGGGCCTTCACCACCCCGGACCGAGACCACGACCGGTACCAGTCCGGCAACTGCGGGGCCTACTACAGCTCCGGGTGGTGGTTCAATGCCTGCATGGCGGCAAACCTTAACGGGAGATACTATGAGAGAAAATACAAGGGGGTGAGAGACGGGATCTTCTGGGGGACGTGGTACAACGTCTTGAACGAGTTCTATCCCACAAACGACAGGCGGTCGTTCAAGCGAGTGCGGATGATGACCAGACCGCACGGCTTCGCCATGTAAGTGGACTGTTAACAACACATGGATATGTTTGTTGCTGCTTTGGTTCCATTTTTGCATGTGATATGATGTTTACTCTACTGCTCCGGTTTCCTCCCACTGCCCATATCAATCAAGAAAACATATTTATGAGCACTTATAAAGAGGTCATTTATATGAGGTTTCAAACTCAATGATTTATAATTATATATTTATTTATTCTGTAATTTGGAATTTTCATAATTCATTTATAAAAGTACCAAGTTTATAAGTGCTTATGGATGTTCATAGAAGCTTCTCTTACCAACTTTAAGATAAATACTTGGTGTAACTCATGAAAAGTTACATTTTTGCTTTGATCCTGCGATCAACACGTGACCTTTTTATCTCGCCCCCTCACTTTAACACTCTAACTCGTTACTATTACTACTGCAAGTGTTTCGCCCTCTGGTGGAAACTAGTCCTGTGTGTCTCTTGATCGCCACATGGAGATAAATGTTCGTTTGTTTGTTTGTTTTTTTTGCTTGTTTTTTTAACTTGGGAAAATAATATGGACGTTTATAGTGACATCCGAATAATGAATGGTTGAATTTAACATTTGAAATTTAGAAACTACTTTTTTATAGTTGTTTTTATTGCATTTAAGAATTATTGTTTATATTTTCTAAATATTTCAATTCAAAAATTTCTATATTGAAAGGTTGAATTTTTCTTTATATTTGAGTTTTATAAAATCTAATAATAACTCAATTAATGTTTTTTTTTACACAGAACTTTATTTATAATTCGAACAATAAAAATAAAAAAACCAAAACATTATTCGTAGCTTTTTTAATTCAATATCAACATTTTATAGTTGTAATAATATCAACACCATACCTGTCTGAAAGTTCGATCAAGTTGTATTGTAAGTAAGTAAGTAATTTGTATTTATATAGCGCTTTTCTAGACCAGGGTCTGGAGGCATTATTATAACAACATTGAATTTGAATGCTTAATTTGTTGCCGTGGATAGTAAAACAATTAAAATGAAGTGTGTTTTTTAATAGTTAGATTAAAAAAAAGAGAAAAGATTATTCAATATTTCAATGTAAAAAATACTGAATTAAATTGATTCAATAAAAGCAAATCCAACCTTTCAATACAAAAAATATTTTTTCCAACTTTTCAAAAAACAACAATTCAAAGCTTAAACAATTTCATTTTAAAAGTTTCGACGTTTACAATGTTAAATATAACGTGGCACTGATAAACTTCCATAAAAACATTTTTTAAAGAGCAATCTGTCATTGATTTGGTTAAAAAAAAAATCAACATGACACACAGTTTCTCCACTTGTAAATATGTGTTAATGAAAAATGTAAAAAATATCCGTATTATGGTTTTTAAAGTGAGAAGAGAAAAGTTCCCATATTGGGGACTCTGTGGGGGCGTGGCTTTGCTTACGCAAGAAAACATGCGTCAAGCTAATGTTGTTAAAGGCTGAAGGTGAACATGTCTTGTAGCGTAAAAGCGAATCTTTCGAGAAATATGGCTTAAAAAAATTACACTGATCTGAAGAATGCAACAAAATGAGAAAAAAGATGAGATTATTGTAAATAAGTGTGCAATACATGTGTTCTAACTGTGCTGATGTAAAATCAATAAATATTATGATAATAATGTCATGGAATGTTATATTATAAAAACAATGAAAGTTTATAATAAAAAAAGACATCATACGTTTCCGTTCATTAATCTGTGAATTATTTTGAAAGTCGCGACCGGATGTGTCCTCACAGCAATGGCGCTGTTGTGTTGAAGCAGCCGCACGCTTCATAGATTCAATGACAGTTCTACTACAACTCGCCTGACTCTTTGAAGGATGTTATTGAAGTCGTTAGCTCGGCTGGGGTGTAAGGTTCTCCTCACAGCGAACACGCCTCGCTGCCTCTGGACCTCCACATGTCTGAGGTCCAGTCGGAACCAGACCCTGGAGGTCAGTCCCTTCACCACAGTCCAGGCTCACGTCAGCTGCAGCATCTCCGTCAGTCCCCTGGACCTCCACGCGTTCCCTGAAGCAAACCGAGCCCAGATCACAGTAGAAGATGCTGGTTCTGGCCAGGGTTTGGACCGGGTTCGCGTGACCTACGACCAGCAGAGTCAGGAGCTGCTCATCTCTGCTGCAGGTCTGGACAGTGAGGTGTGGCTGCAGCTCGAGGCTCCTGTCAAGAGCAGTGAGTGATCCATCACTTCAGGTCGGAGAGATTGACAGATAGGATTTGATTCAAGTTTGTGTTCTGTTCCTCAGGTGTGTTGATCACTGCACTAGGAACAGGTAATGTTCAGGTGAAGAACATGGAGTCTGACGTGTGTAAAGTCCAAACGGAGCGAGGAGACTGTCTGCTGAAGTCCATCAAGGTTGATGCTTTTTTATAATCATATTTGAATAGTGTTCCCTGTGTAGAACCGGTGATGTTTTCATCATTTCCCAAAGTATTCTTGTGATGTGGTCAAGCATCAAGGTTGTCACCGTATGTCATCAATCCTGGAAGTCTCCACCTCCAAAGGACTTGTTGTATAAACAAAGCGGGGCCTGATTACAGCTGGCTGAAGCAGGAGTGAAGACATTGTTAGGTCGTAATGGACTCCGCTCTCGTAACCTCTTGTTCGCCGAAATTTCAGATGGCTGAGAACTTTATAATGTAATAACTTGGTAATAACATGGTCATGATGAGGGACTTACTGCATATTACAGAGGAAGACTTCAACATTTGAAACATGTGAGGGAGACAGGAAAGTTGGATTTTCACATTAGTTGCCATTTGAAGCAAATTGAGAAAGTAAAACTTTAATTATTTCCATATTTACAGCAACAAACTTTCACATTTAACTGGTAGGACTTCAGTTGTCAGGAGTCAGTTTCTTACCCTGTAGTGAAGCTAATATTGCTATATGTTAGCTTTTAACTGAGATCTACTCTGTGTGTTTCAGGATTTTGTTTTCTTTTTAGAATAAGCCTTTGGTTCACCTATTGGAACTTGCATGTCAAAAACTAATGGAAAGAAGGAAACTTTATACTTTATAAATACACCAGTCTCATGTTTGCATCCCACTTCTGACACCATTTCTCCCCAATTGCGCACCAAATCAGAAAAGCAGTTCTGACTTCCTTATCTGTTGTCTTTTTTTCACTTAGTTTGAAAACGTTTTAAATGTATACAACATATATTTTTATTTACAAAGCACTTCAATACAACACACGTAGGCCAGTAAGTACTGTACAAAAGTAGATTAAACAAACAATGAAACGCACACAAGCAATAATAAAATACATGAAGACACCAACAAAAACATTAGATAATTTTGAATAAACGATATACATTGTCTTAATTTATTTTGTTACATGTAAAAATATGTTTTGTTTGTTTGGGTCACAGGGTCATCAAGTGGAGGTCCGGTCCGGCGGCGGGAATATCACAGGTCAGGGGACCATCCATGGAAACGTCGACATCAGAACATGTGGAGACGGTGTAAGTGTTTTCAGACAGCAGAGGGCAGCACCAGCCTGGAATTGATGTTTTTACTTTTCATACTTGGTCTTTAACTAAAGTGCTGTTATGACTGTTAATAACACAGAAGATTGTATTATCATGTCTGTGCGGCGGTTTGTGTGCATTTTCAGTGGGTGGAGGTGAAGAAACTTCAGGGCACCACCATGAACGTGTGCACAGAACACGGACCTCTGAGAGTCAAAGCCATCTACGCCGAGTCCAGCTGTGTCGCCTCTTCCTCAGGAAAAGTGGAACTTGGTCTTGTCCATGGTGAGTAAATACACGTTTGCAGCAGAACAACAAGAACAAACTTGATGGTCCTGGACTCCTACCAGCAGGTGACTTTGGTCACCACGTGGAGGGTTTGTGGTCATTTACTCTGCGGTGCGAAACTCAGGATTGCCGGGAATCATAGGGGTTCCCTTACGTGAAGTCTGGTTTTGATTTGTTTGCGAGTCATTTCATAGTAAATCTCATAAAGTAAAGAATGTCATTAAGTCTCTTGTGGTGAAGAATCAACGTCATGCAGAATTTGAACATTCAGTGTAGAAGTTAAAATCCGTCCTCCGGGGACCATTGTTAATGTGCAGCCTCATGGCAAGAAAGGCAGGTTTTAATTAAGTTTTATGTAACACATCCAATTGTGTCTTCGTAGTTAATTACCACAAACTTTTAAAAACCTTTTTATCAAGATATTTGAAGTCATCATCTTCCATCAACTGTTTTTTTTCCTTATTAAATTCCATATTAAATATTAATCATATTTTAAACTCTTTGAGAAAAGTGTTTATAATTTTAATTTCCATCAGAATGTTTCAAATTATTCGAAAAATATGCATTTTTGTGAAGGTTTTTTTAACAAATGAGTTTGTCAATGTTTATCAATGACATCAACCTGCTGCAATTTTGGTGTAGTACACAATGTGTATACTAACTTTAATATATGTTGTATTAAATAAAGTAATTTTTTTTTTTTATTATTAAAGGTACATTAAAAAATATGTTGTTTTAAGACTTGTTTGTGTCTCACAATATTGTTTTTCCTATCAATCTTTTTCTATAAATTAATCTGATCAAATAACATAATATCCTGAATTCCTTTTTGGATCAACAGGAAGCACCTCGGTGAAGAATGAGTCTGGAGACACTGTAATAGGTAAACAAAAGTCATGATTGCGTAACACAACATATGGAATCCATCAGGGTCCAGTAGAAAAAAACATCTGATACTTTTTTCTCTCGCAGATGGTTCGAATAGTTTCCTGAAGGTTTCCTCTCGCGGCGGAGACATCGACGTGTACGTGGGAGAAGGTGCCAGCGCCGAGCTGCACAGCCAACGAGGTCTTGACGATGGATATGAACCTTCTTTGTCACCTGTTAACGGTCTTTCATGCGCAGGTGACGTGTGCGTGCGAGCGCCGTCCTCGCTCAGAGCCTCGGTGCAGCTCCGTGGCGCGTCCGTGGAAGTGAGTCCAGAGATTCTTCTGCAGGGAGATCAGAACGACACCGAAGGCCAAGCTACCGTCACTGGTAACTCGTAAAATGATACCATATTTACCGTTTCATGAACCACCTTCATGTCTCCCGTGCAGGGGTCATGAACTCTGAGGGTCCAGTGGAGCAGAGCGTGAAAGCAGAGGCGGACCGAGGTTCTGTCAGAATGAAGACGCAGAGCTGGTTTGACTCTCTGAAGCTGGGACGATGACAAAAAATTGTTTGGCCCGAATCTGTCATCGCTGCTTTATTTATTCAACTTTATTATTTTTTCAGTGAGTCACCGTCATGCATTGTAAGATACGATCAATAAACTTTATAAGCCCAGTTCTATTTTATTATGAGTTAAGAGTCATTATTTCCATTTATAAAGGTGGGGATGCTGTAGTTAGTCGTTCTGGTTTGTTCATATTTTCCTATTTCAACTTCATGAATTGACTAGAAAAACTATGCTAAGATTAATATGTTTTATTGTTTTTCATATAACTTTTATTTTTAAAAATCTTACTTAAATGCACGTTCAAAATATGTTTTTCTACTCACTTGAATCTTTTTGAGGGACAATAAATACTCTCAAACAAAATCCCTATAAAAATAAACCTATAGTCATATTTAGAGACTAGTGATTAATTAAATAAATAAATACATCTTAGTTTCTACATGATATTTGACCTCATGAATATGAAGGGCCGCATGGGGCCCCATGTCTGATTTTCCTGGATACCATCTGGATGTACTCAGGATATGAAGGTTGTGATGTTCATTTTAGAACTGGCAAAAAGGTGAAAAAAACAACCAAAAAAAGCTTAAATTCTTGAATTTTGTAAGTATTTTTTTGATGGACAAGTTAGCCAGGAGTCCCTGACAATAAACCACAATGTTGGCCCTTCATTCACAAACCGACCTTCAGATAAAATAAAAAAAACAGTAATCATATAGTGTTTGTTTCACTCATTCAGTTTATTTTTACTATTTTACGTTTGTGTAAACTTGACTGAAACAAGGGTCTTGATGTGTCAACGTTACTTCAGAAAAAATATGATCTTTTTATGAAACTAAACTTCTTTCTCTTGGTGATTCTGTAGCTTTGACCAATTAAAAGCTGCTTGATTAATATAGGAATGTTTCTGTTTTCTCATGGTTTCTTCTTCCACCGCAACGCCAACGATTCATTCCATCATTCCTGGAGGAAGTCCAGACAAATCTGGAGGACATTTCACCGTGGACGGCTGCAAACCACCTGAGAACATGAAGAGAGAAAGAGAAGTTGTAAATGAGTCACACCATGTTCCTCATAAACTGTTTTCTCTTCTCAAATAGCTGAACGAGAAACAAGCTAAAGTTAAAAGTGAGATGTGTTACTACGAGAGTGAAGTCGTATCATGGACCACAGGTGACCAACACTGTGTTGGTTCGTCACTGCTGTGCTGCCACTGCTGCACATGTGGCTTCAGCTGCGATGCAGAAAACCTAAAAAAAAATAATCACGCTCTCTTAGTAAAGAGAGCAGGATATGGCCAAACTTCTCCACATGTGCTCCCCACCCGGATATGCCGGAGCAGCAGGTCATGGTGACGGAGCGCAGTGGAGGACACATCTTCTTCAAGTGTCTGACGGATCTGTTGGTGAGGAGAACGCAGCCGCTCAGGTCCAGCTCTCGCAGGTGCTGAGCTCCGACGGAGAGACACTGAACAGCCATGTCTGTCAGCTGAAACGAAGGATTTACATCCACAGCACGAGCCACGTGTTAGCACTTACGCTGTTGTGAGTAAGGTTGAAAGCATATAGTTAATTTATATGTAACGAGCAATGATGTCACCTTGCCTTTGTTGTACAGTTTCTAATGAGTGTTTTTCTACCTGCCGGCATCCGGAAACCCGCAGCGTCAGCAGAGCCGGGCAATAAAACGACAGAGCTCTGATGGCCGAGTCCGACAGAGAAGGACAGCGAGACACGTCCACCTGCTCCAGATGTCTCACATGTGGGCAAAGCATCTGGGAGAATAAACAAACCGTGATAGAAAAACAAGAGAATCCACCGACAAAGCTTTGATTTTAGCTCATTAAGGAGCTTAGAAATAGTCAAATAACACAAATGGAATTTTAATCGTTGATACTTTCCAGTATAAGTCATAGTTATCTGTGGAGATGTTCTGAGGCGTCAAGGGTGGGATGGTTACGTGAGACAATTCAATTTTTTGGGGGGGATCTGGGATGTATCGCTGCTGCGTATGGGGTTCCATTTGTGCCAAAAATATGTCTTCTGTTGACCTGCCATGTTGTCTGTCTACCTAAAGTTAGTTAAAGAACCGCTGCTATCAACATTTCACTTACCTGACAAGAAATGTTCCGAACACATTTGAATAGTGCCGAGATTTCTTCCTCCAAGATCCAGATTTAGCTTCGCTAACAGCAAACCTCTCTTTTCTTCAGACCACTTTGGTTAATGTTCTCTTTGACTTTTAATAAACCTCTGCCAGTAGATAAACTCAAAATGTTTTGGCAATTGGTGCGACCATAAACATGGCAATAGTTTTCCATTTTCCACATAGTCGTTGGGGAGCTATCTAAGAAGGCTGCTTCCGGGATAGATGACGTGGTGTGAAACCCTCTATTGTAAGTAAGTAGTTAAGTAATAGTTATTTGTTAAGCGCCTTTCTAGACCAGGGTCACAAAGCACCTGAACAATCAAAAGAAATACCAAAAAATACGTACAAATTTAAAAACACTAAGAGGCCAAGACATAAGACAAACACAGGAGTCCAAGAAAATCAGGGAAAAGCCTGCACTAATAAAAAGGTCTTAAGATGTTTCTTGAAGGAGTCAGTAGATCATCAAACACAGAGGGAGAGGAAGATCGTTCCAAAGCTTAGGAGCAACAGTCAGGAAGGATTTCTCTCCTCTGGTCCTGAACCGTGTTTATGAACCATCATTAGATTCTGATCCACAGACATCAGAGCCCGAGCTGGGGTGTAAGGCTGGATCAGATCACTGATGTTAGGAGGAGCCTGACCATGAATAGATCTGAAAGTAAGATCGAGAATTTTAAAAAGGATGCTGAAAGAAACTGGCAGCCAGTGAAGAGTTTTAAGGATCAGGGAAATGTGAGTTCTTCTACTAGAGCAGCTAAGAATTATTGCTGCAGAGTTTTGTATTAACTGCAGGTGAGACAGATCCTTCTTGTTTAACACGAAAATAAACTGTTACAATAGTCTAAACATGAAGAGAGAAAACACGAAGCTCCAGATCGTGTTGTTACACAATTATTGCGTATGTGACAGAAGGTTATATTAAACATGAGTGTAATAGTAACAGAACAAAACATATTTTCTAATCCTCCATTGTTGCTGAAAAAAAAGGCGTGTTTAAATAAAACAGTTTGACCAATATTGTTGCATCTTGAACTAATTGTAATTTTGGAGCCAGTGTATCTTGTTTTTGCATCTTCTTTGTTGGCCACTTGACATCACATTTGGAAAACAATAATGACAGACATTTCCTTTGTTCTGAGTCTACGCTGGAGCGCGACCTCACCTTTGGCGACTTCAATTAACTAACAGGACGTTAAATCAGACGCAAACACTTCCACATGTTTCTCTGTGTGGAATTCCAACATCTGTTTCTACCTCCAGGCCAGTATCTGTGATGTTAGTGCAGTCGGCCAGGATGAGGGTCTTCAAGGGGATTCTCTCCAGCATAGCTAGTCCCTGAAAAGAATTCGTCAGTGCCAGGCTTCTACAAAATAATTCGACTTTACCTGATCGTGCACGTTGCAGCCGCTGACGTCCAGAGTTAGTAGAGAACTTCCACTCAGTCCTGCCAAAGCCTCATCAGTCAGTCGGTCACAGTAGCTCAGGTTTACATGTTGAAGGTGGACAAGCCTGATGAAAGACTTCTAATGATCCACCCGAGGGACTCCACCATGACTTGTGTGTCTGTGTGTACCTTTGTGCGATGGTCTTGACACACTCATCCGTGATGAGACTGCAGTGACTCACGTTTAGCTCTTTAAGTTTGGAAGCGGAAGAACCGTTGACCAGGCAACGAATGCCTTCATCCGTCAGGCTGCAGCCAAGAAAGACTTTAAAGATCTATAACAAATATAAACATTTCAAGAGAACACACTTGTGACAGTGTGAGATGTCCAGGTATCGCAGGTTGGTCAGTGCAGCCATGGACTTGAGGCTGGCGTCGGTCATCCTGGGACACTCTGCTGCGTGAAGTCTGCAGAGGTCTGGTGAGGTCATGCACAGAGTCTTCCAGCTGACATCAGATATTTGGTAGTTCCCTAAAAAGAACATCAAATATAGTATTGAGTCAACAACTGGCAGAGTCGCATCTATTTTGCAAGTCGATGCTTTAGAGAGCTTGGCTGTGATCTCACCCTGAACGCTGAACCTCGTGAGTTTGGAAACCTCCGCGGCAGCGATGAAGCCAACGTCGGAGAGGCACGAGGCCCCCAACAGAGAGATGGCAGCGAGACTGTGGCATCTGTTGACCAGAGCCTGACAAGAAGACCTCAAATCAATAATAAAGCTTTGATACATATTAGAAATGCCAGGACTAAAGAGAGGGACTTTCCAACAGAAGATGAACATGATAATTTAAGCAACTCAAATTTGAGCCACATGTGAACAAAACATGAAATAGTACTTTCCAGTTGATTGACTTTTATCTTCTATCAAGATCAAAAACTCTTGTTTAAAGAAATGTCTACTTTATATCATTTCTTTAAAGCTATTAATTTTTATGATCATCAGTTCTCCGCAGTTAGTTTTTAGTGATGTGTTGATGAGGCTTCATGAAACAGCTGATGAGGTATCATGATACAGTGTCTTCATTTTGAAAGGCCACTAGATGTCACTCTTTGCTTCATAATCTTTGTCTCTGATCTACTAGTTTAATAATACCTGGCCTCATTCTTTAATTTAGAGTGCCATCTAGTGGTCTTTAAAAATGAAGACACTGTATCATGATACCTCATCAGCTGTTTCATGAAGCCTTATCAACACATCACTTTTATTTACCAAGACACAGGTCTTACATGTAATAACATTAAATGCAAAAGTATTTTTCTTGTTTTAACAAAGATACTTTCTTAAAATACTTTAGATTATGTAATAAAAAAAACACGAAGCATGTGGTTCGTCAGTGGTTATATTGACTTGGAAAACATTGCTCTGCAAGCTCTCAAGTAACAGTCGCCAGCCTGTCACAGGTCACACAGAGATAAACACACACTCACTCCGACAATTAAGAGCACTCCTTCAACCTCTGTGTGTTTTTGAAATGTGTGAGAAAAGTGTATGAAACCCACACAAGCTTTGGGAGAACATACAAACTCACTCAGAAAACGCAAGACACACACTTCCATCTTCCTGCTGTGAGGAGCTAAGCCAATATGCCACGACTACTTGATTTAAAAAATGATAACTCAATGCCTCACTTAAAAGAAAAATATTTTGATTTCAAATACTGACTTAAAATGAGTAACTCTTTTTTGAAATTCCAGGTCAAGTTAAATTTTTTAACTGCATGAACAGAATGTTTTAGTCTAAATTTAGTCTATTTTAGTTTCCAACCCTTAGATTAGGACAGCCTAAAAAGCTACTTACCCAGATGTGCTGTAAAAACTGAAGTACTTTGGTGGTATCTCAAGTATGTCTAGGATGGGTGATAAAATCTGCACTGTGACCTGTAGCATCATTAAGTTAATGCTGGTCCAGAGAACCCACTATTGTTTTCTTTCCAAAGACACAGATGGTACTTTACTCATGTGACGCCAAACCTTCCACATGGCTGTCCATTTACTAACCATAACATGGACTCCAATGGAATCCCAAACATCCTCCATGTGGGACAAATAAAGGAAAATCTTACTCTTTACTCTAAAACATAAGAAACAACAAATGGTTGTGATGCAGAAGCGAGTCGAGGCATGCAGCGAGGATGAGTTCATACAGTCTTCACTCCTCCATCCATCATTGATATCTGACACAGCACTCACTGCCGCAAACAGCTACACAAGTAAGTAAGTAGGTAACTAATAGTCAATTGTAAAGCGCCTTTCTAAACCAGGGTCACAAAGCGCTTTAACAATCAAAAACAATACACGGTTAAAATATATACTTTAAAAGGCCGAACAACAGTCCCAGAAAACATCCAAGGTAGACGTGACTTCTGCGGCTAAAAGTGCTAAAAGAGTCTATACTTCTTCTATTAAATTTGACTGCTCAGTCCTTTTACTCATAGTAAAATCCAAAAATAGTACTTATAGAAAGAACCTGATTGGTGGTTGGATCTTATTTGTTTCCTCCTTGACTGAGCTTTCCACAAAAGACATTTCAGCTTTGCGTTCTTTAAAATAGCTAAAACTAAAATATTTATTCCCTACTAATGCATACTTCTTTTAATGTTATCCTTCTTTATTTTGAACAAGGTGTCGTTTATCAAGAAGTAATTCATCTTAACCACTGACTAACAGATAGGTTACACGTACATTTCTTTCATAACATTTATGTTTAACTGTTATTTAAGTTTTTTTATTCAATAAATATTTCATATTGACAGATTTTCTTTTGACAAGACATGTAGTGTCGGGTTGTGTTTCAGAGATACACACCTTGATGCAGCCGTCTGACAGCGTGGGCATGTCATCAACAACAAGCTCTTTAAGTGACGAGCATCTCGCCGAGATGTTTTCAAAGCCTCTCACTGTTATCTAAGAAGAGAGACAGAAGTATGTGTCAATGCTCCTCCTCTTGCAACCCTCAGGGTCCTTTAAAGTGGAACCATACGTCTGGAGACGACTTAGAGTTAACTCATGGCGATCGGCGGTTCCACGTGTGTCATACCACAGAGTTTGTACGCTGTGAGTGGGTGGGCCAGAGATGATTGAAAAGCCCCACCTTCTTCAAGGCCACTGCTGCCCACAACCCTCCTTCTTCTTCTGATCTTTGTTCATTCTCTCAGAGCCCTGAAGGAGTGCACGGACGTGCTGCCAGCAGCAGACAAGTGGGAGAAGGAGGACTCCCTGGATTTTATCTTTTTTTTCCCCCAACAACTGACCTGAGTGCAGCCAGAGAGGTTGAGGTGGATGAGACCGTGGCAGCCTTTTGCTGTGTTCAGGTAAAGAAAAGCTTCGTCTGTGAATCTGCAGCAGTAGGCCAGGCTGAGGTACTGGAGGTTCTGGCAGGTTCTGTTCTCAATCAAATCAAAAAATACTTCTGGAGTAACATGAACAAAACAAAAATGTATCTTAAGACAGGATTAAAATATGTTTTGGATAGCCAGCATGCAAAAGAAATCTCACAGCTCGAGTCAGGCATGTATGTTACAAGTTCCACATGTGCTTCGATAAATCATAACATGAGTCAACTTGAGCAAAGGCTTCATAACTGGAACTAATCTGGGAACCTGAGGGATGGATAAATGGACACGGCTCACGATTACCTGAATAGTTGGTGGATGGTTTTATTGGTAACATTTGCACCAGAAATGTTCAAGTACAGCAGCCATGGACAGCCAGCGATGATGTTTCTAATTGTAACGTCCTGGAAGAAAGAATAACAAAGTAGATCTTCTGTGAGTGTGTTTATTGAACTCTTTCTCTTATTAGTTTTTTTTACATAGATATAATGTATAAAATCTCAGAATGACAGAATAATTATATTGCAATGATAGTTCAATGTATTCCATTATTTATAGAAGAAGAAGATGAAATAAAAAGTGTTAGTTTCAACTTTTTCTTTTCTTTATTCTTAAGCTGACTCATGACTTTACTATTGATTTGATGTCAACAACAAGCTTTGTTTTACCATTAGCAAGAACCCAGGACATACAAACATGTGGATCAAAGTATTAACTTCTAAGTATTAGCTCTCCACAGTAGTTGTCAACTTAATCTTTACCATCTCACTTTGGATAAGCAGCAGATAAATAATCTAAGTCCACTGCAGCCACATTGCAAATATATAACATCATCCTCTTCTTTATTTTGCTTATGAAAAATGACTTATTTTTTCTTTTCACTTCACATCTGACTTAGCTGTTTGTGCAAAGTTGTGGTTTAAAACTTTGCATACTAATGGTTATTATGGTTTTCATACCGTGTGGATGCCAACTGGGTCAAGAGCGTTACACATGACACACTGACTTGTTTCAGGTATTTGCATGATTGCAACACTAGTTAAAAAAAAGTTTTTACAGAAATGATTGGTCCTCAAGAAAAATGATGCTACCTGCAGCTATCCGAACAAAAGTTAGTGTTGGCATAAAACAGAGATTTAAAGCGCTCCAAAAACCAGATCACCATCAAAGCATGTTGATGCAGATTATAATGTTCGAAACTTTTCCCTTTAATGACAAGTAAGAAGCTAATAAAAAGGGGAGAAATTAAAAATAAATAAATAAAAGGGAGGGAGAAACAGACGTGTGTTTGGCTCGGTCTGACTCAGGGAATGTGTTGAACATTTTGGCGCCTTGAAAGATTCTGTTTGACTGAGATTGAATCTTAATTCTCCCACTATGTTTTTTAATCTGTCCTTTGGGAATTAAAAAATCCTCATTTTATCTTTGACCCATTTTACTATTTTGGAGCAGAAGACAAAATATTTTCACAGATAAACTTATCAAAACATTGCACTCTTGGGATTATGTCTTGATTTCTCTACAAATAAATTGTATTTTAATCTTGGGAACTCTCTTTAGGGACTCATACCCTTCTTTTGGGTACCCTCTTGCATAGATTAAGTCAGTAAGATGAACCCTTTCCTTGCAACTAAACTTAAAATGAGACATAAATGACTGTGTTGTTTTAGCTGCAGACCCTAGAGTTATTCTTATTCTTTTTTTTAGCTGATGTCTCAGAAAAGCTTGTTTGTAGTTTTGTTTCCTTTTTCAAACTAAACTGAACAGGGTTTCACTAAAACCTAATAAAGTTACAGTTGGTCCGGGTTTGCCTTAAGGAAGTCAACTTGCCCATTTGAAGCCATTGTACTTACAATTATAACCATGTGTCGCTTCTGCTCCCGATCCAGATAGTTACCCTTTGAAGGATTGAAATATGTTTTCAGGCTAGAATGTAAGTCTTATCTGGTTCTGCTATCAAAGCAATGCTCTACTCCATGTCTCTAGATGACAGAGCTCCTCACCACAAGCACTAAATGTGATATTTAGGAACATATAAATTCCTATTAATCATGAAGAAAATCTCTGTACAAAATCCTTTCTTCACAGGTTGACTATACAAAAATACAGGATAAGTAAGACATGGGATAAAGAGGTGAAACAATGAGTAGGATAAAATATTTAATAGACAAAAAAACAAACTTTTTTTTAGAAAAGGTTGTGTTTAAATCTAATGTATGGTCACAATAATATTAACCTACACTGGCATTGATGCACTCTGACAGGTTCAGCTCCTGGAGATTCCGACATTGACCTGAATAAACAAAAAACAGGGAAGGAGTCACATAAAAAGCCGTAAAAGTATCATGTTTTTTGCCTTGTGACTTGTTTTCCTTTTTTTTAATCTCCACTCACACACACACAAACACACAATTACTTTCACAGACACACTTTCAAAGATGATGAGATTTTAAATGAAAGATCAACTTTCTTAATTCAGTCTGAACGAAATGAACGAAAATTCTATATCAAAAGGAGCTTTAAATTAGTAAAACATTGAAGATAAACATTCTGTTTTCCTCTTCTCTCAGGGGTGTTTAGTTCAACACACACACGTGATGCTACACGTCCTCTATCGCTTACATAATGTGCGACCTCTCACTTTTTCCACAGGACCAAGAGCAGCTGTGTTCCTTCTGAACCAATACTACTGTCCTTTCGACACGTTGCATCTTCCTTAAAAAGAGAGAAACGTATTCTCGTCTTACCGATACAACAATATCTCGAGGCCCTCAGGATGCGACCGACCCCCGTGGTGGTCTTTGTCTCCCTGCTGCTGCTCATGGTTTCCCCCATTGAGCCAAAGAAACCGGGTAAAGGCCGAGGTCTAAAGGGGGTGAGGAACAAACTCTCCCGAGACAGGTATAGATTTACTCTCTGTTTTTTATTTTTGATCGTTTTTTGTTGACGTGTTTCTATTGTCTCAGGGTTCGACCGTCAAGGCGTCGCAGCAGGTCCAACTCAGCGCCGGCTTGCACAGAGTCCACAGAATCAAAGGGTTTCTTTGTGGACTGTCAGGAACTTCGCCTCACCTCAATCCCCGGGTCACACGTTTGGTCCAAACGACCGAAGCATCTCCTTCTCGCTCGGAACCAGATAAAAGCCGTGCGTGACAACGCCCTCGCAGGGTACGAGGAATTGGTCAGTCTGGACTTGCAACAGAACCAGATTTTTTTAGTGGAAGAAGGAGCTTTCCAGGGTCTGACACACCTGACAACATTGCTGCTGCAACACAATCGACTGACTACACTGACCGAAGAGACCTTACTCCCATTGCCGAGCCTTAAATATCTACGCCTGCACCAAAACCCATGGAAATGTTTCTGCTCAATGGACAGTTTCGTTCGTACCCTTCAGGTACCAAGCAACCGGTATTTGGGGAATCATGCGAGGTGAGTCTTTTTTTAATAATCTAATTCCAGCTATAAAAAATGGTTAAAAACAAAATAGTTTTTTCTAGGTGCGACGAGCCGCTCATGCTTAAAGGAAAGAAGTTAAAACAGATTGATCCAGAGTTACTTTGCAAAGAACACAATTCAACAAGCAGTTCAGGCGGCAACCAAACATCCACGACTGACCAGATACAGCCTGTTCCTTTTCGTTCCAAACCTGATGCCACCACATCTTGCCACACTTATCTCTTCCCGCAAGTACGCATGGACTGCAGGAATCGAGGTGAGTTTCCAAGCAGCAGCCGTTTTCGTAAATCCCCTTGATTAATTGCAAACTACTCTGGGTACAATGTTTAGACTGAACTTTAGACATGGTTCTTATGCAACACTGGCAACAGGACAGAAGGTCTCACTCATGACCCAACCTCATCTTCACAGTTAATAAACATCAGTTTAAAACTGATGAAAAAGGTCCTTGAACCAGGACTGTGTAACCCTCAAAGAGAGATTTGATAAGAAGATGTGCTCGGAATGTTCAGAACTCTTAAATAGAAGCAAAATATTCTGAGACTTAGAACTGATTTGGCAAACACAATTTTGAAACACAGACAGATAGATTCTGAACATAGAAACACAGTAAAAGTGGTAAATAACACATTAAGTTGATTTCATTGTCCAAAAAGTAATTTTCTTCTACAATGTTTGCCTCTTTTCCTGTTTTTAAACATGAAACTATTTTCTTCTGTAATTTTCTTCCTTCTGTAAACACCGAAGAATGTGTTTGAAGCTGGCACGACAGCTCTTACAACAGCGTGAAGAATCCTTTCGATAAATCGATCCAGATGGTAAAAATAAAAAATAGTCAATAATATCTGCTTTTTTACCCTGAGTGCATTATGATAGTACTATTGTAGAGTTGTGCAGCGTATGAACAGCTTCAGGTCAATTGTCATGTGTTTATTGCTCGATTTAATTTCCCTGTGCTCACTCACACGCTCTATGCTGTGTTCAAGTATCACCACTAAATGAAAGTGCAACTTTTATTTGCCTGTTTCTCTTTTTTAAAAAGGCCTGACAGAAGTTCCAACTGGTATTCCAGCCGACGTCGTCCACATCGATTTATCCAACAACAAGATCAGTCAACTGAAAGCCAGAGACTTTCAGGGAGCCAGAAGCCTGAAAACACTTAACCTGAGCAGCAACAGTATGGAGCGACTGGACACGGGTAACAACACAACACAAAGTCTTTACTGTTTAGAGAACATGAAATGACTTCCTGTAACTTCTGGTTCAAATTAAGACATTGACTTGAGCCTTTTTGTCCACCAGTGTATAAACACATTTGCTTCTATTTATATCTCACTCATTAGCCCGACAGTGCAGGGAAAAAGTTACTGTACATGGATTTCCTTCTCCTGTTACATGAAGCATTTCTTTTTTTGGCAAAGTCGCTTCCTAGAGTGATTCATGTTTGTCATTTTCCAGCTTCTTTGTTTGGTCTCCTGCACCTCCGCGAGCTGGATCTGTCAAACAACGACCTTCACTTCATCCAGTATGGGGTTCTAGAAGACCTGTACTTCCTGTCGCAGCTGAAGTTAGAAGAAAACCCGTGGGTGTGTGACTACAGGTGAGGTTCTTTATTGACTACACAGTAAGAATTTTAAAGTGGTATTTGCTCATACAAAGTTATTTATAAACCATATGATTTTCCATACATCATGGTGAGTCAGTAGTCATAGTGGATGGATGGATGGATGCATGGATGGATGGATGGATGGATGGATGATGGATGATGGATGATGGATGATGGATGATGGATGATGGATGATGGATGATGGATGATGGATGATGGATGATGGATGATGGATGGATGATGGATGATGGATGATGGATGATGGATGATGGATGATGGATGATGGATGATGGATGATGGATGATGGATTGATGGATGGATGGATGACTGGATGGATGGATGGATGGATGGATGGATGTGTGGGTGGATGGATGGATGGATGGATGGATGGATGGATGGATGTGTGGGTGGATGGATTGATGTGTGGGTGGATGAATGGATGGATGGATGGATGACTGGATGGATGGATGGATGGATGACTGGATGGATGGATGGATGGATGGATGGATGGATGTGTGGGTGGATGGATGGATGGATGGATGGATGGATGGATGGATGGATGGATGGATGGATGGATGGATGGATGGATGGATGGATGGATGGATGGATGGATGGATGGATGGATGGATGGATGGATGGATGGATGGATGGATGGATGGATGGATGGATGGATGGATGGATGGATGGGATTTTTAGGTATACTATTGAACCTACTTTCCGCAGTTAGGTTTGATATATATCACAGGTCTTAAACAATTATAATTGTAAAGTATGTACATGTTAGGTCTTGGTCTTGGTCTTGTCTCGGTCTTCATACTCTTGAATCTCGATTTGGTCTTGTTCTCGGATAGTGTGGTCTTGACTACTACACAGAAAAAAACAACACTTAAAACATATTTTCTTGCGGCCAGGAAAAGCTTGAGGTCAAGTCACCTATAAATAATGAATTTGTTATCATGAAAAACTATTTTTAAGCAGATTTGCTGCTTTTGCTGCGAAACTATGTGTTACTCAGCAAAGTCTGTTTTTAAACGGTAACCTCCAGTTTAGATTGAGCAACATGGCCATATGGTAGCGTCGTAAAGTTGACACTGAAACTGAAAATTTCTAAACAAAGTTCATGCCGAAGACATTCCATTATGCCCTTTGTAAACAATGTCTGCGCCGTCAACAAGGAGTAAAACATTTTAATACACAAGAGCTAAATGATTTTAAACATTGAGTATCTATTTTTTATTTGTTGGCCGAAATCTCCCTGATATATCATTTAATTTGGCTTTATGAAGTAAAAGCGATCGGTTCACAATAAAAAAATGTGACCAAAAAGCTGATCTTGCAAAATGCCTTTCCAACTTTTGTACAGTGCAGTACCAGACTCCAGCCAGTAGAAAGCAGTGTTTCGGCTCACAACAACAAATGCCATAATGTCCCAAAAGAGAAAAAAAAAGATTGATATAAAGTGATATCAATGAAAGTAAATGAACATTAAGGCTTAAATCAAAGTGACTACAGACTGACTCGTATAAATGTTCTTCCTCTCAGTTTTTTATTTATTTATTGTTAAAACACTGCCAGTGAAGTTAACCAGTTACACCAAATGATTTCTGGTGTTTTGAGATGATCACACAGTTTTGATCAACAGCTTTTGATTTCGCTCCAGAAACTCCCTGGAGACGGACCCTCAAGTATGACATTGATCTTTCTCAGCAAGAGCCTTGTTTTTCACTCCTCTGACCATGTGATGTCATTACACAGTTTGCTCCGGCTCTGTTTTATCTTCAAATATAAACGTCCGTTGAGGGAGCAGATGGTTGCTCTGAGAACAGACAGAGGAGGAACGTTTGCCAGAAAATGGGGGTCATTGATTAAAGGTGATTTAGTACAATTGTCTATGATGCAACTTGGGATTTTTCCCAGACCAAGACTTTGATCAAAACAAGCCATAACGCTATTGATCAGTAATAAGAGCATAAGCTTTCCAAGGTCTCAGATGTGCCATCATACTAAGTGAACCTCACTCCGCAGCATCCACTACATGGTCTACTGGCTCCGTCTACATCCCATGGTGAGACACTCGGGTCTGCGGTGCCGCTCCCCCATCGAACACGTGGGTGAAAGCGTGGAGCTCTACGTCAACTCTTACAACCGAGACTGTCCCAAAGAACGACAGCCGAGTCAAGCAGACGGCAGCCAGGCGGACTCTGATACGTGGAGCACAGCTATGGAGCTGCAGAGGGAGGTGGAGGAGGAACTAGAGCCGAGACACCTGAGGAAGCCACAGAAGTACGAGATCATCCAACTGTCCTGATGGGTTTCCATTTCCTCTTTGTACTTTTGTTTTATTAATACTAAACGATCTGTATCAGATGTAGAGTATCCCGTCTTTCTTTTTTTCATGTATGTCGAAGATGTTTACTTAAATAAAAAGTCAATAATCGATCGGTTGTGTGTTTTATTTTCTATAATAAAGAAAATAGTTGCTCACTGATGCAGTCCAAGCTGTCCAGGGTTAGAGACGTACATCCACGCAGATTGAGATGGATCAAAAACAGGGCGTAGTTTCGCAGAGCCTTCTTCACATCCATGTCCAACACCTGCTCTTTGGCCACAGAGAAGTCCATCTGACAACACCAGAATTCAAATTAATATTGAAGTACAGAAACGTTGGCAAGAACAACAATAAATACTGACCTGACTCCAGAGCGAGGCTGACTGGATGACGTGCTGCCATGAGCAACAAACCTCTGAACAAGTCAGCCGGTCGTCGAAATTCAGATTGTAAAAGATCTAAAGAGAAAACAAAGGTCTCTCAGCTGTGAAAGAAACTCTAAAATGTAAATCGTATGTTAAATAAAGTCAGCCTCAACACATTTTACTAATCTGTCTAACATTAAATCTGTGTTAAATGTAAGCTCCCTTGAATGACTCTCACCTCATAAATGTTGCTAGTTAATTGAAAAAAGTCCTTCTTCTTCTTTCCAACACACACACATCTGTTAGGAGTGGTAACCACAAGCACATGATCTATATTTTAGTAATTTTGTTTTCTATTTAAAGCTTTATTATCTTACCTAAATGTCGTTAGCTAAAACTAGAATGTTTAAAGCAGCTCTGGGTAGTTTTGAGTACCTTAATATTTTTGTACTAAAATAACTTGTGACGACAGATCAACTTAAAACTTGTTGAATGACTCATATACCCTGACTTGGGTTTTTTTGTGATTTTTACTTTCACTGTAAAAGTTCTGGGGGATGGTGTGAATATGATGCATATCGCGCTGGTTCTGGTGGGTGGGGGGGGGGGATTATGGTACATAAACAAAGTTAAGATTATGTTATCTACAAAGCCGTAAAATATATATGTATATTTATAAAGTACAATTCCTATCATTCGATTACCTCAAACTAGCATATAGCTGCTCTTAAAAGGATCATGTTGAGAGTCTACGATAAATGTTCTAGACTAAAACACATTCAAATGTTTTTTTTTATTGCGACGTAAACTACTTTTTTTCTCACATCTGCTCACATTATATTGAATCTTTTTAATGATTGCGTAATGTTTCTGTTTTCTGTTCCAGTCGTAAAGTCGAAAAAGCTTACGGTTATACTCTTTCTATGCCAGTAGTATTGGGATTAGTTAGAGCCCGCGCTCATCGGCTCTTAGTAGAGGTAAATAAAAACTTAAATCCAGTTGCATCCAAGTAGACTCCTTGTATGATGTCACATCCATAAAAGTTTTCTGTCTTTCCAGGTCAGATGGAAAAATCTATGGTCGCATCTATAACATGCTGAAATGTCAAGATTATAAACTTATTAGCCAACTCTTGATTAAGCCAAATGGTGAGATGTCTTCAAACACGGAAACAAGTCTCTTTTGTGGAGCTGACCAGACTGCCACTTGTGAACGCTACCACACAGCGAGACACACTTGTGTCGGTGCTGAAACGGTCCTTTCTTTCTCCAAACATAGTCATGTTACATTGGCCGTGTTATTCAACTGGGAGCAGTGGAAAGAGTTAGCTAGCTACCTTTGCTTTGCCAGGCAAGAAACAAATGAGGCCAAAATAAACAAGAAGACTTACTACTAAATTAGTGTTAAGTGACGGGCACGGAACGCTTTAAGCGATTGCATAAGAGCCAGAAAAACATGTCACAGTCGCGACCAGCTCACTTGACTGCAGCTTTTTGACCATAATAGTCCACAGCACTGCGGACTTATTTATGTTCAAAAGGAAAGAATTACACATCTCTTAAAGATTACCAAGAGACAAGTGTTGGGGGTTTTAAAGTAGCCATTAGCAACAACCTTGAGTAAGATTCTGCTCGGAAGTGTTGAGAATCCTTCACATCCTTGTTTCTCTTCAGACTTCTTTAATTTCTGTAAAAGAAAACACTGTAGTCAGTAACTCACATTGTAAATTTAAACACTGAAATAGCTCCTATCTAAAAAATCCATACCATTCTTTGGTCTTCTGTTCCCTCCATCATCACAAAACAACACCTTCAATCTCCTTCCTGGTCCTTAACCCGGTGGGCGTCAAATCCTCCTCTCACATCGTCATTCAGTATCGTTTTTATTTTCCTTCATCTTCTAATCCAGATCTATAGCAGTGACTGGTGTGGGTGAACTCCTGCCCCCTCTTGTTTTCAGCAGCTAGCACAGCTCATCCATAATGCAGTTAATGCAGAACTTTCTTTTAAGGAGGTCGAATAACCTCATGAATACTTGATCTGTTTGTTCATTCCACCACATCCTGGTTGGTCTTATACCACTAACAGTTTTTTTTTAACAGTTTTATTTATGTAAAGGATACAAATAGGACAAGTTATTCTTAATCTCCTGACTCACTCACTCACAAGTTTCAAATGTTGAAGTCTTCCTCTCCAAGTAAGTCCCTCATCAGGACCATGTTTTGAACTTATTACTTTATAAAGTTCTCCTCTGTCTGAAATCTCGGCGAATGAGAGGTTACAAGAGCAGAGTCCATTATCATGTAAAAATGGTCTTCAAACCTCCTCCAGCAAACTGTTATCACGTCCCGCTTTGTTTATACAATGAGTCCCTTAATGTCGGAGACTTCCGGAATTTATGATGTATGGTGACAAACCTTGATGCTTGTACAATCAGTGGAGTGGGTGTGAACGGATGAGTACAATAGAGGCCCAATATCCATTTAAGAGACACTTAAATTATCAGTTTCCCTTTAAATTAACTAAGGTCATTTACTTGAGACTTGATAAGAGTTTCTGTGTCTTTGAAATTTAAAACTTTTTTTTAAAGATACTAATCAGAATTGGACCTATGACTTTGGAACATCCCATATTTTCAAAGGGCTTTTGGGTTTTCACAAAAATACAAAGAAATGACAAAATCAGACTATAAAAAGGAATACAACACAAACATTAGCATAAAGAAAAGATCATAAGTGCAATAAGCACATTGAACAACACTTGAATACACCAATACTACACTAAAATATATACTATACATACACTAAAAAAAACACACTTTCAGAAGATACTATGTTCTTAGCACACATCACACATCACGAAAACAGATACAAACTAATCTGTCAAAATTCCCAACACAATTAGAAAGCACTATAAACGTCATCTGATCAATATGTGGGTCAAATTTAATAATATTACTTATACATTTAATTTAATCTGCTCAAGATGTGGTTTGTACAAATGCAAAACAGTTATTTTGATGTGCATTGCAAGTAGTTTGCAACTTCATTAATGTTTTAGAATTCTCCTAATAAGGGGAAATAAACTGTTTGAAGACATTCATGGAGCACTTCCGTTTGATGCCAGGGCGAAACTCAAAAGGGCACATTTGTTTTGGAAAACATGAATCATGGAGGCTCTAAGTCTGAAAATGAAATCTGCATTTGACTTAAATTCTGTCAATCAAAGAGATGAAGAGGAGGCCAGTTATGATGTGCTGGGAATTTCTTTATAGTTTATTAAACAGTGGGATTTCTACCAAATGTTTCATTTCTATTCATTCCTAGTGTCCATGACAACCAAGAGTCATCTGTCCTCCCCAACCCTCTGTTGGCAGACTCTTAACATGCTGTTGGAGATTTTGCAAGATTTTTCCGATATGAAATCTTTCAGCAGGATCTCTCCAAGCGTGGATTATGAGCCAAGTTCCATTTTTGCCAGTATATGCAGAAAATTGACCACACCTCAGAGTAATGTCAGCATATTTTGTCCTTAATGAATAAAATACATCTCACGATCTTTCAACCTAAATTTGAATCTGATAGTAACATCTACTGAAATTCCTACTTAATCCTGATGATGCTGCTGAGCAAGGAAGCCCCAAGTGAAAATGTTCAAAAATGAAATCAATATATTTTTCAGTCTGAACCTTAAAAAAAACCCACAGAAAATAACATATTAAATGTCTGAACGAAACAAAGACAATGGGAATGTTATCTTTGAGAAACACAGGAAATAGTAAAAAGTTAGGATGAAGTCCAATAGAGCAGCTTGCATGATGACAGAGAATATGTTGACACTAATCCAAGCCACCTGCATCCTTAACAGAAGCAGATGAAGAATGACAGGTCATGGAGGGTAGTGAAAATAATAAAATAAGTGGGTTGATCATGTTGAAGGATCTCAACCTCCTTAAGTACAAAAGTTTCTCCTATTGTTTCACTTGAACAGGATTGATTTATTTGGTTTGACACATAAAAAATACATTTCAATTTTCTTCTTTCCAGTGTTGATGGTTCATCCTGTGTGTCCAAACAAAGGCTGTTAATATAGAGCAGCAACTTTAGTGTGTTTACTTGTCTGGCCTTCTGTTACCTACTGTTGCTTATTTTATTAAGTAAGTAAGTTATATTTGAAGAGCGCTTTTCCAGACCAAGGTCACAAAGTGCTTAAAAAATAAAAAAACAAAATCAATAAAATATATACTAGGATAATTTGTCAAGTTAGGTTTGGTGTATGAATCAGTAAACAGGCACCATGTGGTCTAAGATTTTCAAGCATGAGGTAAGTATTTTCTAATGACTTACTTTTTAGATAAAATAAACAACGAATTAAGAATTCATTACAACTCTGACTAGTAATGCTTTTTTAATCATCTTTGTTTTAGTTGCTGTCCAAGGACCACTTCTACTGTCCAGCAGTGAAGTCACTGGGAAGAAGAAAGTAGAAGCTCGATGTCTATTTTACTTTTGGATTCTTGCTCTTGTGCATTTCAAATTATTTTAATGGAAATTGGAGAAAGAAAAAATTCCATTATTGCACCTTAAAATTTACAAGAGACAGAAACTAACGCCAGATTCAGGACAGATATAAACTCATTTTTGGATCAGACTTTCTTTCCGAGTTTTAATGTCTTTATTGCTGAGATAGAATCTAAGTCCAAAGCCAAATGCAGTGCTTTTATTGTTTTATCATGAATGGAAACTCCATTATAACACCACCCAAGAGGCAAGCTAGACATTAATGCATTTCTTTTAAATCATCTCCTTGGCAGAAGATTTCCATTACTAATCATTTAAGTCCTTTTTAATTGCCGAAAATCTTCTTATTTATTGTCACATGCAGGGAAGCCAATGACGCAGCTGTAAAACTCAACAACTGGAACAGTGCGCCACGTGGTGGTTATTTTAGAAAATGCTCGAAAGGTTTAAGGATGTCACTATGTTTTTTATTTTTAATGTCCTCCATATGTTTGAAAATGCACAAAATAATCATATCTATTAAGCTATCGCATTACAGGGGTTTGTGAGATGAATGAATTTGAATTTGTTTCTGAAAAAAGTATTACATTTGTACAACATATCTATTTATTTTCATGTACGTTCACAATTATTATTTTCTTTTTACCGTTATGGAAGATTATTCAAGTAAATGTGAATCGTTTTTTACGTGTCGTTATAATTATCCTCAAAAATTCGGTTTCAACCTTATATTTTCTTAAGATTACTATAAGTGCTTTATTTCGTATACTTATGTTAATTCGTATACTTATGCAATAATGCTCCATTAAAGTCAAATCATCCGTGAGCGATCGTTTATCGTTGCCAGGAAACAAGTCGATTGTTGATGTTGGGCAGTCAAAGACTATTTCATAAAATACAGGACTTTCCTAAAATTGTAAAGGAATACAATTAAACATATCCTTACACAGTGTAGATAAAACGGGAAACTAACATTTTCTTATAGACGGGTTCTCGATATTATTATTTAATGTTTACCAAATAAAAAATGATACCACCTCGTAACGCAGGAATAGTTATGGTCGGCCACTTCGAGCTAGACCAGCAGCGCTCGGTTGTTGACAACTTGTTTCGAGTACATAATGGAGTAGCATGTTGTGTTTGGATCGCTGACTTGCCACGCTGAAGCTTTTGTCAGCTAACTTTCTAGTAGATATTTCTGGAGTAACTTTAAAGGCATCCGGCTAAAGACTAGCAAGCATGGGTGACGGTAATGTTGCCGCAAAGCTCGGTAACATGAAAGCGGTGCTAGGTTTGGTAGCTGGAGCTGGAGCCTCGTACGGGATTTACAAGCTTTTGAGTGGCGAAAGTTTTAAGAAAAACAAGAAAGATGTGACCAGCAGGGAAAGTGGCAGCCAAAGAAGTGAGGCAACAGTTCAGCCTGGGAGCCTGGTGGCCAAAGTGTCCGGATTGGATGTAGTTTGTCGCCGACCTGTTGACCAGGACAGCGTTGGTGTTGCATCAGGTGACGTCATTCATTCAGTTGAACCTGTAACTGTTGATAAATAAAGAGGTTAGCTTAAACTATTTGCATATTGCCAGGAGTCTATTTACTTGATGAGTGGTTTTAAACTGACGTATTTAGTTTGCTTTCTAACTCAAATATTTGTCTGTGGTGTTCTGTAGTGTTTGTACACTTCATCATATACTCACTGCTTGTTGACCCATAGGTCAGGTGGTTCACCAGTCAGCTGGAAACCTGGAACCACAACACTTGCGAATGTTACTTTCGTGTCTGCAGTCGAGCAGCAGTGCACAGCAGAGATGCCAAATTCTCTTAACGTTAGGAAATGCTTCTGCTTTCACTGTAAATCAGGTACTTTCAAAATAATTAAATTGAGTCATTAATGGACCTGTGATTTACTCTTTATTTCCTTGATTCCACAGAACCTTATCAGAGAATTTGAAGGAATTCCCATCATTGCCAGTTTCCTGTCCGACCCTGCCGCAGATGTCAGAGTGCAGTGTTTAAATGCTCTAAATAATTTATGCATGAACATCCTGAACCAGGAGTGCATCAAGGTAAACATCTTTTCTCGAGTAGTTTCTTTGTATGTAGGTGTTCTCTGACTTGTCACTTTTCTTTGCAGATGTATGTGTCGCAAGTGCTTGAGTTGATCGAGATGTCGCCTGTGAACTCGGATCTTCAACTCAGTGCTTTAAGACTTCTGACAAACCTGGCAGTCACGGACGACCATCAGCACCTGCTGAAGAAATCCATAACACTCCTGCTCTCTCTGCTTGTTGTGAGCAATGAGACATTACAGGTGATCTTAACGCTTGAAGCTGCCATATAAGTGGACTGTGTTTAGAAGATATTACTTAAGGAGCTACATTATACACTGTAACTGAGAGGCCATCTAGCCAAAAGAAAGGCGGGACAAAGAAAAGGAGCTTACATCTGATGAGACAGAAAATAACATAATAAATATAAAATGGGGAAAAATAAAATTGTGCTATGATGAAAATAAGAGAAAGAATTTTTTCAGTTTCTGTGAATCCATTTTATACGATTACTTTTCTCGCTTTTCTTCAGCTTCTTAAAAGAGAGCTTTTGCATAGAGCAGGGTACTCTAAAGAGTTCTATTTTGAGTTAAACCGTTAACGATTACTACAGATATGCAAGTTAAAGTGGTCAGTTAGCCATCTTAATGATCAGTTTAATATTTACAGACCCCACGGCTGCACTTTGCCCAGGTTTTTGTTCAGAAGTATGTTACATTGTTTTTCTCTTTCAGATCCAGTCTTTGAAACTTTTGTTGAATTTGTCCTCCAATCCAGACATGATGGACGATATTGTTCAGGCACAGGTAAAAGTGCTATAATTCATTACGTTGTCTTTAGTACGTCTAACATGCTAGTTATAATGTTTTTAGGATTAAAATCAGAAACGATTTTAGTAAATGATTCTTGCGCCTGAAAAAGATTGATGGTTACAAAACTCACCTGAGGCCACACATTCATCCATACAAGGAGCTAAAGTTTGGAAAATAAAAAAAACTGTAATAAATGTATCTTATCTGCTTTTCAAAGCAGCACTGTATGTGGCGATATATGTGACAAGCAAGACCTAAATTGATGGATATTCTTTCCTTTTTATTTTCTCCACAAGGCACCAGCTTCCGTCTTGCTGCTGTTTGACTTAAACACGGCGCCTTCTGTGCTTTCCCGGCTCCTGTCCTTTGCCGGGAACCTGAAGGCCTGGACCCCATCTGCCCAGGTGGCCGATGAGCTGAGGCAGAAGCTGGATTCTGTCTTCCGAGTCATGTTGGATGACTCCTCGGAACTCCACAGCAGACTGATCAAGCTGCTTTCACATCCCGACAAAGACATTCAGAGTCAAGTGGCTCGAGTCTTGACGTAGAGTTTTTGCTTCTATTTAGTTTGACAAATGTGAACCTGGCAAATTATTCTCATTCACCATTGACTTCTTTTACTCTTCCACCCTCTTCCATTTATTGACCCATTGTTCTATGAATATTTATTCACCCTCACACCTTTTCTGTTTTAACACAGTAATATTTATATTATTATAAATGTGGATTATAGATGCCTTATAAAGTTTACACAAAGCTCCTGGTCAAATAAATTGCACTGCCAAATATTTAAGACGAAACCTTTCTAGCATTTAAAGGGTTTTAGTTTGTCCATTAAGTTTCAAATATAGACGAAGCGTAGCTTAAATATTTAACATGAATTATTTTATGTTATTTTGACTGAATAAAAGTGTCCAGGTTTAATGCTGCAGACCCAAGCATGCCTTAAAAAATAATGATAAAAGTATGTTTTTAGCTTAGCATTGACCTTCGTCAAAGCTTACTAATGATTTTATCTAAGAAAAAAAAAAGATTTCTACATGAAACACAATCCACGTGGTGCAGGAAGTGTGGACGTTCTTTCTCAAGAATCTTCTTGGTTTTGATTGTATCCTTGAGCTGGATGGGGAACACCTGGAATCTGGAGGAAGTTCCAAAGGAAAAAGGAAGTCTGTGCAGGGAATATTTATTAAAGTAGAGTAGAAATGTAGCTTTATGTTCGTGACAATGTGTAATATAATGTGAATTTTTTTCCCATTTTTTTTCAATATAAATAGAGAATAGATTAACCTTCTTACCTGAAGGACTGTTGCTGTGATCTTGTTGACATGTGAAAGCCAATTTACTTATCGAGTGGAATGTTTGAAATCTTCTACCTTTAATTTGCATGATCAGTTATGGCATTCATGATTTTGTTTGAAAGTTATTTTTGACACCTATAGGGACTAGAAGTGCAGCAGATGATCAATGTTTGACCCGGATGTTGTTAAAGCCAAATCTTTGATAGTCTCTCAGGCAATAAGGTTTATCAGAAAAGTCATTTTCTATGACGCTGGTTTGAGGAGGGTTTCAATAAATTACTGCCATACATCCATTTTCTCCTTTTTTATAAGCAGAAAGTCTAATAAGGTTTTTCGTTAACGTTCAAATCCTAATCACTGTGTAGTATACAGCTCGGGCAGGCTGTCCTTGTTTCATCTTATATCTCTCCATGATTTGTACCTTTAAGATGATTCTGAGGCATGAAAATAGGATTTATGCCAGCGCTTCTGACCTTTGACTGCAACCATCAAGAACGGTTTCCTCCCATCTGCTGTACATCCTATTAACACTGCTTCGACCCCCACTGGCACTGACTCCTGGACTCTAAGCTGCTCTTTACTATTCATCTGAAAATGTACTTATTTAGTTGCATCGTAATACACTGAATAATTCCTCAAATCTCTTCTGTCAATACACATGTTTTCTGATTATAGACACAAAAATATTCTTCTGACATCTGGTGTAAACCTAGATATAAAACTGAGGCAAGAAAATTGGTGCAATCTTTTTTAGACTAATTTGTCTTTTGTTAAACGTCTTCAATATGCGTTGCATCTATTTATTTGCATTTGTATAAATTTGCATGGGGCTGAAGTTAATCTAGCTAATCCAACTGAGGGGAAAGACACCATGGATGGATAACCAATCTATCAGCAGGAACTACAATTCAGTGTTTGTTTCCTTAGTAGGAAAATGAATCAAAAATGGAGGAGAAACTCACCAGGATGTTGCTGCTGTAGGTCAGGTCAGACAGTTGAGACACAATAAAGCTATTTTTACCCCAAAGATGACTGAGCTTGGTGCACATAACATCTTTATTTGTATTCAGAGAAAACAAAAAAAAACTAGTTTGTCAATTATTAATGCCAATTGAGAATAAAAAAAACCTGTACTGCCAAGGTTTGTACACTTTCAGTCAGATGTCATTTTTGATCTATATACTGTACATCAGACTTTTAAAAACATAGACATAGCTACAATCTAATTTAGCTGCAATAACACAATTTAGACAATATATGTATTGAAAAAAAGATCAGAGAGAGAAACAGTTCTTATTTTATTTTTTCCTGCCCCTTCTTTTAATACTTTCACGAAACAGAATATTTATTTCATATTTGCATTTTTTTTATATTGATTATTTATTTTAAATAATGCTGTCTTTAAATATGTTTTATGATCCATTATGTGATCATCGTCATATACATATGATCATTTACTAACTTAATGAGAGCATTCCATGTGTTTTGTGCTTATGTGTGTCATGTGAGCAGTATATTCATTAAACACATGATCTTAGAAGTCATTTATACTAATCTGGAGTATTCATTGAGTTTTTGAAAAACGTTTTATTTTACTTGAAATTACATAAACAATTTTTTTTTTGAACTTATCCATTAGTGACTGTTTTATAGTAGTTGATCCTCATCTTTGAATGTAAACGATTGATAAAATAAAATCAGCAAAAGCATATTGATTTTAACGATTTATTTTCATTCCGACGTAGCTAGTGATGATAAATTCCTGCAAAATGAATCCGTTCTTCCATTGGTGATGATGCGTTCAAGTCTTTTGTCTCCCTCCTCCTCCTCCTCCCACCGCCAGCAAACGGGATGACCACAGTCGTGTCATCCGGTTCTTCTTCAGCACCAGCCGGTGGGATCAGCGAGTGCAGCACCGAAGCTCCAGCGAGGATCACAGGAGGACGAGAGAGAGCTTGTTGTTCGTGAATAATCCCCGCCAGAGAATGTTGGTCCAGCGCCGCGAGGAGTAGAAAGTCCGCCAAGCTCTCTTGACCGTGAACGCGTCGACGATGAACGGAACCGCGGCGACGGGCTCGGCTTCTTGCCGCTTCGCCCACTATTTCGTGGTGTGTGGAGTGGACACGGAGACGGGCCTGGAGCCGGATCCTGGAGCAGGTGAGACGCTCGATAATCCCCCGATACCTGTCGACAAAAACCCCGAGTTAAAATAGCGGAGAACGCCATCAAAAAGTCAAATTAGCATGTTAGCTGTCATCCATTTTACGACGTCTCTGTTGACAACACGCAGCAGAACCTTTTTAAATATTACTATTACAAAAATATTGATCCATTTCACATGCTAAGACTGTATAGAGGCACGTTTTTAAATCCCTATTTGATAAAAAAAAAAAAAAAATCAAATTGCTTTTTTCTGCAACTCATCCTCTATTCTGGGAATATCTTGACCACAAATATGTTATATATATTTATTTTTCCTGAGTGATTATGTGTTTCACAAAGAGCAGGTGGTTCTTAAACTAAATATTAACATTTGTCGTGTTGCCTTTTGTTTCAGTGTCAGTTAAATGTATTATTGATGAGGCCCGAGATCAACATGAGTGTGTTCTGTCAGGGCTGGTGTGTAAATGACAGTTTAGTAGTATCTACGTCACATTTTCTCGTAATGGTCGGTTGGCTTCGTAAATATGAAATCACGCATCCTTTTTCTTCGATAAAGGCAGCGGAGATGATGAAGATGCTGTTGTGTTGATGGATGAGATGGTTGCTACGGTAATGGAGGCGTAGTGATGCTCCTGTCAAGGGTATTTTTTTTCGTGGTTCATTTATTTGTTCTGTGCTTTACTGATAACATCTGGATCTGTCATTAACCCTTTTTTAATGACATGTTCTCGTTGTCTTCCTGTGACAATATCTGGACCTGTGGAAAAAGCATTACGTCTCTTTAAACAATGGTGCCGGCCTCGTAGTTTGTCACATGTTAGGCAAGAAGGATACACATTATCCTGCTGTGTGACACGCTCTAGATTACTAAATGACCAGGGTGGACTTTAAAAGCTGGCTCCCCGCAGAGCACCGGCACTGCTGGGTTGTATTTCCACCAATCTGCTTATGTAACAGCAGGTCATCTTCTAGTTGCTGCAGCAGCCAAGCTCTGCTCCTTTCAAGGGATTTTTCCTCTTTTGTTTTTCCTTTTCAAGATGCAGTCAAGCTAACAATGTTTTTTTTTCTGTCTGTCTGTGTGTTGCTCTTTTCAGTGTGAGATCTATTTGTGTGTTACCGTTGTTGTGTTGTGCAATTAGTGAATACCGACCGGGACACAATCTGCTCTTGTTGGCCTCTGAATGGACACCACTGTGTGTCCTGCAGCCGGATTAATTTCGCATGACGTTGTCTGTTGGAATGTAGATGGGCCGAGGCTTCAGGAGAGATGATGGTCACAGGGCGATGACATCAGTGGACGCAGGAGAGACCGTGGACCAATGTCTAGCAGCCACTGATCCTTCTTGACATGAGGAGAAACAGAATTATCTGAGAGACTGCCTTTTAGTTAAAGTGGTTTTGATGAGTTTTTCTCCTCAATTATTAGATTGTTTTATTTTATTTTTAAATGAAATAATTTAAAAGTTCACCCAAAATTCAAACATTGTAATTTTCTAATCACTCAACTAAGGGTTGGTATTATTTCCGAGTAATCTGTGAGTTTTGGGAGTTATTTCGGACTTTCTTCAAGCACCGAATGTCCATATGAAGGTCATCATCATCCGAAAAGACACTTAAAAACATCCAAATACGTCCATACTGCTCGTCTGTAATGTCCATCTTGTATTGAAACCTCAACATGAGAAATTTTTACAAAAAAAAATAAAACAAGTCTATATTTTAAGCTTGTTAAAAGATTTCTCTTGGGATGCTTTTAGTGTCTTTTTGGATGAAGGCGAGTGATTTGTATGGACATTCAAGAAGGAATGGATTACTGTGAAAAAAATCCCAGCCCATAGACGACATGAGGGTGAGAAGAAAATTGAGAGAAATAAGAATTTTCACTTTTAACGATTTTAA
Organism: Callionymus lyra; assembly: GCF_982586985.1. Classification (NCBI taxonomy): domain Eukaryota; kingdom Metazoa; phylum Chordata; class Actinopteri; order Syngnathiformes; family Callionymidae; genus Callionymus; species Callionymus lyra. The sequence continues at coordinate 13,656,401 of NC_141825.1, read as the reverse complement.
ATGACTGAGCAACAGAAATTGAATTTGTGTTTTGTGAATACTTCCTTCATTTCACTCCTCAACAAGCAGGGGAACTATAAAATAACTGATTACTTTTTACTGATGTGACTAAACAGCCACTCATCCGTGACGGCAACATTTCAACTGTGCGAACCGAAGAAAACTAACTTCCCTCAAGTTGGTAATTACCGCAGTTTTACTGTCTGATCCACTCGCCCTGACATGATCGGTGACCGGCTTAATTGCCGGTCTCTCAGCCGGGCTAAAAGGCTCCTGTTTTATGGATGATGGAACATTAAGGAGGATCACATCAGGGATTACTGTGATCGTTTTAATTCATTTTCATTTTTAGGGAAACTCTACCTGTTGATTCAGGTTATGACAGATTTAAGTGTTTTTTTTTAAAATGGTGAAGACGTGGAACATATATAAATATTTCTGGATTGAAGGGTAGTTTAAAAATATAAATTTTAAACACAGTTTTATGTTCTCTCTTAAAGCTTTTGTCCGTACAGAACAGAAGACTCATGAATGTTTCAAAAGTAAAGATTGCTGCGACCACCTAATGGACTGATAACCGGTTCAGGAAACCTTCACGTCACAACCTTTTATCTGAAAATGGCTCTTCGGCGTCAGATTATTTCCAAGACGAGGCTGCTTTTCTTCACTTTCACAGGACGTCTGACGCAGCTCCTCTCTTTGATAACTCAACACCAACATTTAGTCTTAAAAAATTCGTTTTTTTATTAACGTATTGCTAAAATTCATTAGGACAAACCTGGCACTGAAGCTTTCTTAGCAATTCAGATCATTCAGATCCTCTTCTGAAAACACGTCTCTTTTCTATTTTGTCTCTTTATTTACTTTCCAGACATCCTGTCTATGTTCCCTGTCTGTCTATTCCACCTTTCTGCGGAAGGTAGCGAGGAGGAGGACAATAAATAAACCCGAGTGACTAGTATCGGGTTCTGTCGGTTGATTAATAGGGCTCTAAATCCGGAGCATGGTTTTTAACCACCACTCTTCACACTCCCTGACGGTGACGGGTGGTGGAAGCTGACGCAGCACTCCGAGGCTGCCAGAGCTGTTGATAAAAACTCAACATAAATCATCTATTTATAAAATGGGTATTGCACATATTTTATCATTTCTAACTAAAGAATATATTGCACTAAATTACACAGAGAAATGAGAAAAAGCATGTTTATATGCTGTATCATTATGGATATTTTACTGCTCGTCCAGCAGTTACTCTGCAGTTACATAACCTCTCCAGGTGCCACGGCCTCACTGGTAACAACACGATAACGGTACAATTGCTGTCATTGCTTTGTCATGAATCACGGGAGAAGCCTGTGTCACATCTTGACACCACATTTTTTACTGACATCGCTCTCGTTTTTGTGTGCTGCAGGCGAGGGGTTGGAACAGAGCCCCCTTCGACGCTCCTTCAAGTCGAGCGTTCTCGTGCATTACCCAGAAAACACGGAGAGAAACCCCTTCAACAAAGATGTCGTCAATATGGTAAGATTTTCAGGTTATATTCCTCTAAATATTGACGCATGTAACCGATTACAACAAGTTACAAAAAATAATTGGTGGTGAAATAATCAAATCAAATGTTCAGGTGATACCTTGTACTTGTATACTGCTTTTCCATAATGTAATCTAACTTTCAGGACCAAGTTTAGATTTAGAATTGGTCATGACATGGACTTGCATTTGAGGTGGTTAAGTATTGCTTTCCTTTACAATAAAAATCAGATTTTGAATGTATTTTTGTGGCAAAACAAGAAACACAAATTACCTAACATTTATGAGAGCTATTAATAAAAAAGACAACTCACTATGACATTACATTTTTGGAAGCCCCCAAAGGGAGGTCAAATATAGAGGTGACCCGAGACGATGACATCTGCGAGTTAAAAATATATCTTGACTTTTAAGGCAGATAAAATCCAGTAATTAAAAATAAAAAACATCTGAAAATCTTATATTATGTGTTCTTTTAGTCAGAGATAGACAAGTGTTTTATCAAAATAACTAAGTTAGTTATATTTAATAATAATAAGTAATATTTATTTATAAGGAAAATAAAACGCATTTCAGTCTCTATTTATAGATACAACTGAAACAGTTTTAAAATGCAAATTATATGTTGATATAAGTCTCTTAAATAGATGTTTGACTCTATTGTACTCATCAGTATGTGTCTGTTTGTACAAAACTCTCTTCATTTCCCACTGAAAATGACTCGTTTTTCTGATCACATCTTGTTTACCGTAACCACAGCCACTTTGCTTTGATTGGTCAATCATTGAGTTGTGTCACCATGCGTCCTCAATCCTGGAAGTCTCGACCTCCAAGGGACTCTTTGTTGGAAGCTAGATTGGAGGAGTGAAGCCATTATTACGTCATAATGGACTTGGCTCTCATAACCTCTTGATTGCCAAGATTTTAGACTAAAGTAATTACTTCAAAACATCATCATGATGAGAGACTTATTGGTGAGTTAGCTTTTCAAATTAGTTGCCCTGTAGTCTGAGAAAATCCAGTCATTTTTCAGAATAAAATACCTTTCATTTTCTATAAATAGATAAAACTGAAATTATTTAAATGATGTATTTCTTAATTCAGAAAAATACAGTCATTTTTTTCAAAATGCACCTTTACACAGCACCTAAACTCAGTACCCTGAAACTTGAGTTACATGTTTTCCCTTGTCATCCTCAGCTCTGTATGCCAAGAGGTCTCTCCTTCCGCACTCAAGCTGACAGCCTGGACTCCATGTTTCACTCCTTCACCGTCGGCTTTGACGATGGAAGTCGCTCGTACGGCTTCGTCCACACTTACTACGAGGAGGTGACCAGTCCTCAGATCATCACGGCCATGCGGACTCTCTGCCAGATGCACCATGTGGAACACCACTCCTCCTCCTCTACCTCCTCCTCCTCGCCTTCCTCCTCCGCCTCCTCTTCCGCCTCCTCTCCGTCCACCTCCAGCATGGACTCGCTCGTGAGCAGCTTGGACGAGTCGGACGCCGAGTCCGTTGGTTCCAGCTGCCTGGGTTGCGCGAGCTTCTTCGACCCCGCTCACGACACGCTGTACGTGTCCAAGGCCCTGTGTCTGCTCACCCCTCTGCCGTTCCTTCAAGCCGCTCGACAGTTCCTGTCCCAGCTGCATCAGGCCGTGACGTCGCAGTCGGCCCCGCCCCTGCCTCTGGAGAGCTACATCCACAACATCCTGTACGAGGTGCCCTTGCCTCCTCCAGGAAGGTCATTAAGGTTTCACGGTGTTCAGGGACCGATCCTGTGCCAGAGGCCCGGACCAGGGGAGCTTCCGCTCGGGGAGTTCCCTCTCGGTGAAGCCTTCTCTCTGCTCGGTGTGGACAACATGGTTCAGCTGCTCACCTGTGCTCTGCTGGAGACTCAGATCCTGCTCTGCTCTCATGGTAAGTCCTCTTTTTGATGTTGTTGTTTTTAAGCCACACCTCACCTCTTGTTTCACACAGACTACCAGCGTTTGATGACGGTGGCGGAGGGGGTCACCACCCTGCTGTTCCCTTTCCAGTGGCAACACATCTACCTGCCCATCATTTCTGCTCCTCTACACCATCTCCTGGAAGCACCTGTGCCGTTTTTTATAGGAATCCAGCGCAGAGACGGAGCTCAGAGGTCTGCCCTCCATTTACCCCACGAGGTACGACCATTAAATCCATGATTCAGTTCAAATGTAGTCGTTAATATTAACATAAAAGATGTTTAAATTTTAATTCAAAGATCCTTTGTCTCACTGCCTTGTCTTACATGCATGATTGTTCCTCCTCCCGCCTGTCACACCTCGTCATTTCATTACCACGGAGCGGCTCCCCTTTCAACTGTAATCCCACATTCAGGATCGTTTTATTCTGCTTCACCGTCTCTTTGAAGCTTCCCTGCCCCAGAAAGAAGAAAGTAGCCTCTGGAAGTTTATTGGGCCTAGATTATTAATGAATGCAAATGAGTAATTCTCTATTCTTTTTGAAGGTGCTACATAATTTTCCAAGTTAGTTTTCCATGGAAGTCATGGAGTCAAGTTTATAAAAATGCAAGATAAATCCACATTTTTTATAGTTGTGATTGATTTCTTAACCTTCTAAGGACTAGTTCACCCCAAATACAAAAAAAGTTGTTGAATGTTTTAGCGTGTACTGATTTACCTCAGGAAACACATTTGTCCGACCTCTCTTCCCTCCCTATGTCTCTCTGCATTTTTATCTGATAATGTTCTCAAACTGTTTTCAACATCACCTGCCCCAACTTATGACTTAGGTCAGAGGCAGCGGGAAAACAATCATATAAATTCTAAATAAATCTCGGACAATATGTGTCTTAAGACGTTTTTCCTCTTAAGCATTTGAAGACTGCCGTTATTCCTTTTTTCTAACTTTTCTAAAATGATTTGAATTTTTATTTTGTGATCTTTCTTTTAATCTAAATACACAGTACTCCGCATATTAGCTCATCCTTTATAGTCATCAATAGAAAAATGTATTTACTTTTAACCAGAGTACAAAATATGTTAGAGATGAGGAACAGTTAATATTTCATGGTCGACACCTTAAATGAACTGAAAGGATATTTCCTACAGAAAGTAATTTTTTAAATTCTAGACTCATTGACCAATGGGTTTTTTTTGCAAGATGTTTGGCGTCAGTGCATTTTATTTTTGTATTATCATTACCATTTTTATTTAAATTATTACTAAATATTGACAAGTCTAATGAAAAGAAAAGAAAGTGTCAATGTCATCAGAATTTGGTCACGGAAGAAATACCGATTCTTATTGTTATTTAGAATAAAAATGTTATTTTGCTTTTGATATTTCAAAACCCACACGGCACTTTCAAGTCGTTGGGTTTTTTTTCAAAATCAATGCCTAAAGAGCTTCAGCTGCTGCAGTACATTATGGGTGTTTGAGTTTTCTTTGGTGATGACCTTCACGGCAAGATTCCTTATCTGAACCTCAACTTCTATTCTTTGAGCTCCTGCTCTGCATTTTAAAGCTTTCTTGCTGCTCACATCTAAATCCCTCCAGTGAACAAAGAGTTAAGTTTCAGGACATTTCCATGGTGAAAGCTGAGTAGGCTGTAGAAGTCTACTCTGTTCATCTCCGATACTCCCCGGTGGATTTAAACTGACAGGTCGGGGTCGCTGTTGAAGGTCGTGCTGTTGCTGCTTCACAGAGACATCTGAGCTCCGTTCGCTCAGCACTTTTTGTGGGTTCCACTAATGCGATGATAAATCTGTGGCCGAACCTTCTTCATTCACCGATAACAGTAATTCCTTATATAATCCTCCACATGCTGATTTCATCGCGGAGTAATAGAAAGAGCAGAAATCTTTGTCTCGTATCTTAATTGGATGTTTCGGTCGCACTGTGGTCTTCAGGATCATGACAAACAAGATTTGGGATTTTACTCATGTTCTTAATCCTTTACAGGCGAATCTGTGTCTTGTGGATATTGACAACCACTGTGTGGAGGCCCCGGAGGGTCTTCCTACGTTTCCAGACAAGACGGAGTTGATCCAGGAACTGAGCGAGATCCTCTTATGTTTCGGAGTTCCTCCGACGGGAGGCGAGGCCACGAAGTCCGACATTACGCCTCCTCCACTAAACAGCCTGGTCCTGGAGGACTTGATGGAGGACCGAAGGAACGGTAACCTGGGGGGCGAGGAGTTGGCGGTGCTGGAGAGGCTCCAGGCTTTAGCTCGCAGGTGTGGAGGGAAGACGGCAGCCGGAGAGAAGACGCCGGGGGGCGGCGTGGAGGAGGACGGGGACGTGAGGGCTGCCAAGTTGAACATCCAGCTGAGGGAGGTTTTTGCTGCTCGCTTTACCGCCATGTTCGGCAGGTACGAAGACTTTGTGATACACAGCGCTCTGGATCTAGACTCCTGGCTCAGCAACCGAGAGGGAACCTTTAACTTTGACAAGGTAGTTAAAGCTTACATCTCAATAACACTTTTTAATAATACTCTTTTTCGCTCATAATTTTGCGTCGTTCCAGGGCTCCTTCCTGTCAGCGCAGCCGACTGCCCACCTGCTGTTCCTGTCACGGTTCCTGGAGACCTCCATGTTCTCGTCTTTCATCGATGGGAAGGTGATCGCTCGCTGGGCTGACAGAGAACCACTGCAGCAGTTATTCGACAGCCGCCTGGGGAGAGAACGCCTGTATGAAACGGAGCAGGAGGATTCTGGCAAAAGCATTTACAAGAAATGCACTGTTCTGTCCGAGTCAGGTGATTGTTTTAACTATCTATACACTTTAGTCTTAATTTCAGAAATCATACTTGTATACTTACGAGGCAATGCCTCTGGTAATCCTCTCTGAAACACCTTAAATCGCAAGAAGCCTTTTCCCATTAAAGTGACAATTTGTAAGTTTAGAAAGGTTATTTCTGGCGACCCCGTGTGTCTAATTAGTGTAACTGCAACGCTTTAAATCTCCTGGTTTATCTTCCTTTTGAGATCAGTACTTCATATGAAGAGATGTGTCAGACCCACTGCTATAAAGAACTTTGGTGGTCATGTGACTCACTGACTCTTCAGGAAGGTCGTACAGACAACGTGATGTAGTTAAACTAATGGTTAGAGAGTTTTATTACACGAGTCATGGCTGTTCAAACCGATCGTTACAGAAAAAAGTTAAAATGAGAAATGATGTCAAAATGTTACTTATTGTAAAAAAAGACCCTGCTATTAAAAAAATGTTTTTTAACATAATAATGGAAGGGTTCTGTGTCTGTTTCTCTTCATGGAAGCTTAAAAGGGACTCTTAAGTTCTTCAGCCATGATTAACATAAATACAACCAAATTAAACTGCTGTCTTCAACCCACGATGGTACAGTTGTTTGGTGGTAGAAAATGACACATGATCTTTTGTCTGTTGGTAAATGGTGTGTGTTCTACTGACAGCTGTTTTTTTTATGTTGGCACTCAAGAAATTCACAACCTTCACACCCTCAAATGCAATGTGTGTTGAGTTATGGAATTGAGGTGCAAGTGGGAATGTGCAGCTTCTGTTGCCATCTGTCTGGATTCATGATGATAAAAACATTTGATATTCCCCTGACTTCTCTGTAGTCTGAATTTACAACTGACTGAAGCTTTCTCTACCATATTCCAATGTATCAAGTCATTTAATATACATTTTTTAATAATATTACAGTTGTTTGAACTGATTAACCGTAGACATATTCCAGATTCCTAGCATCAGTGTAAATCAATCTTAACATGCTATCCTGTATATGAAGGTGACAAAATGCATGTGGGTGTTGGGATTTGTCAGCTTCTGCCGCCATCTGTCCAACTGTCTGGATTTAACTGGTGATTATGTTGCTGGACATTTTCACTCAGTTTTGAATAAAATTAAGAGGATTTTTATGAGGGGATTTTTGTAGCAGACTGTTAAGAATCTATTTTATAGCCAACATTGATGGGATATAATCAAGCCTGGTGACAAAGTACGAGGAAGAGAGGAAGCCGTGTGGTTTCTTCTGTGTTTGTGAATTCCTTTTACTATCTCAGCCTCTGCTAGGATTCTTATCAGAGCCTTAAATCCTACCATTCATATCTTAAATTTGCCTCTGCAGCCCAGGTGATCGAGCACAGGCTGCTGAAGGCCGACCACACGGCAATCCATCCTCACCTGCTGGACATGAAGATCGGCCAAGGTCGGCACCAGCCGGGATACTTTCCTAAACTTCAAGCTGATGTGCTCGTTCAAGGACAAAACACAAACAAGTAAGTTTGAATTTTTTATGTTGTGCTGGGAAAGTGAGTAGTTGGATGTATTTTATAACAATGTGCTTTTTTTCTCTGCTGTAACTAATAGACAATGAATTAAGCTCATGTTTTTATTGACAACTAACAATTTAACTAACATGTATGTAACCGTTTAATTCGGTGAATTTTTTAAGAAAATGACAATGCTCAATTTGGAACAAGTTAACCCTTTGAGAATTAAAACAAATAAATATTGATGAAAAAACACTAAGCACAGACGTCCTTCTGTTTTCATCTTTAAAACCGTAGCTTCACATTCAGGTTGTTGAGCAGATGCTTTTGTTGCAACCGATTGCTTTTTTTAATAGTAGGAGTACAAAGGAATGTTATAGTGTTATTGCATCTTACAAAACTAAAAATCTGTTGCAGTGATAAATCTCATTGGCGAACAAGTGAATAACTAGTTCAAACTAAATAGTTCATTCTTATTTTGTTAGTTGTCTGCATTTAGTCTTTGTAATAAATATATATATATATATATATATATATATATATGACTTAGTAACACAACCATTCAAATTGGATTCCAGAAATAAAAATGACCAAACAGCTGCTGAAATTGAGTCACAGTTTGCTGAGAGCATTTTCTGGAATCTGCTCAAGTGAACTGCTGCTTCAGATCTCAGTCACTTGTGGCCTGAATATTTTTGGAGGCTCTCCTACTGTAAATAGTTGCCTTGTGAAAGGTTTGGGAATTCAATGCATGAATCACATGTAATTAATTACTCAAAGAAAACAGGGGATTTATAAGACTATATATATTTTAAAGCATAAACAAGGCTTTGTTGGAGATGTTGTGATGGTTTATAATGATTCGTAGGAACTTATAACAAGGTATATTATTTAATAATTGGTGGACTAAGAAACTATTACATTAAGTTAACTAAATGTAATATAATTCATGTTTTGTTTTAAACATAACTGGGTTTTTTTGCACTACTACTATATATTGCCACATTGTAATATTTTATCATAATTTGTTATCATTATTGTTGTAATTATTATTGTTATTATTATGTCAAGTGTTTTTTTCGCGGTATGTTTAATCTAATATGTATTCCTTGCTGCTTTGACAAATCAAATTTCCCCACTGCTGGATGAATAAAGTAATATCTTATTGAAAAGTATCAATACTCTATAATTCATTATAAATAACATATTATTTTGGTTTATTCATAATTTGAACATGTTTCGAAAAACTTTACCTCAAGCTATTTAAGTTCACCGATTATACTACTTGTATTAAGTTGCCATACATGATTATAATCCATCATGAAATCTTCTATAAAGCCTGATAAATGTGTTACAATGTTTTTTGAATGTCCTTATAATGCTTTATACATAAGATATTTCTATGATTATGCTTTATGAATTCAATTCGGTAGACTCATGAATAGGAACATAATAATGATGATGAAATAAAATAAATTAATACCAGACACACAGTTAAAAGTAAATTAAAAATAAATTAAAGAACAATTAGTGACTGAAAAAAAAACAATCAGAGATGAATAGGAAGTTTTCACTACCCAATACAAGCCTTAATAACTATTGTTTATAAGCTGAATACTTAATTATATTGATGTCTTTGTTTAAACAGGAGGACAAGTCGTGTCACAGCATCAAGAAGGTCGGATCCCAAAATGTCGGCCGAGCACACAGGAGCGGAGAGTGAGCAGAGACAGGTACAATTTTTGAAACCATTGAATCAAACACGCTTTATTCTCGTCTTTTAACTGGATCGTTTGACAGAAACATGCACTTTCACGGAAAAGCCTTCGTCAGATGAAGCTTCTCGACCCGTCGCCTCAAGTGGTCGCGCAGACTCACCGGGAGTTTGTTCACGGGCTTCTGAACGAGTGTCGCCTGAAGGTACGAGCGCCTGCTGCCATTGTTTTATAAAAAAAAAAAAAACACAAAAATAAACCCATGTTGTCACGTTGTTGTGTAGACTAAAAGGATGCTGATGGAGAGGATGGGGAAGGAGAGTGTGGAACCGGGTCAGGGAGAGGCCAACATCACCGGCCTGCAGGAAAACACACTCATCTACGGCCTGTGTGACCTACTGGAGAGAACCTGGGGACACGGGCTGCAGCTGAAGCAGGTCAGATCTGACTCACCATATTTAAAGCCCGTCAAATTCACAAACATATGTTCATAATTGTTCTGATCTGAACAGGGGAAGTCTGCGCTCTGGTCTCATCTGCTTCACTACCAGGCAGCCCAGGCCAAGGTTGAACCACCACCTGAGTCTCCAGGTCAGAAAATATTAGTTTATTGTGTTTATAATTAAATCAATTCTGCTGTGATGTTAATTTTTGTTTGTCTTAAGGTTCTGAACAAGGAGCTCTGGATGAAGGTGCTTTCCTGCTGCGTGGTTCAATAGTTAAAGATATGAGGTAGCGTTGCTTGTGTGACTCCGTGTAACCTTCTCACAGAATTAATCTTTACGTTTGATTTTGTCAGGTTCATCCAGACGATGAGTGAAGGTCTGTCGGAGGTGGGACAGGCTCATGCCTGGATCAGTTTGGCACTGGAGAAGAAAATGCTGTCACAGCATTTAAAAGAGCTGCTCTCAAACCAGGAGCTGCTCAGGTCAGAACTTCTTCTGAAAAGTTGGACGTGATCAATAAAACCAAATGTTTGACGTTAAAATTGTATTTATTTGCTGTAACGCAGGCAGCTCTACAAACCTCACGCATTCCTGCTTTGTGAGGAAGAACGAGAGCAGTTTTTATTCCACCTGCTCTCGCTCAACACTGTGGATTACCTGTGCTTCACCAGAACCTTCGCCACCATCAGTGAGTCTTAGTTCCACAGTCATTAACTGTCTGTCCTTATGTAGCCATACTGCTCTACTAATGATCTGCAGAACCTGAATTCAACAATATAGTTTCAGTTTATATAAATATAATGAAAGTTCTACAAATAGTTTTCACATGTACATCTACTTATGAAAGACAAATAAAAACATAACCTCTCTGCAGCGGGACTTGTGTTATGTGGCTGTAGTTGCACGAGCAGTGCCCTTAAACTCCTTTAACTCCGGTCTGGAGTCATCAAACGCTGGATCTTTGAGGATTCTCAGGCTGACAAAAATTAGCATCCAGCTTTTCCGAACTTATCCTGATCTTTATTCGTCCTCTATCCGACTCTAACCTGTCACTCTCAGAACCCCATTTAAAATCCTGCTCTCCCTCAATTCCCCGCCGTGCGTCACTCAATGGCGGGAATGTTAGGGGAACAAGGCTGTCCATTTTTATTTTTTAATATTTGTTTTTTATTGATGGTATGGAATGATGAATTGTCCATCACCTGGAAATAATAAATTCAAACCAAGCACAACAAAATGTACAACATTTAAATGTAAATAATGGGTTAAATTATCCCTTCTTTTTTTTAAATAAAATAGTTTTATTGAGCATTAGCAGGTATTTCTTTTTATAAATAAAACAAAAGAAACCTACAAGAAGGAGATATCGTCAAATATAAAACAAAGAAAATACTAAAGCAATAGATTACAAAAACGGAAGCAATAGAGAAAATATAAGAAGTATGAGATATTTAAAAATGTATAATAATAATAATGATAATAGAGAAAAAGAAAAACGATTTAAATAATCCCTCTTCTATCACTATAATTTGCAATTTACATGAATTTACTGTTTGAATGTTTTCTTATATAACTTTAGGAACTGGTCCAAGTTTCATGAAACGTTTCCTGGATTTTTTGATAGAATGTTATTTTTTACATTTTGAGGCAGGAGATGATGTCTCTTAGCCATGGAGTGTGTGTGTGGGCGGGGCGTCTTCTATTAAAAGTTACCCTTTGTATCATTTAAATATTCTCAGACATCTCACTAGAAATCTAATTTGTGATTAGAGACGTCTTCTCTGACAGGATGTCGTTTCTCTCTGCAGGTATTCCCTACCGCATCGTGATAATCCCCATGAAGAAGCTGAGCATTGCCATGGCAGCCGTGAACCCCTGGGTGTGTGTGTCAGGAGACATGGGGGACTCTGGCGTCAAACACATCCCTAAAAACACACAGGAGATTTTCTTCCAGGTTTGTACACGCAGGCCGCGGATGTAGTGAATGGATTTAATTGATTTTCAACAAGGATCCTTATTTTTAAACGGTAGTGCTGTAGATCAAGCAAAACAAAATCTGATATGGTCTTAAATCAATTGAAATTACCACTGAATACTTTTGCTGAATAAAACTATAAAGTTTTGGATTTATGTATATTTAAATCAGGTGTACATTCTGAGAATACAAATGGCTTATCTGTTTAAAAACAACAACGATATACATGAATAAAGTAAAAAAGAAAAAAATGAAGTTTTGTAAATGTGTAAATACTTTGTCCATATAGAAATCTATAAATAAATCCATGAAAATGTCAACAAAAAAAAAGAAAACTAAGGAAACTTAAAATGTTACATTTCACAATCAAATAGACCCCCTTTAGAGAGCAGACATTTCTATTTAAGCTGCTCATCCGAAACAATTCAATATCATCACATTACATCACCCACATAAAAAAAGCAATATACAAACCGAGGTCTAATGTAAAAATGTATTCCTGCAGTGCATGCTGGGATTCTCAGTTTTCAAAAACATATCATTTTGATTAACTTCATTATCTAAACTAAAATTACAAGGAAGTTAAAACAAGAAGCAACTTGTTCTAATGAATACGTTAAATAAAAAGTATTAAATTTGAGTTCATTTACAAGAATTTAATATTATATATTAATTATTTGTATTATTTTTCATTAAATCTGCTCTTAAATCTTCAGAATCGTTGATAGACATTTTACAGTGCAGATCATAAATATGATTAATTGAAAATTTTCATTTTTCGTTTAATTTTCTCAGTGTACAAATCTTGGACGTCTGAGTACTCTTCAGCTGGGCCAGGAAAACTCTGGGCTATTGGCTAAATGTTTAGTCGACTGTGTGATGGTGTACAACGAGATCACTGGACACACCTACAAGTAAGACAGAAGTTAATCATCGTTTTTATGTCCCGTCTTCTCTGCAGCCAAACAAGCTGTTAGCAATTAATAGAGATCTAATCGTGGGCTTCTTGCCGGCAGGTTCCCATGTGGACGCTGGCTCGGCAAAGGCGTGGGCGATGGCAGTTTGGAGCGTGTTCTAATCGGTCAGCTGGTGTCGCCCGGCGGGGAGGAGGATGCTGGAAGATGGACAGGAACGCCTCCGGAGTTGACCTCTCCCTCTCAGAGTGTCCGTGCTGTGCTCGGGTCCCTTAGCAACCGCAGTCGTACGTATTGACAAAGAACACATTCTTCTGCACAATGCATGCCCCATTTTTTTTTTAGTAAAGACTTAAACCTGGTGTCACTTTTCCACCGTGTCTTCCTCACGTGTTTCTCTCCTGGCAGGCGTGATGTCCGGGGAGGTTCATGACGACATGAGGGAGGCTGCGAACAACCTTGTGAAGCACTTCCACAAACCTGAGCAGGAGGTAAACACACTTTCACAATCTACCAAGTAGTGAAGAATATCTCGAGAGATACTGTGACGGCTGGGTTTGTGTTCACCATGGTTGGTTGCTCTGCTTCTGCTGGACGGGCCTCATTTACAGCTTCTCTGTCGACACTCTCTTTCACCTGAGGGATCACTTTACATGGAACAAAGTCGCTACACAAGCTCTAGTTTTCAAATCTGCCTGAGGTTATCTGCTTCTTCATGGTGACCCTAAAAAACTTCTAGATCATTTGAACGTTCCTGAAATGGGTCTCAAAGTAATAGAAAACCGGAAAACTTAACCCAAAGACATTCATATCATCGTTTTTTTGGTGTTTTTCCATTGTAACAGAATTTGTCTCCATTGTATTCTGTCAGTATTATTGTGGGGCTAATTGTGTGTGTGATGATGGAGTTCAGTTGGGGAGGAAGAGTGTGCTGCAGATGCATCTCTGCAGGAATGTTACTGGGTATCGAACTTCACTTCTTTTGTGGCACTGACCAAAATCTTTCGGTAGTACATAGTTTTGGAGCATGCTTCAATTTTCCGTGCCATGTTTTGATACCAAGACGGGATCAAAACTTGGTTATTGGAATGTGAAAAAAAGTGAACATCAGATTTGTTTTTTAACTTGTTTTGCTATGGAAATTATTTTTAACCATTTATTTCTACAAGAAAAAAGATATTGGTGGACAATTACCAAAGCTAAAAAGTTTAACTTGATGTGTAATGTCATTTTCTATCTGCTCTGTTTTATCTCATAAAACTAGTATAGAAAAAAAGTTTCCTTCAGGAACTGGTGTTTTAAGTGAAGTATCAGTATCAGTACTGGTATTGAAGATTTTTGTTTGATTCCAATCCCTAGTTACTATTGTTATTTGAGTAGCAGCATCCATCAATACAAACATGTTTCCGAGTAATTATTTTTATTAAAATGGCCACTCTTGTGTATGTGGCTTTTCTCTGGGTACCCTAGGAATGACGAAGCTTCTTAAATTTGTTTCCTTATTTATTAAATTGGATTTTAAATGAAGGTCCATCTCCACATCTCAAGATTGTATTTTTTTTATGTTTACTGAAAGTTCACTGAACTTAAACAGCTTGCACCAAGGTTATTTATTTTTTAATGTGTATTTTAATGCATGTATATATGGTCAATCAAGAGTTAAATATATGAATATGCCAAGGTTTTTTTTATTTTTATTCTGACACAGAAACACTCACTAAAATGACAAAATAAGTCCTAGAAACAAAACATTTAACAAGTTTTATTTGAAGTTAAACTCGTAATGTATAATATAATTCAGTATAAAATAGTTTCTTACCTGACTACCTTTACTGACTGTCAATCAAAAAAATGGATTCTCAACATCTGATATTCCCTTGTGCCCTCCTGAGCACAAACATACTTAAGATACACAAATGTTATATTTACTAATATAGTGGTTTATGGATGACAATATATATGCACTCAGATTAGGCTGTTTTTCAGAACCAAAAGTCCAGGCATAATGGTTTATTGACTTTCTCTACTGTCCGTCATACACATGAGCTCTCAATAACTACTGATCCAAAGACGCCGTATTGGAAATTCTTTTGGATTTTCTGTTGGAGTTTGTGGTGATTAACTGTTTTTTTTTTTTCTTTTTTTCTCAGAGAGGAAACTTGACAGTCTTGTTGTGTGGAGAGGGAGGACTGGTCCTGTCTCTGGAGAAGTTCCTCCTTCACGGGTTGAAACCCAACCGGCTGTTCTCGAGGAATGTGTTTGTGTGGGACTTTGTAGGTGAGTAAACGTGTCATATCCTCATTGAAAAGTCAATGTTTTTTTACACTCTTTGTATCGTCCTGCAGAAAAAGCTGTGGTTTCCGTGGAAACGGCAGAACAAATGGGAGACTTGCATGGAGCTGAACTGATGAAGAGTCCTCCATGCCAATTGCTGTGTCATTACGTCAACTCCATCAACTCATGCTCCCGGAATATAGGAAAGGAGGGAAAGTTTCAGCTGTTTGTCTGCTTGGGAGTGAGGTGAGTACTTTAATCTTTTAAAATGTTTTACGTCCTTTAATCGCCGACCTCTCGACCCCTCAGGGACCGCCTGCTCTCTCAATGGCTCCCCCTCCTGGCCGACTGTTCTCTGACCGCACGGACATACGAGGAGGGGGCTCTGCTGCGGGACCGTGCCGCCGTTCAATCCCTCGCGCGCATCCTTCACACGCTGAACGAGTTCACCATCACGCTGGAGACGGCGCTTGTGAAAGGCGTTGACCTCTGACCCAAAAATGCTGTGTCTGCGAAGTGTTGCCTTCTCATTGGGAGAGAGAGAGAGAGACACTGAGAAACGTGACTTGAGATGAGCGACGAACTGGAAGAGGAAGCCTCCTGAAGGCCATGGCCGACTCCTACTCCAATCATATTGCCTTGTTCTCCGCTGTAAGTGTTTCAGGAAACAGTTGTGAGTGTTTACACTGTGAAATTCTGCTTGCGTGCAGATGGGAAGTCATGATCGCACACCTGCATTCCATACTTTTACTTCTGATATCAGTTACCATACCCGACTAGTACAATGCAGTTCCTGTTTTACCGCTTGCACTGGAATTTTAATCTCAACACATGCATGGCCAAATCTGTTTTTGCAGCTCTCTGACTTTACTCAACTGTATTTATCCAATAGCTCCGTAGATGTAAATGTTCTCTATCATAAGAAATAAGTTATTATGGATCTGTTATAACGTGGATATAGATTCCCTTACGGTTCATTCACCTTCCGTTCATGCTAAACTGAAGTGAGTCGATGAGTCA
This sequence comes from Callionymus lyra, assembly GCF_982586985.1. Classification (NCBI taxonomy): domain Eukaryota; kingdom Metazoa; phylum Chordata; class Actinopteri; order Syngnathiformes; family Callionymidae; genus Callionymus; species Callionymus lyra. The sequence goes on along the minus strand of NC_141825.1, from coordinate 13,640,281 downwards.
AAAACCAAAATAGTTTCCCTATCGTGTCAGGTTAAATAGTCCAGACCCGTGTACATACCTCTGCTTCATAGTTCACAAGTGTTGTTTATTTGTGGCATATCTTCTGTAAAAAAAAAAAGAAAAAGAGAAATGTTTTTGTCAGTGTAAAAAATGGATTTAACTGTAAGATTTTGAGTAGCCCCTGTTTCCCTCTGAAATATCATATACGATGTCGATGGACTGCTTAGTGTTATTCTTTTTGCATTGTTGAATAATGATTTGCTGTCGCCTGCACTGTCCTACAAGCACTACAACCCACAACCAAGTAAAGAAACAGTTAGAGAAGGCAATAATGAACTGTTATTTATGGTATGTGCTGTCAAAGATTAAAGTTATTATTTAAATGACGAGTGTGATTCTGGTCATTTTTCATAAATCTACTGTAATTGGTCTGTATTCAGCTTTTGAAAGTTGAGACTCAAAAGCAGAAGCACTGACTTGACCCCGAGCTGCTGACTGGCTCAGATAACTAAAAAGAAAGTTTGTCTGTAAATGCAGATCAATCCGGATTTCTCTCCATGACCCTCCGTTGACTCTGCTGTCCTACTCTCCTCTCTTCTCTCACTTCATCATCACTGTCCCTTTTCTCCATCCACTCTGTCTACCCCATCCCTTCTCCCAGTCAGCCACAGCAGGAGGCCGTCAACACAAGTCTTGGTTCTGCGTGAGGTTTCTGCCTTTTTTAAAAGAACGTTTTTTTTCTCGCCACCGTCACACTATGATTCACTCTTTTTCTTCTCCCATGTAGTCTTACTTAAACTGTAAAGGGTCTTCAGATAGCTTTATGATTTGACACTTTATATTTAATAAAATTGAATAGATGGGTTGGTTGTTTTAATAGTAACCCAGTTGAGATCCATCAACTGGAAATTAAAAAACTAGTCATGTTTCTTGTCATTTTAAGAACTTGTTTTGTCACAAGTTAAATAGTCCACTGATAGTTTAAACAGAAACTACAAAATGCATTATGTTTCAACTCTTATCAACTGTTATAGATATAAAGATGTATACTTTATTGATCCCCAGAAAGAGAAATGATATTGTCCAGCAGCAATAACACATCCATCCATAAAAACATACAATAAATGCATAAATACTCACAAAAAATACAAAATACTATTTTTAATACGTACTGCGTACATATGATCTGTTGGACACTCGACTCGGACTGAGTTCATGTCTAAATTATAATACAAACAACCTCCTAATAAAACTATATGGTGTTGGCCCCTTGTTTGCTGCACTTATTTCTTGTTTGTAGGGCCTTGTGACGACACATCCAGAACGACACTGACAGGCAATATAACGTCAACAACGATAGATTTTTAAAAAAGCTTTAGAGCATTAAAATGTTTAATACTAACCAGTAGATACAAAAATATCATGTAAATGTGTGTGAGCTTTTTAAAACCAGAAGACGTTACAATCTTGTGGAGGGTCTTATGGCTTCGTTGCTCTTTGTGATCGTGTTATTATTCTCTGCTAATCGTGTACCCGCTGTCACGCGAGCGGAGTCAACAAAGCCCGCGTCTCCTCTAGACGTCGAGCCCCTGAAAAACCCTCCAGACGGACCATCTGGCGATCAGTAGTAAAAAGCGAAGGCCACGCCCCCCTGCTTACATTCTCCAATGTGCCATAGCAACCGCGGCCGAGCCCCCTGTTCCCGCGCAGCCTTCCCCTCCATATATGGTCTGCGGAGCGCTCACGCACGATGACGTAGGACGTCGTTTATGCAAATCTCTTGATTGAAGAAAAAGAAAAAAAAAAGCGCCTCTACTCCGACATGGAGGTGTGGGGGGCTGCGCATGCGCACCGGGCTCCACAACTCTCCAGTCCCGTCCAAGCAGCAGCAGACATCAACAAGAGAAGCGCTTTACTGATGCGGCTCCATCTTCCCACTTCTTCCCGTCATCTGCGCCCAAAAACAACAACAAGGTAAAACAATCTGACAACTGGCTTTTATTTATCTATGGGATCCTCCCGAGATTAATCGAGTTTAAATATGTTTTGAAGCGTAACAAAAAAAACACCGAGTTGACAGTATTTTATTTTCTTTAAAAAAAAGCCGCTATAGTTTGTGTTTAAGTCGCTAAAAAAATGCACTTTAAGTGCAATAAATTAAACGAAAGATGTTTTTTTTGGGGAGGTTTTGATCATTTTTTTGTGGGTTCGTACGAGCGTGATGTTGTGTGTTCGAGAAACACTCGGGTAAAGATATAAAGGTTCTGATCGTCCAAGTGTGTTTGGACCGCAGTGTGTGTGTGTGTGTGTGTGTGTGTGCGAGCACGTTTTTTAGCGCTGCGGCTGCTACATAAGCAAGTTGGAGGTCTCACGCCCACCCGGAGCACAGATGCGTCTGAGCATGTGGCCGCTGTCAACAAACACGCAACGCTTTTAAAAACTACAACTGCCCCCAAAAGAAGCCTCCGCGCGCTCGCTCCATGGTGTCCCAAAAAAAAACTAGTGAAGCGTTTTTCAGAAAAAAGCGAAACAGCCATTTTGACGCTGGTGGATCTAAGTTGGTGCACATGTCCAGTCTCTCTGGGTCGCGGAGTAACAAAGAGTAAAAAGATCAAATTACAAAAAAAATCGCATTTCCGTGTCCGCGTGCGTAACATTTTTAACAGTCTCGAGGTGTGTTTTAAGTTTGTTGAATCCGGGCGGAGGGTGAGAAGCAGCGGTGAGGAGGACAGTTGTAAAATGGGTGCGCAGTGAGCAGGTCGTGCCATGCTTCCCGCTGCCGGAGTGGGCGGTGAAGCTGGGGAGACTTTACACTTTCTTTCGATAAAAAAGGCCTCTATTATTAGCGGTTTGTTTTATTAAAGTGTCTGGAGTTGCTGTTGAGGTGTATTGTGACTGCTTTCACGCGGCTTTTTACAGTTTTGTCGCTACTAAAAGTGGGTTTTTTTTGGCTAGCAAATCGCATCACACCTCCTCCACTGCCTCCGCCTTTGAAGTGTGTTGCCATGTTGAGTTGCGTCACGTACTGTATTCTGCTGCAGAGATCGTCTCCTGGTGACAGAGGATGAACTCTGAGACAAAAATGTGTATTTAAAGAAATTAAGTTCTCGTTGTAATAAATGAAATATAAGTTCAGTTTAAGACAATAAAGAGGGGGAAGTTCCTTGTATTGCCTTTCCAAAATTAATTTTGCCAAGTAAATTGATATGATTTTTGGTTTTATTTATTCATCATTTCCCAACACACTTATTTTTTTTGTTAATTTAATTGTTGTTTTATTATTATTTTATTATAGTGACTTAAATCTAAATTACATTTTCTTTATTGTATTGTTTTCTGCCAGCAGTGTACAGACTTAAAACGAAAAGTATTTAGCAGAGCACTTTCCAAACAATCTTCTTCTTTGACAATAAATATTGTATTTGCCCATCTTGAATCTATTAAACAGAATCAAACTGACTCCTTCAAGAAACATCTTAAGACATTCTTATTGGTGCAGGTTGATTTTCTGGGACTCCTGTGTTCGTCTTATGTATCTTGAACTTTATATAGTATATTGTTTTAACTGTGTATTGTTTTTTGATCGTTAAAGCGCTTTGTGACCCTGGTCTAGAAAGGCGCTTTAGAAATAACCATTACTTACTTACTTACCATCACTATTTATCCACTTTAAAAACAAGACATGACAAAACTATTCTGGAATATGTTTAACCGAATCAACTAGTGGAAAACGGAGATAAAATGGTAAGAAGCAGTGAACACGTAACCGGTTTCAAGAATATCAATTTCTAAAAATGCTCTACACAGTGTCCGGATGGCCTCTAATTTTAGTGACTCTATATTTAAATGTATTTTATATATATATATATATATATATATATATTCCCCTTTTTCTTTATACATATTTCTGTGATTGAAAAAACTATTATTCATTCATTATTCATTGCATTCTGAATGTTATTTATATATTTTATAAATAGTAATTTAGGAATAATACTAGTAATAATACTTTATTTATTGCGTGAACATTTCATTTAGTTCTAATATGCCAACCCAATGAATGTAAAAGCGTTCTAACGTCTTTAGTTGGACACGTGTTATAAATCCCGGTCCGAGTGAGAGCTCTGCTGTGTCTCCTCTCCCTGGCACCGCACTGTCAGAAGACCCCGAGGATTGATGGCAAAAAAAAAAACAGTCTGGGGGGCGCGGCTCGCAGTTTTTGCCGCAGTTCGGCTCCACATGTGCTGTGTGGCGATCACATTTTGCCTAGCAACATGCATCGTACTACCCCTGCTCCACGCTTATTGCATGAGTGAGAACCACTTTGCCGGAGACTTCCAGATGAAACCCTGCTTTTTTCTAAAAACCGGCCGCATGCAGCTCCTGCAAGACCCCACCATGCTTCCTGCAGAGACCCCACCATGCTTCCTGCAGCACCATGTACAAGTGGGATGCGTTGAGTGTGTGAGAGCGCAGCAGCGTGGCGACATGATCTGTCTGACACGCTGTCTGTTGACCTACTTCCTCTCATGTGGGTCACAGACAAGAGATGTTTCAACCAAAAATCTCCCCCGACTGGATGCTTTGATGGTGCCAAAAGCACCGTAGATTTAGTCATTCTGAAGTGGTTCAATAAAAACACTGGTGGTGTCTATGAGAATGTAGGTCAAATGATGCAAAACAAACAAGAATTGTTGTTGTTTTTCCACGCAGATGTTTGGCTTCCACAAGCCAAAAATGTACAGGAGTTTGGACGGATGCTGCATCTGCCGAGCCAAGTCTTCCAGCTCTCGTTTCACGGACAGCCAGCGTTACGAGAAAGACTTCCGCAGCTGCTTTAGGTGAGAAGGCGGACACGTGGAGGCGACTATAACGTCTTTATATTTATTAATTAATTTGTTTTACACTCTGTGTTGCAGTCTGAGCGAAACACGATCCGGAGACATCTGCAACGCTTGCGTTCTGCTGGTGAAGAGATGGAAAAAGCTACCAGTGGGAACCAAAAAGAATTGGAACCATGTACGAGTGGGACTTCTTAATTGCTACATTTAGCAAAAAAACAGTTAAAACTAAGTGGAAAGTAAAGCCGGACGACACTTTGACCCTTTAAGAACACATAACTACTGCTTACAAAAACATGAACCAGAAAACTCTTAGTTTTAAAGTGATAAAATTCCACTCACCCTCATGTCGACTAAGGTGTAGAGAAGTTTCAGAGTAATCTGTGTATTTTTATAGGCAGAAATGGTCTTGAATGATACTCAATTTTCCTCTTTCCAAAAGACACACCAAAAAAAACTCCAAATACCTCAATACTGCTTGTCTTTAATTTTCCTCTTCTGTTTAATTGTCCCAAATGATTTTTTGTTTCAGTTTTTTTTGCAAAAGTCCAAATTTTAAGATTTTTCGTAGCCATTATCTGTGACAATGTGACAATGTGACAATGGGAACATCTTCTAAAACAATCTTAAATCAAAGACTTATTAAAAAGCTATTTGGAACCATTTCTCATGTTGGGGATAACATTTACAAGAAACATTGTGGACCAGCAGTGTCGAGGTATTTGGATTTTTTTGGATGGCTTTTTGGACTTCAAAAAGTGAGCCCCATTCATGACCTTTATACGCTAATGTACTGTTTACGAACCCCTAATGTGAATCCAAAAAGACACGGATAATTCTGATTCTACTCCTAACACATAGTTATCAAGAGGGGGAGGAGAAAATTAGTGACATTCTGGGAGACTTCGAGTCACATTACCATTTACCTTTTTAGTCCATAAATGCAACTCCAGTTGTAGACTGGGAGACAAATGAAGAACTGTCAATAAAAACATGTTATTGTGAACTCGGATCATCGTTTCAACTCTCGACCTCACATTTAAAACCATTCTAATCCATCTCTGCTGACACCCATCAAAGTGGATATCACCCTACTGTCTGGAATGATGTATTCAAATGTGTCTTTGCTCCAGGTGGTGGACGCCCGAGGAGGTCCCAGTCTGAAGATCACCTCCAGACCCAAGAAGTTGAAGACCATCTCCAAGAAAGCTCGTCCAAGCCAGATCAACCGGCTGCAGAGGGAGCTGAAGAGAATTAGTAAGCATCTTAAATATTCTGCTGAGTTTTTTTTTTTTAATGGTCTCGATCCTAACATTTAATGACTGCTCTGTAGACTCTGACGCCCACAGCACCACCTCCAGTGCGTCTCCAGCTCAGTCTCCCAGCTACAGCAACCTGTCCGATGATGGTTCAGACACGGAGCTCAGTCGTGGGTCCAGCCGCACACCTGTCTTCTCCTTCCTCGACCTCACGTACTGGAAGAGGTGAGAATATAAACTTCCATTTCACGCTCTCGCCGAGCTGTCAAACACAACACCTCAGTTACTACAGCAACTCAGAGAGGCCAGACTCCTCGAAGACACTCATTTACACCAATATTGGCATTTATTTATATATATATATATGTAATACCCTTTAGTCCAAAAATGGATAAAAACAGTTGATATAAATGTACTCACTTTTGTTCCTCCTCAACATCTTTTTAGCATTTGAAATATCATATAATTTGCAGTAGCAATCCAGAACTGACTGGCACAACATACTGCACAGAATGGCACGTTCTGCAATTCCATCATCTTTTCTTTTCCCCCGTTATCAACGTTTCTTGTGAACTGCTGTGACAACTTAAATCGCCCCAACGTGGTGAGGGTAAAGTTGAATCAAATAAAAATAAAATTTATTTGAAAACTAACAGTCACTCATAGTCAGACATACAAAAACTCCTTGGCTGAAATAATTACCTAGTCAATAATGTGTTTTTTAAAAGTATGAAAGTACTTAATTTCTGTGTTGTTATATTGAACGAAAACACGTTTGATTGTTGTTTTCGCAATGAATGGTTTAAGAACGTTTTATTAGTGTGTGAATAAACAAAGTGGAAAAAAGTTCATTGCTACTTTCCCAGCATCTGATTTGCTAACTTTTTAAATGACAGAACACAGGTTGGCTGGTACTTTGATCCATAGCTTAATTGCTGAAACGTAAAGAAGTAACGAAAAGTTAGCAGGATGGTATAGATGACTAGCTAATGGTGTTTAAAAGGGTGCATAAACCAAGATTACAACTGTATTTTTAACACGATCTGATTAAATAAATTAAAAACAAACCTATATAAACAATAACGATGTATAAAACTAAATAAAAATCTAGCCAATGGTAACCGCTGAAGTACAACGAACAAAACTAGGTATATTAGGAAAATATATAATTTTATAAATGCATAACTTACTAAACTAAACTAGCTTGCATCATTGCATTAACACGTTACTAGCTAGCCAATAAACAAATATTGAACTGCTATAAGCATATAACAAGCTAGCAACTGGTTAATATTGTGCTAGCTAGCGATGTATTTCTCCAAATGTTCTTGGATGACAAGCTTAGTCGTGCATGAGTTAACAAAGGTGTGTAATTTGTCTGCTCCCTTCAGGCAGAAGGTTTGCTGTGGAATCATCTACAAAGGCCGTTTTGGGGAAGTTCTCATCGACCCTCACTTGTTCAAACCCTGCTGCCGTAAGAAACAACAACAACAACAGCAGCAACAGCAGCAGCAGCAGCACGAGGAGGATGAAGACGAGGAGGAGGAAGACGATGAGGAAGAGGAAGAGGAGGAGGAGAGCCAGGTGGCTGTGTCTTCCCCAGTGATCCAACAAAAGGTGAAGGAAGTTCCAAGTTTCATCCAGCAGGCTGAGACTCCCCAGCTTTGTGTAACCATGACAACAGGTGCCACCAGGGCGGGGGCCATGGCTGAGGAGGAAGTTTGGTGAAATCTTTTCCGGTATCCGTTTACCTGACAGCACTTAAAAAAGAAACAGAAGTCGCCTCTTACGGCCTTCAATCATGAAGAAGTTTGGGAAAATGCTGGAAGTGTTTATTTCTCTAAAGTGGCAGCACATAAAGTCTTCTACTATATTTAATACTGTTCCGGTAACACTAGGGGTCCCGTTGCTCGGAGTGTCAACTGTAATCTCTGGGAAACCAACTTTTTACTTTTTTACAAAAGTTGACAAATTAATGACACTTTAATCAATACAATTATGAGGTTCATGATTGTTTTAAGGACTCACGATCTAACAAATGGATTGATTACCACAAAAAAGTCCTTTGTTTACAACACTGGCATTAAAAGTTTCTGATTCATGTGTCACTACAGCGGACACTAGTGTGTCATGCCAAACACTGATACAAATACATTTGTTTTCTGGCCATTGGGTCACCTTGACCCTGAGATAACACAAGGGATAAAGCCAAAAGCAAGATGGCCGACGGCCATGTCTAAATCATGACTGCGACTGATAAAAAAATTGAAGTAGATGATCATAATATGTGTATTAAAGGGTAAAAAGTGCTACTATAACACATATTTTAATGATGCATTTCTTTTTTGACGTCATTTAAATGTTTGTAATTTAATTCAATTCAATGAGCAATTTCTTGTAACATGAGATATGTGCAGCTGAAGTTGACTTCCCTTCGCAAGGGACCCCCACGTGTTACCAATGTACTTACTGTCCATTAGGCGGACGATCATCTGTGTTTGTTTTTGGTTGAAAGCTGGAGTTATATGCTGGAGTTATTTAAATTAAAACACATTCTGCACTGACACAAAAGAAGGTGCTACGCAATAACTTCACATTCTGGCGTAATCGTCAACGAGGTGGATTTTATTTAAGAATATAATATCAATATTACTCTAATACTATACAGTGCTTCTGTTTTGAGGGTATTTATGTCTGAATTTGGGGGAGAGAATGAAGCTCTGCAACGACGGGGCACAACGGCTCCTGTGTTAAGTTTGTGTTTGTAGACTGATGTTGCGTCTCTGTGTGTACATAAATGGATCCCCTTCTTAAAAAGGCCTATTCACAGCTTCAACAGCAAATACACCAGCCTTAATAATGTGTTACAGACAGTGCTAGTGTTAATTCTGGATTAGAAACGAGGGATAAAAAGGGACGGTAGCTCTATTCATTGTGGCCTCAGCGACACGTAGTGCATTTCTCGCATGAATGGCAAGGCCACTCATCCAAAAAAAAAAAGACCAAGTGATCTGATGCATGGGTCTTTCTAAATTGCATGGCCTTATACGAACTGTAAATTTTACTTTTATTTTTTAGGATCCGTTTTTTTAGGAGCTTTCAACTTATTTTTGTATGTAAAAATAAAAACAAATAAAAATGTCTTTGCATATTAATACCACAAAATACAACAGTCAAACATAATCGGTCTATTGTCACTCAGCAATATTGATATCAGTAATAATCACAACTTCCTGGTCAGTATATGGTTAAAAAACAAATCTTTATACTTGCTTAAATGATACGCCAATGCCTCTTATATACCACAAATGTGTTGTGATATATATCATTATTTTATTTATCAAACCTACGCCAAAGCACATTTAAATTCACACCAATATCATGCGATCAGTGCAGGTTTTCTATGGACACTTGTTGTTCCAGGTCGTGTTCGTCTGTCACGAGAAACACTAATGTTCATCCCTGTCTTGTTGTTTTCGGGTCCAATGGGTGTGTTATGTACATAGTGGGGTTGGGTGAGTCACATGGCTCTAATGCGGGTTCCATTATTTATTTAATTCATATTTATTTGTATCACTGCACCCCTGCTTAGAAGTGTAACACTATGAATTCTCTCCGTCTGAAGCCGAAGCAGGTTCAGTGCATCAGAAATCAACCTTGAATTATCGGTTGTTAATATTTGTGAAGTGCTGTTAAATATTTATTTATTCATCACTTGAGTTTTGTGCAGCTTAACTTATTCTCTGCCGCTGTTTTTAGAAATGTAGACTGAAATGACTGATGATTGCAACCAAACTGTACCTTCTTCTCTTTCTGCCTGTAGCTTAGAACCTTTTCCAAGACTCGTAGGAAACCAAACTGTAGACTTGCATGACACGTCGCTATGCATTTACTTTGCTTACCAGTTAGAAAAAGCTGTTTTGTATTTTTTATACATCATGTAACTTTTTTTACCGTTCCATTAATAAAAGTACTTTTGTGAATTTTACATGTGTTGTTGTTTATTGTATTGCTACTAGCTCTCAAGACAAGTTGGGGAGTCCAAATATAAGGTGACCCACTGTTGCTAATGTGTACATGATTCACGTGATTTGGACATAAAAAAATATATATATTGTCATCGTTTTATGAGGTACATTAAACAGTAGACCTGGAAGAAGTTGTATTTATTTTATTTTTTATATAAAGTGCCTTATCATAGCGAAGTTATCGAAACTTTTATCCATTTAAAATATCTGAAATTTGTGAAAAATATAATGCCTAAATAGATAGATAGATAAACTTTATTGATTCCTCTGGAGGTCTCCTTCAGGAAATTGTTTTTCAAGCTCACAGCAAGACAGATGATAGATTCATAAAACAAGAACAAGGTGCAATGAAAAGAAAGTGCAAGATGTAAAATGTACTTAGAAACATACTTGCAGTATACTTCTTAAGTACTAAAAGCAGTTATCTACTATTGTATCTAAATCCTTTAAGAAAAATCTTTCCTTTTTCTTAGTTCATAGTTGATATTTAGAAAAGGATCTGTTTAAAACAGTATATTTAGAAAGTATGTTAACATGTTTCTCTACATTTTATTGAGAGGAAATTGATCCAATATGTTTTTAGACTATACATAATATACAAATTAACACAATTTAGCTTTATTTTAGAGTAAAATGTTTTAAAATAATTAAATAAATGTCATTTTCTTCAAGAAAAAAGACAACCTTGCCTGAGGACTGCATATGAAGATTACATAACCAATCTCGGCCATGCACCATCCCTGGAGAACACACCCATTAATAATTAAAACGTTTATTCTTACTACCTCTTGTTCAATGGGTTATTAAATAACCAGTATAGACCATCTGCTGCTCACGATAGGGAAACACTTGGTGTTTATCATTAGCAAAGATTTTCCCAATTTTCATGTACATAAACCACGATGTCGAATAAGAAAACTCAGTTAATTCAATGTGTTTAAAGGTTTACGTGTAAAGCTATTTTTTTTAAATACTTTGAGACATTCGGAAATGTAAACTATATCATAAGAGCGATTAAAGTGGTTGATTTCAAGACGATTTGGTGCCTAAAGTGTATCCGCCTTGGATAAGTTATATTTAATATTATTTTTCTTTATATTATATTTTATAGAATTATGTATAATATTTATGAATAATATATAATAATTTGTAGAATTATATTTGTCGTCCACTTACGGATGTTTAACGTTTTTCCAGTTTGCGTTTACAAATAAAAATAACGTGACCGGAAGTTGTTATCACGTGACTGGAAGTTAACTCTGGGCGTATGTTCTTTATTTTTGTTTCATTTCCCGGCTCTCAGATGAAATCTTCTGCGTCTTCTGTGGTCGCTTTCGTTCAGTAAACTGCTCGGCGTCGTTACAAGAACCTTCAAGTAGTTTGTGGTGAGGTTTGTGCCTTTACTTTGCCGGTATTTTGATAGCTAGCGAGAGAGCTAGGTTGCTAAACATGGATGGATAAACTCACGAAATAATACATACAGCTGACATTTTGCAGATTCCTCTCGTTTTATAATAATGTTTAGATTTTCAATTCATCTATAATGTGTTTGGTAACTAATCGATATTGTGTTATTGTAATTATAATGTATCATTGTTATTATCATTACATTAATCAGAAAGTGACTCAGCTAATATCGCCGAGTCTTTTTCCTCATAAAGATGGTCTTTTTTATTAGACTAAGTCATGTTTTTATTGTTGTTTTATCAATACATGTTCATAGTAAACCGGTGTCACTATCACACCTTCCAGCAGTTGATGGTTTTGACCACCCATCGCTGAGGGTATTGAATGTCCAGTGATATTTTTTCAAATAGATTTTCTAAATACAAGCATTTGCAGCCCATCTAGATCTTCATCATGGTGGAGCCCACAGCCTCAGGTGTGTTCTGTAATCGGATGCTGAGCATGGTCAACTCGGAAGACGTCAACGCCATCATCCAGGCGCAAAGGCACATGTGAGAGAAGTCTTTTTATTTTAAGGGTTATATTTATTATATATGACATGATATCCGCTCGTCGAGTAACAGTAATAGAGTTGTATCTTAGGACAGACATTTTAGGCATAATGGTTTTGTAATTCTGTTATCTAAGTACTGTGAGGATGAAGAAGAAAATGAATAAACAAGGTATCAGCAATGTACATGAACCTAGATTATGCACCTGAACATCAGTAGGAAGGCTGACCATATTTTTGTACACTTGCCAGGCTCGACCGCTTTGAGAAAACCAATGAAATGCTCATCAACTTCAACGGCTTGTCAAACGTACGATTGCAACAAATGAACGAGCGTTTCCTGCTCCACACGCGCACCCTTGTAGAAATGAAGAAAGACCTGGACAGCGTCTTCAGGAGGATCAGGTAGTGGTCAAAAACAGAAATATTTTTTTCGCAACACGAACCAAGAATTATTTTTGTTTCCCCCACCAGGACACTGAAAGGAAAGATTGGTAAACAATACCCAGATGCTTTTAGTAGTAAGTATTTTTCTGTCATATTTTAGTCATCGCAACGCTTTAACTGGAATTGAGTTCCATTTTATTTCCCCAGATATTCATGAGTCGCCCACCTTGGAGGACGATGATGATGAGTTCGAGCCAGTCCATGCCAGTGTTGCTACAACTGCAACAACAGTCACTTCGGAGCAGAGCACAGAATCTTGTGACACAAGTCCAGATATTATCTCACCTGCTGTGAGCAGATGCTCCGATGAACTTTCTCAGGAGCCTCCAGACACGCCCACCTCGGACGCTGCAGACACAGCGGTCCTACAGGATGAGGGCCCGGACTCCGTACCAGCAGAGTAGATCCTGCCCGTCTTTAACTTATGTAGTCACATTTTTAATTGTATTTAAACTGCATGAACACAGTGATTGAGGAGATTACGTGTAACTTCTTTTAGGGATTCAAATTGTTCTAAAGCAGTTCTTCTCTTTTGAGAATCCATGTATTTACTTTTTATGTTTTTGATGGTAAATAAAATGTTTTATAAAAACAAAAATGCGGTTTGATCATTAGAACTCAAAAGTGCTCAACAAAGCCAAGAGTGTAATGGAACCAGCTTTCTGATGGTGTTGCTTTCACTGCCTGGTAAGATGCCATTCCTGAATGGCATTTAAACCATCTTTATCTGAATTGTTTAAGTATCTTCGTCCCAATTTTAAATTTGTTTTCCACACAAAATTCCACAACTCTCGCATTTTAACTGATCATCCAGTCTTTGGCCACCAAATAACGTATATGACTGTTTCATATTGTGTTTTTAAATTAAATTAAATTAATTTATATGTCATTTTATGGCAATGTCTCTTGTTTTATTTTAATTGTATAAATCTCTCCTTATTTAATTCTTATTATTTCTCATTTTTATGCCACCACAACAAATTCCTGTGTTGTGTTTACAACACTTGCAATAAAAGTTTTCGGATTCTGATTTAAAGTCTGTATGTTAACAACGCTATGGGGGAAAAAAAACCTTTTGCTTTGATTTTACTTTTTATTGGAATTAAAACTTTGCATTTAATTTTTTCTTGTATTCATTGCGCCAATATTTTAATATTAATTCATTAGCCCACTTTTAATGTATCTGAACTAATAAAGTATCTATCTATCTATCGATCTATCGATCTATCGATCGATCTATCTATCTATCTAAAAGGTGGTGTACCATCACTGGCCACAAGGTAGCGCTCCTTAAAAATGTTTACAGTTTTCTCTCCGCCCAGAGGTCAAAGTTCATTGATGTGTTCGTCATACATACACAAAGCAGGATCCAGCGCCGGATAATTCCATCTCTATTTTAAATATTTTTCTATCAACTTAAACGAAAACACGGAGGATAAAGAAGCACAAAGAAGACAATTGAACGTCTTTGGTTTATTTAATGCTTTTGTAAAGCTTTGTTTAAGCGACCAATGCGGTGGAAACGTTGATTCTAATGAAGAAGTGGATTGAGTGACAGCATCAAAAACATGAGGAGACTGACCAAGAAGAAAGCTCTGACGTTGGTCAAAGAGCTCGACGCTTTCCCCAAAGTTCCGGAGAGTTACGTGGAGTCCACAGCCACCGGTGGGACAGGTTAGTCCTCCTCGAACCCTGTGGAACATGAAACTATCTCAACATCTCAGAGGGAGAAATGTTCTTGTCACATGAACTATTCGTGTTTTGATCACATACTTCTCAATATTGAAAACATTTTTTTATTTACCAGAATCAGACTCTTTTTATTACAAATTAATGGCATACAAAAATTAACAATGAATACAAGTAAATAACAATCACTTAAATACTATTCATGATCCAGGAAGCAGGTAAAAACTGTGTTGTTGTTGTGATCTGTATCCATATCATGTTGCAACAGGGGGTCCCAGGTGAGACCTGGAGGGGGTTAAGGAGACACTGAATGCAACATTATGTGTTTAATATTTCTTTGTGTCAGTGTTTGCAGTGGCCAGTGTGGAGGTCAAGGGAAGGTCTCATAAATTTAAGTGCTGTTGAAAACAAAATGACGACACATTTTAGGTGTCAATTGGACGTCAATCATTGGAGGTGAAGAAGAAAGTGAGGACAAGTAGAGCAGGAATTTAACAGGAAGAATGATCATAAACCATCAACTGATTAGTTTCTAAAAACAAAACAGGATCAGGTTAAACAATGACACTTTCCATGAGCACTGCTTAAACACCCATTATCATTTTGTGCCAATACAGTTAATTTCACATGTATTTTGTCCTGCATTGTACATGAAAGAAAGTTCATTAGCTTTAATGAAGTTCTCTTGCAATCGTCATTGAAACGAGTGCTAAAATAATGATACTAAAGGCATGATGAGTATATATACTGTATATATATATATAAAAAACCCAGTAATAATAATAATAATAAAGTTGTGGTTCAACTACATTTAAATACATTTAAAATGTTTCTGATCTTGTGTATACCTTAAGAAAAAGAACATTATTTTCTTCTTAACCAGCTGTTGGTGAGAAGGATCACTGTATTTAACTACCTCAACTTCATTCTAATTAGTTTTCTCCTGCTAAGAAAATTCACAAATGCTTCTCAGAAATGCTTATTATTTTGAGTTTCTGTCCTTTTTATTTTATTCATTAACCGTCTCTTGTCTATTCAGTGTCTCTGGTTGCCTTCACGCTCATGGCCATCCTGGCCTTCCTGGAGTTCTTTGTCTACAGAGCGACGTGGATGAAGTATGAATATGAGGTGGACAAAGACTTCACAAGGTGAACGTTCACTGATGTTTTTCTTTAAAAACAATTTTGAAATCTATTTTCATTTAAACACCATCTTCTCCTTTTTTTCTTGCAGTAAAATGAGAATTAATATCGACATCACTGTGGCCATGAGATGTCAATGTAAGTGTGATGTTTGAGTACAAACTGATGATGAGATGTTTTCATCCTTTGTCTTTGTGCAGATATTGGTGCGGATGTTCTGGACCTGGCAGAGACCATGATTGCCTCTGATGGCCTGAAATATGAACCAGTAATGAATCAACAAATATGTTTGCTTCCATTGACGTCAGTGTTGATTATTTTAGTTTTTTTGTCCAGGTTCACTTTGATCTTTCACCGGAACAGAGATTATGGCACAGGTATGTTTGTTTAGTTGTTATAATGTTTTAAAATGTTCTATAACAATATTTGTTCTGAATGTGTTTTGGATTATGTAGAAATGTGTTTACGTCATGTTTCTTGATTCCTACTCTTATTCTTTTATCTTCGTCTTGAGGTGTTGAATTGTATCCTGCAAACCTGTCTTATTTATGCACCTGCCAGGACTCTTCTACACATCCAGGACCGTCTGCGGGTGGAGCACGCGCTGCAGGACGTGATCTTCAAAGCTGCCATCAAAGGAGAAACTCCTCTCAGATCTCAGCGGTGAACAATTTTATGATTTCTTCTTATTTAGTTCGATTCAATGTTTCATTTGAAATAAGAGATTAGACTCGAGTGTGGAATACACATCATTATTTGTTTATTTGTTATTTATTTCAAAATAAATACATTAAAATTAAAGAAACTTTGAAGAAACTAATCGTACAGTAATGACGTGACCTCCAACTAAACACTCTCAGACTGTCCAAGTCTGCAAACTTTAAAATATGATGGTAAGGTTTCCTAAATTCCTATACGCTTCTGTGTTAATCTTCTCATTGTATATTTATTATTTATTCAAATTTGAGGAAAAATACAACATCTCTAATCTACATTGAAGTTTTCTGTAGATTTGGAGATTTCCAAAGCAGAAGCAGAAGTTGTCTAGCGTCAAATAAGTCGATGTAATGACAGTTTTCTGGGCAAAATTTGGATTATTGTTCTTAAATTCGGTTTCAAAATTGCTAATAGTGGACATGGTTGTATTCGGGTTGAGTTCAACTCAATGCCAATACTCGATACCATTTTCGATAAAACAATGATAAAAAAAAATGAACGCCCGACTTTAAAATAAATCTTTTTATTAACAAGAAAATTGCAAAAAAAAAAGTTAAAACATCATGTAACAAACACCAAATACCACACACTTAATATGAATGATTTGAAAAAGTTGTGCTTAAAGGAACAGCAACTATGGTACAAGCTTTAGGTCTGAGGTAGTGAAAAATATTAATAAAAAAATATATATTTTAAGGTTATTGATAGTTTTCCAATGACTATCGTTGTAAAACATTTTAGTATTGCTTTTTTGAATTGTCTCCAACCTTTTTTGCATCGTGGACAAGTTTAGTGTTTGCATTATTTTCAATAAAATGGAAAAGAATTGCATGAAAAATACATAACACCATAATGCTGAGTCAGCAGGAGCCCATGGTTTGTTTCTCTGAAACAAGATTTATATAATTTAACTCCTTACTCACTTATTTTTTGAGTAAACCTAAACAAAAGCTGATTTTGATGAAAATGTTTAAAAGAAGAAATAAAACCTTTTTATGACCCAGAACTTGTGTAATTTTGGATAGAGAAAGAATATGGGTGTCCCCATTAGAAAATTAAATTAAATAAAAAATGAAAACAACTAATTTATCAACTGTTTCTCTTTGTGAAGGCCTGAATTTAGAGAAATGAAATGAAATCAGTTTCTTCTCCTCCAGAGATGGCGCTTTATCCGATTTCACCTCCTGCAGGATCCATGGCCACATGTATGTCAACAAGGTTGCAGGAAACTTTCACATCACAGTGGGCAAGTAAGTGTTGACACACGCATACACACACACACACACACACACAAACACACACACACACACACACACACACACACACACACACACACACACACACACACACACACACACACACACACACACACACACACACACACACACACACACACACACACAGGGATGATGGTTTTGTGTGTTTAACACTCGTGGTCCTCCACACAGGTCCATCCCTCACCCTCGAGGACACGCACATCTGGCCGCACTCATTAGCCACGACTGTGAGTTCACACAGGCCTCTTATAGATGAAGGGTTTGTAATGGTGTCTCCTCAACAGCTCATAACTTCTCTCATCGGATCGACCACTTGTCGTTCGGAGAAGCCATACCTGGGATCATCAGCACGCTGGACGGCACGGAGAAAATCGCTTCCGACGGTGAGTTCTGACACTTAAGTAATCAAGTTAATGTGGCCTCTTAACCTGGTCAACCACCTCTCCAGCAAACCACATGTTCCAGTACTTCATCACCATCGTCCCCACGAAACTCAACACCTACAAGGTCTCCGCGGACACGCACCAGTACTCCGTCACGGAGCGAGTAGGTCTCCCCGTCCAAGTGCTCTGTGGGTGACTTCTGGTTGTGACGTGCGTATATTTCCCCGCAGGAACGCGCCATTAATCACGCCGCCGGCAGTCACGGCGTCTCCGGAATCTTCATGAAGTACGACATCAGCTCGTTGATGGTCAAGGTCACGGAGCAGCACATGCCTCTCTGGAAGTTCCTGGTGCGACTGTGTGGCATCGTAGGAGGCATCTTCTCCACCACAGGTCTGTCACGTGTAAAGATGCCAGTGTTTAAAGGAAGATACGGAACATAGAGGAACCTGATGTCAACGATTCTACAGATAATTAAACTCAAAGAAAAAATGCCTCCTGAAAATAAAGACCGTGAGTTGTTAAACTTTTAATTATAGATTTATTAGTTTTTTCTTTTGAAGACTAAAAATAAATAGTATCCAAAAAAGCAGATCATTTTCAATAAAAGCAGATTTAAAAGTGAAGAGATTTTCGTGGTGTTGTTGTGTACTTAATTCTAGATTAAGGGAAAAAAAATAAAAAATAAATATATATATTAAACAGTCAGACTCCTGCGATTTAGACGGCTAAAGGATTTTGATTGAGTTTGGTGTCTTTATCCTGTACATCAGCCTTTTGAATGTCGTCAATGATTTGAGAGGTAAACAGGATTTTATCAAGTGAATCATGCTGAAGAAATCAATAAAATGTTTTTACCAAGTGACATATAAGTCAATAAAATGGTGACAAATGGGTCTTTAAATGCATCGCAAAAGCATTAAATGAATCCAGCACTATTTCAAAACGTAATCAGTTTTCTACTGTAAAAAGTACAAACCTTGTAAAAAGAAGAATTTGCATTTCAAGCCTCATGAAACGACTCTTGTGGTTTATGAGTTGATGTATTTGGCAGAGAGCTATTACACCGATCAAACTTTGATGACGTGTTATTCACCCCATTTCACATAAGTTTATTTTCTCTCCCAGCTGTCTGATTTCAGAGGAAGAAAACTGCAACAAACTCCCTAAAAGCAACTCATAAATAAGTTATAAATACAGCCCATTACAAAACTGCATCACTAACGAAGCCTGGATTAAGTCCAAAACTGTTTCTGGCTAACAGCAGAGAAAACTTTTCTTAAAGGCTCGTGGTATATATGGACGTCATAAACTACTGAACCTACAGGATTGTAGTTCCATAGAACTAAGAGTCTGCTTTGAGTTCAATTATTACTACTACAGAGTAATGAGTGAAACCAACATAAATGTTTAAAAGATACATGCGTTTAAATTTATTTAACCCTCCTTAAGTCACCGTTGATATAATTATATTATAACTTTTATGATATAATAATCGTAAACGGATGTAAACATTTGTTCGAACTGCCTGCGGTTTGGTTCATTGACCGCCAGGTGTCCTCAGTGAGCAGTATTACAGAAAATTAATTTACAGTTAACAGTTTTTAAAACAGAAGAAGAAAAAAAGGAAGCGATCTACGACGCTAATTTGTATTATATATTTATAAATTAAAAACACTCATTAAATTAGTATATATATAATAGTTATTTCAATGCAGCTAGATAACCAGTTTTAAACTAGTGAGACCAATACTATGTGTTATTAAAAAGTAATAAGTGGTTCATTGTTGCCATTTAATATGTGAATATTTACGTTAATGGTTGCATTAACGAAAACTCTCCTGCAGGAATGCTTCACGGGATGGTCGGCTTCCTGGTTGATGTTGTTTGCTGCCGCTTCCAAGTCGGAGTTTACAAACCACTGACGGTGAGTTTACACAGTTTTAATATCATATTATATTAAGTACCACTTAAGAATAGAATAGGAAAGATATATTTTATTTATACATAGGGGAGTCGGGTGATATCCATCCTTTATTTTATTTACGTGTACGTGCACAAATGATAGTTATGACTTTTTGCACACATTGTGAAATCAATATATAAGTTGATATTTTGAGTTTCCACAATAAACTTGCAATTGCAACATTTTTGCAACCTCTATTTTTAATGCACTGTGGCTGTACTTAAAATGACAACTGTCTTGTCTCCCATTCTCTAAACTTGAAGTCATAAAATACTCAAATGTCCATAAACAATTTAACAATTTCAACAATTTCCCGAAGGAACCCTCCAGATGGATCAATGAAGTTTTTATCTATCCATCTATAAAACTCGGCCATAACTGCCATGTTGACATTTACTTAATATTATTATTTTATATTTCTAATCAAATCTTTTTGTGACTCAATATTTGAATTTCAGTGTTTATTGTAGGTTTTTTCTTTTTGAAAGGAGCCATTAATCCTACTTTATCCTCATCTGAATACTCCTGATACTGAACCACTGCGACGAGACAAATAACAATTTAACTTATGATAATATTTTGCTCTTCTCCACTCTCAGGAGGATCCTATGAAAGCACCAGAGGAAAGTGAACCTTCAACCCCCACAGAAATCCACAGCGAGCCAGTAGACATAGGCACACAGCTGACTGTAGAGCAGTGATAGTTAAAAGTGAGTATTTTTCAAGGTTTTAAAAAAGTACCAGGGGATAAAAATGTGACTCAGAGTTGAGGAACTGTAGCAGAGTCCATCTAAGGTTCTGTCACTGAAAGCCGCATCATGAAGATTAACGCAGGTGGAGTTAAGTTCCTTAGTGAGCGCTCGAGCGTGTAAACATCAACGTCAGGATTGTTAAAGTCACATCTTTGGGGGAAAAAAACATCTTACACTTTTCTACAAATGGGCTTCTGGTGTCACTAACGTGCCTCGGCCGGGATGATGGTTGGGCTCCAATAAAAGCAGGTGTTTCTCGCTGAATGAAAAGAGTGTTTTACACCATGTCAAGAGTTTATTTGACAGTATTTCAGAATATCTTTCAGTAAACAAGGTTTTTGTTTTTTAGCAAAATGTAATATATCAGCACTGTTGCATTTCATAAAAATAGTTGTTCACGTCTTTGAAACTACAGTATCAATGATACAGTAAACCATATTTGTAGGAATACAGCTGTACAGGGTGAATAGTACACAATGAACACTACACACGTACACTTGATCTCGATGGGAGTTTTCAACGTGCCGTCCTTTACATGATAAAGTTTTTTTTATTTTTTATTCTTTACAAAAAGATCACTCACAACAGGCAGGGCGGGGACTACGCTTTCTCCTTCTTTGAACGCACCATGAACATCTGCAGCCCAGAGGCAACTTCTTATTCTCCACCAGCTTTAAGATCTTCTTTCCACTGTTGCTCGCCGACATCACGTCCACTGTGGGTTCTTCGTCTCGGCCAATCCGTGAATGACTCTTTCTTTTTCTTCTTTTTTCAACGGAGCACAAACAAAAGAGTATAAATGTAGAGGTGTTCATGGAGACCACTGGACTTCTGAAAGATGCTACAGAACCATCTGATTTCACTGGCCTGGATTTAAGAGGCTGTATCTTTGGTGGAAGAGCAGAAATGCTGATTATTGATTTTTTTTTTTAAAGACATTAAACTGGATTAGTTTAACTGCTTGTCTCTCGTGGATGTTGGAGCTCATTATAGCAACTATAACGTGACTTTTTCCCATGTATTATTTGACAAATTGGTGCATTAAAGAAGTGTTTTTTTTTTCATATCCACACGTACAATAGTGTCGATAACATCCCACCTGTGCCTCGTCTCATCCGGGGAATCATTGCCAAGCGAGCAAACGGGACAAAAAATGTTTTTATCACTTTAAAAACCAATCTTGATTTCCACGGAAGATCTCTGGACAGGCACGCCCCCTAAAGGATCCCTGCGAGCGTGAAGCGCTAATGCGAGGGACTCATCATTCCCAAAATACTGATCCCAAAAACTGCTCGTCAACGCAGCACGGCCACACCGGGACGAACCCCCGGTTAAGACAAAATGGTTCCACTCTTGAATCCAGGGGTTGACGACGATGACGAAGAAGACATGCGGCGTGATTGAAAGCAAAACTGATTATGATGATGATTGTTGAACGTCCACCGATCTGCTGAGCGATGAGGCCCCGCGGCTACATTTGATCGCCCGCCTTCAAACACCAGCAGGAGTCGAGGGCCATCACTGACTGTAGAGAAGCTGTACGGCTTTAGTGCATCGAGCCGACCGACCATGCAGTTGCTGATATGCGTGTGTGTGTGTGTGTGTGTGTGTGTGTGTGTGTGTGTGTGTACGGTCAGTAATACTGGTTCTGCATTCAATTCCCCAAATGAATGGCAACAGCTCTGCATTAGTTTGAGTAAGGCACTCAGCCCCACCTTCAACGCCGTCGCCCTCCACACCGGTGCCCCTCCCCCACAGTGACGTGGTACACGTAGCACAGTAAAAGGCATAAATGGGGGGGCGGGGGGGGGGGATCAGGGGTACAAAAACGGGTGAGTTTTTCGGTTAAATGAATACAGATTAATACTTTTTTTTTTTTTGTTTTCTCCACAATGACGGCGAGGTTGATGCTTCAAGTGTTTCTCGCTAAGACAACGGTTCCACCTGTAAAAAATATCCCACTGTGGCGTGAGATCCCGTCACGCCATGTTGGTTTATATCCATGCACAGGACCCGCCGCCTTGCTCAAGAGGTCCAGGGGTTTGCGCTGTCCGTTGATATGTAGTCGAGGGCGGTGAAGGAACCGATACGTGTCTCGTGTGTTTGTTTTTCTTTTCGTACGTTTCTACGACACCTGGACCCGCTGTACACTGGCTTCACATCTTTACAAATATTCCCAAAATATGTTGGTCAAGACGTCGTCCTCGCAAGGGAGTGAAGTAAATATCGGGAGACGTGAGGTCCCCACAGATGCTCCAGAGTCGGGGGGACCCTAGGTGTGGAGCATGAGAGGGGGAGGAACACGTCGGGTGTGGGGGAGGGGGGGGGGGGGGGTGGAGCAGCGAGTCCAGGCTGCTCTGCTCTTTAAGGTGGTGGGTGCAGTTGTTGCCTCGCGCCTCGCACGTGATCCAGAGGAAGATGCGAGATGGAGGGATGATCCGCGAGGTTCCGTCTACCTGCTGACCGTGGAGGTCCAGGACCGGAGCGTGCCGGGGAGTTTGTCGGCCCCCGGGATGTTCCAGGGTCCGGGGGAGACGGCGGTGCTCCTCGCCGGGGGGGTCTCTGTTTTGGAAAGGCAGCAGTTCCCGCCGTAGCCACCGGGGCGCTCGTCCTCTCTGGACGGCGGACCCCTGGGTCTCTCCTGGAGGCCCACGTGTCCGTCCACGCCGACGCCCGCCGCCGCTCCATTCACATCCCAGCGAGTCAGAGTCTTTCTGTCCGAGCAGGGCGAGCCGCACTCCCTCGGCATCCTCTCCGCAGCCTTGCTCAGCGGTCGCTCAGAGTCCGGCGCACCAGCCCCCTGCTGTTGGGTGGACCTGCCACCTTTGACCCCCTTGAAGGAGCCGTGGTCTGTGAGCTGGGGAGCGTTGTCGGTCATGCACACCGTGGCCTCTAGAGGGAGCTGATGAAAGGAGGAGTCGAGGACCGAGGCTTGATGGGATGAAGGGAATGTGTTGGGGTGGGCGTCAAGGGTCACTTCCTGCAGGGCAGAGTGGATGGTAGAAAAGGAATCCCAGTGGCCGCCACAGTCTGCTGGAGGAGAGAGAGAGTGAGGAGGACGGAGACGGAAGAAGGAGAGACTCACAGCCCAGCATGCACAGGCAGACGCTGAAGAACCTCAGAACACATAATAAAATAAAACCACAAAAAACATCAGCATGCAAATGTGTCACCACTACACAACACATTACACACTCCACTGCACAAGACTCATCAAGTTACACATGTTCTTCTAAACACACTGACGCTGCACTTTTACCGTGTTGATAAACTGTCGTCGACTGAGAGACACATCAGTGATGTCACCAGACTGGCAACACTTATTGAATCACACATTGTTGTCAAGACCCTTATGATGCTGTTGTCGTTTTTTTGTTTGGACAATCAAAGTTGTGTGTTAATGCTGAGGTATTGTTGACACTTTTGGTTTTGGTAAGAAAATGTTGAATTATTACATAATTGTGTAATTACCGATATAAAGTAGTGTTTATTTTGAGTGGTGCTACTTAATAACAATGTCATTACACATGGTACAATATGATTTTGCTTCTTATATGATACATATTTCATTGAATATACAGCAATATAACACAGTGGTATATAAAACCGATATTTAATTGAATGTGTAATTATAGACTAGTATGTAGGCCAGTATATTTAACAGAATTGTATATTAGCCAGTGTGCTAATACAGAGTAAGTAAGTAAGTAAGTAATTTGTATTAATATAGTGTTATATTAGCACACAGTGGTATATTACATCATGTGCAGTACACTGTGTTATTATAGAGCAGTATATTACATAACAAGTTATTACAGGGTTGGTTGGTAGCAAGGATGTTTTTTACAAAATAGTACATTAGATAGTTTGGTATATCAAATAGCTCTTATTTACGACTGCTATAATAGCTAGCATGTCATTACAAAATGGTATATGTGGCATATAAGAGTAGTATATACGATAGCATGATTATTAGCAAGTAGTATATAAGCTAATATTAGCTCGTATTAATAACAGAGTGGTATATTAGCATGCTAATTATTACATTGCGCTATGTTAGCTACAATGTTATGACAGTATCGTGTTAGCTAGCTTGTAATTACAGAGTGGTCTATGTGGCATACAAGAGTAGTATATCAAATAGCATGATATTAATAAGTAGTATATAAGCTAGCATTAATTGGAGAGTATAATTACATGCCAGCTAATATACCAGAGTAGTATATTAGCTCGTATGAATAACAGAGTGGTATATTAGCATGCTAATTATTACATTGCGCTATGTTAGCTAAAATGCTATGACAGGGTCGTATTAGCTAGCTTGTAATTACAGAGTGGTCTATGTGGCATACAAGAGTAGTATATCAAATAGCATGATATTAATAAGTATTATATAAGCTAGCAGTAATTGCAGAGTGTAATTACATGCAAGCTAATTTAGTACAGTGGTATATTAGATAGCATGTTATTACAGAGTATTATATTACCATCCATCCTATTAGTAGTATATAGCTTGTATGAATGACAGAGCGGCATATTAGCTAGCATTGAGCAATATTTATATAGTAGTATATTAGTTTGCATGTTATTACATAGTCGTATATTATCTAACATCGAATTCCAGAGTAGCATATACTTGCTAGAATTAAATACACGGTAGTATATTAGCCTGCTATCACACAGTGGTATGTTATCTAACGTCTATACATATATAAATAATTCCAGAGTAGTATACTATCTAGAATTAAATAAAGGGTAGCATATTAGCTAAAATATATTACAGAGTAGCATATAAGCTAGCCAGTCATTACAGAGTGGTATATGAATACAATGTTATTATTAAGCACATTGTTGTCATGTTTCTAACATCGCTTCGACTTTAGGTGCTTTAAGCAATGTTCTAGTGATTGTGTGTCATCATACGATTGTGTACTTGTGTAGACGTGTAGAATGATTAGTGTGGAGATGTGATAGAAGGCAGAGAAGCGATCATTTGCTAGTTGTTGTTACTGCTTAGACTCACCCAGACATATACTTATTTTTAGTGACGTGCTGGAGAGAAATTGCTGGTTCAAGATCAGAGCGTATAAATACACAACGTTCCATTCACTCTCATTCACAGAAGTATGGAGAGAGAGAGAGAGACATGCAATTTCCACGAACCGTGTCTTTAGAGTGGCCCATTAGGAAGAAATAGGGGGAGCTTAGTGTGTCACCTTTCATGCACATGGAGAGGTTGGAAGGTACCAATCCTGAGGGAAGGCAAGTAAAGAGCCTATACCATCATTACACTTCTGGACTCTGCACATGTGTGTAAAGACAACTGGAGTACAGGGAGGAGGGAGCAGGGGCGAGCGTCAGAAGTCAATGCAGAGAGATTAATACAGTTAATGAGTTAATGGAAGAGAGAGAGAGAGAGAGAGGAGGAGGAGGATTGAACCCACCGTACTCGGGCACCTGCCCTGTTCCTCTCTTCAGCAGCAGCCTGACCCGCCGGCCGCCCGCCTTGATGAGTTCGATGGCGCGAGCATGAGTCATGTCCCGGGTACTGTCCCCGTTGATCTCGATGATCTGGTCGCCCACCTGGTCAGCACACACACACACACACACACACACACACACACACACACACACACACACACACACACACACACACACACACACACACACACACACACACACACACACACACACACACACACACACACACACACACACACACACACACACACACACACACACACACACACACACACACACACACACACACACACACACACACAGGTCACTCTTTTGTCGGCGCTTATTTGCTGAAGAATGAAGGTTGCACACCAGGTGTTGGTTCTTCACCATTCACTTTGAACTCAATCAACCTCTGATACTATCATTTTTAGGAACCATGTAAGAAGTTTGATAAGAATCCTTCAGTGTTTCCTCGTTTATTTTGGGGGGTTACCTTCTGAAACCCACGCAATAAACAAAATCCAAGAACAAGTGAACATTTTTTCAATAGTTTAAATCAGGGGTGCTCACACTTTTTCGCTTTGTGAGTTACTTTTATAATTGTCAAGTTCAAAAGACCTACCTTTATCAAATTTCAATGTAAGTAAGTACATGCTTTACTCAATGAATGGACTGATAATCAGTCATGATGGAAGGATGTGTGGATTTAATCATCTTCATATAAATGCTGACTTACATAAATAACTAGAGTCAGTCAGTGAGGAGCATATTTCCTCATAAGAAGATACTTTTCCTCTGAGAGTAACTTCCAAAAATGTCCATGAGACCTGGTCTTAAGCTCAGTGTCAGCCTGTGTTAAATCTCATCCTCCACTGCAGACAAGTTCAGACTCATATGCACTAAGAATTGCATTTCCTACTGAAAATGGTCATTCATTCGAACCAAAATGGTCCACAAAAAATATTCAGATGTAAGAATCTGTGCGTGACACGAATTCAAGCCCTTTTCTATGTTCATCAAAATCAACAAAGAATTCAGACGGGTTCATCCCTTTCCATGCCTCCATTTCAATATGTCGATCATATTTAAATGAAGCACAAGACTTAAATTTCTCCATTTCTGTGATCATGAAAAAACAAAAACAAATGAAAACATGAATTCAAACTAACAGTTTATATTTGTTAATTTTAAACATGTCTGATTTGAATCACACTATTGTAAATGAGTTCAGATGTGCTCCAGTGTAAATGTTTATATTTTACACACACGGTTATTAACAAGAATATTGAATTAACAGAGGCGACCACTGGATTATTTAAATTTTAAAACATCTTCAGATGAAGTTTAACAAGAATAAAACTGTTCATCACTATCTTCACATCATCATCGCTTTGTCTGATCGTCTCCGAGCGTCATTAGAATGTGTGGCTCACCTGCACACACCTGTTTAACGTGTTTGAGTTTGAGCGTATTCTTATTATATTCATGAGATAAAGGTAATTTACAAATAGTCAATTGTGTTTAAAGGAATTATACTCGATCACGTGATCACATGAGGAAAACCAGCATTTGTTGCGCTTTCATTGGAACCTGCAGCTTCACTTTGATGGAACTGACGTCATGTATCTGTGACTCTCTAGAGAAGAACCTGAAGCGATCAAACACGCATTATTTTGTTCGATATATTATTTTAAAAAAAAACAAGCTTATAATTGTATATCGTTTTTCTGAATTGCGTAAAATGATGGGAATGTCGGGAAGTCTGCACGTTTTGCTCTTTTTATTCTCGATTCATAAACTTTGCAGTGCTGGAAGAGGCGGGAGCTCAGAATTGTCAACCAATCGGTGCAATAACCATTTGATTGACATGCACAGCAGCCAATCCGAGCTCTCTTTACTATTTTCTTATATCATATTTTATTAAATCACGCGATCTACTCGCAACAGCTTCCATCGCGATCGACGTATTGCCCACCCCTGGTTTAAATCAACAATATATTAAAGGAAATGTATTTCAACATACAAACTCAATGTTGGATATGGAGCGAACCATTGTGAAGCTTCTCTGCTTCATTTCAAGGTCTCTCATTTGGTTCTCACTAAAGCAAGAGTTTTAGAAAGATCATTCAAATATCTCACCCTCATCCTCCCGTTCCGTACGGCCGGACCGTCCTCCGCCAGCCGCAACACAAACAGGTCCATCTTGTACTCTCGGCCCCCGCGGATGCTAAAACCGAAACCTTTTGAACTTTTCTCCAACTCCACAGTAAAGTAGTCGTAGTCCTGCGGGAGAGACACGGACATGCTCGCATCATAAAGCAATGATGACTCGAGTGTTTTTAAGAGGAAGTTCCTCTCTACCTGTGGTCTGAAGTCTGTCGTGATCCCCAGTGGGAACTGAGCCGCCGCCGCCGCTGCCGCCGCCGCGTGCTGTCTGTAGTCCAGCAGGCCGGGCGGGTGTCTGTAGTCCAGCGTCGGGGGCTGTCTATAGTCGCTCACGGGCGGGTGCCTGTAGTCGACGGGTGGTTGCCTGTAATCAGTGAACGGAGGATGACGGAAATCAGGTTTGACATCCTGTCTGGCTTTTACCTCTGACCTGTGAGGAGAGAAGAGCGACAGCTTCAGAGAGAGAGTCGTGGAGCAGAACCTGCACCGGAGTGGACCGCTCCGTAATCCGCTCGGAAATAGAGCCGTCGTGAAACTTTCAGGGAGGTCTCGGTGGAGGAATGAGAGCCAGTGATGGACCGTGAGAGCTACTCTGCGTGTGTGTGTGTGTGTCGCATCCATCCATGCGTGCACTCACACTTTCACAGTTTTGACAGACCGCCGGCCGCTGCATTACCGGATGATACCTGCTGCTTAATTATTCACACACTCCGTAAGAGCTGCTGTTACACTCGAGTCTGGGAGAGACGTGACTGAGACGGAAGGTTGCAGGAGACTCACTGTTTGCAGACACTCGCATCTATTAAGATAAGCTTTTATTCTCCTCAAATCATACAAAGATCCCTGCAGAGATGTTTGATCTCTTGACACAGGAGTCTTTCTCTGCTGTGGATTTGATTATTTTCTCTACAGATATGAGATAAAAAGGACTAACATAACGATATTTCATCACAGCGTGTGGACAGTTTGCCTCTGCGTCCAGTTTGACAAACTTAAAACATCCAAATACCTCCCTGGTGCTCGTCTGCAATCTCTGGTATTGAAGCCTTGACATGAGAAATGAGAACATTTTTGTCTACGACTCTACAAAGGAACATATTACTCTGAAAAGAATCTGAACCTCGGTCGATATGAGGGTGAGAAGAAAATGAGTGAAGTTTGAATTATGGTCGAACTATCAATTTAAGTCGTATCTTGGACAAATGGAAACACTTCAGAGCGCGACTGAAGTTTATACTTTTGTTTAGAATAAGATACATCCCTTTAATTTGATGAGAATTTAAGATAATTGTAGACATCTTTAGGCCTTCATTTATTAGCTGTTAGACATCATTTAAAGTCCCAGTCTTACATAATGAAGTGTTTTGCTTCAAAGGGCCACTGTGTTGGACACTGTTCTCCCTATTGTTCCTGCTGTAAACTACTCAGAGGAATTTAGTTTCTTCTTCTTCTGAGTAATAGATTACATTTTTTAATTAAAGTTAAAAAATAATGAATTAAAAAAAACAAAAAACCTATATATATTGTTAAATAAATACATGTACACAAATAGCTATTTTAATATACACGTATAATACATTGCTTTGGTTAAGTATCTTCCCGACTCCTGCTCAAGCCTGAGAGCCTGTTTAAGACGTGACAAATATGTGTGTGCGCTTGTGTGTGTGTGTGTGTTTGCACTCAGCACAAGCTTACCTGCCATCATGGAGGAAGAGGTGAGGGGGGAGGCCAGACTGAGTCACTGGGCTCTGCTGGGTTCCTGCTGGTACTGTCTGTGAGGCGGCTGGACCAGTCACACCTATTTGAGCTGGTGACTGTATCGACGCCTGCCCAGTCTGGGCGCTCATATGTCCAGGCTGCAGGGTCACCTGGCCGGGATGAAGGCCTATTTGGCCCGGCTGAGTCGCGGGACTCGGCTGAGGACTGTGTTTCTGGGTCATGGGGCTCTGTTTCTCTGAACCGGGCCCCGACTGAGACCCTGAAAAGAAAGGAGAGAGAGAGACTTGTAAGCGAAACAGCAGAAAAAACGCCTCCAGACACGAAGACGTACCCTCTTCTGGGATGATGTGCAGGGTGACCGTCAGACCCGCGTCCTTGATAAGCTTGACGATGTCGGCGTGTGGCATGCTGATGATGGACTGTCCGTTCACCGCCAGGATCCGATCTCCCACCTTCAGTTTCCCACATCGGTCCGCGGGGCTGCCCTCGATGATGCGTCCAATTTTATGGGGCACAGCTGGAGACACAACGCCAGCGCAGTTGTCAGGACCAATTTGGGGGGAAGGATTGTTCACAAGCAACTCATTGTCACTGTGCGAGCTTGTTCTGAAGCCATTACAAATACTGGACACGCACATTATTGAGAAGCTCAGAGTAAAACGAACAAAATAGACAAAGAGATTAAGTCACTTTATCGCTGCTGAACAAAGATGCGGCTGAAAGTCTGTCTTACTCCACTTGAGGCCCATAAAAGAGTTTGACAGCACAAACTCAGGCAGAGACATAAACGTTGTTAACGCCCGCGATCCGTAGCTTTAGCTTGACAGTTTCATTCTATGGATAGAAATGACTGATGGAAGTTATTTTGTTGACACAGTGTCCTTGTGTCTTCAGTGACCCTAATGGCAGTGACAGGTTTGAGCGGAAAGTAACAAATGACATTTACTCATTTTCGACACAGGACTTCTTATACATTTAAAACTTTAATTTTACTTTTCTTTCACTTCTTTGGTACATAAACATGCTAGATAGATACTTTATTTAGAAATAATTTGAAAATAATTCCAACATAAAAAAGAAAATGAATTGCTTGTCTGAGAAGACATACAGACATTGAAGAAGGTCCTTTGCTTCCTGCTAATTTTAGCTCCAATTGAAATACCATGATGTTAATTTGAGGCTTAATCAGGCTGATATTGTTTTATCTGACAATGTCTTTAGTATCTTAAGAGCTTCTCGACGAATGATCTAATGATTGATTTAAAGATAACTAGGGGTGGGTAGCTGTTCATCCTCTTCAGTGTGGGTCCTTGACCAGATGTCTCAAGGATCCTGCGTAGTATCTTGGTCGTTTCTAGATCTGCTCTCTTCTTGAGGGAGATGTCTGATGTTG
This sequence comes from Callionymus lyra, assembly GCF_982586985.1. Lineage (NCBI taxonomy): Eukaryota > Metazoa > Chordata > Actinopteri > Syngnathiformes > Callionymidae > Callionymus > Callionymus lyra. The sequence continues at coordinate 13,609,082 of NC_141825.1, read as the reverse complement.
CTCCAGGGATCTGTTGGAGCTCACTGCTCCGAGTGCTTCAATGACTTCTTACACTAGTGTTGCTCTTACCTTCAAGGCTTTCTTTAGCTCTTCTCTGAGCCCCGGGTAATTGTCCAGTTTCTTATGTTCCTTTTTCCTGATGTTTCCATCTCTTAAGATAAGCTACACTTAACTATCACAGCCACTTTCCTCTGTTGCTCATCTATGACCACAATCCGGGTTATTTGATCATTTCATTATATTATTATTTTTGCTCTGTATCTGGAGGTCCCTCAGGATCTCTGCTCTGTCGTTTCCCTTCACCTTCCAATCTTGGTCTTCAGGTCACATTCTACACAGATGATCCTCAACACTATAGCGGCTTCACAGTCTGAACCTGGGATCTCAGATCTGGGCCTCATTTGCTGTCGTAGTGTTGGTCAGCGAGTCAATGTCTTGGTCACTCTTTGCGTACAGCTTGATGTCATTGATTTAGAAATCGGTATCCATGGTGTTGGTATTGAAGGCCCTTAAGAGCCTGACATGAGTGTCCATGTTGTGAGGAGGGAGGTGTTTGGCCAATAGTTGGATGGTGCTGTTCCCTTCTGGGGGTCTTTCTAAATCAAGACTGGGTCAGCCAACCATAGTGTGTCACTGTCAGCAGTTCATTTGTACTGATCTTCATGGAGCGAGGTCAGCATTTTGAGCCAGCAAGCATGGATTTTGGTCAGGGATAGTGCTGTCCAGTTCTTCTTATCTGGGACTTGGATGTTTGTAAATGTGATGGTTACGGCACCTTCTTCAGGAAGATCGGTGAAGTCTGCTCTTTGACCCATCGACCACATTGTTGTCATGTTTCTCTGCTTCTTCCACCCATATGTCTCTGGTCGTTGGTCTTGAGCTTTTGTGTCTTCACCTGCCACTGAGAACACACTTCTGCTGGTTCAGTGGAGAACAAGCCGTTTATTCGCCTGGCTTTTATATCCCAGTTTCACATCTGCCTGCACCTCTTGGGTTCATTTTCCTTGATCGCGCCTTTCTGTAGTTTGGCCGACCTCTCTCCGTCAATGTTAACTCCCCCATCTGTCCGTCCTGACTCCCCCTTACTTAAGCATTACGCTGTTAGCAACCGAGCTATCCAGACGCTTTTTGTGAGGCTCAAGTAATAACATCTAGTTGGAGAAGTATTAAGTAAACACCCCTTTTTAACAAATATCAGAAGTATTTTAATATTTTGATACATTTACTTAATTAAAATAAAGCAGTCTTTTATTCCTTTTACTCAAGTAGAAAAATCTAATTTATGCAGTTGCATAAAAGAACCTGGTTCCATTTAACGGACCTGAAATCAAAAAGATGAGCAGACCACCATCTCCCTCGAGGAGTCGGCTCACGAGCAACTCACTGATGACGTTGACGTTCTCGGGTCGGTTCAGGGAGCTGATGATGACGAAGCCGAATCCCTCGTTCTCCTTGCGGTGGATGACCACATCGCTGGTTTGCAGGGCGGACCCTTCTTGTTGGCAGCCGGCGGAGGGGACGGCGACCACCTGGGGGCCCAGAGCCGAGGCCCCGTCGCTGCGTGGAGAGCTGTGTTGAGTCGACACCGAGCTGGGGCTGCGACCGTTGACGGGGCACGGCTCTCCTGGAGCGAAGGGTCAGGGAAAGAGAGAGAGTCAGACCGACACAGTTGTCAACTTCTGATATTTACTTTTCTAGCTCATAGACAGAGCGTGAATGTCAGTTTGACATTTCAGGTGTTGTGTAACCCTGTCCCGAAGGTGTGACCCGTCACCTTCCGTGTGTGTGTTTAACTCCATCCAACAATAAAACCTCCTCACCTGGCATGAGCACTCTCCTCCTCACCGTCAGGCTGACCTGACCGTTGCGAGCCGCCGCGTGCATCAAGTCGATCACGTATTTGTGCGGTTTCCCGGCAACCACGTTCTTGTCCACGGAGATGAGCTCGTCTCCGGGCTTGAGGCGGCCGTCGCGCTCGGCGGGGGTGTTCTCGATGATGGCCCCGATGACGATCTGTTGAGAGACGGTCAACGTCAGCGAAGCCGTCGATGAGGACCAGACAGGCGTCCACTACGTTTTCCATGGATTAGACCCGTTTCTGTTTTATCATGCTGACATTCAGAGACGTTACCACAAGGCCTTCATTCAGTATGGGAGGTACTGTGGGTGTCGGTGTCAGTTCGGGGCTGAGGGTGGAGGTGAGTATCGTACTGGGCAGTCTACAGGCTCGTCCCGGACATCAGCTTTTTTTTTTATATACACGACAGAAATGATTTGATCCATCTAAACACCACTTACGAGTCAGAACATGACAAGGTACAATTACTGGACCATTATTATTGTCGCTTCACTGTCACTGTCGCCACAAAAGCTCCATTTTACGGAGCAGAAAATCAATAAACACATAGAGAAAGATAAAGAAAACCAGCAGAGGCAGGAACAAGAGTGCAGTTTAATTGATTCAATTCATGCTACCACAAACTAGAGAAGCACTTGGAGAGTGCAGACCCCTGCCAAGCGGCTCCTTCCCACCCATATCGTTTGTTTGTTGTTCGCAATATTATCGCCCTTTATTTATTTGATCCAGGTGATCAAATATCTTCTTGAACATTGCAGTAGCATTGGATCAAGTAGGTAAGATAGTTGCTACAGTGCACTGTGACACTATAACAGTGCTAAACTGGTACCTTTCAAACTGCTGGAAACCAGGATTGATTGGCATAAACCATTAAAAACTTTTTTAATGTCTTGTGGAATTCAAGATCAAAAATGATCCATTATTGAGATTATCTCAGATGAAATCATCAGAGGTAAGACTTCCCAAGGATGCCACTTTAATTTCATCAAATTGAATATATATTATGGTGACATTAGGGACCAGCAGGGACGACCCAAAGAGGCAGAACTCTGCCCAGCACTGATAAGTGAAGGATGCGTGTGATGTGAAGGTGAGATGACTTCATGTGGTTGAATCAATGTGGGGTCCAGCCCGTCCCATACGAGCCTTGTCACGGGCGTCCGGACTCACAGCCTGCACGGCCTCGTCTCCACCCAGGATGCGGAACCCGAAGCCGGTCTTCTCCCTCAGAAGATGAACCTCTACCTCCTCGTAGTCGGGGCCTGAAAGAAAAGATGGACTTTAAACGCCTGCTGCCTCGCGAAAGCCACCGACTCCCTTGTCCAGACACTCACGTCTGCTTTCGTAGAGCGCTCTGGACTTCTCGTACAGGTCGTACGGGTCTGGCTTGTTCAGGTCGAAACCTTCAGTGGAGTCCGGTACTGAGGTGCGGAGCTGCGGCTGGTTGGGGAAAGGAGTACCGGGAGGCAAGACTGGGCCCGAGAGGTTTGCCTGAGGGCTCCCGTGGGGGTCCCACTGGTCTGGTATCTGAGGGAACAGATCATTTGTTGAGGGGATGAAACTCTTAAGATACTAAAGATAAAACAATATCAGCCTGATTTAACCTCACATTTATATCACGGTGATTGAATCGGAGCTTAAACCAGCAAGAGAGCCGTTGTTTGTCATTCACGACCTTCTACAATGTCTGTACACCACTTCGAGGAGTTTTCCTCAGGAAATACACACCAGCTGCTGCCAGCCTAGTTAAGAACTTATCAAGAAAGCAACAAAAACGGTTTCTTGGGGAAATGGAAGGAATCAATTTTATATGTAAAATGTTAATGTTCTATGTTTCTACGTCAAAAGTAGCTGTGATTGGTTGACTGGGCGTCAAAGCATTTGCGGTCAACGTTTTATTAAAAAAAAGTGAAGAATTAAATGGTGAAAACGAAGCAATTATTCTTAGGAAAAATGCCTGTGACCCACTGTGAACCTCTCCATGACCCACTTAAGGGTCACAGCCACAACCATTAAAGCTAAACACATCCACACCTTTTAGCTCAGCCATTCTTTATATTGCTTCAGAACGCTAATGCCGCCACAAGACCCCAAAACACCCTAACAGGATATTAGAACTTTCTAAACTGCTCGTCCTGAGTTATGAGGAGCTGATCCTCATCATGTGCCAAAGGACGTGATAATATTTGTTCATCGAGGAGGTCATTTGGGTCTAAAGCTCTCTCGTCTCGTGCTGCTCGAGTGTCATCTTCATTCCTGTGATTGATACTTGACTGATGCACGCGGCGCTTGGCCTTATTAATTAGGCTTGATGGACGACTGGAGTCCATCCTTTGTTCTCCAGGAACACTTCATCACCAGAGAGGCTGCGACTGATGAAAGACGCAGTAACAGGTGCTGCTCGACCGCGGCGGCGTCTCCTCCATCTGTCCCGGGCTGAACCGCAGCAGGAGCAGGTTCGGGACAAACCGGCTCATTTCACAATCGCTCTGAGAAACACCTCAGAGGCTGTACAGTCACTGTGACGAACACTGATCCTGCACGCCACCGTCTCCCCTCTCTGCTTCAACACACTCGTCTGCTGCAAACACTTGCTCTATTTTCTTCTCTCAACACATTCAATTCACAAGCAGCAAACACACAAGTGCTTTAAGCCCAAATACCTGTTTGGAGGTTTTCCATGGAGAGATGTGGCCTGAAGGGAGAGGAAGAAAAATGTTAAAATGATTTAAACTCCCATGAATGTTGTGTTTTCATTAAGCTATTTAAAAAAAAGCATGTTTGCTTGTTGCAGATATTTCCACATAATTACATCATTAGCGGCATCAGATTGTATAACACATTAACACACACACACCTCTACACACACCGTGTGATGTTTCATCTGCAGAGCATTAGCAAACAAATACATACATGAGAAGGTTGGAGTCAGCAATTATTCTGACATCTGTAAAAAAGGTTACATTTTTATTTATTTCCTTTAATCATTTTCAAGGTAAATATTTGTTTTATATTGTAATTCCATTAATACTACTATGACTGGCTGAATTATAATTAATCTGAAGGACTATGAATTAAAATAAATATTACATTTTGAAGATTGACTCATTTAAAACTCTATGTTTAAAAAATATTTCTGAAAATATTCAACATTTTAAATTAAATTACTCAAAGAAAATTCAATCTTTTTAATATACAAATTAATGAATTCAATTATTCCATTAATAATATAGTAAGTAAGTAAGTATATAACTTTCAATATAGTTCACTTCAGTCATTTATTATTCTGATGGTACTGATTTAATTCCATATGGAACTGGCATGTAAACGTCATGATCTCAAGACACGGAGCAAAGTGGAACATTATGATGAATTAAAGGTAAATGTTCAATTTTCGTGAAGTATGTATAACATGTTAAGCACTTGGGGTAACCGAGAGGATGACTCTACGGTGGGAACAAAGAAGAAAACCCCCCTCAGGTGGAGAAATCTAGACAAACGGATGGAAGTTCAGAGGAGCTGTCCGTGGTGCTGAAGGACTCGAACACGAGGAGCCCCTCTGTGGGAGACTCTGCTGCTAATAACCCAAATCTGTGGGGAATACAGGCCTTGAGGGAAGCCTTTAGGGCTCCTAATAAGTCTTTCACAGGAAACATCTCTTAATGACCCGGAGAAGGAAATTAGCTGGAGCTGGGAGGCGATTGTCCGCCCGTGTTTCAGCCTCACAGAGGCTTCATTTAAATGCTAATACAATTCAGTGGCATATGTGCCGGAACTGCAGCGCGCCCATATGAATGCTGATGATTCACAAATGTACGAGTGCTGGAGGGCTGCACGTGGCTCCTCTCAAGAGTGGTCAGTGGTCAGCCAGTCTGGCAGGGCAACCTCGCAGACTAGCCTGCTGAGTTCTGGATGGCACTCGGTTCCGCCTGCGAGCAACCGACACCTTTTTTTTTCCCTCCCTCTCCTCATCCATAATGGGCGTCTTCATCGGTGCTGCCAAAGGTTTCTGGACTGTGGTTGGCTCGGCGTCAACCTGAGATGTCAGGAGACCGAGCCGTGAACATGTCTAGAGCTCGGTGGAAGTCTGGCTGGATGCCCACTCCGAGGCGAGACACAAAACCCACAGAAGTCTAACACCTCGTCACACACCGACAGTTGTGTTCTCTGCCGCCACCTGAACTCGGAATTGCGCCGCAGAACCCCTGACATTCTGCACGTCTGAGTCACGAGCAGAGGACCTTGTTCATTTCACCGCCTGCAGAGTCAGGAATGTTCCTGATGTGTCAGGATCAGAGTCCCAGAGGGGTTGTTCTCTGTGTGATGGGCGCTGGGGAGCTTGACAGCATCATCGGGGGAGGGGCAGTTATTGTCTGCTTCAGAACTTACAAAGACACTTTTATTTGCATGCTGCTGCTCCATCATCGCTCAATTTGCTGTGTATTCTCTGGTGCCTCATGTGACTTATGTTCCATAGTCTGCCACCAGGGGTCGTCTTCATGCAGTTGATATGCAGCAGCACATTTGACCTGCTCTGTGATGACATAGTGGAGCCACTTTGTTTTTTAAGATGGATATATCTGCACATAATGTGATTCAAAACTCAATATGTCATGTTTAAAATGAACATGACAAGTCTCACCGACTCTCATTTTAATAGATCTCTGTGGTAATTGTCAGGTAGAACAATGACAAAATTCCACCTCAGGCATAATATTAATATGACATTTTACTTTATTTAAGTGTCACTTTTTGTAAAGCAGATATATTCATCTTTACTGTGCAGTAACTACTAGATATCCACCCAATTAAAACATGATGCACAAAAAAAGTAAACATTAAATGTTTATTTCTCATGTTAAAATGTAATCAATTTAACATTAAAAAAGATTTTATTTACAGACTTAAGGTTCAAATATGAATAATGAATAAGAATAATTCATTTTACATTACAGTTGAATAACAAACAAAAATAGACTAATTACGGTACAAGGACCTTCTAAAAAACATGAAATAAAATAGATATTTTGAATTGTTTTGGTTTTAAGAGTGCGGGACAAACTGTGGGAGCCCGTAGCCTTTTTGAAGTCTGACCAACGTCATCTCAGCAGAGTGGTTAGAGGGGGAGATTTAAATGCCAGTGAACGACAGTGACGTTATGGTTAGCTCGGCGGCACTGCCTTTTCAAGGTCGCCTTTCGCCCCAAAACTACAAATAATAAAAAATAAGAGACTTACTACAGAATGTGTGTTAAAAATAATAATAATAATTCACCTGTGCTGTCTGTAAATGAGGCAACTATATGTTTTCTGAAGTAAATGCTGGGTAGGTTTTATTGTTCATTGATTTTTGTCAAGAGCCTGTAGTGTAGCTTACATTTCGCCACCTTTGAAAACCAAAAAGTGAAAAGAAAAATCCCATCTGATTGTGTTAGAACTCTCCTGCTTCAGACCAGCCATGCCACTTGTCTTTGTAATAGCCAGAACACAAGAGTGTTACCAGGTGGTATATAAAAGTGCAGGGCAGGCAGAAACAAAGATATTTAAGAAAAACCTGTAATTTAATGTTATACAGTTATACTGTATAGGATTTGTGAAAATGAAATTGGTTAAAATTTGAAAGTATTTTATAGATGGATCAATTAAGCTCTTGAATAATGTAAGAATTATATTTAAATGTTGTCTGAGGGGCTTTTAATTAAGCAAAACCCTCTTAAACTGTTCTTAAAATACAATGTTGTCAACGTTTACCTCTTCTATCTTTAAAATGTGTCAATGTTACTTTACACATTAAGAAATGGTTTTAATTTGATCTGCACCGTCACAGAGTCAAATGCTCTTAAACAAACAGAACGTTAGCCATAACCAACACAACACTTGTCTTCGACCAACACAATATGTTACACACCTCGACCTCGAACCAGGTCGTCAATAGTCTTGATCAAACAACAGGATTCAAACAAGTAAACCTGCAAGTCAGCATTTTGTAAAGTCGATAACTGCTCACTTCCAATAACACAATCTCGGTTAACCTGATAACTTAATCCTGAAATCTATGAGACATCCGTGAGGTTTAGTGAATCCAATCCAGGAGTCACGGAATCTGTCGTCTCTTCAAGTGATGTTTGAACTCGGACAAACAAAAGAACAAGAAAACCCTGCACAGCCACAAGAAGGAAGTGAATTAGCCAGCGACTTAATTTCCTTCGAGCTCGCAGCCCTCTATTGTCCTGGCACTTGAAACTTCTTTGTGATAGAATTCTCCTCCACTTCCTCCCGTTTTGATTTATGCTCAGAGACCGGGGGGCATGTGACCCCCCGTTAGCCTTCTTCTGAAGCCGAACATATGCAGAGAATTAAAGGCGCTGCTGAGCGGCTCATTACAAATGCCGACCAAAAAAAAGAAGCACAAATCTAAATACACAGTCTGTCGGAGCAGATTAATGTTGGAATGTCGAGTTGGTGTGGAAGGAAACGAAGCGCAGCCAGAAACTCTGAACTCTGGTGTGATGTTAGCAGTGTTCCTGCAGTGCGACATGGACTTATTGCACCATTTAGTGCAGAAAGAAAAACGATTATGACGACAACACAGAGAGTTTTGAGAACAATTGGTAACAAGTATTCACAGTTTAGATCAAAGAGAATTAAGGCAGTAAAAGTTACACAAGAGCAGCGACGATAACATGACGGTCCGGACGTTCATCGCTCACCTGTGGCGGCTCGCTGTATGAGCAGTGTGGCCTCGGCTCCGACAGGACACTCTTTGAGCATCTCCACCACACGGCCGTGTCCGGCCGCGGCCACAGGTTGCTGGTTCACCTCCAGGATCAAGTCTCCCTCAGTGAGACCCGCGGCGGCCTGCGAGCCAGGCTCCAGCACCTGCCAACGTCAACCGATCGTCAAGTAAGGCTTGATGGAAGTGAGTATACGGTTGATGTAAATGAAGTATTACACCATAACTGAGCCCTGAACAAGATGGGAATGATGAATGCATGTTTGACTTTTTATCTGAAGACGTTTTTATTCGTGCAGGCTTTTCCTTGATTTTCTGGAACTCCTGTGTTGTTCTCCGTGTTATCTTGACCTTTAAAGTATATACTTTATTGAATATTGTTTTGATTGTTTAAGCGCTTTGTGACCCTGGTCTGGAAAAAGCGCTCTATAAATACAACTTACTTACTTACTTACAATTAAAATGCCATGAATAAAATACTCAGAACATAAATGATTGGTTCTTGACAATAATTTAAAATAATATAAGGTTTAAAACCAGACAAAACCAACAAAATATAATAAGGATACATATCAAACAATATACTGTAATTTTATTGGCTATAGAGGACACCAGACCATTAGCCTCACTAACTAAATTGAAAAAGTACATCTATAGGTCGCACCTGTCTACAGTATAAGCCTCAGGTGTCCATATTGTAAAATAAAATGTTAACACAGACACAGAAACATTTTTAAAAACTTAAATAAATAAATGTGTTTTTCTGACCAGAGTGTATAACACGGCAGTAAAACGGCAAGATAAAAATAACAATCTTTGTCAAATGGTTTACCTCTGAAATGGAGTTAGTTCTTTGCGCTGCCGTCTCCAACTTCCCACCATAGATTTAAAGACGTCTAGCTCACATGAAGCATCTTCACTTCCTTCATCAGGAACAGTTTTTATAAATTAAGAGTTTTATCGAAGGTAAAAGGCTACCTTCCCCCCACTGATCTGGAGAGGGTTATACATGCTTTTATCAGCTCACAGCTGGATTATTGTAACTCTCTCTACTCTGGGATCGACAAAACACTCATGTCCCGTCTGCAACTCGTGCAGGATGCTGCCGAACGCCTCCTGACTTGAGCTCAGCTGAACTGCGACACATTCATACTCCAGCTAGATCTGTTAGATCAGCCAACCAGCTATTGCTGGATGTTCCTATGGCAAAACGTAAGACCAGAGGAGACACGGCCTTTGCAGTGGCAGCTCCTCAGCTCTGGAATGCCCTGCCTAGACCAAGTGCCCAGCAGTTGAACTTTCTAAAAAGTCTCTTAAAACGCACTTTTATTCTGGGGTTTAATACATGTTGAGTTGGACCCCTGTTGCTTCCGTTTCTTGTGTGTGTTGATGTCGTTGTGACCTGTTTTTTGGGAACCTGTAAAGCACTTTGGTCGACCTTGGTTGTTTTTAAACGTGCTTTATAAATACAATTTGACTTGACTTGACTTGACTTTTTTCCAAAGTCAGATCGATCAGCTTTAGCACCATATGTTCTTTTTTTGGTGTTTTCATTAAAATAAATATCGTCCACCTGTCTCTCTAGCTGTAGCGCCTCCTAGAGGCTTTTACGCATTAATATTGACATATGACTTTTTAATATGTGTTATTTGCTCCTTGTTTGTTTTTCCCTCATTTAAAATAATCACTATAAATATTTTGTGACGATATATGTATGAATATCTTTATCTTTATTTGTGTCACTAAATAAATTATAAATATTATATATGGAACAATCTAAAGATTAGAAACATGTTGTCAGATGCATGGTGTCAAGCATCTATAACATATGGTTAGAACATTTGTTTTTTAAAATGAATGTCAGAACTAGATATAAACTAGTAAAAGGTAGCATACGGTACTAGGTATGTTTTCAGACCCAACCTATTGAAGGTAAGTAAGTAAGTAATTTTTATTTGTATAGCGCTTTTCCAGACCAGGGTCACAAGGCGCTTAAATAATCAAAACAATATTCAATAAAGTATATACTTTAAAGATCAAGATAAAACTGATAACACAACAGGAGTTCCAGAAAATCAAGGAAAAGCCTAAACAATTAAAAGTGTCTTAAGATGTTTCTTGAAGGAGTCAGTAGATCATCAAACACAGAGGAAGAGGAAGATCGTTCCAAAGCTTAGGAGCAACAGCCTGGAAGGATTTCTCTCCTCTGGACCTGAAGCATGTTCAGGAACCATCAGTAGATTCTGATCCACAGACCTCAGAGCCCGAGCTGGGGTGTAAGGCTGGATCAGATCACTTATGTAAGGAGGAGTCTGACCATGAATAGATCTGAAAGTAAGAACCAGAATTTTAAAATTGATACTGAAAGAAACTGGCAGCCATTGAAGAGTTTTAAGGTTTGGAGAAATGTGAGTTCTTCTACTAGAGGTATGAAGTTCCTCTTTCGTTCTGTCCTGTGAAACTCATGAAGTCTGAAGAGCACAATCTTCCTTCAAGACATGAGTAATAAGTGTTCTGGCGTCTGTGAGTCAGTAGAAAAGTTTCTGCACATTGACGACCGTACCAGGGAATTAAAAAGTCTGTGTTTGTTATCTCAATCTCACGCACTGTGTTGAACTAATTAAATTTTGTTTGACCTGCCGTCTCATCTCGGCCTCGGGCCTGCTTGTAGAAACTCAACTGACGACTTGAATTTCACACTTGACGGGACACTGTCACTCGCTGGATCTACGACTCGAGCCTTTTTTTTTTTTTACTAATTATTACGGGATCCAGACGCAAACATCACCTGCTTGACTCTCTGTCCGGTGGGACTGTCCGCGATGGTGAAGCCGAAACCCTCCGATCCTTTCACCATGGTGACGGTCAGCAGCTCCGCCTGCGCCGCCGCGCCGGCGACCCCCGCCGTGCCCGACGAGGCCATGGACACGTTGTCGTCGTGGGGCGTGAGGGCGGAGGAAGAGCCCGGGGTGGTGGGGGGCAGGGACGAGCCGTCCAGATGCGTGTCCCCGGGGTGAGACCCCCCGGCCTGGGCCAGGGCCTGACCCGGCAGCTGGGAGCTCAGCGAGAGGTACTCCAGGTACGGGTCGTAGGTTCCGCGCCCGTTCACGACCAGCGACCGGTGTTCCAGCCCGATGGGCGTCATCGACGCGTTGGACGCCGCGTTGGGGTCCTCGGGGTCGAAGGGCAGCGGGTAGCCTCGGCACAGCACCAGGGTCACGCTCTGTCCGATGGGGACGGACTGGAAGAGCTTGACCACGTCGGCGTGCGTGGTTCCCAGCACGCAGATGTCGTTGATGTAGACGATGACGTCGCCTGAGAAGAAGCACATGGAGGACGCTTGAGTGGAGATCTCAGCTTCAGTGCCGTCTGTTGCTCCGGCTGTCAATCATCTGCAGCAACACAAATACCAGCTGAACACTCGTGGAAGTGGAGAGAAGAGATCGATGTGTGCGTCTGCACGTAAATGTCAAACAACACAAAAGACTGTGTGTGTGTATCTCAGCTTGTAGTTAGCAGAGGTCTGCGGGTCAATTCTGTGTGATCTTCTGACTCCCTTGTGTGTATATCAACATTTCTCTTTTGTCGTGATGCCACAAACAAACAATGTGCACTTGTGTTGTGACTTAATGTTGTTGTGTTCTGACGTAATGTTGTTGTGTTGTGACTTAATGTTGTTATGTTGTGACTTAATGTTGTTGTGTTGTGTCTTAATGTTGTTGTATTGTGTGCTTAATGTTGTTGTGTTGTGACGTAATGTTGTTGTGTTGTGACTTAATGTTGTTGTGTTGTGTCTTAATGTTGTTGTATTGTGTGCTTAATGTTGTTGTGTTGTGACGTAATGTTGTTGTGTTGTGACTTAATGTTGTTATGTTGTGACTTAATGTTGTTATGTTGTGACTTAATGTTGTTGTGTTGTGACTTAATGTTGTTGTGTTGTGGCTTAATGTTGTTGTATTGTGTGCTTAATGTTGTTGTGTTGTGACGTAATGTTGTTGTGTTGTGACTTAATGTTGTTATGTTGTGACTTAATGTTGTTGTATTATGTCTTAATGTTGTTGTATTGTGTGCTTAATGTTGTTGTGTTGTGACGTAATGTTGTTGTGTTGTGACTTAATGTTGTTATGTTGTGACTTAATGTTGTTGTGTTGTGTCTTAATGTTGTTGTATTGTGTGCTTAATGTTGTTGTGTTGTGACGTAATGTTGTTGTGTTGTGACTTAATGTTGTTATGTTGTGACTTAATGTTGTTGTGTTGTGTCTTAATGTTGTTGTATTGTGTGCTTAATGTTGTTGTGTTGTGACTTAATGTTGTTGTGTGGTGACTTAATGTTATGTTGTGACTTAATGTTGTTATGTTGTGACTTAATGTTGTTATGTTGTGACTTAATGTTGTTATGTTGTGACTTAATGTTGTTGTGTTGTGTGCCTAATGTTGTTGTGTTGTGACGTAATGTTGTTGTGTTGTGACGTAATGTTGTTATGTTGTGACTTAATGTTGTTATGTTGTGACTTAATGTTGTTATGTTGTGACTTAATGTTGTTATGTTGTGACTTAATGTTGTGACTTAATGTTGTTGTGTTGTGACATAATGTTGTTGTGTTGTGACTTAATGTTGTTATGTTGTGACATAATGTTGTTGTGTTGTGACTTAATGTTGTTGTGTTGTGACTTAATGTTGTTATGTTGTGACTTAATGTTGTTATGTTGTGACTTAATGTTGTTATGTTGTGACTTAATGTTGTTATGTTGTGACTTAATGTTGTGACTTAATGTTGTTGTGTTGTGACATAATGTTGTTGTGTTGTGACTTAATGTTGTTGTGTTGTGACTTAATGTTGTTATGTTGTGACTTAATGTTGTGACTTAATGTTGTTGTGTTGTGACATAATGTTGTTATGTTGTGACTTAATGTTGTTATGTTGTGACTTAATGTTGTGACTTAATGTTGTTGTGTTGTGACATAATGTTGTTGTGTTGTGACTTAATGTTGTTATGTTGTGACTTAATGTTGTTATGCTGTGACTTAATGTTGTGACATAATGTTGTTGTGTTGTGACTTAATGTTGTTATGTTGTGACTTAATGTTGTTGTGTTGTGACGTAATGTTGTTATGTTGTGACGTAATGTTGTTGTGTTGTGACGTAATGTTGTTATGTTGTGACTTAATGTTGTTATGTTGTGACTTAATGTTGTTATGTTATGACTTAATGTTGTTATGTTGTGACTTAATGTTGTTATGTTGTGACTTAATGTTGTTATGTTGTGACTTAATGTTGTTATGTTGTGACTTAATGTTGTGACTTAATGTTGTTGTGTTGTGACGTAATGTTGTTGTGTTGTGACTTAATGTTGTGACTTAATGTTGTTATGTTATGACTTAATGTTGTTATGTTGTGACTTAATGTTGTTGTGTTGTGACGTAATGTTGTTGTGTTGTGACTTAATGTTGTTATGTTGTGACTTAATGTTGTTATGTTGTGACTTAATGTTGTTGGCTTTTGCATTAGTGGTGAGCTTCCTCAGCCACCGTAGTATGTGCTACGACACATTAATACTGATTTATTATTTCAGAGTAAGAGGTAAAAAGTATAATTTAACACCAGCCTCACAGTTTATCACCGTCAGTAGGGACGTGTCAAACAAATCACCTTCACTTGGTTCCCTTTTAAGAATCCTCACACCTGCCTGCCGGTTGATCAAAGTCTGTGGTGACACCAGAGGTGGAACGACTGACTAATGCTGCGGCAGATTCTCTGTCAGCGCCGGTGTCGTCTAAACGCGAGGAAAGCTATGGATTTCAGCGCCGTAGTCACAGTCCCCCTGACAAATGCCGCCGCTTTAAATCCTCTATTTCACACCTCTTGAGGCACCATGTCTCGCGCACGTGCGCTAAAGCGTATATGCATGTCACATGCACACACCTCGAGCAGGCCGTTAATCTGGCAGGAGGACTGAGGGCGTGTGACGCCTGTGGAACATGGAGGAGAGAAGAGCAGAAGGTTGAGGCGGTCGGTGAGTAAGATGTAGAGGTGGATGAAGAAAAGAGCTCTGACCATGAGCGAGACATGTTCCCGGGGAGTCACAAGGACACCCGGGTGGACGGCTTTTCCTTTAAAGACTGGCGAAGGACTTGCAAAAATCTTTCTTTTGTAGGGAGCGGCCCCTGATGCCCTGAATGCAGCCGCGGTCCCTGCCAGGATAAAAACATGTTTCCACCTCCTCCTGCTTCAGGGAGGATCAGAGGAACAAAGATCCCGGCCAAGATTAAAACACTCCTTCTGGTGCCACATAGAAAATTCATGAGACAATATCACCAAGTGCTCACGTCGGAGCCATGAATCAAAGCAAAAAACACCTGTGGGGTCCATCGTGAGGACGAGAGCGAGAACCTGTTGCTGTAACTCTGTCTAATGTTGCCATCAACACTTGCTCACATCACCACAATCTTTTATTTCCATCACCACGCCTGGTGAACTCACCGGAGTCAAGATATGGACCGGGCTCGTGTTCCAGTATTGATTCAGCGGCGGAGGAAGCGTGCTGTGGTGACTCACCGTCTAATAAAAACTTATTTTTTAATGCATCTGTTTGTTGTTATTGGATCACAACAGCTCATAATCACGCTGCAACAGAAACTCCACTTCAAGCCGATTATCTTTTAAGACCTCTAGCGTGGAGAGAAACTGATTGAAACTGGGATTTTAAGCGTCGCTGAATTATTAAAGACGGTCGGATGTTGTCCAGAGAGCGCGGTGTAAGTGTAACCTGGAGTTACCTCATCATCACATCCACCGGCGCCGTGAACATCATTTCATAGCTTTCATATGTAGCGTGGGTTTACTCCGAGCACTCCAGTTGATGGAGAACACCAAGTGTGTGTCTTTCAGGGTGTCACTTGTTTCTCGCCCGAAGTAGCTGGGATACACTCCAGCCCACCCACAACCCCCGACACGGTGGTAGAGAAAGAATGAATGAATCCAAGAATGAATGATGACGATGTAACTAGCAGAAGTACCTGCTGCTGCTCAGGGATATACACACGATTAAAATATACTAATTTAGTTTTTAATTTTCTCTTCTCACTTTAAAATGCTTGCATGGACTTAACAGAGTTTTTTTTTTTAGTCGATCGAAAACAGAAACACAAAAAATATGCGAAGGCGAGTTAAAAGAAGGCCAAAATACTTTTTAAATACTGTAAATGTCTTCATATCTGAGGTACAAAGCACTAATTAAAAACCTTGACGAAGAAAATGATTCACGCTATTGTAGCACGAATTATAAAGGAGTAGTTAGCGCACTCGTTTTTGGTCTTTTTGTCCTTTGGAGACGAACAAGGACAAAAACGTAAAATCAGGATTAAACCAGATACAGAGAAGATCATGGCGGCCAATTTAAGAAGATCTTTGTAGCACCGTAAGAGAACTAAGCTGATTCAAGTGCCCTTTATAGATATAGATTAACATTTATGTTAACAAAGAAAGATCCTCGACAGATCCTAGAAGGTGCCACGATAACAATGTAAACACTTTAATTTAGATTTTTTTCTTGTTAATAGTTCCTAAATGACTTTCTTTTTCAAAATAATCTTCTATTTAAATCATTTGGGATTTATTTTGGATTTTCTTTCTATATATGTCTGTCTTTTTTTCCCCTAGAAACATGCTTTTTCCTAACCTTAAAATGACTAAACTGTACTTTCTATCCATCCATCCATCCATCTATATTTCCCTCTCTTTATTTCATAGAAAATATTTCTTTACATATATTTTTGCATTAAAAAACTACTGCTTTCCAAATTCATCTTGATCATCTTTCCATTATAGGTAAAATTAATGTAATATTTCAAGAAGGTTTAGACCTTAAATTACATATATTTTACATATTTATATTTACATATATACATATTTTATTTTAATCATTACCAACAATAAATGAATATGCTTTAAATGTAGTTGTATTTTGTATTAAACATTTATAAAATAATATTTATTTCACCATAATTCATCCTATACATATATTTGTTGTCACTTAATTGTTGTTAAATGCTTAATTGTCACTTAAATGCTGTTGTCATTTAATTAAATGTATTATGGATGACTTCTTTTTTTTTTATTTGTGTAATTAGGTTAGTTACTAATAGTAAATGATGATCTTTTCGGAGGCACAGTCAAAGAGTCGTGTAGTTTAAATACAGTTTCCTGGTCTGGGTTAAACTCCTCTCGTTCCACTAACAGATCAACAGATCAAACCAGTGGATCATCTCTCCAAACATTCCATCGCAGCATCACAGACTAAAGTGGATTCCTCACACCTGAGCGCACACATACCTGTGTCCATCTTGCTGTCTTGAGCGGCCGGTCCTTCAGGGATGACGCTCTTCACCTGCAGGAACTCGTCGGGCTCGTCGCCTCCGATGATGGTGAAGCCGAAGCCCATGTTGCTCTTCATCAGGGCCGTGGACAGGAAGTTGCCCTTCAGCTGCGTCGGGTCCCTCGTGAACAAGGGTTTCTCTGCAGGAACACAGATGGCATATTTGCCATTTTTTTTAAATGTAAAGTTTTTAAATCAATAGAAACTGACTGTGGGGTTAAAGCGGAATATGTTCCATGTTTTTTTGAACAGATTTTCTTCAGAAATTAAGCATGTTCTGCATCTTTTTTAAGCTAAAGAAGGATTTTTTTTAAATGTTGATGCAGATTTTTTGCTGGTTGTTGAACCATCCATCTCTGAGGGAGCATCACAAATCCCATCCCAGTGACCACATCTTGTGTTTATCTGCTTCCTTCACTGCTCCGTTAACCTGCTGCACATCCTTCCTTACAGTCCGACTCCTGACACACGCTCGCAGATGTTGATACTTCCTCTTATGAAGCATCAGATCTCGCTCTAGTCTGGTTCCTGCTCATGTGTGAGCCTGGATCTACCCACTCCTGCCCCGAGGACAAAGATGTTCTCAGCCCCCCAACACCCTCCCCCCCGCTCTGCCAACTCCTATTTAGCACCCAGCGATGTGGCGAGTTCATCTCAGAGGTCATGGATATAAAATCCAAACAATAGAGGTGAGTAAAAAAGAGCTTCTACTACAAGTTGGCTTTTTTTTTTTTTTTAAAGTAAACACTGACAACAAGAAACGTTGTTGCTCTGACAACGAGTCCTACAGATCCATTCAAAATGAACTAATGCTGTGAGAGAAGAAGACAACACGATCAGGAAACATGTTTGTGGCCTTGATTCCAGCTTCATTATTTTTAGTCACGCTTCATCCAAGTTATTCATTCATCAAGTCCAATTATATCTCGACATCATTTTATTTTCTCTCTACATGACATGACGCCTCTGGACGGAATTTGGGAAAACAAATGTACAAACACAAGATTAAATAAATCAGTTTGTCTATTGATGACTTTGGAGGTTAAAGTTCCAAAAGCAATATTTGTATTTTCTATTTCTGTATATAGTTTAAGCCTTTAGATGACATGACACTGGCATCACAGCATTCAAAACGTCAAAATAAAAGCTTTGATATATAAAGGAAACACCCATGACTGTGAGAACCGTCACATTTACAAAGACTTTTTAAACGTTTTTTTTTATACAATTAAAAATGTTATCTATTTTACATTCTCTGGTTGAAATATTCAGTTTATAAGAGAGCTACTTCAAATCCTCACAGGGGACGCAAATGGATGCTTTAACGCGTCATTCGGTGGCAGAACTCTCACAAATGAATCCACGATTTTAAAAGCACAGAAAAGACTATCAGCGTTGGAAGACATTTTTTATTATGACCTGCTGTGACTCGACGTGTGTCTGGGAAGAGTCAACAATGGCGACTCACCTCTGTAAATGGTGGGCAGCGGGAGAGCAGAGAGCCCCTGACTCTGCATCTGTCTCTGCTGCTCCAGGCGTCTCTTGGCCTCCAGGACCGGATTCTCAAACTGAGTCCTTCGGTTGATGTGGCTGCGACAAGAAGAAACAACGTTAAAGACACCAGAGAATACTCGACTCCGCGACTACAAAACCGGATCGTCCGTCTCAAACATGTATCGGTACTTTGATGTAACACTGGAAGCAGATGTGATCTTGTTGCATCACGACCTTAAAACTGCTTCTTTAATCTTTCAAAACACTCTCGGAATAATGTCAGTAATGTTGCAGCAGTAAACGCACTCTCCGTTCCTTTAATTATGGCTCAATTTCTCTGTGGAAAAACGGCATGGAGCGACAAACAAGACGTGAAGATGCCAACATTCATAATTCACAAGGACGTGTTAACCACAGAAATGCATTTCCTGTTTGACTAGCGAGCGCCAGGTTTTAACCCGGTCAACTGGGACACTTACTCTACGTAGTAGCTGCCATAGATAGGGTCGTCTATCTTCTCCCAGCCATAGGGAAGCTCTGGAAGAGAAGGAAGCAGGCGAGGGAGATGAAGTCAGTTTAGAGCAGAGTAACACAACACATTGAGGTGCATCGTCCGTTAAACCGACGGCACTTCGGTCGGACCGGAACGACAACACCGTCGAGAGTAGAACCGTTAAAGGTCTGTTCTTGTTTTCAAAACATTCCATTTCCTTTGAATCGATCCTCTGATGCTTCTTTTATTGAACCCTCACATCTGTCGTACGATGTACTTTTCACTCTCCTAGTGTTACAGACCAGCAACAGGCCTCGTCTACGAACATTTTGTTTCACATAATCCTCGGAGGAATCTCATTTTTATTGGGAGAAAATGCAGAGTATTCCGAGGACAAGTGCTTTTAGTCTCAGCCTTTTTTCTGAGGCAACCTTGATCTTAAAGCTTTTTTCATTACTAGCATAAGAGGCAGTTAAAATGCTGGCTTTTAATATTGAAGGACTTTTCCAGAATTCTTCTTTTGTAACTTACAGGAAAACAAACAGATGTGAAACTTGACTAAATAACCATTTTTTTTACCAGAAAGAAAGGGGGGAAAAAATATATATTTTTACGTAATATTTATGCAAAAAATGCTCAACATTGAATGATCAACAACAACAAGGACCGCTTTACTAAATAGTTGGGTTTTTGTCTTTGCACTTAGCAATGCACTTTTAATCCAATATGTTTTACACATGCTTTGATTACGTTATCTTTTCTTTCTGAGTTTTAATCTTTGTTAGTTGCACAAGTGAGGACAGTTTATTTTACATCATAGATGATCAGGTGACGACAAAAAGTCAATTTAGATATTTTCCTGACAATGTGTCAACTTTGTTTCGACGTCTTCAAAATCTTTTATTAAATCTTTCATTCAATCGGTAGTTTTGGATGTCAAAGGATTTAAGCAGGAATAATGTTTTACTCTGACGGTCAGATAAACCGGTATAAGAGGGTGTTTGTCGCCCAGTTGGTTAATGAGACACTGTTTTTTTGAGTCACAGGTTTTAAAAAAAGCTTTTTTAAGCTCTGTCATGTGTCTGGTGAGACAGAGTCTCTTAATTATTAAGCACTTTCCTCTAAGTTGTCTTCATAAAAATCCAAACTTTTTACAGAACTACGATTAAGAAAATGTGAATTAAAAAAAACTTTTTTTTTAATTATTGGAAACAGAATAATCAAACTCTATATATAAGAAATGTATTAATTTAGAAAATATTCCATTTAACAAATGTAATTATTAAAAAGCAAAACACTGATTCATTCATTTGTGTCAATAGATTTAACTTTTCAATAAGCAAATCATTTAATTAAATTATTTAAAAAAATTATTCAACATTTGAGATATTCTATATTCAATATTCTGCTGACTCTGAAATACTTCCATACACATACATCTAAATGAAATGTTTACATAAGCAATGACCTCACTATTGGAAATGAAAGAGCTGAGCTAGAACTCCACCTTCAAACATTAGTCCAAGCATCGCCTCAGAGACAATGTTGTCATTTTAGTCATAGAGTCTCAGGTAGCTCAGACATCACAGCCTCAGGTGAAATGTGTGTGTGTGTGTTTTTGTTTGCGTGTGTGTGTAGCAATTATCATTTCTCGGCTCTCGTGTCGACCCGCCGTGTCCATGACACGTCCAGCACCTCAAACGACGCCTCAAGTCCTCCAGGCCCCGAGATCAGATGCCTTCACACTCCATACCACCTTAAAATTCCCACTCAGCCACCTTAAATGTCGACCTAACTCCTGCTCCTGTCTGTGCCCTCTCCGAAACACAGTTTCCATGGAAACCACCAGTCCAAGTGTCTCTTTTTTTTTCCTCCACAGAATGAGCTGAGGGCTCTGTCTTGTGCTGTGTGTGTGTGTGTGTTTGCATTCTTGATTCTACAAGTGTGAGAGCAGTAAAGTAAGGTTATATGTTAAACAGGCGAGTAGATGTAGAATATTTGACTTGTGTGAACAGAAGAGACACACACAGAACAAGCGGGGAGAGAAATTGCGGTTAAATAATTTGTGATCCTAAATTGTGTGTTTGTCCTGCGTCGTCGTCGTCCTCTTTTCTTGCCCCAGACTTTAGGTTTACTTAAATAAATGAAGGTGGAAAAGTTCCAACGAAGCGACTGATAAGAAGCTGGTCAAATGGAAACAGCCGCCGGCTTAGATGTTTAAATCTCTGGTACGATTTAACTAACTCTGCTCTGTGATCTAGGCCACCAATTTGCACATGCGTTTCTATTCTGACTGCCGACTCGCCTCGCGTTGCACCGACTGGCCTCAGATGATCATTAATATATGAAAAAGAAGTTCAAAGAGTCTGCAGCAGGAGGAATGACTGGAGCTGGTGATTCTAACACGTTAAGATTATTGAACTTGCTGTGGTGCCACTACAATCCTGCAGCTACGAGGAGGATCGTTTGACTTGGTTTGACTGGCATCAAAAAAAAGACTGACCATTCAAACTGTGATGAAACATGGTTTTCTTTCTTAATGCCAAACGTGTGTCACACATGTGTCAGTGCAGCCGTGAATATCTGCTGCACCAGTGATCAGTCTTCGAGGATTACGAGGCTTATGAGGTGACTTACACAAATATCAACGTCGTGTCAAGAGATGACAGCAAACAAACTCTCAGTCACAGCGAGAAAAACAAGCTTGAATTTACTTTTTACGTTTTAAGAGTTTTAATAAACAACTTCCCTGCCAAAATACATCTGAGGAGGATTAGAAAGCATTTCAAGGCTGGACTTGTTTACACAGCAAACATTTTAGTTTAACTCATTTTGTTTTATTTATTTTTACAAATCTTCCTTTTCCCATTTCCCTGATCTGACTAATGGAACACAGGACCTCCATGTGGTTCTGGTTTCAGGTTCTTATCTTCAGTTTCTGTCTACTTCCTGGTTCAGTCAGGAATAGTCCATCACTACAAGATATTGAACTCCTTAGTGATGGACTCCTGTGTTGTTCCCTGTGTTATCTTGAACTTTTAAGTATATATTTTATTGAGTATTGTTTTGAATGTTTAAGCGCTTTGTGACCCTGGTCTGGAAAAGCGCTATATAAATATAAATTACTTACTTACTTACTATTATTATGGTACTTACTCTACTTTGTGTTATTCATTAAATTGTATTATTCCCTCTGTACGTTGTTGTCGCCCAGCAAACTGTACATCAATGATAAGCAGGAGGATGGAAGTTTCTGTATAATTATTGACGTCTATAATCCTTCTTATCTTATCTTAAACACTGCCGTCTTTATAACATGAACATGCTTCAACTACTTTGATATTGAGAACCACCATGTGACTGGCCACTCAAAATGAATTTATGGGCCAGATATGGTAAGTAAGTAAGTAAGTAAGTAAGTAATTGTTATTCAATATTCAATAAAGTAAATACTTTAAAGGTCAGTTTGACACTTTGGATTTTGTAATATTAATAAAAATAATTATGTAGAGACATTATAAGAGGAGAGATATTCGTCGATTTGTAGGGCAAAATAGCCAAAAACCATGATTAAAGTGAAGATTTGAAGCACATGTTGTTAGCGTACGTAACTATGACAACAAGTCCATTAACAATAACAAAAGTTTCTCTTTTCCTTTCAACGGGCCTTCAGCTGTACAAAATACCATCCATCTGTTTTTTCTATTTCTCCTCGCGACTAGGTGCACTTGTCGGGTGGAGAGTGTGATGTTGTGGACCCGAGTGAGCAGACGAGCAAGAAAGAAACAGCCAGAAGCAGAATAAGGGAAACTAAAGAAGACGCAAGAAGGTCCCGGGGAGGTGATGGGGTGTGAAAATAGTGATGCAAGGCAGAGGTAATGTTTAAGCATGAGTCTTTCTTTTAAAGGCCACGTGCGAGTGGCCGAACTGTGATGGAGGCTAAACCCTCCTTGTGACGGTCGTCACCTTCTGTCTCTGTCACTTTGCTTCAACGTCCTCCTCAAAAGCAAGAACCACCGTTAGAATGGGTTGAGAGTATGACAGTGATTTAAAGCCTTTTTTTTTCCTTGGGTGAGAAAGATGAGCTTTGGTTACGTAAGGAAGGAACTCGCCGGACTAAAAAAGTCTGAGTTGGATTTGAAATGACAGCCTTTGAACTCAGCGGAGACACCGAGCCACATGCGAGCGCTGAAGGTAAACAGCTCCGGACAGAAATAATAACCACCCGTCGAAGGAGAATCGTTTCCTTCAAAATGTGCTCGGCGTTCAACGCTCTTGCATCACTGCAGTCAAAACATCAGCCAGAAACAAGAATATGAATGGAAACGTTCATTATGCAGACATTAAATGAGCGTGTTGTTACAGCTGCGAGGATGTTGTTTTGCTAACGTGTGACGCAAGCGTGAGTCAGGACTGACGGATGCTGTAGTTCCCTTCTGCCGTCCGTGCGGCGGCTGCCCCGCTCAAACTGAATCAAAATATGTCTCCTGGCATCTCAGCCTGGAAGACATCGCTTCAGAGGTGCTGCGAGAGGATGCGTCATCGAGGATCTCGGCGATGGAGACCGACTTGGATTCAATATTGCTCGATATTACCG
Source organism: Callionymus lyra (assembly GCF_982586985.1). Classification (NCBI taxonomy): domain Eukaryota; kingdom Metazoa; phylum Chordata; class Actinopteri; order Syngnathiformes; family Callionymidae; genus Callionymus; species Callionymus lyra. The sequence continues at coordinate 13,585,532 of NC_141825.1, read as the reverse complement.
AAAATAGACGCTAGCTAATCTCCTCCACAAAGCAGGGAAAATACCAAACACTTATTTTAGCCGAGACTGAGATTCATGCTTTTTCTCCTAGTGGACCCCAAACATGTTCTGGTCAATGAGGCTCCACTGCAACGCTTGCACTCTAGGTGGAGCGAGGAGCAGCTAGACCAGCAGGGGGCGATCACAGTCCTGAAGGGGCCCTTTGACTGTATTCATGTGGCCCCATGAGGTCAGAGTAGAACTGACCCGAGTAGAGCATTTGGCAGACGACACGTTTTATTTTGTGTTTATTATTGTATTAACTCTTAATTTAAGTTTTATTAGTTCTTTTGAACTTCTTTTCTGGACTTCTATTCTTTTTAAAATATTTTTTGACCCTCAATTCTACGAGTGGATATTGATTTCATATTAAAAAATGAAAGTTATCTTATATATATTTTTAAAATAAATTACTGCATACTGGGCTCTTTTTCCTTTTTTACTTGTGTTGTTTTTTTTTTTTTACAGCCCCTCGCAACCCTCACACTATATAATGTGGCCCCTGAGGTAATAGAATCCAGCCCTGGTATACAGTGACTGTTGTTAGTGGCCGTCAAGCCAAAGAAAAAAACTTAACAACGAGAAAAAGCATCAATTAGACGGGAAGTCTAGAGTTAGTTCTGGTCCAAGGCGCCTGCACAGGAAGCCACCTCTCCTCAAGCAACAGGCGCCAGATTATAATTGCTGAGTCATGGCGTATAACTTCTATATTCTTCTCTTGGTTCCATTTTTTGTGGGTTACTTTTTCTCATTCTTAGAATTTTGTTCTTCTAGTGCCAGTGCCTACTTTTTGTTGTTTTCTTCAGCAAGTGTTTTTAGGGTCACTGCTCTCTTTGTTATTTTGTTCTTCCTAAGGCTTTCTAAGATGTCCACTCTATTTGTGATGCACTTTGAGTTTACTTGGACTGTTAGGTGGAGACTTGAAATCCTGGTCATTCTTCATTTTACATTTATTTTTTGGAGCTTTTATATTCGGGATAAATCGTGTGCAATTTTCCTTGTTTGTTGGTTGTTCAGTCGTTTGGGTCTGAATCTAATCAGATCTTCACTTCGAGTTGAACAAATAATAATAAAGATATGTAAAAAATAATTAAGTTAGCTGACAAAACATTTCGCCGTGGTCAGTGTTACAGTTTGACCTCATGACGTCCAGACGATTACAGTCAATTTTCCCTGAACTGGACGTTCACAGTAACTGAAAAAAGAGAAGTTTCTGCCTCGACGTTTCATTGTTGTAATGATGAGGACGCTGCAGTTAGAGAGATGTAAGGACTGCTGTGGGAATATCAGTGAAAATAAAAGCTTTTATATACCTTTTCACAAGTCCTGCAGCCAGAAACATTCACACTAACTTCAGGAAAACTTTTGAGTCCTGAAATGGCCCGACCAGGGTCGGACGTGAACCCTGCAGAGGGAGAGTGTAAAATGACTTGGCTCCGGCCGAGCACATCCAGCGAGGCCGAGTCTGATTTATTCTGCCGGGAGAGATTGAAAGGAAAGCTCCAATAAAATAAAAAATAAAAAAGGTGTGCCAAGTTTTAGGATCACCTCCAGGAAGGCTGTATTTCAGCCAAAAGGCGCTTTAAACCTGTTTCTGATAATGTACATCTTCATGACCATCAGGACCAGAACATAAAAAGTATTTTGAGATGACAAAAAATTCTATTCAAAGAGGAAAATAAGTTACTGTGCAGCAAAAAAAATTATATATATTCAAACATCTTTAACGACTAGTAAATATCTTTAGCCTAAGATTGTAAATATGATTTAAATGAACGTCAACAATGGAAAAAGCATTATAATGAATTGCAATAATTTGATGTTGCAACTTTAAGTAAAATAATGTACAGCAGAGAGGATTTTTTTAACCCCTGTGTTGTCTTTGGGTCAAAGTGACCCAGAGGCCTGAAAAAAAATGTGTTTGTGGTATCCCTTGAGGACACTAAGGACCTACATAAGTAAAAAGCATTATACTTGTTTTAATGACAAAAAATGCTCCAATGTCTACTTTATGACTGATTAGGATTTGGGAGAGTTTCCTTTTAGAATATATAAGGACTTCTGGTCACAATATATCAAATATGTACATCAGCCAATTATAATCATTCATCCTCACTACTACATTTGTCACTGTGGCGAGTTCAGGTGCATATCCGTGCATCAAAAATACTAACTTGGCACATTTTTATTTTGTACTTTTGAAAGACCCTTGACACTGAAAATAATGGACAGGTTTGTCCATGTTTTACTACAAGTTATCTGGCGAGTAAATGTACAGATAATAAAAGATCATAATTCCTTCAGGTGGTTTTTCCCACAAGAAGGTAAAGAAAAAAATGTGACCTACTGACTCAAATGTTTGTTTCTGTGCCTGACAACCCTCGAGTCCTATAAACGTCAACGAATGAGGAGAAAAACAGGAGACCAGATGGAGCCAAAAACCACAGTTGTAACGTTAAAACAAAAATATATATCTTGGAAGCATTACGGTTGACAGAAAGTTGGCAGGAAAAAAAATGCCGCTGTAAGTAAAAAGAAACAATCAACGGTTTGACGGTCGACTATTGTGTGTGTATGTGTGTGTGTTTGTGTTTAGTCCAGCAGAGTTATTAACATTCCCCTCACAGTCCACTCCTTCAGCGGGCAGAGTAAGACGGGGGTTACAAGGACTCAAGGTGCTACAGAGAGAGAGAGAGAAAAAGGAAAGAGAAGGAGATGGAAAAGGTGCAGAAGATTGAAACGTAGGTGAAGAGAGTTATTGATTGCTATCTGTCACCAGTGGCTCAAGTGTGCGACAGCACATACGTTCATCATCTTCATACATCATACGCCGATCCTCACTTCAGCTGCAACACTTGAGCGACTCGCGAGGAGATTCTTTAAGGAAGAAGAGCAGCGATAGTGTTCATCGCTCCACGTACTCATGTCAGTGAGCAGCAGCACCACACGTATTTTGATTTACGGCTCAAAATATCACTAAGCAATAATTACCGCCTCAAGGTCGGACATGTGCGCTGGTCACAAATAACATCCCAGATGAAACATGGTGACAAATTGATAAATATAGACTTGTGTTGCACCTCTGAAAAAATGTGATATTCTTCAATTTAGTAACTCTAAACTTTACAAGGTACATTTTTTTTATTAAAGCCACGAAATAACATTTCTCCCCAACAACATTATGGTCCATCATATTGTGTATTAATATTCACAAAAAATATATTTCTAAACCAATTGAATAACATTTCTAAAACAATTGAAAATGCAGAGTTGGGTGTTCTCTTGCAACTGAGCTACACGGGGAAGTTCAGGGGAGAAAACTGCCATTCATGAAATACAGGATTTAGATTAAGTTGTGGCGACAAAATTACTTTTATTTTTACTATGTCAAGTCTGTGGCTCTGTATTTTTAAACTTGCGCGAGTTCACCTGAACGAACAATTTCATGCCTGCAAGTACCTTAATAAATAAATAAATCAATTCAATTAAAAATAGTGTCATGAGATCACCAGCGCATTTGAAAAATCCACCAGTTTAAGGTTATTTCCAAATGTATTTTTAATTAAATTCTAGTGATCTTCGAATATGCTCTGTTGTGCTTTCTGTTTTACAATTGTCAATATTGAATATACCTTATTTTTCTTTTCTTTTAGGCAAAATCAACCTATTTTAAAGTGTCTTGACGCTAATATGAATTATATTGAAAAAGTAAAATGTTTTTGTATATATATATATATATATATATATATATATATATATATATATGAGAACTGGCTTCTCTTGACGTGAATGAGAAGTTGTTCTATGTTGAGTGTCTCTTGAATGTCTGAGCTTTTCATCTTATCCGCATCGACCCATCTGTTGATCTCATGCTCCATGTTTTACTCGCTCATTTACAAGTGGGTCTTTTCTTCAACCTAGACTAATCATTCCATGATTTTCCGACTGATAACTATGGTCTTAGATTCACAGAAGAAGATTTTCATCCTGGCAGCTTCACACTCAGCTGCAAATCTACCTAGTCAGGACAAAAGGCCTGAGAGAAGGCAACCATTTAATCCACAACATTGTTGCGTGACTTGGCAACAAAGTATTACTATAAGATAAAAAATAAGTTTGCAAAATGTTTAAGTCTGTGTTTACCATGTAATCCCTACATTTTGAAAACAGCTCTTTATACATTTAGATCACATACTTTTTAATTAAACTGGCTGTTTTCAAAGAATAAAGAAAATAAAACATAAGTTTTGGCACATGAAAGTCATCAGGAGGTTTGAGAACAGTACAAAAGATACAAGATAAGAAGAGAACCATCAACACTCACCATCTTCCCTGCATTCTTCTGGAGGTTTTGCCTTCTTAGCGAGTCGAGGGTCCAACCACGATGTGGTCTTGGTGTTGTGACTGGTAAAAAAAAACAAAGGGAGCAGAAACTTGTTAGCTGCGGGTTTTTAAAAGCAGTGGAACTAATGATAAAATATGTGAAAAGGTCTTTCACATCCATCTCCAACTCTCACTAAATCCTCATTTACTCTGCAGGGAAGCATTTAAGCTTAAAGTGTTTATTTAAGACTCTCTTTTCTACCATATATATATTTAATCAAGAACTGGATGTTAAATCGTATAAAGGTCTGCACTCAGTCCGAGCAATCATAAGTAGAGTCTGGGTAAATATGTCAGATATTCTATATAGGTGCTTTTAAGACTTCCACAGAGAAATAAATGGAAATGTCAGAAACGTCCTGCTGCACAATGTTAAAGTTAAAAATATTTTTGGGTGCGCGCCAAGGCTTAATGGCGTCTTACTTAGCTCATGAGTGATCGCTCAGCCAAGGTCCCGGAAATAAAACTTGATTTAGATTTTCCGGCTCCTATATGCATTTCGAAGAAAAACTTTTTTTAAAATAAATTCATTTAGGTAACTCCTATGTTCGATTTTCTTACTCGATGAAGTAGACCTCGCCCTTCTCTGTGTACGCCATCTCCCAGTTGTCGGGCAGAGGACCCAGCTCCTCCTCGTCTACATCTGGAACTTTGGCCGGGGACTTGGAGGGGGATTTGGTTGCTTCTTCTTCCTCGGCGGGGGCTTCTGCTGAAGCTGTGGCCTGACAGGAGACTTCAACGGCAACCTCCCCAGAGGCATCAGTGCTCTTATCCTCATGCTCACTAGATTCTGTGGAGCAGAAACACACAGTTGTTACCATTCTTTTTTTTTTCTCCTTCATAGAACGACAGTCTGAGTCTCGTTGGACAAAAACAACACACACACACACACACACACACACGGACATCCTGGATGAACACGACACGCCATGCATGATGAGTCAGAGTCACTGCGGAGTGTCGGACCCCCCCCCCCCCACCCCCCCGGAGAGAGAGAGTCAAGGTCTGAGGACAATGAGCATGAGGAGGAAGCAACATGGAGATGTCAAAAGCAAAAGAAACCAGGCCACACGGAGACTTCGGGGGTCAGAGTCTGAGTCAGAAACACGAGAAAATAATTTCAGCGTCAGGACGAGAACTGGTGGGGAAGTCAGAGGACGAGGAGCGCTGCATGCAGAAGACACGTCAAAAGAAATAACGCTGATGTGTTTTGACGTGTCTCTTCAGAAGTTCAGGGACTTTTCCTCTGATTACAGTGGTTTAAATACAGTTTAATTTCATTTGCAGTCAAAATAGTGGGAGAGTTATCTGGTTTTCTAGCACCTGCAAAGGTAACAGGTCTTAAAAAAAGAAGCGCCACATACTTAATTGTTCCCCCCGGCTGTCGTCCACTAATCCAGGCGACGTGATCTGTCTGCCTCTAAAAAAAACTACGTTCTACAAGTTTTTCTCTGATAATTTATTTATCTTGTTCTCACCGAGTTGATCTAATTTAATCTGGTGTTTCATGACAAGGGCGATCCAAGCCATATACAGTTTTGTTCAAAAGTATTAAATATTGTTCAGAATCAGATCAGATAAGAGGATAAAATAGACAAAAAGCCACTGAAATTACGACCAAATTCTTTGTCATATACCATTAACTTTCTTTTGCACGATTAACTAATAAAAAAAAATATCCGACTTATTCACAGACATCCTTAGTATTTAGTAAAACGTCCTTCTGACGTGAAATCGATCAGGAACTTCGACTCACTTAAGACTTTTAAATCCTCAAACCCACCTGCAAAAAAATGCGTAATCGTAATTGTCTTTTTCATACTTAAGTCTTGTCCTTCGAGGGTCTTTGTGTGTCATAAAAAGTGCAATAAATATGATTTTTATTATTATATTATTATCAAACACAGCTTGACACACGTTTCTTGCAGAGATCTACGGGTGAACCATCTTTCCTAATGGGCAGAGGCTTCAAGTTAAACAGCCGAAGGCTTACCCTCCTCTAGCTTCACAGCAGGGAAGGTTTTCTTTTCTTTATAGGCCTTGTTTGTTTTTTTTCTCCTGACAAAACCTTGATCCATATGCACATAAGAAGAATCAAATTGTGTCTTTTCGCTCCAGAGAACATTATCCCCAAAACCTTTGTGGTTTGTCCACATGGTTTTTGGCAAACAGGAAATGTGCTTTGGTGTCAGCAAGGGGGTGCTCCTGTGACTCCTGGCATGGAGTCCTTTATTTCGCAGTTTGCGCCTTATTGTCTGGGCCATAACCTGAGTACCTCCCTCTGACAAGTACTGTCACAGTTCCTCAGATATCACCAGGGCATTTACCCACCTTTCACTTGAGGTGCAGCAGTAGCAAAAGCATCCTTTTTATCCATTTTACCCAGGCAGCGTATCAACTGTGCCTTCAGCCTTAAACCTGCAGATTATTCTCCCAATTGTGTCTCTAGAAATATTGAATGTCTTTTTATATCCATGTTCTTGCATATGAAGAGAAACTACCTTCTTATCTTGACTTAATTGACCATTTCCTGGGCTGTTGCCAGGACACCATTAACTGCTAAGAAGGATCCAAGTATCATAGACCTTTTAAATCTTCTTAATTGTTAAGCCTTTATCTTTAGAGGGTTCAATTATTTGGTCAGTGAGGAAATCGCAATAAGGATATTTGTTTCTTTCTCTCTTTTTTTTTTTAATGCATTGTTATTGTTGACATTTTGGTAAATTGAGCTAATTTTAGTATTTGTAAGATTTAATTTCATTATAGACAAGATTAAATAAAAAAAAACCTTAGGCACAATTTAGGTTGAATTAAATAAAAAAACAATTGTAACAACGATGTGGCCTGTGCTGGCCATGTCTGGTGGTAGGGTCACTCATATAGACTGTCTTGGTCTACCACCATTGTATTCTTCATCGTAATGGCTGTGGATCTGGTTTCTGACATGGGTGGTCCAACAGTAGTGCTTTCCAGTGTATCATTCAATGTGTGTGCATGTTTGTTATAATATATAATTGTATTGTTTTAGGCCATGTTTACCTTTTAATTATTCCATTCAAAAGCTATTAGATTTTAAGACAATCCTCCACTTGGCAATATCATGCATTTGATGTAGAAACTTTGCTTGGTTGCTGAGTCACAGTATATTTTTAGTCACTAAAACAACACATATTGGAAAATGTAAGTGCCAAAACACTAAAGTTCACACTGACATAAAAAACAATGAATGATGCAGAATAAACTGGTAGTTTTGACAGCAAGTAATTATACAAGGCCCACTCAGTAAGTTTTAAAATAGTGTTTCCAACTCCCCCTTGTGTCAGTAATAGCATAACCGCAATTTTGCCACCGTTCAGCATTTAAATCTTTTCAATTTTCTTTGTAAAACAAGAAAACATATGTAAACATTATGTTCATTAAAATAATCGCTGGAGTGTTCTCCCAAATGATGAGACAGTTAATCATTATAGAAAACTTGAAAATAATAATGAACAATGTCAAAAATGTACTTAATATTGCTTTCAGGCCGAAGAGAACACTTTACACCTTTGTTCTTTTGCTTAAATTTGTCTTTGTAACTTTCTAAACATCATTTTCGTCTTGTATTGCCTACATTCTTTCCAAAGTGCGACCTATGCTTGTCTTCATGGTAGGAACCACGAGTCTTGGAAGACAAAATGTGACAGGCTCCAGCATCACAGGTGATAAATCAAGTTGGAAGTCAAGGGACACCACAGAATTGTCTGCAGAGGTCAAAAGAAAGAGGAAGAGAGGAGCGAGCCACGGTGCTCGGGTGAGTCGATGTATAAATAGAAACAAGGACAAAGGCCAGTGGCAGGATTGCGGAGACAGAAGGACGGACTGAGGAATATATAGGGACAGAAGGACATGGGCTGCAGCCAGAATAAAACTCAGAGCAGTGATGAAAAGTCAGGACATGAAAGCGTCCTTGAGGGTTCTGTGACTGCAGGTTATCCTCGCCCGCCGCCGGCGCCGGCAGAGTCTATTAAAATGCCCGTTATGTCTGGTCTGGGTACCGTTGTGGTCGGACTTCAAGCTGTCCTGGTTATATAGAGTGTGGATATGGAACTGGAATCCAAATTCATCCATGAGGTAAAATTAAATTGATTGTAGCAATTTATATTGCGTCTGGCTTGTTTTGCTCATTAGAACAGCGAGATGAGAAGGGAGAACCCCTGGGAATGCAGCCGAGCCAACAGAATTCATTTCCCCTCCGATATATGATGTTGTAAATTCTCGACATGGCTCTAGTGAGGACGACTGCATTGTCAGTGGAATGGAAACAAGATTCCCCCGTCCTAAGCTACCTGGTGTGATGGCCACCCCGTTGCCGTTGACAACCGGGCTCTCCTCTTCCTCCTCCTCGGGCGGCTCCAGACTGGCGCGCTGCTCCATGTTGCTGACGGACTGGTTCCTCTTCCTCTTGCCCTGGGCGCTGGGCCGGGCTCCGGGTAGCAGGGCCTCACTCACATTCAGAGGAGGGGCTGCTGGGGACGGCTCAGCTGGAGGTTTGGGTGTGCCGTAGAAGTTGTCTGAGGACGATGAACACATGCTCACATCAGAGGGATTGTATGTTCCAAGAGTTTAAAACATGTAGACATAAATCTGCAAGACAAGAGGAGAGAAAATAACCTGGAAAGAAAAGGACTTATTGCGCAACAGGGAGTCCACATCCATTTAACCTTGCATTTCATTTATGCCAACAGACTAAAATAACCATGTCATGTTAATTATCTACTTTATGTTTTAAAGTATGCAAAATATAATTAATTTACTATTTCTAAAAATAAATAAACAAGAAAGTTAAGTATTAGTATAGAAATTTCTAAGAAATATTTTGTTTACTGCTGTTATTAAAGTTATTATTTCTGTGCACTTTAACTAGCATAAACGACAACAATGCTAAGTTAGCGACTACCTCAAAATGTGCTAACGAAGCTATGAAGATAGTTTATTTTTTTATAAGCTGTAAAAAATCCTCTCCAAGTTTTCCAACTTTTATTTTTGACAAAAGTTTTTCTACTTAATGTAAACATTGCTTTAGGCTGGAACTTTTTTTTTTGTATAAAACAAGACCCTCCATGCATAACGTGATTCTTAATGTTAGAGGAATAAGAAAAAAAAAACATTGTTTCCAATATACTTAAAAACAAATTAAGAAATATAAGCGAAGTGTCTTTTAAATTGGGTTGTCTCAAGTAGTTTTTTTTTGTGGGGGTTGTAAAAATAGCTAACAAAAACAGTGTATTGCCTGGTTAGATTACAATTTTATAATTGCAAGCCGTATGTCCACAAACGGAACTTAAACAAACCCTCGTGTTATCCCAGGGTCAAGGTGACCCAAAGGTTTGAGGTATCACTTGTTGTTGGGACCTCTACCTTGACCCTGAAATAACACGGGTTAAGTCATCCAAGGTCATCTTAAGGTGATAAGTATCAGTGGAGGTAAATATACAGGAATCAATCAGTTAAATTTAGATTGTGATTTGTTGTTTTCATAGTGTTTTTCTATTGAATTAGCCGGTGTTTCAGGGGGGATGGCAATAAACCTTCAGACTTCAATAAACAGCACCTTGTTTGGTTTTTGTTTTTTGTTTTGCTTTCAATTAGTCTGTCCGTGTCTTCCTCGCTTTCCTAAAATAGAACCAGCAACAAAACGATAAAAGGACAAGACACTAAGTAGCATCACCACATCTGCAACTTTCTTGTAGAAACCGCACTGGCGAAGGTGAAACACAGAAATAGCTCTGACCCTCCCTCAACCCTTCACACCCACTGCTGCTGAGGAATTTGAAAGCGAAAATGCATGAAGGTCCTTTGGGTAAATCACTTGTATAGCAGTACTAGCAAAGATTCTATCAGTTCTAAATCTACAAGTCAAATTAAACGGACCGTTTAGAAGTCACAGCAGTTCAATCTGAATAAAAAAACAAGAATTTCCAGGATTTGGATGATGACTGAGGATTTAGGAGATGTGTTATTTTATCCTCCCTCAGACAGGAATTAGGATAGACAAAGAGGCATCACAAAACGTGGAATCGGGCAATGGTTCCAAACCTACTGCTGAGCTGGGAGGTGCAATATCACAAAAAGGAGGATCAGCACTAAAGTGTCGACAGAAAAGAGCTGGCTTTCATGCCAGCAGGAGGCAGACGGATATTAGGACGGGTGGTATCATGGCCACCATTCAAGCAATAACGACACCACCACAATGCCGGGCCAGCAGTAACACAACAAACAGACTTCAAGGTAAGTGTAACACACTTTCAATTGAAAAAAATAATTCACATAAAAAAGCCAAAAAACAACTTGAAATATTTTCAAATGAATTGCGTAACCTTGGTCGCTAGAACCGTCTCATCTTTGAAGCATCTTACTCAAGATCTTTACAACAACATTTTTACCACAGATGGTAGGTGTTCATGCGTAATCACAAGCTCCAGCAAATTTCTTGTGGAGGATATGACACATCGCATTGTGGACTTTCCAAGGCCTTTAAGAAGTAGACATGAATCACAATTTAAAAACAGAAACTTGTAGGAACTTGTACTTCATCGCTTTTACTTTCACTGTTTCAAATATAATACATTTATTTCCCTTTTGTGAGGAGTGAGAATCACAGACGTACGGGCCAGATTAAATAATAGATATTTAACCGTCTCCCTTGTCTTGCTGAGTGGATAAAGGCTGAAGCCAATACAGAACACATAAAAAGCCCAAAGTTAAATCATCACTTTATAGCTGATTTCGTAACCCTGACAGTTACCATTCATTGTGCAGGAATTTGATTAGTTTAAATGGTTCTTATTGTTATTCAATTGCATAAGTGCTCATCATATACTCAGCAAGATTTAAGATCTGGCATTGGGAGCACCTGCTATTCTGGACTATTCATCTGAGGTCAACTAATGTGTTGATTTAAGTGCGTCTTAAGTAGATCTTGGACCTTTATTGTACTCAACAGTATTTGTCGGTTTGTACAAAACTGTCTTCTGGAGATGAAATCTCATTTACCATAACCACGTCCTATCTGCTTTGAATGTTCAAGCATCGAGGTTTGTCACTGTGCGTCATCGATCCTGGAAGTTTCCACCACCATGGGACTCATTGTTTAAACAAGGGGAGTGTGATTTCGGCTGGCTGGAGGAGGAGTGAAGCCATTATTACGTCATAATGAACTTCACTCTTGTAACCTCTTGTTCGCCAAGATTTCAGATGGGGGAGAAATTTAATAAAGTAATAACTTTTAAACATCAACATGGTGAGGGACTTACTGCATCTTGAAGAGGAAGACTTCAACATTTGAAACAGGGAAGTGAGTCACATGTCAGGTTTTTACATTAGTTGCCCTTTAAGTTAGAGATCTCAGGAAATAATGTTCCAAAGTCAAGTAGTGTGCAGTTTTGTGTAGTTTTAAGCTCAGTAAAAATTCATATTTCAACTTAGTGGGTGGTAGTAGGAAGCCCAATGATGAGCATCACTAAATAAATGGAAAGGAAACACAGCATTTGGCAACGAAAGGCATATAACAGTAATAAAGAATAATTTGGAAAAGAAAAAGTCATCTTTTTTAGCCAATGAAAACATGAAGATGAAGAGCACAGTATGAGCAAAAACATGAAACATTACAGGGTCTTACGTAAGCAAATGTGTATTTTTTCATAATATAAAATATAGTCTCTAGCTATATAAGCCAATTACGATGATCAAATGCAAAGAATTGCTTAACTAATGAGTTTTTTTGGCTTTTTGAAAATGAAGCTGTATAATTATTAAGTATATCTGAACTAATTTCTAAAGTTTTACAAAGTAGTTGGACTTGTTAACAAATCCTGTTACAAAAATATTGAAATGCTTTTCCTGAGATTTATTTGAAATCCACTTGCAAAGCACCGCATAATATGAACCAATCAGAAGCAAAATAAGGCGGGCCTCTGCGTCTCTTACTATATTATATATACAAACAGTGTGATAGAGTCATTATAACTTAAGTACGTTTTATTTGTAAAGAGCCTTTCACAGACTAGGATCACAAAGCGCTTAACAACATTTTAAAACAACACCGCTGACATTCTGCGATCAAGCTCCCATAGCAAAGCAAAATTGAAAATGAGATCTCATTCTTCTCAAATGTCTTTCCTGAGAAATAAGTTTCACAGTGAGCACTTTCTCTAAAGTCTATTTTCCTGATCTCAACATAAGAGACAAATGAGACATACTGTGACACCCTTGAATATTTCTCAATTTGATCTTAGTTATATCTCAGTGAGAAATACAGTCTCTCACACTATTTGAGTTCTCAGATTCTCTTACGGTTATTTATTTTCAAGTGGATCAGCCAAAAGAAAAAATTAGAGTAGTGCAAGCTCTCAAATGAATCTCATTATGAGCTCAAGAAAGCCTTGGTCAACAAATGTGGGGCCAGAGCAGGCCTGTTTATTATTTTAAAATAAAAGTTAGTTCAACGCCATGGTTTAAATGATTCACATTTGTTTACTAGACATTTGCACTTTACTTGATATTTGCACTATGCTAGTTTTGCACTATTATGACACTTAGTTTATAATTTGTGTTGATGGGAATTCAAGTTCAAATAAAACAAAAACAAAAAAACAAATATGAAGTACAGTGTGGTTATTAATTGATAATAATCAATTTAATCCACTGCAAAAATACTATACCGTTTCAACTTTTCAATATTTAGTATTGTTTTTACAGTCATTTCTAATTACTGAAGATATTTCATTTTGAAATTGCATTCTTTATTTGTTCTCGTATTTCTCAAATAAAGCCTGGACCAGGTGTGTTGCACAGTGCTCACTGTGGGACTATCATTCTCATATATTGTACAAGTATGGAGTGTCATCGCTCAGATGATAAGCGTGTTAAGAGAGGTTGTGGGTTTGATCCCAGCTCCGAATAATTTAGAGAAATTGATAATTAAATCCTAATATTGTAGCTAGGATGTGTTTAATTAATTGTGAAAGATGACTAGTTTATGATATAAATCAATAATTATTCCAAGTTAATATTGAATGGATGCGATACTGGCCTGATGACAGTATGTCTGATGATGCAGTACTACAAGAGACCGCTCAGGGAGATGATGTGTTTGCTCAGAGACAGAGAAAAAAAATTAGAGGGAACATTGCCCCCCCGCCCTTTCACCCATAAATAAAGAATACATCATCAAAAAGGCAGATAAAACTAGAGTTTCACTTTGCAACACTTCGGGTCACTTTCTGGCAAAGGCTGCGACTTACATTTCGCAGAGAAGCTACAGTTTAAATAATGTAACATTAGTCTCCCAAAGCGACGAAAGGTTGACACAGAATAGAGGAGATTTAACGGATTGAAAAAGATATACACAAATCAAATGCCCAAAGCGTTCTCATGTGACTTTTCTGACACCATGTCTGAGCCTTGGACAACAAAGTACTGACCCGTACTTTAGGGAGCAAAAGAATATCGCATTACAAAGCATCAGTGCTGTGCAGCACAACATCACCTCCACTTCTGTCCATCTCCAGAGGAATCAATGAGAATGATTTTATGTCCTTTTGTTATATAAATACAGCACATTGTGGTTCCACTGAGATTTCTTCAATGATCTCTCTACTGTCATTTCAAGAATTGTACGCTCACAGCGCTCAAATAAAAATAAGCTTGAGCCTCAGTGGTTCAACAGGTAGAGAACCAATGAAACTGTTTTATATTTACATTGTGTCTGAAAACATGGCAAATTAACAATATTAAGAAATTGTTTTAATATAGTCACTTAGTAGTAGTTCTTACTGGAGCTGGTTGAGCGAGCAAAAGTGCTTAATGAAACTTTTTGAAATGTCACATAATCCAAATGATGCTACATCAGAATCTAAATTAGCCCATTTCTCGCCAATTGTGGAATGTTCATTGAGAGACGTCAAATGAGTTTTTTATACAAACAAAAAACAACAGACAATCCCACGTGACCAATTACACTAAATGGCAGAGATAAAAGACAATATAATAATAAAAGCTTACCATCAGAGACTGCTGATGTCTACTAGAATTATTGTTACAATTTATTTATTTTTAAATACTCTCTCCAGGACATTTATCAAGTGAACATGAGATTCATGAGATTCTTTCCATTAAGTCAACAATCGCAGTAAAAATATTGAAGTTATGTTATGTGACCCACACGAGCTCTAAATACAGTATATATAGTATGATCAAGATCAAATGTATTACTAATTCAAAGTACACCAAAATACAGTTGTTTTTTTTTATAGTTGATGATAATATCAGTTGTAAACAAATTTACAACAAAATTAATTTGGAAGATTTAATAGATTTAGGATTGAAAAAAGCAGTTCAATATTCGTGCTTCAAAGAAGGTCTTAAGAGGAAGATTTAATAAGAGTAAGAGTAGCATTTTATAAGAAGCAAAATAGGCCTTCAAATTCAATAATTAAAAATACAGAATACATGCTTTTATTTTGATGCTATAAAATTTTTAGCAATTCTTGTTTGGCCAACAGTTTGGATTGTGTTTAAAATATTCATTATTCACTTTTTGGTTTTGGTTAAAATTACACTTTTAGTTTCAAACACAGTGACAGAAAAATACCTGAAAAAAATGTCTGAGCTCCTTAATCAATCATACATTTTCACCATTAATAGAAAGAAATAATATTTGGATGCATAAGGTGTCAAAGGAAATCATACATTGAAAATAAAGTGAAAGCAGAAAACTCTTACCTTCATAAGTTCCACTCTCTAGCAATGCTCCACTTTGCTCCAATTCCATAAAGCGCTCCACACTCACGAAGTTGTAGTCCACCCCGGGCACCTCCCCTTCCTTCGGCTGCCGGGTCGTACCTGAAGAGAGCCAGAGATGGAGAGGTCACGAGAGCCAAACACTCCAGATGAAAAGGCAGGAAGAGCCAGCAAAGGGGCAAAGAAGTGTACAAGAGGAAACGGAATAGAAGAGGCTGAGCGAGGAGTCATCGCTCGTAATTGCCAAAAAGCATTCACACAGTCGTGTGACTGTGACGGTGACAGATTGAAGGAGAGGAAAGGAGGAAGAAGACTCTCAGTGCAAACAGCTTCTACGTTGAAGTCCACAGTCATTTCCAGCTATCAGTGCTTGTGGGATCATTGTATAGTGGAAACAGAAGGAATCTAGAGGAAGTAAATTACCATGCAGCAATTAAAACCTTCAGACTTAAACACCCTGGAGATCTCTATTGGTGCAACGGCTGTGTGAGTCGGGAGTTTGGATTTTAATGAGGCGCCGCATTTGTTCCACTGCCAACTGGACTTTTCAGCTGAGGCCCAGCCATGTCCGCTGCTGCCGATTCCTGCTTTCCATTGATCCGGCTTGAAACCAATTATTGGCCAAGGAACGAGGAGGGGATTCAGTTTTCTCATAATTCAGGCACATACATTCAAGGGGCCAGGATAGATTGATCTGCACGTTCGGGGCCAGAAGTTCAGCTGGTATTTCTATACATTTCTGAAATGTCAGCTAGTTGTGCAGTTCATGTGTGTAGGCAGGTAAAGTAAAACAAAAAAACAACTAAAACCATGGAACTTAAATGCTATTGATTCATTAAATAATTTATCTCGAGCCAAACTGTCAATATATGTGGAAGGTGTGTTAGTACTTTAACCAAAACTGAGCTAAACCAACTCGTAACCAACCGTTATAGTTTGAAAAGTCTAATTTCCAGTGTTTCTCCAACGTTCTCACGATAACGATAAAATGAATGCCAAGAGGTTTGCGTTTGTATCATTTTTAAGATCCAATTCTATCTACGAGAGTTTCGTATCACACACGTTGTTGACCTCCAGCTGAGAGCAGAAGGCAATAATAAGAGAAGCTCTTAAATCAAAGCTTATATGTTCAAAGGCAAAAGCATGAAGTCTCCTTATTTATACTCTCCCTGCAGAGTGCATCGTATTATACGAGCCAAACACATACCCTGAGATCTTGGTGCGACTAGCTAAAGACATAAACATGTAGACTCTTGATTTAAATAGTGTTAAGTTATGCTTGAACATTATTTAATGTTTAGCAGCATTTCGATGGGAAATCTGGTGATTACGTTGGCACTACAATTACACAAAACATCACACGTTAATCTTTTCTATTGCTACATTAAATGTATTTGTATTGTCTAAAACATTGATACTCTGAAAAGTATCAATACTCAAACAGCAGTCAGACAACATTAGTAAAGCTTCCTTTCATCATCATCTTACCGTATTAAATAGAATTCTGTTGAATACCAATAAAGATGTTAACTTTGTTATTTGCTATGACCGAACTGTCCGAGCTAGCCGTGTTAAGCTAGCTCTTCCATGACTGTAGGTTGTTATTAGCCATTAGCTGATGCTAGCAGACTTTAGCTTGCTAACATGATTCAAAGCTGTTTTCTTGAATTCAAACTTCTTACCTTGTTAAAATAGTTTCAAATTATATTTGGGTTTTTTAATCTTGTATTAATTTAAATTATGATCATTATTTTTACGATAATTTAACTCATTGATGATACATTCATGCTTCTTTTTTTTGTGTGTGTATGTGAAAAAAAAAAAGATTATTAAGCCTGTGTCTTACTTTTACATATGAAGTGTTGAAAATGGTTTGGAGTATCAAATATTTATTTATATTAATATTACAATTTCAGTACAGAGATAACTTTTGCAGGTTTTAAAGACACTTTGCAAATAGTGAAAAATCACGGTTCATCTTGTGTTAACTTGTCAAATATGGTAACAATTCTATATTTCAACTAGAATCTTTTTGCCATCTTTCGTTCTTTATGTTACGTAATTCAAAAGTTTTCCTTCTTTATCGCATGTTTGGATTTTTATTTTCCTTCCAAACTTCTCACCATATCTTGTATTGAGTGAGGTGACCCATTACTTTGATAGTTGACTGAAAATATTATTTTGAGTTATTTGAAAGCTCCAGATTAGACTATAAAGATGATTTTAGATAATGTAATAAAAACTGCTCAAGGAAAAAAAATCTCCTTCACCACCTTTAAGTTCAATGTACACATATTCATGTAGTCGTCATGGCAACATAGGCAACTTTTTCTGACCCAACTGGGGAATATTTTAGTATTTAATTTCTTCAGCAGAACAAGATATATTTTTAGAGCTTGTCAACACACATTAAGTACACTTGCGCAAGCATTCACAAGTGATAATATCTCAATCTCAAAATGTCTATTGAACAAATGTCACCACGCTTGATCTAACACTTCTCAACTTTCAGCAGCGACTTCACTTTGTCTCCGACTAGCTCTGTTCCCGACTCTATCACTGTCGCGTGCATAGGTGTGAGTGCAGTCTATGTTTGGCAACATGTGTGCTTGTAAGTCTAAAAGCTGGTGATGTGCCCACTGTGCCAGCAGTAATCCCATCATCGAGCTGATCACAACTCAGCAGGACACCGGAGATCCTAAGCACCACAGGTGGAAGCGTGTGGACCAAAAGCTCTCACACATACTCACCCAGAGGAGTCTCTTTCCACATGAATTGTGTTACCATTTCTGACACCAGGTGGTGGAAAAACCATGTGCAGAACATTAGAAACCATTGTTTAATTGTTTAATAAACGTTTAACTATTGCCCGTGCTTTTAGAAATAATAAATATGCCGCTGTATTGTTATAAAAAATAATTTTAAACTTCAGTCATTTTAAGAAAAACACATGTCGTGTGATTTTTCTTTCCTTTTATTGCAAAAAAAATATTATTTGAGAAGTTAAAGATGAAATGTTCACTATATAACAGATCAAATTTGTTTTCATGGTTTCATTCCGAACAATCATAACTCATTAGCTCAGCTTTCCAATACTTTTACCAGGCAACGTTGTCTGGACGACCCGCCTGGAGAGTCAATGACTACCAAACCGCTTTACAACAGTTAGTCAGAGAAAGTGTACACAGGAAACAGATCATTTATAAGATTGCGTTACACTCTTCTGACACTGGGGGAGCCACAGACACTGCATTACATCCTACAGATTGGGGCTTTAAGGGTATTTTAAATGTTGTTGGGAATAGGGATTTTTCTTGTTGTTTGGTTCAAATCCACCTTGAGTAAAATTTCTTGTGTGGTTTCCTCCAGGCACTCCAGTTGTACCTCACAAGCCAAACATAAACCTATGTGAATTGATCATTCCAACCTGTCCATGAGTGTGTGTGTGAATGGCTGTTCGCCTACATGTGTGTCCCAGGACAAGCTGGCGACCTTGCTCTTGCACCAAATTAGCCGGGACGTGAACCAGCTCATTAGAACTGATAAGTGGTCATTAAAGGATGGAAGGATGTTTATTTGACCTTTAGACTTTCATTGTACTTCAGCGCTTGTTTAATTGCTGACAACCATAATGTCTGTCTCTTATCTTACCTTTATCTTACCTTAATCTAATGCCGTGCTAGTGCTAATGAAGGATAATGCTGGCCCTACGCCCAAAAGTGTCTTTGCATTGCAAACAGTCAACATCTGAAAGGTGTCACTGAGCACAACATAGATTTATGGCTCAAGATTTAAACCTGTTCCCGGATACCATCTGAATCCACAAACTGTTTGCGGTATGTGTCACTCTTTGAAAGGCTCCCTTGTTTCCCTGTTTATGGTGTGTGTTGTGCAAGTGAGTTCTGGAAGTCAACATCATTCCACTGAGCAAATCTCTGTGATATTTCAATTATTTAAAGAGGTATTAAATGATCGTGATCTAATAAATATAGAGCATCAATGAATGACACCAATATGGTAGTTTATATGCCTCTTGATTGAGTGGATTTCTAGCTTTATACTACACCTTTTTCCAAATGTTTCACCTACAATACAACTACAAATCCATCTTCATCCAGCATGTTTATAAAAAGTCCAAACATTTTTTTTATTTAGGGTTTATTCTATCGATTTTGTTTTCTCCGAAACAATGCATCAGGTTTAGTTTCCTCTACTGTTAGCGACATCTTCATTTATCTTTCCCGGCGAACTGTCATCTCATAAGAAATGCGTATCCTGAAAGGCACATTACATCATACACATTGTGTCACATTACAGGCAAGTCACGGCCGGCCGACTTCCTCCGAGCGCCAGTATTGATCTCCAAGATCAGAATGAAATTATTCTGCTGCCCACAACAGAGTGGACAGAGCCTTCTGGAATACTGATGGCCTCGGTCTCACAGACATCTTGGATCTGAGCTAGAAATATTGAGCGTCTAATGTGGCTTGGAGATGAGCCGATAAGAAAACTTTCCCCGTGTCTTCCACACATTTGTTCAGACGGCCATCTCGCACACCAGCTGTCTCACACTCTCACATAAGCGTATTGTAGTTCCGCTTTGTCTGCGGCGAGTCGATACATTTAGCAAAGCATATTTTCTAAATGAGCGAAGCCCCCGGTTAAATCCATCCTCTCTGCTTTCTGCTGCCGTTTGTTACATTTCTTTATCAATCATTCCCCTAATCCTTATTGTGAGTCCTTGTATAGCCCTGTGAGTTAAAGAAGGAGGGGTGAGGAGACGCGGTGACAGACGTTTAGCTAATGTATGCTGGCAGGAAGGTGGTGTTGAGGTCATTTTTGCAGCCTCACACATTCTGTGTTTGCATCTTCTCCTCTTGAATCACTGCTTCAGAATTTCAGTTATCTTGCCACAGTCGAAAAGCATTTAATGAAAATGTATTCTTTACTAAAACATGCATTTATTTGCTCATTTTGTTTATTTATTTATTATTAAAATGTATTCTTTACTAAAACATGGATTTATTTGCTCATTTTGTTTATTTTCAAAAGCTAAGATAAGCTTTTTCTTTTTTTTTATAACAAAAAGTGGTTTAAAGTGGGCGTCCAGTCTAAAGTTCACAGCATGGACGAAGATCTCATTTGCTTCTAACCATAAATGCAAAAACAAGAAGTGACATTTTTCTGATATAGTCCAGTTTTTCTTAGTGCTCCTGCCAGAGTGAGTGGGTGTAAGGAAGTTATAGCTGTAGTAAAAATGGCATCATACACTTCTTACAAGTGTTTTAAACTAGGGAGATTAAATCTAATTGTTGAAAAATTACAATTTATTTTCATTATGAAAATATATATATATATGTATATGCAGATTTTCTAACAAAGAATCCATCCATTTTCCATAGTTCAAGAGTCACTTATTTTGAACTTGATTAAAAGATCTCCTACCTGATGGTATTTTTTAACGTTGCTCAATAGAAAAAATCTGATCGCCTCCAAAAAAAGGAATGAATTCATGTCATTCATCCAGATCTTATATGATGGAGGAGAAACTTTATCTGCCACAAAATGAATCTTTCAGCAACAGTCAAATCAAAGGCCAGAGCCTGCTGGAATGATTTAGGAATATTTTAAGTATCTTTGGAACAACCCATGATGATCAAAGATCCATCTGGTATACGAT
Source organism: Callionymus lyra (assembly GCF_982586985.1). Classification (NCBI taxonomy): domain Eukaryota; kingdom Metazoa; phylum Chordata; class Actinopteri; order Syngnathiformes; family Callionymidae; genus Callionymus; species Callionymus lyra. Next base: position 13,564,648 of record NC_141825.1, on the reverse strand, counting down.
TAAAATAGATAAGCACCATTACCTAGTTTACATTGGTCACATAAAGAGACCCATTTAGAAATATCCTATTTAACCTGTTGTATGAGTCATTTGTAAGCAAACATTTTGGGCGTACTTTCATTTTTAACCTAGTATAAACTCACTATTTTGTGACTCCATTTAACTTTCATATTTTTTTTACAGTTTTCAAATCATCAAATAGCTTCCTTCCTCAGCAAGTTGACTTACAGCACCAATTATTCCAACAACAATAGTCCTTTAAGTGCACTTTAACCATGTTGTGAATAATGCATTTTGACTTACCAACTTACAACAACCACAACACTTTCTAATTAAACGACAATTACGCATTTGTTAAGATGCTTACAAACTGGGGAGGCTACAAATGTGATGTTAATGTTGTTGTTATAAAGCTACATTTTCTCAGTTTGATCTCTGGTTAAACTGTATAAACGTAGAGGTTGCACTTCCCTCCCGTCTCCGACACGTCACATTATCGAACGAGAAAACTAGCTTTCAACTGACTAACGGTACAGTTTGGCAATTTTAAACACAGATTGATCTTTATTCTAACAACTCCGTCATCAAATATATTAACTGGTGAACGCAGGGGAGCAGAGGTAAAGCAGTCCATGGTTTCAAGGGGTGATTAACTTCCAGATAGTGCCGACAACCGTTTAATCCTGGACCAAATTAACTGGTTGATCGGCTTGTCCTGCTATTTACCATGCAGTGTGAAAGGGGGAACGCTTATTGAGCATCACATCTAAAAGGTCCACATCAGTAATACTTCACCCCACATATCTACCAAAGCCTCACTTAAGGATAACCCCATCAAACCTTAAACTGCACCTCCTGATTGGACCGGTGGAACCAATAACAGTAAAAGCCAAACACTATTCCACAGATGGCGATCATGGTATCATAATAAGCCTTGGAGCATTTTTAAAACTGCATATGAATGACTCTTCTGGGTTCTAATAAATGAGCAAAGCAGAAACTTCACAGGTGCTGATATTTTTAGAGGCACAGACTGCTCTGACAGGATGCAGGGATGATTCCCCGGAGCCCGGAGCGCCAACGTTGTTTACTATTGATCGAACGCCGTGCTATTGCTAATAAAGGATAACGCTGGCCGTACGCCCAAAAAGTGCCTCTGCATTGCAAAGTGCCAACATCTGAAAGGTGACACTGTGCACAACAGAGATTTATGGCTCACGACTTAAACCTGTAATGGCGTAGAAGAGCTCCGGGGCTGGCACTTTAGCTGGCACAGACATCCTCCACCTCAACTGGCGGGGAGGAGCGAAAGAAAGAGTTATTACTCAAAACAAGGAAAATCCATTTCGAACCGAGGCTGAAACAGCTGATATACTGAAATAACTCTGCTTGTTTCAGACGACGGGAGGACGGAGAAAAGGCCTTTCGATAAATTATAGAGTTGCAGTGGAAGATTTGTTCGCTGCTCATCTTCAGATGTGTGCATGTGTGCGTTTGTACACATGAGATATGTTGGTATAATTAGATAGGGAGTCACCAGGAGGCAGAGCAGCAGCTAAAAATAAACCTCTGATGGAATGATAATGATATTAAAGGAAGGGGGGAGATGGTTCGATGATTAATGGTTTACACTGTGTGCTTTGATAGTTGCATATCCCTGTGAGGGTCATCGATGCATAATACAGCAGTTGAGATGGAACTGCAAACCTGTATGGAACACATCACACATTATCGTCTGTTCTTCTGGTTCGTCTGAAACACAAGGTCATAGAAAAATCTTAAAGCTGTGAAGTCCAAATATTGGAACTGTATTAGGAGGGTTTAATATCAGGTATAGGAGGGTTAGGTGAAGAAGTCAAGGTACCTGTCTCAGGGTTGGCCCAACCCTCACCCTCTAAATATATTGTCTTATACATCAATGTCAGTCGTTCTGAGTTCATGAACTATAGAAGATTATGGCAGCAGGTAACATCACACACATATATCAGTTTACAAAGCGCTTGAACATGGAGTCGTTCATTTTTAACAAATTGGAAACATCCATATATTTGTGCGCACCAATCCACCAGTAGACCTTGTAGGGATATGATAATATCACTTTCTATAATTGATCATCTAGATTTAACACACATTTCAAATAATCACGTGATTAACTGATAATCTTCCATATTTAATTGATATTAAATAACCATTGCCTCTCTTTAGAATCCACTTGCTCAGCTATTTGTCAGGTCAGGTCAGGTTGACACTCACACTGAGAGATACAAAACAATCTGTAGATGATGCCAGCAAGTCTGGTTCCAACAAGGACAAGGACAGACATCTGCGTAAGTCAATTGATAAAACAGGTTCTCTCTAAAAGACATCCACTGCGGTAAAATTCCACAACCAACAGGTGAGACAGCCATCTCAGAAGACAAGTGTTTAGAGCATCTGACCAATCATACATGCACAAATGACTAAAGCCGTTTACCTGAATATTCATACTATAAAAGATCCGCCATTTCATTAGAACTTTGCGCTTGGCATTTGAAGACGTCTCTGCGAGATCTCCGTTTTGCCAAGGCCCATGATCATATAAGTTGTTCTCAGACTTTTGCATATTTCACTAAACGAGCATTTTTCTCTTAAACTAATTCCTGTCTGTGTCCTTCTTTACCACCACCACATATCGAGACTGGGGAAGGGTCAGTTCATCGGGACAAAACCCTAACTACTTGGTGCCGTGACCCGGATTTCCAACAAGATATGACAGCATTTTAGGAATGAGAACCATGGTCTGAGATCTGGAGGAATCAATCTTTGCCACTGGTTATAAAGCTTTCAAAGAAAAAGGGAGGTCAATCGAAATTCCAAAAGGTGACCGTCGGATGGCTGGCTCAAAATCCATGTGTAATGTTATTGTGGTGACATACAAAGATGCCAGCGTATCTGAGATAAGATAAGATAAGAGATTACAGGGTCAAAAATTAGTAAAACTATAATTTTGGTAAAGGAGAACAAACACAAAGAAAGACAACATCAAAATGAGACTCCTACCTCCTGTTTGGAGTGATTGAGTTTGACACCCCTGCTCTAGGGCTTAAAATAACTACAAAAGTACAGAGACAAGACATACTCTTACATTTAACGCTCTTCATGAAAGCAGCATAAAATGAACTGAATAAATAAGCTCCAATGATTGAGATATTGTATCAGCTCAGATTGAATCCTGAAGGTGGGTCACATCACGAAGTGCCTTGCTGTCACCACCAGAAGAGAAAAAGGGCCTGTTTCTATAGTTTCCCACTTGATCGCGAATAAATTGCAACATCTCGCGCCAATTAAAGAAGGTCATTGAATCGAGACATTTGACTGACCTATTCCACATCTCGCGCAGTTGCTCACTTTAACAATCGTCACAATTTAAAAGAAGTGATAGACGAGGTCTATCTTGGTCATCGACATTAAAGTGGTGTCTTAAAGCAAAGTTGGAGGAACAAAAATAACATGCATCTTCACCACAGCCACATTTAATATTATTTACTTTAGTAATTTGATTTAAGGTCAAGTATTCTACACTGTGAAAAATGGTACTTAAGAAACTGTTTCTTGTTTAATTACTGCTTTGTGAAAACCTTTTTTTTTTGCTAACAGACAAAATTAACACATAGTTTTTCTTCGTTTTTTCCCATGTTGGACAAATTCTTCATTTTCTTTACAATGTAGCTTCTGGATCCATCAGTTAGCGAACAGTTAAGTGTTTGCAAGATAGATGCTCTTTCAAATACAAAAAAGTGAAGGCTGTAAAATGTGGTGGCTCAGCGTTTAAATGAATTAATCAGATTTGTATTGGTTTAGTCACAGTGTTTTCCCTCATGAAAAAAAAAAGATTTTCTTTCACAGATGACGGCTCAAAATCTTTCTTTGCTCATTCCAGCTTACCTGTCAAATACTGACAAGATGATTTCTATATGAAGAAAAGAAAGAAAGGGGAAGAGCTCCCTATAGAATTATTAGAAGATGTGGAATATTTCAAAGAATTATATAATGACGAAGAAGGAGGGAGCACAATGTCTTGTCTTAATCTGAACTCAATCATTTCTAACAATGGACTATAAAAATGAATCTTCTTTGACGTAGCCCTTTACCCATCGCAATCATTGAAGGAATGTGGTGATAATGACTGTGTAGATCCACTGAAGGAAAAAGGAAAACATGAATTATAGCACTAAACTGGTCAGTGCTGCTGCTTCCCATTATCACGGCGAGAGTCGTCTCATTAGTTCGCCGGTATTTTCAGTTGATAACTAGTTTTGACAGCCGAATGTGCTGCGGTGAAGTCGTGCGAATGGAATCCGCACTTTAAAAGCCTGCAAAAGAGAAATCTCGGAGAGAATATGACAATGAGGAACTTAAAATTGTAACCTTCAATAACAAGCTTTAAGGAATTCCGACACCCTTTGTCTCGTACGACTGTTTGTTGTGTTCACATCCCATAACAACCTGTCAGTTTTAAAATGCTGTTGATGTTTCAATTGTAGAAATTATTTTTGCCTTAGTGTGTTGGTTCCTTTCCGCTTTATTGTCACCATGTTTTGTTTCTTCGATCATGTTTTCGGTCCCATTTCTAACACCTATTTATTCACTACAGTCTAGTCAGAAACACTACAGTAATACAGCAGGAAGAGCTGTTATGAGCGTAAGAAGCTGCTCCAAAAATTGTTGCTGTTCATCTACTGCCCAATTCCATTTTGGAGTTCCAATCATCCATTCCTTCCAATTTACCTCTCCGCTGTTTAATCCATTTATTCCTCCGTCGCTCCTCTCTCTCTCTACACATTACTGACTCTCCTCTTTATAATCGCCTTCCTCTCCATCAACCTGGCTTCTTTTGTCTCCCCTTCAAGCTTTGTCTCTCACTCTCTTCCCCTTCTCTTTCAACCTCCCCCCAAATCTCCCGCCCGCCTGGCAGCTGTGAAGTGTGACAGCGGGTCAACACACACAGGCACGCACACACCAACTATTTACACTACAAAGCCAGAGCTACAGATGCAAAAACGTGGTAACACTCCCGACAGCAGTGTCTGCTACCACGACAACACGTCAGCCTCGCCATGGTAACAGGCTGCACCAAAATAATGCTTGGTCCAGAAATGACGGCGGAGGATTTTTTCCATGAGCAGCCTCCGAGCTCCGACAGGTTCCAAAACACTGCTGGTCTGTGCTTCACAGTTCATCAATCAATTACCGCTACAGTTTCAACCACGCTGAGCTCTCACTCGCCCACCGCGGAGTGATTACGGAGAGGGTTTTAAGAAGATGGGCTTTTAAAGAGACGTCGCACTAGTGCACACGTTGACTTTTTTCTCTGGGTCTATATTCGTTGTGGAGACTGGATTGAAGTAAGAGTTGGAGAAAATGAAAGTTGAACAAAGTATGTTTTTGCCGTGAGGGGCGATGAGACAGAACCGCTACCTTTACCGCCGAATTAATCGATGCTATTGTTTTGTTCGGTTTTCGATCTCAGAGTCGGAGAGAGAGAGCAAAGAAAGGTCAAGTTGTTTCTCATTTACATTCTGTAATGCCTACAAGAGGATGACATCTTGACTGGCCTCCTGCTCATGATGAATTTGTGTAGGAATTTAATTTTTTATACACAGATGTGAAACCATGTTTTAAGAAATAGATGGGTCAAATATCCCCTATGGCACAAACCCAAGGACCCCGGGGGCCAAGTCTGGCCTGCCAAGTCATTTAATGTGGCCCGAAGGAGTAGTTGGTGGAAAATCAAAAATAGATACGGCGAAGCTAGTGTTTATGTCGTGACCTATTAGGTATAATAATCTAAGGTAAACAACCAAGATTATTGATATCAACAAAATCTCCAACAATTTCAGATTTTTTTCTTAATTTATCTCTAATTTAAACTAATGCTGGAAGGACAAACATAGATATGATAAAGATACATTGGGTCTCCAAGAATTAAAAGACAATAAAACACTTCCGGTTATAGACCATTTAGTAAATACACATATTGTGAGACGCTGTTTTCTTTAAGATTTTGGCCCCTTGTATGGTTTAAGTTTGACACTCTTGGTTGAGCGGACTCGACCAAACTTTACTAGTAAAGTTATCAAATGCAAGTGTTGCTTTTTCTCTATATGTCTACAATAAGATACCGTTTATGCTTACCAGTGTCTAAGTGTGTCTGATGGTAAAAACTACAGAGACAAACAGTTACAATAGGTTTCTTCCATAGGTTGTCTGGAGCTCAGGTATAGTGATATTTAGAATAGAGCAAAGCAACTTTCCTTCTGTATAGACCAGGTGTGTGAAACTCAAGTCAATTTATGTGGCCTGCAGAATGGTTGGCACAAAATCGAAGTACATTCATGTTCATGTTGATATCCTGACATTTAAAGATGCCAGTGTTTAAAATCGGATTAGGAGCGGATATTATTAATGTCAACAATTGTCCAGAGACACTGGAGGAGAAGAAAATGAATTTAATGGGAATTCAATACTATTAAAGAGTTTGGTATATATGCATTTGTTCGGCCATTGATCAAGAGAGCTAAAAGATTTTGTGTCTTTGTCTGTACTACTGGTATAGAGAGAATCTTAAGTGTCTGAAAAGAACACACTTAGGATGTTTTCCCCATAAAGATACACCTAAACAAGTCACCAGTACCTGGTATATTGCTTTTAAATATGTGTACAAATCTGAGACTCATTCTCATCTTCTCCATTCATTCTAACATATATTCATAAAAATCTGTTGTGTTCATGTGGGATTAAATAATGACAGTGGTACATGCACATGTTAATACGTTTTTGTTTTAAAATACTATAATTTTTTTTCTATTAATTGGTAAATTTGGACCCACACCATCTGTGAAAGCAGCCAGACACCTCTTTTTGGCTGAGAAGTTCTACAAGTAAGCTCCACCGCCTGATCCTCCCCAAGGCGTCAAAAACCAGCGTAGTGTGAAAGACGGTCCGGTAGAAAAACACACTCGCCACAGAGGTACGTCAAATATAAAGCAAACATCGGAGTAAAAATGTTCCTGTCAACACAAACCAGAAAATCCAAATCCACAATCCTCCCGTGAGACTTCACTCACGATGACTTTCGGTTTGTGGATCCACATCGGAGGAGGGGGCTCGTCTGGTGTCAGCAGATGATTCAACTGGAGACCGAAGCAGCTAGACTAGCTCACACGGGGAACTCTCGCTTCCAGAAGGTGCCGCTGACGGTTTTTGATGTTGGACTCTTTGCACATATTTGTTTGCCAATCTGTCTCGTAGCCGCATAGGTAAATGATATGAACCAAAGAGCACCCACTTGTAGTTTCTCTGCGTTTGGAAAAAGATGAGGGGGAGGATCACAAGATTAACAGTTATTTTATTCTGCTATATATCAGAACAGATTGTGGTACCAATAGTTAAAATTTGTAACAATTAAGGCGCCGCTTCTGTTTGTCTTGTTCTGTTTTACTATTGGTTTTATTGTGTGTTATCTTATTTCTTTTATTCTGTACTTCCACCACAAAATACTTTGTTGTATCTACAACACTGGCAACAATAAAAGTTTCAGATTCTTCAGAGGAAAAAGAAAATACATTTATAGGTGCTCTTAAAAGATGTTGATGAAAGGAAGATAAAAGATGATTGAGAATTATTGTTTCTATTGAAACGCAAAGTTACAATGTTTACATTTTAGAAAACAAATAGACTCAACTTAAACCCTGACATACCAAAACAGGAAGTAAAGAAGGTAAAGAATGAATAAGTATTAAATCCAACAACTTAAACAGCTCTAGCAGATCAAATCTAGCATTCATGATACAATTAGTTATTAGCGCAACATGTCATATCCAAGTCAGATTTTGTTTTAATGGGTTGCATTAAAGTTGCCACTTGAAACCAGTGACACAGTAAGATGTGAGGCCTGGTTGCAGTGGCAAGTTGCACGGATGAAAAAGACCAAATTACAGTATGAATGCAAATGTGTTAAAATATAGCTACCGTATTTTCCGGACTATAAGTCGCAGTTTGGCCGGGGGTGCAACTTATACTGTGGAGCGACTTATGTGTGAAATTATTAACACATTATTACCGGTATATCATTTCACATGTTATTTTCACATAAACCGCAAGAGGGCGCTCTAGGCCTGTGTTGATAATTTCGACGTAGAAGAGGAAGCGCCGCATCTTCTACCTCCAGAGATACGAAGTTGTTTAAAAGTGATACCGATGATGAAGATTTCATTGGATTTTAGTCATTTGGTGTTACACGGATGGTTTGGTAAACTTCTTAGCATGTTATTTATGCTATAGTTATCTGAATAACTCTCAATATGTTATGTTAACACAACAGGCACGTTCTCAGTTGTGTCATGTAACGTAAGCATACCGTACAATTATTCAGCCTGTTGTTGCCTCTATTCTATTTTTATTTTAAAATTGCCTTTCAAGATGACATGTTTGTTCTTGGTGATGGATTTTATCAAATAAATTTCCCCCAAAAATGCGACTTGTACTCCAGTGCGACTTATATATGTTTTTTCCTTCTTTATTATGCATTTTATGGCTGGTGCGACTTGTACTCCGGAGCGACTTATAGTCCGGGAAATACGGTAATCATTCCTTTATTCAAGTGTTTTCTGCTGTTTGTTCACATTTGTCTGGTGACATGTCGTCCTGGGATCTATCTGTAAAGCTTGCGAGGCAAAAAAGACTTTAATGGAGATTCCAGGATACGTCTATAGTAGGGACAAGAAACCTTACACTTTGGTGTTGTTACAGTAGGAGTGAATATTGAAGGATCAGTCACTTTTTTAAGGAGCATTTTATTAAAGCATTTTCTTCTTCGTTCCTACCCAGCGATGACGCAAACAAGATCCAGAAATCTGTAGACACCTGCTGCTTATTGCTATCAATGATATTTGAAATTCCTAAAAATGCATCAAACTCAAGAGATTAACAACAATATTGGGTATAAAATCCACAAAATCCTCTGCATGGTCCTCATCGCTCATGAGTCTTTAAATGAAAGTTGACTCAAGAAGAATGACTTCATTACTTCTGGAGTTTCTCCCATGGAGTTTTCTGTCAGGCTGTGAGTTGCAGACACGTTTGTTGCTCAGTGGGTCATTGTTGGACGTTATTGGAGCGGGAGTGACATTGAGAAATCGCTGCTGTACAGAGGTGTCTCCTGTCGTGATGCAGATCGGCCCTGAGATGCTGTAAAGCACCTTTATTAGTCTGTGGCGCTGACAGCTGCGGGAGGACGGGGGTCGTAGGGAGACACACATATACAAACACACACACAGATCAATACTGGACACACACATTTACCTACTCACACATGCACAGGTGGACGTACCCAGACATGCATTACACACACCATGCACACATGAATACACTCACACACACACACACATACAGTGTAAACACGAGCTCAAACAAACATAATCACGCATGCACAAACAGTTCAGTCCTTTATTGTCATTGCAAAACAACGATATTAAAAAGGTGTCAAACAGTTGTAACATTGTTACAACGATTATTATCAAACTGCACATGAAATTGATAAAAACTACATTAATAAATAAATAAGGCTCCTCCTTACATCACTGATCTGATCCAGCCTTACACCCCAGCTTGGGCTCTGAGGTCTGTGGATCAGAATCTAATGATGGTTCCTGAACACGGTTCAGGACCAGAGGAGAGAAATCCTTCCAGGCTGTTGCTCCTAAGGTTTGGAACGATCTTCTTCTCTCTGTCATAAGACATTTTTATTTGTTCAGGCTTTTCCTTGATTTTCTGGAACTCCTGTTATGTTCTCAGTTGTATCTTGACCTTTAAAGTATATACTTTATTGAATATTGTTTTGATTGTTTAAGCGCTTTGTGACCCTGGTCTGGAAAAGCGCTATACAAATAAAAATTACTTACTTACTTACATATCATTCTGTCTTATTATTATATTGCACGATCCCACCATATAATATTGTGTTAAAAGTTATTTTCTTAAGGATGACACACAACATACACAGGCAAACCCACAGATACACACAAACACACACTAAATCAATGCACACAAATACACACTAATTCTAACCCGAACCCAAAAACTACACAGACACACATACACAAGTTCACTTATAAATAAACAAACACACATTTCAAAGCCTGCATAGTGTGTATTTGAGTGTGTAGGAACTAATTGGAAATAAATTAAATGTAAATAATACTAATATACAACTATTGTGTTGGTGCCTCTGTGTGTTAAAGGTAGCAACACAACTTTAGCATAAACCTTTCCAAGGGAGATTGGAACCACTTCATCTCTGCTCTGATTTTCTCCAGGTACTCCAGGCTCAGATTGTCAGTGACTAGGGGTATAAGGAAAGAATCTTGTTCCGTATCTTATTGTGATGCTGTAGGAACAAGGATATAAGGTAAGGTAAGGTAAGGTAAAACTTTATGTGTAGTATTGTCCAATACTTGTCTCTGGTCTATTAATAAATAATATGTATATACTATGTAAATACTGTGTATTGGCAGGAATCTGGTGATAAGATACATATCACGATACAGGGCATCCACGTTGTGATGTATTGTGTATTGTACTGTAGTAACAAGGATATATTTGTAGTATTGTCGAGTACATGACTCTGGTGTTGCAGACTTTACAGATCACATGACTCTTGACAAAATCGTAACTGGTGTTGCTGTTTTGAATCCAAACTATTTGCAAAAATCAGCTTTAAAAGCTGATGGAATCGAGTGCATCCTCTCATCCTTAGTCATTGCTGGGATCTATAGGCATTTCCTTTTTAACTGCAGAGGACTTAATGTCTGCTGCCATCTAATGGCCAGAAGTTAAATTGCAACACAAAAATGTAAATTGTAAATAAAAAGTGTGAGCCGGCGAGGATGATGACGGATGTTAATATCATTCAATCTTTATTAATATATTTCTACACAATTATGCAAATCATTCTCCTCGTTTCCGTCCGTCTCCAATTCCATGAGAGTTAACGTATATGCTGAAGACACAATGCTACACAAAGCGTGATTGGCACACCGACTAATTCATTAACCAGGTCCAATATTTGCCTTTTTATTTGATAAAATGCTAGTTTACAGAGGCTTTCATGTGCGCACTACATTAATCCAGCGTGCCAATCAAACTGCAGGAAGCGGAGAACCACATCAAAGCGTGTCAGCCAGTTCTTAAGCGGGACGCCAGCAGGCAAATCACCCCTTAAAGGAGAGAGACCCGGGAGGATGATGTATGTCGCTTTCCAGCACCGCTTCTACTGCATGTGTAACACATTATTCATCGGCTCAGCCTATCAAATCTCAACACACAAACGGAATAATCAATGTCACACTCCAGAAAAACATACATGGGAGTAGCACAACACACACACACACACTATGTAGATGTAGAGATAAATCTTCAACACATCAGCAAACACATTAGTGTCAAGACAATTGCAGCTCAACTACGATTCTTTCTCCTCAAATTTGGACGCTGGACACGTCACACTGGTGCTGTGGGTGTCGTCGGTTTTCGACGCAAAAAGCTGTTGAATTGCCCGCGAGCCGCCGGAGTCAGTGTGAGTGGAGGGAAGCAAACGTGTCTTGGCGTGACGTGGGAATGTGGCCAAAAAGACGAGTGACGTGGACGTGATCGCAGAACTATCGAAAAGTAAGTTGCAAACAGGATCAAAAGAAACAAGCGGCAGATAATTTGAGGATAAAAACCTCAAGTACCCAGAAGTAGAAGGTGTAGAACGGCAGAAACAGCCTCGAACGCAACATACTGTATGTTGAAACGATGGGTGAAGAAATAACTTTTGTTATTATAAATAATTGACTCTCAAAGGACAAATTATAAGGGTACTTGAAACTAGCTGTAAAAAGTCAGACTTTCTAACCAGAACTAGGAGGGGCCGAGTACCAACCTGGGACCAGTATTCCTTACCGGGCCACACATAGAGAAGAGAAACTGTCCTTTCATTTTTGAAAGTAAAAAGACAAGATTTTCTCCTAAGAATCGGCCCAGTTTAAAGTGAAAAATAACCCAGTGAACTAGTGACAATGAGTAAAGCAAAAGCCTCTTTTTGTTGCCGATAATCCAGCTCAGGCTCCCGTGATTCAGCATTATGGTTTAATTTTATTTTTCCTGCAGTTAACGTTTGTTTTCTGTGAAAATCTTAAAGTCAGTCCTGGAGATGAATGCTGACATAAAACCGGTCCACGGTGCTCAACAGGTTGGTAGACCCAAGAGAACAGCTCGTTCAACCAGTGGTACAAAAAAAAAAAGAGTCATACTTCAACAAGACAATGCTTTTAATGGAGGGAACGATGCTGCATCAAAGTGAAGGCTTCCTAACCTGACTTTACCCTCACTGAGGACTTGTGGGTATTTATTGATGGAAGACACTGTATAACATGAAAGCAACAAGGGGAGCTTTAAACGGTATATTGAAGATTTTTAGAATATGTGGGAACATTTCATTATTTGTAAAGGTAAAATAATGAACTTAAGTCAATGACCTTTAAAAAAGGCGTTTTACAATTTATCTCATTTAGATTTAAAAATCAATTAATCAGGCTTCAAAGTAGTAAAAGATCATCTCTGTGGAGGTTCAGAAGTAAAATATTGCTCCTATCATCAGGATGACCATCGTCTGTCATGCCTGACTCCATCATCGTCCTCCTCCTCCACAGCATCTTAAGGAACATCTCCGTCCTCTCCAGCGAATCTCCAGAGGAGGTCTGTCTGTCGGGGCGGAGAAGCTGCAGGGCCGCGTAATTCCAGAGCAGCAGATGCAAAGTGACAGAAGCTGCATGTATTTATAGGCCATCTGAGTGGAGAAACGTGCTGCTCACTCTTGATGCTATTTATAGAGCCTTTTACTGATTCCTCTGAGCGGAGCGCAGTAGAAGATATGATTCTCCCGGGAAAGACTTACGAGCCTCCCTCCACATCGCCCTCGGTGCCCTCGCTGTACGTCCAAACCCGCCCCGCCTCTCCCGGATCTCATCAGCTGCTTCTGTTCTTTCCAATCTTTTCCTCCACACTCCCTGCTGATCTTCTCCAATCTTCTCACCGGAGCTCCACGCTCGTGTCCACATACATCATTTTCACTGTTTACCGAGCCCCCCCCCCACCACCTTTCATCTTGTTTTACAGGTCAGCCCACTCCCTTGGCCCACTTTCCTCTCAACTTCTTTGAAGCAATTTGCATTCTTTACTTGCATGAAGCCGCTTCCAGGAACTAAATTATACAAAATTGACACTTGGGATGAACAATATCCCTCACCACTTCCTCTGCTTGTGTAATTACATAATCAAGAGAATACATTTGTCACGTTAGTTTATATTCATTCACTTCAGGCGACTAATGGTGTAATAAAACATCATTTTGCACATCATTTTTTTTAGATTCAGTAGAGGCTGTGATTTTTTTTTCAACAACCCAAATGCTTATGTTGACTCTACATTAGGGAACGGCAGACACAAACGCAGAGAGAGACGAATCAACTTTAACAATGTTTTGTTTTTTTGCTAAACATATGTTCCACACACATATATTCAAAATATCGGTATAGTGATATATCGCGATATTTATTTTTATGATTCTTCATTGATATTCAACTGGGCTGTATCGACATTTTTGGTGCCAACAGTCATTAAGTTCACTGCAGCTAGAAGAAGAGAATAACATTTTGCCAGATCCCGGTGATACCTGAGGACGAGAGGATACAGTTGACTCCAGCTGCGTTTAGAGTTGATGTCTGGACATATTTTGTTTTTTTTCAAAACAAATAGAAAGGAGTTATGGATTCGACAAGAGTCATGTGTTCTGTAAATTCTGCAACACCAGAGTCAAGTACTCAGGAAGTACTACAAATACATCCTTGTTCATACAGTATCGCAATATACCATATTTTTACCCCTGTATCGTACTAGATAAACTTCCATACATATCGTATCTCCTGATTTTTGTCAATACACTCCCCTATTATTTATAATAATTTGTAATAATGTTCATTTCCAAGCGTGAAGTGCCGTGTTAGTTAAGATTTTTATTTAAACAACACGAAGTTTAAATAAAGATATTTAATTAAAATCAGTTTACGTATCAATCAATTCATCATAATATGCAGGTGTAGTCAAAAAGGATTGTTACATGTTGATTGTATCACTTGAATAGTAGGAACAAAAAAGGATACTCATTTTTTTTCTTAAATCCTGCAGCTCTAAACATTATACGCTTTATAGCAGATAAACGTTAAACTGTGTCTTCAATGAGTCGTTAAATAAGATGAATTATTTTGTCCACGATCCTTTACAACGTAGACATCAAATCATAGATTATCGTTTCTGACAGATTTACACCAAAAACAGCGTTAGACAATGAATGAATATTTCTGCAGAGAAGTCCCGGTCGACCTTGAGGCCTCTCTAGAGAAGATTCTGAAGGAGGGAAGAGTCAGTGCCTCTCATGACCCGAACCTCAGATAATCAGAAGAATATGGATGGATAGACGAATTATCTCTTCACTGGCAACCTCGACTCGCTTTCATCTTTCTAGCATAAGATTTTCAAACTAGGCACAAATACTGGATACATCAAAGAGATGCTGGGTTTTTAACTCCTCGTCTCATCATCAAAATGCTCCAATTTGATGTTGATCTGAAGACAACTTAAGTTAAGAAATGATTAACTGATCTTTAATAAAAAGGGTCGGTCGTGCAATAATTGTATATACATGTAAACGTACAGATAATCACAAATTAATCTTGCAGCAGTTTAAATATGTTGGACCTTTTTAAAGTTAAATCGAAAGCACAAAGAAGTAGAAGTACTGGTATTTATCATAAAAGAATATTTGTCAAAAAAGAAATGTTCCCAAAAATAATAGTGTTGCTTTTTTTTAATAGAGAGCTTAAATGAAAACATGTCTACAGGTTAATTAATTAACTTTGTTTCAATGAGTTTAAAAAGACCTTGTGTTATCCCTGGGTCAAGGTGACCCGCTTGCCTGAAAACAAATGTGTTTGAGGTATCCCTTGTGTTACCGCTGGGTCAAGCAATTTTTTGGGGGGGGGGGTCACTAGGGTTAAGGTTCAGTGTTTACATTTCTGATGATATACATGCAGATGATTTAAAAATGAGACAAATTTATGACCAGAAAATATGGATGATGATTCTGATAAAAGGATTCACACGTGTGCACGGGTCAGCTCGGGATATTTAATGTTCTTAAACACAATTAAGCCTCCCACGTCCTGCAGTGACAGCGTATTGTGATGCAGAGTGGCGTCTGCTTGTCAGCCTGAATGACTCGCACTGACAGCCTTGTCAGACTTGGAGAAAAGAGAGTTTTTTAAGAGATCCAAACCAAATTATAAACTCTCCTCCAGACACAAGCTGGCTGCTGGACTGTTTTGATTGGACAGAACCAACGCAAGTGAAGATTGACCAAAATGAAATCGGGTCAAGAGGAGAGAGAGCAACATCACAAGTGAGAAAACTGAGATATTCTGATTCAAAGCTGCCTTGAGTAAGAACTTCTTCTCCTCTAATCTCCTGTTATCAGCGTTGCTAAATGATCGACATTTAATTAAGGCGACGACATCGCAGCTCTCACGGAATTGATGTCGCTCAGAAAGTGAGAGGATTTAATTGAAACTTGGTGATGAAGCCACGGTTCAAGCCCAGCTACAACTGAAGTGCTCGGGGACCTGCAGCCCTGAATCTGAGCCAGTCCTGTCCCTTCAGCAGCCTGCCTGTCAGTCAGCGTGCAGGGAAAACAGTCAAGGTTAGAGGGCAAAAAAGAACAAGTCAAAAAGAGTTCAAATTAAAAAGAATGCTGTTGAGAGAAGAATCATTTTTTCTTCTCGCTATGCTGTAGTTTATCCAGACCCAATGATCAGACAACAGTAGAGGTGTGAGATAATATGGATCTATTTACAATACAGTATCAATATTTAACAGCAATGTATCGATTTTTGAAACTTTCAAATGATATATATTTTTTTATTTAGTTCTTTAATGTTTTACATTCCAATAAAATCCTGTATATGTTTAAAATAAAATTATATGTTTTTTTTAATTAACATGTAGATATATTCACTTAGTTTGTTGATTTTTGTCATGCAGTTTAAGGTAAGGTAAGGTAAAAAAAAAAAATCCACAGAAAATACAGCAAATTTTCATAAAAAATAAATCAAAATAAAATAAGAACAAGAACAAAGAGAAATAAAGAGGAAAAATGTGAAAATTATAGGGTAGAACAAGCTTGGAAGGAAAAGGAACAAAATGTAATAACACAATTATTATCTTGTGTTACACAACAAAATAAATCAGAGTAAAAGCAGATCAGATCAGAAAATAACGTAAAATAACAGAACAGACTGAGAATAGAAAATAGCAAACATGACTTTTTGATTTTTTTCGCAGCTAAAGCAACAATAAAATCGTGCAAAATCCCACCGATGACTGAGGACATGAGGATACCGTCGACTCCAGAAGCTTATTTTAAAGCTGATGTTTGAACATATTTTGGTTTGGTCAAAACAAATGAAAGGAGTTACGCCTTTTCAAGAGTCATGTGGTCTGTAAATTCTGAAACACCAGAGTCAAGTACTTGGGAAAATACTACAAATATATCCTTATTTCTACAGTATCACAACATATCACAACATATCGTATTGTTGCCCCTGTATCATTATACCAATTGCATCACCAGAGTCTTGCCAACGCGCACGCCTACGCAACAAGCCTGAAGATGATTCAATTAACTCATGACACTGACGGAACCTTTTTGGCCCTTCCATGATCACACCAACTGTTGTTTGTTGCAACAAGAAAAGGATCATTTAAAGGAAAAAATAAGTATTTTCATTCCATTAGAGTCACGTCAGCAACTATAATGATAATTACAGTTTTGGATGGAGTCACTGTTGACGTGGACATGGTCTTCCGATATGGACTTGAGGACATAAACAGCCTCATTATAAGCCAGAGTGGAAAAATGTGAAAATTATAGGATAGAACAAGCTTGGAAGGAAAAGGAACAAAATGTAATAACACAAATATTATCTTGTGTTACAAAAGAATATAAATCAGAGTAAAAGCAGATCAGGTCAGAACATAACGTAAAATAACAGAACAGACTGAGAATAGAAAAGAACATGAGAGGCTGAAACAGCATTCAACAAATTGGTACAGAATTGGTGTAATTGAACTCAACAAAACAAAACAGCACAGGATTAGAATAAAGTGGACAGAACTGAACCGGTCTGGGTTTTAAAGTTAACTAGAAACGTTAACTAGAAACGTCATCTACCACACTAGTCAGAGACAGGAGTGAGAGACTTTATTGAGTTTCGTAAACAAATCTAAATGCAGTTTGTGGGTACTTAGATTGAAGGAGAAATTGCAGTAACAGTTTTCTGACACTTGGGGGCGCATGAAACAATATTTTAGAATGTTCTATATTCTCTTGAAAACGGAGGTACAGCATCTTCAAATAGAACTAAGTAAGTAAATGAGTAATTATAATTTGTAAATAATTATTATTTTGTTTGATCTCAACAAAGTGCGACCTTATTTCTTTATTAACTTTATTAAGTTTGACATTATTTTTTATTCAATTATTTTTGGGGGACTACAAGGCGCACATATATTATTGCACCTTATGTTACAAAATATTTGATAACTTCCATGCAAAGACATTAATACATGCACATATTGTGTATATACTGTTGACAATCAACTTTGATCAGTTGAAGTGGTACATTAGTGCCATAAAGAACACCATTCCATTAGAATAATAAATAATAACATGTTTCATGTAATATACATATATATATAATACAAAAAGCACAACATGAGCTCATTTAATGCTATTGTGCAGCAGCAGAGAGAATAAAGGAAAGCAAGAAGGCCTTTAATGTAATGTCATGTTATGTTAATCTCTTTTAATTCTTTGTGGGCTCTAAATATTTTAAGCTTGACATTTATATATACATTTTACATCTCGATCTTCCTTACGTCCTTCACATTATAAACAGGCTATTAAGAAGATTATCATTTACTTCAATCAAAAATCCTCTTTGCTTTTGTTTCAGATCGCACTTAATAAATGTGTCGCAGATAAATATTGTCGTTTACTGAACTCTAGACAAAGAACTACTCCTCGTGAATGTTATCCGTTCCGAAAACCACGCTTTGATTAATCTCATCTGATGATTTTTCTGCCTCAAACAATGACAAACCACATCCGGGACTGATTTGCCACAACACGGGACACAAGATGGAGATCCGAACCCCTGAGGATTCATCATCATCGTGTCACTGACTCTTTCAGCTGCTGTTATTCATTTGTCATTCACCGGCAGAGCAGCTGATTCAAACTCATTTGGAGAGATTCAATGAGCCCTAATATTTCAGATGATTTATAACTATTGTTAATGTTTGTGTTTTATTCTGTTCAGAATAGGGCTCGGCGCTATGGCAACATTTAAATGTGACAGTATTTTATTTTCTTTGAAAAGATAATTTTGCCGCATGGTGACCAGTATTACCATAAGAATTTATTCCACATTTTATCACACTAAATATATTTTTTAATTTCTGGTTCAGTTGTGCGTATATCAGAAAATTAAATTTAAAAAAAGGTAAAACTTGCCAAAATAATATCTTGCACAACAACCAGGTAAATTATATTCAGTGTTCAATAATTATCAATTCAATTATCCAGTAGTAACAGTTCTAACAGTGATGTAAAAGTGATTATAAGTTCTGAGAAAGGTAAATCAGAAGGTGAACAGAACATGTATGTAGAATTTTGACTGAACGTGAATGGACGTCTGGTTGCGTTTGTGACACGGATCTAAGTTTCATACCATACTCATATTTACGAATATTAGCAATATTGGTCCAAGCGCTTTGAACACGTCTGGGGCTGCACGATATTGGAAATATGTGCGATATTCAATATGGGTGTCTTGAAGTGCGATTTCGATTAATGGAATCTTTTTCTTTCACCGAAAAAAGTGGCGGCGTGCACAGTAGGAGTACAGTAGGGGACGTCCGGGGGGATTAGATAAGGAAAACGATCGATATTTCCCTTTCGTTTATTTTCGCGCTTTGTGCCGAAAAGATCGGAGAAAAATATCACTTATAACGCTCAGTTTTCGCGGGACTTGCATCAGTTTCCCGCGAAACTGAGCGACATCAGAGAGGAGCCACCGGCGCAACGTGATATCGCAAAATCAATAATAAATCGCAACTCCTCGTACACATACAGGAAGTTCCGCAATTTTATAAGAACGCTGAAAACAACTACGATACGTTACTTTAACAAAGGGGGTTGAAAGAGAGTTTGAGTAGCGCTAATATGTTAGTCTTACTTCCGTGTATATGGGCGCGGGCAAAACGCGTCACCATAGCAACCGAGCCTAGCAAGCTGTAAAGCACAGCTCACAGACAGAAGAAACATAAACAACAACGAGACATAGAAGTACAAATTGAAAACTTTTACACTGATTGGTCAAAGTGCACATTTAAGTAATGCTTGATTTATAAAATTAATAATTTTTCACACATTTTTTCGATATGCATATCGCACCTATCAAAATTTTTCCATACGTCGTGCAGACTTATACACGTCCAAACGTTTGAAACCGATGAACCCCCGCCTTGGCTCTCCCTTTTGATAGAACTTCCTCAAGGCTTCTTCCCAAAACTTCACCGTGCACTAGCTGTCAGACGTGTGCGTGGCAGTAAAATGATTCCCCTCTGAAACACGTCCTTGCAGTGGTTATAGCGTTATAACTGTCAAAAAAAAAGAATATCTGTCCGAATACTTGACTCTGGTGTTCCAGAATTAACTTCCAGACTCTTGACAAAGGGGGAGCTGCTTAAAATATGTCAAAACATCAACTTCGAAAGCTGCTGAAGTCGACTGTATCCTCACACGTCGCGGGAATCTCACAGGACTTAATTATTCATTTAACGGCGGGGGACATAATGAATGCCACCATCTGGTGGCCGGAAGTTTAATTGCAACACAAAAATGATCAAACACTGTGACTTTTTTCAAGTGAATTTTACACACAGTTTAGTGTAAAATAAACCATAAAAAAAAGAACTTATATTATTTGGAGGATAAAAAGAAATAAAGATTATTAACAAATGTCATGATATTCAACTGTATCGGTTGTTGCCTAGTAAATAGCACACTTAGCAACCATCCACAGCCCTCAGGGCAACACGTTCTCTGCCATAGTTGGTCATTTAAAATCGCACCTCTTGCACAAACAGACGCCTAACAGCATGACTAAAGCAATAAAGAAAAACAGCCTGCCTCAAATAAACCCCCCGAAAAACAAAGAAGTCTGCGGCACGCGCTTCATAAAAAAAAAAAAAAAAAAAAGTCTGCAAAGTCATGCATCACAGCAGCTTCAATCACCAGAGAGGCTGATTCACAACCTGCTCATTTCACCGCTGGTGGCGGCGTCCGCTCGCTGTCAATCACGCCAATGACATCTACCTCCGACAGGCATCAGAAACCCAAATGTAAACACATCCTCTTTTGTTAAGTGTGTGTTATCGCGACATTAAAACCGAACAGCTCAGCTCGGAGCAGAAACCTGGTCTCCAACAGCGGTCGGGTGTCATCCCTGTACATCCGTGCATGTGTGTAGCTAAAGGGGGTTGGGGCGTCACTGCAATGCAAGCCTCGAGACAAGAGGGTGGTTGCCGTGGAAACCCCAGGCTGGGAGCTCAGCAGCCGGACCACGGAGGGGAGATAGACGAAATGATAGGCAGCGAGAGAGCTTGTGTGATGAAGAAACATAAGGGCAACATCCCGGGGGCAGGGAAGAAAAACTCAAACAGATATAAAGCAGGGGGAAACAGCTGTGGGGGGAGGAGGAGGAGAGGGCGGGGGGGTGTCTCTCTGAGTAAGACGATGCAAGACAAAAATGTAGACGAGGGGAGAAGAGCAGGCGACTTACAGGGAACGGTGCGGAGGTAGAGGTTGTCTCTGATGATCTGCTGGTGGTCGTGGTCCACTGAGCCTTTGGAGAAGCGCAGGTTGAGGTAGTGTCGCAAGTCCTTGTCAACCACCCCCCCTGAACACAACGAGATAGAGGGGTCAGACACATGTTGAGATCTCATTTCTTACTTTTTTACTCAGTCACATTGAATATAGGTCAGTCCGGAGAGGACCTGTGCCAGTGTTCTCACCAAAAACAAACACTGTTGTATTCTTTAAACTGAAGTGTCCACATCAAGGTAGATGTTCATGTTGAAATGGTGACCTTTAAAGATGCTTAAGAAGACATGAGGAACAAATAATGGATGTCGACAATAATACTGACATACAATCAGAGCCAAAAAGTGATCGTGTGAATGATAAAGAATTTTTGACAGAGGATAACAATGTACATGAAGGTAACTAACACTTGACACACCGCCAAAAATAAAGAGGCAACTTCGCAATCAGATTCGTACTTCCCGTCAAACACCATTTGGAAATGCACGTTTTGTTTAGTCGACGACCTTGACGGCTAAAAGATTTTGGGCCCTTGTGTGATTGAGTTTGACATCTCTGATCTAAAGATAGTGCATCATGATATGTGAGAGAGAACAATACAACATTGCACGACATCCCAGTTCCTGTTTGAAGGGTCCAGCAGGAATTAAAGGACTTCAACCTAAAAGTGTTGCTAGTCTTGGTCAGGTATATTTTAAAATACTTTACTATTATAGGTCATTTTACATGTCGAAGGTGATCATTGGTTCATCCTAGTTTGACAGTATATTAAAGAAAAGCTCCCGAAAAGGAAGTGAACTCACTGATGTTGTTCATCACACAAACACACATCTGTGGCCAAAGCGTTGGTCTCTCTAGGATCTAACCTTCTCACGTACTTAGAAGCCACACTAGGGTGTCCACTTTACTCCTGAAGCTCCCACACATGCTGACACGGACGCTTCAGATATCATGGTAATTGTGTATCCCATGATCCCCTCTGGGATTCATAATTGCAATGTCAGCAGGTTGGGGGGGGGGGGTGACAAAGGCCTACAGAGGACAGACGCTTGCACCACATCATCTCTGCCTGGGTCGCTTGAATCACTGAACTGAAACATCACCAAACACAATCATCAGCCTGAAGACGCCTGTTCTACACACACACACACACACACACACAGTGTGTATGTTAATGCTCATGAATGCTCTCCTTCTCCCTTTTAATCCCCCAAACTGAAGACCCCAGGAGGATGAGAGGCAAACTACATTTTGGTATGCAAGACTCTCACATCCGTCGGTGGGAGGGATGAGGATACATGCGGTGCATTTACAAATGACTAACATGTCTTCCCACTCCAGCTTTTACACATGTGACCTCGCACCAAATTAACTTGACAGCGTTTTTGACTTCCGGTGGAAGATGGATGCAGCATCTATACCTGTCCAGGGAAGTCCTTCTGAATGAGGACCAGCACTGAACTAGAGAGGGTGCAACACAAAAAAAAAAAGCATTTGCAGGGTGATGAACATGAAGAGTGCCGCAGTGTTCACACTGACACGGGTTTTAAAAACATCAGGCAGTGTTGTCAAGCACACACACACACACACACATGTCTACACCAAGACACACATCCAAGTCCAAGCACCTGATCAGCAGCTGCTCCAGATGTCGAGGAGGGAAAAAAAACGCTCCTCGTCTCCACAGGTATATATCCACAGACAGCCTTGTCCTCCCTGGCGTCCTCTAGCCTTGGTACCAACCACTGCACATCTTGTGTCTGTGAAACACCCCCCACACACACACACACACACTCTCTCCTTCCTCACCGCTGCTCTGGTCCGCGTCCCATTTTTAAAATCCCGGAGAAAAGGATGACAACGACGCGGGGAAAAAAAAGGGAAGGACTGCGATGAGATGGAGAAAGACGGACGACCATCAGCCGGAAAAGAGAGGAGAAAGACGTGCCAGTGGGAAGCCGGGCTCCACGCTAAACCTGGCAGCCGATTGGCTGGAGCTCATCGACGGTCCTACAGCGACCCTCGGCGACCACTGCGGGTATTGCAGCCGAGTGCTGCGTGGTAACATGAGGACACAATGTTGAATAACACGAGAGACAAGGGTATTTAAGATCATTTTTCTGGGTCCATTTGACGTTTCAGATTTCTTTATTTGAACTTGGTCCTGGTCAAGGTTTCCTCTCACAAAGATGCATGGAAAGGCAGTGTACTGTGTGTTTTTGTGAGGGGGGTCTTGCACCTCTGATCCTATTTGGCCAGGATAGGATCATTATTCTTTTTTATTTCAGTGATTTATCCTTCATTTTTGTGTTGGTTTTGCAGCCTTATCTGATCAAAATTGAACTTTTTCAATTAAAAATATATAAGTAAGTAAGTCATTTATATTTATAGAGCGCTTTTCTAAACCAGGGTCACAAAGCGCTTAAACAATTAAAACAATACTCAATAAAGTATATATTTTAAAGATCAAGATAAAACTGATAACACAACAGGAGTTCCAGAAAATCAAGGAAAAGCCTGAACAAAAAAAACGTCTTAAGATGTTTCTTTAAGGAGTCAGTAAGTAAGCAATTTATATTTATAGAGCGACAGGGTCACAAAACACTTATACAATCAAAAATATATATACTAAAAAGATCAAAAACAATATCCATGTTTAGAATTGTTTTCCAAATGTTTATTGTCAATTCCCTCCTCACAGCTATTCATTCTATATTGAATGTTTCTAATAATAAAATGTGCTTTCCTTGAACAAACATCTTTGTCAAAAATAATACCTGCAGTCTGTTACTCAGCATTTTTTTTCTTGCAGTATACTTTAAGTGCGGCACTGCCAATTCTGGGAAAAGACAGAAATCTATTGATTTCCAAAATGTATAGCTCCTCGGTGTAACTGATGACACCGGCGATCAATCAGCAACTGATCAAGGCAGACAGCAATCAGCGCCGCGGCTCACTGGAGCTTTGCATCAGCAAATGCAGGTCACATCGCCTCCTGCCCGTCAAGTCATCCGACTGAAAAGTTCACAAGACGGAACAATTAACATGTTTGAAGGCCGCCCTGCTTCCCTGTTTAATTACACCATCTTCCCTCTTACTGGCGAACACATGCCGTCTTTCAATTGACTCCAAGAAGCCGACACTCCAACACGCTTTTGGATGCCACACGCAGTATAATCTTACTTCTTAGTTGCCTAGCAACACAAATGGAGCAGATTAGTTTACACAGCTGTAGATTTCCTCTTTTTTTATATCAACACTAACGAGAAAAACATTTTATTGGTGTGGTATAAATTGTAAGTAGCTGACAGATATATGCCCTTGTTTTCTCTCACAGCGTCAGCTTTGAGCTCTTTAGACCTCATTTAGATTCACTCGGCTTCAGAGCCATCATATCAGGATCCTGCTCTCAGACAAGTTGAAGAAAATGTGTCGGTGATACAAGCACAACAAAGGCGAGGTGTATGCAGATGCACATACACAAAAGAAAAAAATTTAAAACGCATTTTAATGTCTTTATTTCCAGAATTGATCAACTAAAAGTTACCAAATTCACCAGGACTGACATACTTTTCTATAGAGACCGTTTCACAAGATAAGAATTTGTAACAAAAGACGAAAAGATTAAGTTAAAATAACCCTTAAAAATCGTCTAATCTATCCATTCCAAATAATCATAATGAAACTACAGATGCTATGTTGATGTACAGTATGTTTTCAAAACATTGAACAATAATTAACTAAATGAATTAAGAACAAGGAAAAATATTACTCAACATAATGATAAGAATGTAGCGAGAATTCTGACCGGCTCTAGTAGAAGAACTCACATTCCCCCGATCGTTAAAACTCTTCACTGGCTGCAAGTTTATTTCAGGATCCTTTTTAAAATATTTTGGTTCTTACTTTCAGATCTATTCATGGTCAGACTCCTCCTTTCATCAGTGATCTGATCCAGCCTTACACCTCAGCTCGGGCTCTGAGGTCTGTGGATCAGAATCTACTGATGGTTCCGCATTCGTTTCCTCTGTGTTTGATGATCTACTGACTTTTTCAAGAAACATCTTAAGACATTTTTATTTGTGCTTTTTCCTAATTTTCTGGAACTCCAGTGTTTGTCTTATTTCTTGGCCTTTTACAGTTTTTTAATTTGTAGGTATTTTAAATGTGTATTGATTTTGATTGTTCAAGCGGTTTGTGACCCTGATCTAGAAAGGTGCTTTACAAATAACTATTACTTACTATTTAACTGTTTGAGCCCACTTGCTAGTGTGATGTAGCTTCTAGCAACAGGTGCATTTTCTTGCCATTGTGATTCCGTTCAGAACAAATAGACAACATCTCTGGATAACTAGATGACAACTATAATAATATAATTAATTATGACACAATTTGGCTTTTTTGACATAAGCTATCTCCTAGCTCCTTATGTATGTACCGCACCAGCTAACCAATTGCCACAATGCTACTTAGCATGCTAGCATCATGTTAACTACACAAAATCAAATTTGCTTTCTTTGAGTAACTGGTTATATTTTTTTGAAAATACTCGGTTATATTTGAATATATATCAATTATTGAATTTTTTTGCCTAAATCAATCATAATCTAGTGTATTTAGATATTCTTCTTTTACAACCATCTAACCAAACAACACTTTGCAGTTTAGTTCTTAAATCAGGTGTGAGTAACGCGACAGTATCTTGCCATCTCCAGTTATGCTTTGTTGTGAAGGAGAAACATTGGCGCATACTTCATTTAATGTTGCGGCTATAAAAGGTGGAAACAAGTAACTTTGAAACAAACTCCATCACCGCTCTGCCTCCGCGGCTGACTGAGCAGCCAGGCCAATACTGTTTCGCTCTCCTCTGAGGATTCTGAATCTCTTTTCCTCATTTAACTGGGACACATTTGAGATTGACTTCACCCTCAACTGCCTTTTCACATAATCAGATATATTCTTTCATTATTAACCCATTTTAAACTCAAGTGACTCACATCGTTATAAGTGCAATGACCACACAATATTGGGACATTTCTTAGGCCAAATCTAAGAGCAAAAAAAACATGTTGTTTATCTATCTATTGAAGGAAGAAACAATTTGGCTTAAATGTGAAGTTTGGAATTATACAAGACATCAATTAAACTACTTTCCATGAGCAATTTGCCAAACACAGTTATTCATTGAATCCAATATGTTGTATGTTTTAGATACATTCCAGCTCAGTATTTGTGATGTTTGGTGTTTTTGAATCCAGCAGGAAAATGGCACATTCAGTACATTTCCTCTGTGTTTAATTGAATCATCGATGCTGCCCTGAATGACCCTCAGCAGGTCAAGGTTGCACTTGAACACCGTTCACTCCCCGTCATGCGTCAACAACATGAAAAACAGCATTCAGCCCGAGGCCTGAATAACAAACATGAAAACAACTCCCTCACATGAGCCAACCAATTAAAATGCATCAGTGCCTTTTTGGTTTTATTCCTCAAATCGATAGAAAAATATGTTTATCTTGCAACATGAACAAATGCAGCCGTTACAGCCGACAATATTCCCCAACAACAGAAATGAATTCAGGATTTATTCAACTGGCACTGGCTTCAAATGCAGTACATAATCACTGTAGCCAATACCGCCTTTTAATTTCATTCCATTTCTACTTCTTTAAGCCCAAATCCCTTCCAGATATTTTTTTTTCTTCGTCGTTTCTTTCCTAAAATTTAAATGAACGGCTCATTTATAATATTTTTCTGGTGAACAACAGTTTTTTAAATTTGTTTTACATACGAGTTTCGTTTGCCATCCTTCCAACAACGGCAAAAAGTACGGGTGTCTCAGTGGATCCATCCCTGGCTAACTGTCCAGTTCAAAGCACAAGCTACATTCCTGCCAAGATTTCTCAGTTTTACAGATCATGAAATAAAATGTGAGCACAAGACATTTGACAAACTTCCGTCCAACTATTCACTAACATTTCCTGAGTCATACTTTTCATTATCCTCGACAGGGAAAATAGGACATTTGTGACGAGAAACAAGTGCGACTTCATCATGACAGCAGATGGCGCTGTTTATTTCACACTAACAGGAAATCCCTTTAGACAATTCATCTCCGGGCCAGTTGGTGGTGCTCAAATGAAGCACGCACAACATTTGGATTTAAATATCCATCTTACATAAACCGGATGAAAGGGTTAATACCTGTCATATTTAATAATACATTTCTTTAAAGAAACATCAATAATGTGTATTTTGCCTCTTTTAACTTACTTATCTGAGGAGTCGAACTCAATAAAGCAAGAGGACCAACGTTTAATTACAGTCCAAGTGAGGATACATTTTGGCGCATAAATAGAATGCTACTTAAGTTTATTTTTTAATGACTGGAGTCCAATTTTAGCTTCAGTTTGACACATGGATAAGATTTGAAATGCATTGACCTAATTTCAAAACACCCATAGTAACATAATGAATGTTTTCTATTTGAAATTTTAAATCTAAATTAAATGGGCGACACCCACTGTCAGGAAGGTTGAACTGTTCAAGGCTGGGACAATACAAAATGGCATAATACAAACTGTCTAATTATTTTTTGTATTTTATTATAAAACTCTTGTAACATAATTTGCCATCATTTGGAATCCAATCATGTGTTGGACCTCCAGGCAAAAACTGCTAGTGTGTGTCCCAAATCGCCTAGTTCTGCACTTGCACCCAGAATTTTGAGTGCACAAGTGCATCCCAATTTCCAATTGGTGCACTCAAATGGCCATAAAAAATAGAGTGTGGATCAGTGAACTCTTTCCAGCCTTAACGGCCGCCATGTTATTGATATAGTAAGTAAGTAAGTAATTTTTAATTGTATATCGCTTTTCTAGACCAGGGTCACAAAGTGCTTAAACAATCAGTTACGTCACTGGCGACGCATCTTCGGAGCAGATATCGGCTTAAATGTCTTGAAAAAAACACTCATTTAACCACAAAACAACTCAACAACAATAATAATACAATGAAACAACCTAATAAGCGAAAAGCCCTGTAAAGTGTTGGCGATAGAGTTCAAACAGCTGGTTACAATCAGCGATAAAAAGTAGTAGAAGAAGAAGCTGTCGAGTCATTTCCAGTAAGTGCGTAGCGGCAGTGTTTGTAATTGTATTGTATTGTATTTTAAGACATTACTACCCTGTCGAAAATGTGCACACTGGGCAAGTCTTAAAGTGTACTGTAAACCAGTGAACTTGGAGAAGTGCATAATTTTGGGTAACAGCCATGGATACAAAAGAATAACAACAGGATGAAGTTTAATTTTAGTGGTTTAATTTATTTTATTTTCAGATGAGCAGACAGTGGTTGCTGGTCATAATCCTCACTATCTACTGCCGTCTCTCTCTTGAGAGGAACACATAGATGGAGAAATCGAAGCTATTTGGCTTGATTTAAACAGATATAATTAGCACCGACTTGTCCACTTTCCCAAAAGACCCAAGAAGGCAACAAACATCAAGCTATAGATCGATTCTCAGAGTTTCTCTCGACACTAAACTACACAAAAGTGTCACTGGCTGTGGGGCGAAGACTCACACATACACACAAACACACACATTTGTTAAAGAAATGAGGAGAACTAACAAGCTCATGCAATCGCTGGAAATTACATTATGCACTTCTTCCCACACAGAATATTTGCATTTTGACACTACCTGCAACAAAAGGTCGACCTAAAATGCACCCCCCGGTACTACACCAGCCACTCCACTTATCGCCCTCTCACCCCGACAGTAAACAAACCAGAGCGAGTCGTAAGCTAAGAAGTGAGCAGAAGGTTAGGAGGAACGACTGAGGTGAAGTAGTGACTTCCAAAGCGGTTGTCATGGAGAACCAAACTGTGAGCGAGACTTGGTGATCGATAGTATTCCCGTACTCCCACAAGAGGTCGGCGAGGCAGCTGCACGATACAAAACTGCAAGACGAGAGTCAGACTATCAAAGGCAGAGTTTAAAAAGGAACAGATCTTTGCCTCCTCATCCCGGTTCTGCCCGAGCAGCCGAACATCACAGATGAATCGCATCACCTCTGACACCTGTGGATGAACCTCGCGGAAACATGCTGGTGCTGAAAAATCTTCCTCACAAGAGGATACAAAGTATTACAACCCATCTTATTATCGATTTCCACAGTATTTTTGGGTGAATCGACGGATGAAAACCAATGTGGACCCGAGCCAATACCAATGTGAGCCGATCCATTTATGTTTACGCTGCCGGTGAAAAGTGAAGACGGTATGACCAAGAATTAACATAGTAACTTGTTTTATAGCATACTAAGCAGAGAGAGGAATCCACAACAATATAAACCCTTCTGTTGTAAATTAAACTCTAAAATAAGAGTTTAAGAATTTAAAAAAAAGTCATTGCTAACAGTTAGCTTCACTAGAAATGCAGAAAAACCTGGACATGAATCAACCATAGAAGTTGACCTGATTCTTTATACAATGCAAACAGAACTTGTCACAAAAAGATGAACCCCTGTGTTGTAAATTAGAAGCAGAAATAATGAGAATTACAAAAGAAAAGGAGAAGGTGCTGCTAACAGTTAGCATCACTAGCAATGCAAGACTCCTGTGCTGTGTCTCAAATCGCATACTAGCGTACTCAAAGTTAGTATATTTAGTGCGTTAGTGCGTCTCAATTCTTAGTATGCGAAATTTAGTGCGCCATGCACACTAAATTGGCGTACTAAAACACCTACAAAACTGAGTATGGTTCGATGGACACTATCTATCCTAACCAGCCGCCATCTTAATGTCGTTTTAAACGGAAGTTACGTCATATATAAATGCATATATATGCATATACTTACAGGTGCATTTTCAGCAGCAGTAGAAGGATGACACGTCTTCGGTGCGGATACCAGCTTAAATATCTCGCGAATATTTCGATTCTCATATTATTTCTTTATTTCTTTTTCCAAAGTTGCAAAACGTGCTGCCAGCAGGTGTCGCTAGTGTTCAAACAGCTGGTTGCAACATCGTTAAATAGAAGTAGAAGAAGAAGCTGTCATGTGATTTCCGGTTAGTGTGTAGCAGCAGTGTTTGATTTGAGACATACTATCTGTGGAGAATTTGCGTACTAGTTAGTACGTACACTAAACTGATGCATACTAACTTCTAGTATACTAAGAGAAGTATACGATTTGAGACACAGCACTGCACTTGACTCCCGCCATAAAGATTTACCTGCTACTTTTATATACAGAAAGAATTGGTGACAACATCAAAACTTCCTGTGCTGTAAATTGTCAGCTAAAATAATCGTTTCCTTGGTCCTGTTTTCGTTTGCTCATTTTGTGTGGTGCCTTATTTCATTCTTTTATTCTGTACTGACACCACAACACATTCCTATGTTATGTTTGAAACACTGGCAATAAAAGTATCTGATCCTGATCTCAACATGGATCCCACCATAGAGGTTTACACGCTACTTGTATATAAAAACGGAATAAGTCACAATATAGTTAACCTCCAGTGTTGTAAAATAAAAGCTAAATTAGTTTAGTTTATTAGCTTAATAGTTTGAGAATTCATTAGAAGTCGTTGCAAACGTTTAGCTAACGGTTTCTTTTATCACGCAGACAGTACAAGTCCTTACATTAACCCTGAGTTATAAATGAATACCTAAAGAAATAGTTTAAAGTTAGACTTGAGGAGAAATTTGTGATAATAGTTAGATTGACTAGCACCAGGAATCTTAACATGAATACCACCATTGACTTTTGGAAAGCACACAGAATTATTTAAAACATTATAAAGCCCTGTGTTGTAAACTAAAAGCTAAATGAATAGTTAATAGTCAAAGATAAATTGTGGCATCACCGTAAGCATCACCAGCAATGCAACAAATCCTTCACACAACATCTACCACAGAGGATTTACTGTTAGTGTTATAATGCAGATAGAATTAGTCACAAAGATAAATTGTGTTGGTTAGCAAGACTAACAATACAAGATATATTTAATGCTATTTTAATTATGACATACAATTTTGAATGTAAATCTGCTTGTATATATATATATATATATATATATATCAAGGATTGCGATACAATTGTATACGTTTTGTTGTAGTATTTCCTCCCACTACTAGTACTGTCATTATTACAGCAGACAGCAGGATACATTATTAATATTAAATGACATCCACCCCCCCCTTCAGGTCTTCTTATTGATCCCTCTCATCTTCAGACTTGTCCTAATGATGTTGTTGCTCCAAGCTTTTCTCTGGAGCACCATAATCGAGGCCAGAGACACATTTACAACCTGCGAGTCATTCCGAGAGAAACACGCCAAAACAATGAACAGACTCTATGATTGAAGGAGGGATGCTCGTCCAAATTGCCAGGACTACTATTCCAAAAGAGTGAACTCTGCCGTCTCTTGCATATGTACACTGAGGAGCTGACGCTTTTTAGACACCCGTGTGTGTGTGCGTGTGTGTGTGTGCTGTTTTTAAATGCATCTATAGGGAGGTGTTCATCACTCTGATTGCCCTCTCCAGCTCAGCTCAAGAGCGTCTCATCACATTCCATCAGCAGAAACGAGCATTTGACAAAGACTTATAAAAACACCAAAAAGGAAGAGATGGAGCAGGAAAGTAAAGATGTGAAAGTGTAATGACGTGTGCAGCCTGAATACTTCATGCTCTCAGCAGGATGACAAGGCCATAATGGGGAAGAAGAAAAAAAAGGGCGGAAGAAGGGTATTAATCAAGCTACTGGTGTGAGGGAGTGGTGGTCAATATTCCAGGTGGGGAGCACGAGGAGGTCGGGGGGGGGGGTCTTCAATCCATAAAAAACGTAATCATTTTCAGACCACCCTCTCGTCACAATCCTCTCCGACGCCTCACCGAGCAGCTCTGATAGTCTAATAAAGCCTATCTGCTCAGATTAAGGGCTTTCATGCAGCCTAATCCCAATCAAAATGAATCCTGACCTGACCGCTCTTTTCTGTTCTCTCATTATGACCGGGAGAGACGGCCATAACTTAACAAGCCGAAGAGGAATCTGCTCACGTGTCCTTCAGAGCAGCTGCAGATTCATCATCAACATACAGACACTGCTCTCACTCACAAGTGTGTAATTACCCGACGGTCTCCAGAGCCTGACCCGTCTCCTTACATCTGAATACTAACTTCGGCTGAAGAGATGGGAACGCTCTGTCCTAAATCAGCTTTCAAACTCTCTTTAAAGCACGCTTGATGCAACTGTGAGGCAACGTTTGGTCATTGTATTCTACCAGAAACATTTTTTTGTAATGTTGTGATGCATCCGTATGTTAGTTTGGTTTAATTTCAACATGAATTGAACATCATGAAATAGTGTATACCTCTGCCAAGAAGCTACTTTCACTAATGAGTTCCTGAAACATAAGCGATACACTAATCTCATGATACTATTCGAATGCTTTTAGGGGTCATTGAATTTTGAGAGAAATGTTGCCGTTATTTTACAGAGGGTGTAATAACTTCTGCCATCTAGTGGCCAGAAGTTTAATTGCAACACCAAAATGAACAAACACTTGCATTTCAATTGTAAATAAAAGCTTGAATGTTTTTATTTTATATGCGCTAAATTAAAATATAAACCATAAAATAACTATGAATATGTGATTTGAAGCCAAAAACAAAGACAAAATTATTCATCTCTTTTTTCATCGATTTTAATCAATTATTAGGAATATTGATACAGTATTGTGACAAAAATATCTTCATATATATATATACACGTGTATTGATTTTTTTTTCTTACACCTCTACTATCAACTTAACAAAACTAATGGTACAATTCATGAATCTTATGGGCTCACTGCAAATAAATAAAACTACAGCTAAAATATTTGATTGTAGTGGAAGGTTTCCAGATCGTACGTGTATGATGTCAAGACACGCATGACTCGACGTGTACCATTGTTTAAAAGCTTGCTAATTTAGTGAAATGCATGTTAAGGACAATATGAAATTTAAACATAAACCATAAAAATAAAAAAATTTACAAAGTCAAACGACCAGCTGATGCAGGAAAAGAAAAATCTCTTCATAGAATTTATTGAAAAAAGACAATATAATGAAGCCTTAAACAATTTTCAAAGTATTCAAGATACACCAACAACATTTTTTTAATACAAATTGTCCTTGGTTGGTTTGGATTGATTGTTTGAAAATTAGCAAAAGTAGTAGAAACTGAGAGACCAAAAATTAATATTAATAATTAAGGCGTTTTTTATTCAGAAACATAACTTTTTAATGATTAGAATGTTAAATATTGTGGAAAATATTTAAGAACATGTTTTTACTTACTTACTTATATGTTGTAAAATTGGTAATAGGATTGGTAATATTTACATTGTTGGAAAGGCAACAGTAGAAGGTTTCTGTTTTATAACATTTGAAGTAACTCTCGCCGCATTATAATCGAAACATCGCAGTTAAACTGGCTTTTGATGTATTTTTGTTAACGCCCTCAAAAAGCCACTTGTCCTCTGATTGACCCGCACTGGCCCCTACTGGTCACACGCGTCAACTACAGTTGCAATAAAACAAGCTAATGAGGGACATAAACATCAGTCACGATTTCTTCCTTAAAAAACACGTCGTCTTTAATTGCTACAATAAATCCACTACATGAGTTTATCGCCAACATCATAAATTCAAGAGGGGGTGTACGTTTTGGATATAAAATTCAATCAGCAACCAATCGGCTGATACATTATGACCACGGACATTAAAAGTTTTTCCAGAAAGTGGCATTTGAACAACATCTCTGATCAGTAGTAACCGATAAAATAAAGATGATGAACACATCTCATAATTACTTTTTGTTCCAGGACAGAAAAGAGACATGATTGATGGTAACAGATAAGGGGGGGTGGAGGGGGTTAGAGAATGTTAGAAATGGATGCATCAAACAAGAGGAAAATACATTTCTGTGTTGTTATTTTCCTTTTTTTTGTGTAGAGTCGTTTCTGTATCATTTCAAAAACATTGTCGATACAAACACAGGAGAGAATGAAAATGGCAGAACACTGTTGTTGTTCCTCCACCGCTTCCTCTGCAGTTTGTGAGAGAGCGTTTGTAATCCTCGTTCAGATCCCATACCATCAGATTAGCTCCACTTGTTAATCTACACTATTGTGGTGTGCTAGACACACACACACAGATTGTGCACAGAGATTTGCAGAACACACGGTTTGAAAGCAGGCACCGTATTTGTAAGTGAGGCTGTAAACACACACAAAAAAAAAATCACATTTATGTAGTGGACAGTGATGAGAGTGGTACGTCCTTGTTGCCTCACCTCTGAAGGTCTTTATGAGGCTGTTAAATAGATGTTGGACTCTATTGTACTCATCAGTATGTGTCTGTGTGTACAAAACTCTATTTTCATTTAAATATTTACATTAGAAAATGTGCTTAAGCCCCACCCACTGAAATCACTCATAACCACAACCACTTAGCTATGATTGGTCAAGCTTTAAAGTTTGTCACCGCGCATCATCAATCCCGCAAGTCTGCACCTCCATGGGATGCAGAATTTCTGTTTTTGGGATACTTAGTATATAAACGGTTTGGAGTCAAACACAGGCGCCGAAAATCAATTTTGGCTTCAGGCCCTGAAAGGATGCCCATGAGCCGTTATAATCGGCATGTTAGCTCCCCTGTTGAATTTTCTATTCCAAAATCATCTTTCACAACTAGAGCCATGCATGGTCCAGTCAGTCTGTCCTCATATAAACCCACTATCCTAGTCGGGTCTGACAAGAGTCACATTTAGTTTTTTGCTTACAAATATAAAGACTTTCCACAAGGTAAACAATAATTTAATTTGAAAATACTGGCCTTGATAACATGAATAAATGGTCTGTGTGTAGATATGTGCTTAAGATAAGTGAGACTGAAGCCTTGTTGTGTTTTGAGTCGCAGTCGTTTGGCGTCTCTATTCTCCACCAGCTCTATCTCTGCTGCATTCCTTCAGAGACGCTGCACTTAAGTAGGAAAATGCGCCTCTCTGTTGTAGTACAGTTGTTCTACCAGTGGATGGCAGTATTAAGATAGTAGTACTGCACTTTTCACCTTGTAATTCAATGAACAAATTGCTAAATGGAGTTGAAAGTCGTGGTTCTGGTGAAACAGGTGAACTAGGCAGCCATCCAGGGTGGCATTTATTTTGGGGGGGCCGTATGATCCATACAGAAAAATAATCTAAAAGGATGATTCGAAGGACATCCTATCACATGTCGCAAAGAAGGATTAAAGTTAACTGTCAGTCAAAAAACGCACGTTTGATTAAAATTATTTTAAATACAGGCTCATAAATGCTGCATGTGTTGAGTCTAAATTGTGTGAAATAGGATGACCCCTAAATTCTCTTTTACCCAGATACGTCCTCTTTTTGGGACCCAGGGGAAATTTATCAAATCCTTGGAATGTCTGTGGTTTTGAGTTGAGTAGAGTGTACTTTATCTTTGCATCACAGAGACCATTGTCTTAAAGGTAAATCCACATATCCAGCTTTAATTTATCTCTCAAGATTTACTTTCTTTACTAACCCAGATAGCTCAATTGGTAGAGCACGGCACTATTGGTCACAAGGACATGGGTTTGAACCCCACACTCAGCAATGTATTTTTTGGAGGTTATTATTGGGCCTTATTTGAGTTTCCGCTGCAATAAAAAATACTTGTCTCCTTTTTAATTCTTGTAGAGGCATTTGTTTTCCCGCATCAGCCATTAGCATTACGGGGTGGAAGCTCGAAAGTAAATTTGAAGTCAAATTTTCAACACAGATGGACTCAATAAAACGGCCGACTCTGGGTTGACTTCATGCCACAGTGATGAAGACGTTGATTGGTTAGGGATTGCGGTGAAATGTGATTGTGTTACAAAGTTTGTTTTATTTTGATGCTTCTTGTTTCCCTGCTGTTCCCCGGTTCCCTGAGGTGAATTTATGAGTTTGTCATCCAGCTGCATCTAAAACACAAAACCTGTGTATTCGCTTTAAAAAGATGCAGCTGATAAGCTGGCGGTGTGAATAGCAACATCAGTTACAACAGTTGTGTAATTGCTCCGGTGAGTTTTAAGCCAGCTGTCTCATTTATTCCCGCTTTGTACTACACAACCCGACTGTTGTCGACTTTGAGAAATTGTGTTTTCTCACCGGATAAGTCGTCCATCTAGGACAAACGTGTCTACAAACTTGAAGGAATTCACATTTTTGCTGTCGTCGACTGTAAAACAACATTGTCAATTTTTCAGTCTCACAATGTGTCCTGGATGAGGAGAAGTCCTCTGACCTGATTCAGTTAACCGGACCAGCAAGAGGTTTGGTCACACAGGCCGGCTGAGCTTTGGTTTGATCCTCTGAGCTGAGCCGCGGCTTCTTCCAGCCTCAATAAAATCATCCGCTGCCTCTGACAGAACTCATCTCTTGGTGTTATTAATACCAGCGGAGCAGACAGGATGTTATGCACTGATTCTTCAAGCTTTTTCATCAACACAGCGACAAGAAGAAGAGAAAGTTTGGCTTTTATACCCCCAGCTGCATCTGTCCCTCAATCGAGGAGTCGTGGAACGAGACAACTTAATACTGAACTGTCACAGGAACTACAACATCTGCCGACTGCTGGCTTTATTTGAAATTACTGACAGAAGCTATCGTGAGTGGGAAGTCTGTAAAAACCAATACGATCTAAAATAAGGAGGAACGATCCAAAACATGGCTTTTGTCCGTGTAAGAAACTCCTGACATTTTTGAGCTTCTCTCAAAGTGTGGACCAACAATTTTAACAAATACTTATTTAACACAGATTAAGACATTCAGAATTCTCTGATTTAAGAATGACTCCACACTAGGTCGATGTATAGACCATGTTAACCACGTGTTCACTAGATAAGAATGTTCCAAAACAACTGGAAAAAAAAGAATACATTGTAATTGGAGGATGTCCATTGTTGGGGGCGAATACTTGTAATGACTCAGGTGCCAATCTTTCTGATGTTTAAGACCAGACTCTAGCAAGGACAGGATCAGAAAAGAAGTCGATCTGAGGGACAGCTTATGTGGAGAGGTTTGCGGAGACCAGCGTTGGACACTTCAAAGAGGGGTGTCAGTAGACATCTGGGCGAAGAATGTTGGAAACTGAGAACCCAGGAAAGGGAGAAGAGATAAACAGCCAGTGAGGTTCGTGGATGAGGCATACACACCGAGAAGAGGTGTGGAGTGGACAATCCATGTTAGGTTGGAGCAGGTTAATGTTCTGTGGCAACCATCATGTCCCCTGAATGAGACAAGGGAGATGGAAAAAATTATAATAATAATTTATATACTGAAGGGGGCAGATTAGTAAACTCTTTTTCCTAAAGGATCTTTTATATTTCAAAAAAATAGTTGTAACTAGCTTGGAGTATTAAAGCTGATTTTCGGAAAAACTTAAAATTCTGTATCGGTTATAAAAACACCACAGAACACAGAGGCACCTTAAAGATTGATCAGAGTTTTGTAGAAGGAACCAGGAATGTCAGACCACATGAGGCTCAAAGAGACCAAAACAGGAAGTTAAACATCAGTAACATTTGCAACGATAATGGTTCTCATTAAAAAAAAAACTGAAAGTATAAAACAGAGGAAACACAACGGATGGCTAAATAAAACACTTGTTTACAAGCCACCGGGTCACATTGACCCAGAGATAACACAAGGGTTAAAAGGCACAGAGACAGTGCACACCTACAAAAAGGAGTTTATTTTATATAACTCTATAAAATCAAATCCATTAAACCATTTCCATGATAAAAACAAGTGTGTTGGCTTACAGAGACACAAACCGCAGTGTATCCCATGATATACATTTGATTGAAATAAATTCAGAGCTTTTTGACTTATCTTGTCAACGGACCTGATTGGTGGAGACAATAACAGTTTTGTCTGAGAGCCAGGGAACTGTCAACAGCAGCGATTGGAGGTCTCTGAAGTTATCTGAAGAAAGGGTGCACTTTCAAACATGATGTCAGTCTGAGGAGCTCGATGTCATCCGTCTAAAAACAAATACTCGCTCTTGAACAAAACAACCGAGCGGCATGTACAGTGAAACGAAATGATCTGGAGATTCTTTAACCTTCAAATATGACTTTAATGTCCTGGACAACAACTGCACCAAAATAGTTGACATTACTATTTATACCTCAGGATTGCACTTTGTAGTTATTTTTTGACCAAAAGGATAAGTGCTAATGAATAGTGACTGGAGCTGTTTATTGAATATCAAAGCTGTATATTAGAAGTGACATTAATTACACTGATGGGAAAGGAAGCGTTCGGTTTAAGCACACTTGTGTCTGCTCCAAATTACTGTACTTAAGAGAATAAACCACAGAGCCGGGCTCAGTGTTGGGGTGCGTTTCAGAAATGAAGGTATTTATACCGACATGTTATATTCCTCTAACCAAATCTACACCTAAAGTGACACCTTCTCACCCATATTCACACGGTGGATCCTAGAGCAGCTCCTCGCACCTCAGGGAGTCGTCAGAGCTCTTCTATAAATCTGCATCAATGAATGAACAGGCCATTTGCACTTCACCCGCGAGAACATGAATATGGAGGACAGATGTTTGTTGTTCAAACAGACTTGCAGGCCGACCGACCGCAGAACTCTTTCATGGGGTCCGGTCTGTCGAAGATGAACCATCAAACAGATTTTGGGGGAGTAATCACACAACATAAGGAATATGAAATGCTGGCAAATAGATACCAAGCTGCTTCAGATGCTTCTCTTGCATCTATATTATTTAGTTCATCTCTTAACATCTGACTGATGAAAGTTAAACAGCCAGTCCTGTGGATATACTGTGTTGTACTGTCAACATGTATCGCAACACATCCAACGTTTTAAGCAACAGATTTTTTCGGAATTTTAGTGAACAGTTTCGATTGTTATTCAGATTTCAAGAACAACTCAGCCAAGAGCATATCACGGACCACAACTAGACCACAACACAAGACCAATGTCACTGCATTGAGACCAAGACCAAGACCACAGACCATCAACCAAAAACATTTCATGCAATATACTGACACAATAAATGATTAAATACGTTTGTCTACAAATATCATGGACAGTTAGATGCCAATTTAAACCAAAGGATGTTTAAAGTCTAATGCAGTCCTAGGTGTGAATAGGTACTGCCCACATGTTTACAGTGGTGAATGGGTATTGCAATACCATGGGTCAACCCGTGTTGTGTCTGAAGGAGTTAATGGAGCGATAGTTTGTGAACCTGTTCATAGTTTGGATGTTGTAAACGGAATGTAATGTATTTTTTCTCGATTAACTTTTCTGTGAACGTGTTCAATCTGGCGTCCGTTAATGTCACGCTATATAAATACAAATTTACTTACTTACTTACAACTAGGGATGCAAACAATTAATCCATAATCGATTAATTGTCGATAAGAAATTACTCGATTAAAAAAAATTACACAGCGAAGCAGAGCTCTATGGAAAGTATCATCACATTCTATTCTATGTTAATCTTTGTATCCTTTGTCTTTGTTATTTGTCTTTGATCTATGTTCTTTATCTTTAGACTTAGATTGTGTCATCTTGTACTTTTCACTACTGTTTTTATAGAAACTTTGTTCTTGTTCTTATTTTTTATTTTTTTTATGAATTATCGTCTGTATTGCTGTGTGCTAATTGGAAAAGCTATTTCCCAAAGGAGATCCTGAGGGATCAATAAAGTTCTATCTATCTATCTATCTATCTATATGTTCAGTGTGCAGTTAGAAATTTTGAGCACCTAAGAATATGTTTCGCGTGCAAATAACAGTTACAGTTTGCATGTCATTTGTACTCCAGCAAAAACTAAAGTGGTTTGAGCAAAGAAAAATCTCTTTTACGTTCAATAACTCTCACTTTGCACACGCTTTGCGGCTGCTGTACGAGTGCTCAACTTCAATAAGCCAACCAATCACAGAGACCGGAGAGAGCTTGTTTCTGATTGGCTGTTTGGTTTCATACGGCAAAAAAGTGCCGGAAAAGTGTTGCATTTAAGTGTTTTATTATAACAGTAAACCGCTCACTTCAGCCAGAAATAAAAAGTAAAAGTGTTGCATGAAAAATAGTTTGCACGTTTGCTTATGCCTGTTGTTCATGAAACCAAACCATAGAGCTCGAACACAACAACACTGACACAGGATGAAGAGCAAGACGGGGCACAGTTTGGAGTCACTTTAAGTTAATAAAATCATGACAAAGACACCAAATGCAGGATATGTGGCAGCATTTAAAGGAACTACAACTCCATGAATTTGTTAAACTACCACCTAAAAA
This sequence comes from Callionymus lyra, assembly GCF_982586985.1. Taxonomy (NCBI): domain Eukaryota; kingdom Metazoa; phylum Chordata; class Actinopteri; order Syngnathiformes; family Callionymidae; genus Callionymus; species Callionymus lyra. The sequence continues at coordinate 13,524,185 of NC_141825.1, read as the reverse complement.
CGTCACATCCAGCCCTGCTACAAGCAGCGAGTGGTTCTCAGCCTACAAACACTACAGCGTTGGGATGTAGGGTATGTGACTCCGCAAGCAGATGCGATGAGGAGCACTATGGTCTTTTTTGTTTTATGAACAGGCAGCCTATATTTTAAGTTATTTTAATGTTATTGTGATATTTTCATATTTCCAAGTTTAAAGGGGGGTAATAAATGTTTCTCATAGTCCACATGTGACACCTTATTTGTCTTTTCTTTTATTATGCTGCTAAGAGGAAATGTTTTTTTAAGCTAAAGTAGCCTACATAATATTGTATTCTTCTGTTCAGGAATTGTTATGGTGCTGTACTGTTAGTAATGTTTCCAATGACGCAGATCAATAAATCTTTGATTACGGAATATGATTTGCATTTTTTCTTTATATCACAACTTATAAGATAGCATTTTATGTTACGTATACAGTAGATAGAAGCTACTCAGAAGTAAATTCAGGTTCTCAGACAAATTGCCAATCAATTAATCGATCTTTAAGATGATGAATCAATCAATCAATTAATTATCGATCATTTTTCATCCCTAGTCACACCCTCTCAGTTCATTGGCTGCAGAGCCTTTCACGCAAACCCCTGCTAAAACACACTATAAATAGGTCTCAATGTAAAGCATAAAAACATCCAATCTGGCAACACCTGCCAACAGCTACGCACAAACGCTTACATCATCAACACAAAGAGCAGGAAATGCGAGGATACGGCAGCATGTAGCCGACACACTCGACAATGAATCAACGATTTGTCTTATAATCATTTTAAGTTTGATGACAAGTTCAGTGAGGATGGAAAAAATCATACTATGTGCAGATTTTGACACCAGCTTTCAAAAAGAAAATCTAAATATTTGGACCACAAACACATCACTGCTACTGTGGACGGAATAGTCATCAGAAATGTCTCGATGGAATCCCTTTTTCGGAATCGTAGGGTTTCAAGATTGAATTCAAGATTTAATTTATATTACCCAATTTAACGTACAAGTAATTTATTGTATTGTATTGTAGTAATCAATTTTTTTTATATGTATTTAATGCTAAAGTGTATTCCACAACACCAGATAAAATTCATGTGTTGGTTTTACAATACTGACAATAAACTTTTTTAATTCTGATATGACGAGGAAATCTGATGCATATTTTTTACTGTTAAAACATTAACATAAAATACAAAATTGCTGACTGTAGATATATTGCCTGTGGAAATTATTTTGGAAAAATAAAAGGAACTATAAACTCGTTCATTTTTGGATCAGTGAACTTTTGATTTTTTTTTAATTACGAAATATGAACTGAACTAGTTTATTTTAAAATTGGTGAAATTAACACTTAATGGAAAAGCCATGGTCTTAAGGTTATAAATCAGTTCATAAATACATGGTTGAGAATGAATTATTTAAAATCATCAGACTTTAAAGGCACAACTGAAGCAACTTTGTAAGTCAGTTTTTTCCATTACAAATACAAAGTAAGGACCTTGTGCTTCTGAGAAGTCGACCTTTGGTAGACAGTATCCTATAGAAACAGAAATGTAGAGTAAGAGAATGACTTTTAAGATACACAGGATCATTCGTCTTGTTTCTCTTTGAATAAAGCAATGCTCCTGCACTGATGATTCAACCACAGGCACGCTCTGACAATACATTCCTCTCAATTATTGCGAATAAAAAGGTAATGGTCGCGATACCGACGGCACAATGCCTTCTCCGAAACCACCGGGTTCAGTTTGAAAACTGCGGGAGACTGTAGTTAAATAAACAGGTACAGCAGCAGACTCATGTTTAAATGGATAAGAGCCGGCGGGAGAGAGGCAAGAGATTAGACTCGTCTGGAAGAAACAGATTCATGAACATTAGCATTTAACCCCTCGCTCGCCGCGGAGCTCCGGCACAATAATCAATCACATTCATGCCTTGGTGGAGAGATTGAGGATGAGCTTGAGTGGCACATCCTCTTTGAGCAAGCTGTGTGAAGTCCAAAAATAAACACTGGTTTGAGTGTTTTTATTTTTTCCTCGTGTCCCAGAAAGTCTGATGCTCTTCTTTTTTTTTTTTTTAATGGGACCTAGTCGCCCCCCAAGCCATTTATGTGGGCTCTGATGTAAACCCGGCTAGAATATATGATTGCTGTTGCCTAATATTCAGAGCGTATAGTCATTCTATCTAGATTCACACAGGATGACAGAAACGGGTCATATCGCTACCATAAATCCAGAGCTACACAAGATACGATAACAATATTTTAAAATCATCACTACTGACATCTTCCTTGAAGCTGTGTTGATATATTACAAACATTCTTTTACCATTATTTTTCTAGTTTGTCATATTATTAATTCATATTTATTTGTCTGTTTTATTGAAGAGTATCACACAAAGGCGCGATTGTTGATACAAGGTGGTGGATCAGAATTGTTGCTCAGTAAGTTGATGATAAATCAGCATTTTAACATTAAATTTTTTTTTTTTTTTTATGGTTGTAAATAGATAAAAGCCGAGTTACTATTAATTATGTTTTGTGTATTTATTGTTTTTAAAAGACATTGGGTCAAAACAAGTCATACAATAACAGATGTCCTTATATGGTTGTAACCTATGAGTGAACCAGACAAGTTGGCCAAGGAAAAAAAAAAAAGTCAGATTATCTTTACTTCTGTAACCCTGAGGTCCATGATAACTTTTATTTTGGCTGGTTTGTTCAGTTCCCGCCTTATTGTCATATCCAAAACCAAATAGAAAAAAAACAAAAAATACATGTTTAATTTAAAGGAACTGTTTTGTGGCTAAGGATGGGTTTTTTTATTATCTAAAACTACTGCAAACAATTTGTAAAGCTAAATTTGAACACAATTGTGGAAAATAAACATTGGAGGTTTTCTCACTTTCTCAATTTTTGGAAGCAATTTTTGACCAGCCTGACAGACAGACAGACAGACAGACAGACAGCAGAACGGGCCTGTCTGTCTGCACAGCATCAACATGATATAAAATCATATGATCCATTAGGCCTGGTTGTTGGATCGAGCCCATCTGAGACCAAAATAAACCCGCAGACTGTGGCATGATCTCTGCCGGGTGGACACACCCCCTCCAGCCCGTGGCACCCCAACAGACGGGGCGAGCTCGTCATCCTCGGCTGGTACTGATCCTGCTGCTGAAAAAACCCCACGATGTGGTTCCGAAACTACAGTTTCAGCGACCCGACCGGGCCTGCGAGGTCCGGGAGCGACTCGAGTGCGATCAAGAACCCCCCAAAAAAAACTCTGCTGGTCTCACCTTGTTTGACACATTTGAAGCGGACCGGGTCTTTGCAGTGCTTGATGACGGCCAGCACGTCCCGGGTCGTGAGTCCGGCCACGGGCATGTCGTTGACTTCCAGCAGCAGCTCATCCTGGGCCAGCTTGCCGCTCTGGATCAGCCCCTTCCCCTGCTTCACCTCGCCGAAGTGGGGGAACTGGCCGATCTCCGCGCCCCCCTTCAGCTCGAACCCCAGCTCGCAGTCCTTCCCGCGCGTGATCACCGCTTCGTGGACTTTGTTGGTCCAGTGGTTCTTCTTCTTGAGGCTCTTAGACATCGTTGAGGGCGAGTTCTATTCGTGGCCCGAAAACACTCGGTTCCCTATCGTCTCATGTCTGCCTTTCAGAAGGACCGGCTGCAGCTGGGCTTCGTCATCACCGAGGCTTCGGCGGCAGCAGTGTCCGCTCTGCGGGCCCCGCGGTCCGGCTGGAGGCTGCGGAACAACACGGTGGCAGCGGCGGAGGATTTTTTTTTTTTTTTTTTGGACTCTTGTCAGACACACAGACGAGAGACAAATAGTGTCGGATAACCCGGATGTGGAACGTGAAGGAGGGAGAGATGAATGGTTCTGGTTCGAAGTAGATGGACGAAAGGGGAGGCGCTTCACTCCCACTACTCGTGCAGGGGCGCTCCTAGAGAAACTGTGGTCACACGCAACTAAAGGGGGGGGGACACCCCTCTCTGCTCCTCATTTATTGATTGTTTCTCAAGTCTCTCCTGTCCTGGATTATTTTAATAAGGTTTAAAACATACATATTTGTTTGGTTTACAAGTAAGAAGAAGTCTTGGTAGTATATTTCACTTCTCAAGAAATTGACTCCTAAAATAAACACCAGACTCTAGATCGGACCCTCGTTCCTTATCATAAGTTGATGAAACAAAGATTAAAACCATTTCACCAGAAGTGACATCAAAACCTCCCACTGTAAGTAAGTAAGTAAGTAATTTTTATTTGTATAGCGCTTTTCCAGACCAGGGTTACATAGCGCTTAATTAATCAAAACAATATTCAATAAAGTATATACTTTAAAGGGCAAGATAACTGATAATACAACAGGAGTTCCAGAAAATCAGGTAAAAGCCTGAACAAATAAAAACGTCTTAAGATGTTTCTTGTTCCAAAGCTTAGGAGCAACAGTCTGGAAGGATTTCTCTCCTCTGGTCCTGAAGCGTGTTCAGTAACCATCAGTAGATTCTGATCCACAGACCTCAGAGCCCGAGCTGGGGTGTAAGGCGGGATCAGATCAGTGTACGTCTTGCATGTGTTGAGCAAACACACAAACAAGGTTGTTTGTTTGTATGAACAGAAAATTCGACATTGTTGAAAATTAAAAGTACCGTCTGCCACAGATGGAACACAAACACACCAAGGAAAATTAACGTAAAGAAGAAACAATTGTCATAATGAGAAGTAAGCATTTGTCCTAAGAGAAAAAAAAGCTCAGAAAGAAGTTTCCAAATATGTGTTTCAATCCATCCATCCATCTATCCATCCATCTATCCATCTATATATCTATCCTTCCATCAATCTATCTAATCCATCCATCCATCCATCCATCCATTCATTTGTCCATCAATCCACCATCCATCCTTCCATCTGTCCATCCATTCATCAATCCATCCATCCATCCATCCATCCATCCATCCATCCATCCATCCATCCATCCATCCATCTGTTAATACAAAACAAAGGTTTTCTTGATATATTGTCTAGTTAAGGTGCCTTGGCTATACAGGAATCAGATTAAAGTTAGTTAAGTTTTAATGTACGTTTTTGTTTGTTGTGTTGTGTTTTTTTCTTTGACAGAAATAAAATTCCATTGACAAATTTACTTCGTCATAAAACACAATTTCCTTTTTAGGGTTAGGGTTCTTTTCCTTTAATCTCAGGTCAGTTTTCTCTGGCACCAGAAGCATATTTTGAATAGAATGTTTAACATGAGCTCGGAATTGTCCAACTCTGGCCACATAGGCAACAAAAGTCAATTTAACTGATTATCTGTTTTGACTTTCTATGTTCCTAGACTCGTAAGTTGAGTTCCCATGACTGCCACTTATAAAATGAAGGTATGGATGAGTAAAGTCAACCTGCTGGCATCAACACGTATCTTTTTGAGGATGTAGAAGAATGCTTGCTCAGAAAAACAACAACAGAAATAGAAGATGATTCAGCGTAACGTATTCTCAAACGTGGTCCAATCGTACCTGCCAGACTCGCGTCGACCTTTGCTCGCCACATTCATCATCTCTATGTCTGTTTCCGAATCCCAGCAGGATTGTTTCGCAGTTACATAATTCCTAGAGAGACACAAGGTCCGGCGGAGAATGACAAATCTTTTTGTTGCTATTAATTTTCGATGACGGCCTTTTTCGGAGCGGCTAAAGTTTCATCCATGATTTATCACACAAGTCAAGAGCCGCTCCTCGACCGAGGACGTGTGTGAGTTTCCTTCTTGTGTAATGTGAGTATTTCTCCCTGCAGCCAGAGAACACCACAGTACTAGTGCCGGGCTCATCCAGAAGCTAAATAAACCATGAAGTGCAGAAGATTCACTCTAAATGTCATTCTGCTCCAGTCCTGTGACATTTGGGTCACACAGAAGTCTTTTGTAATGTACATGTTCTTGACTCTATTTCTCGGTGGGTGATGCTGACCATGTAGTTTTATGACAAGCAACGTGAAAGTGGGAGATTAATTGGAAAATCTAAAAATGGTCTTTTAAGGTCTTTAATGGGCTTTTAATAAAATAATCTATATTTTAGCTTTTTGCGCCTCCGCCGTTTGAAATCGGAACTGCAGTTTAAAGTGCATTAAAAAAATATATAGTGATAATAATCATTTCCTTTAGTTAGTTCCATCACTCGATTGGGTCATAGGGAGCAAACTACTTCGAGAGGTAAGACTTATATTCAAGTTAAAAATTAACCTTTTTATAATTACAAGCTATAGAAGCAAATAATCAATCATGTTTTATGATTTTTTTTTAAGATATGGAAGTATATCAGTGCCATCATGAATTTTCTTATAGACATTTTTTACATTGATTTATTTCTATATGGAAAGGGTGAATCTGTGTTCATCGAATGATTAAATTTCATAACTTGTATATTGAAAGGTTAATTCATTTATTTTTTAATAATTGAATTAAAACAATCGAATATTTTCTAAATAGTACAGAGTCCCTAAAGTTAAATGTGGCAAAAAAGAGCATCTGAAAATACAGATACTAGATACAATTTGAGGTAAAATTGCATTATTATACCAACATTTTAATATTTAATTTAAAAGGCTATAAATAAAGAAAATGAATTATTTGAGTTAGAATATTAAATTCGGTTTGTAAGAAGAAAAATAAATATGAAATAAATAAATATTCGATTCATTTTCAAATTCATTTATCTAAAATAAACAACAAAACATATTCAACCTTTGTATAAAATTATTGAATTCAAGGTTTCAACATTCAATATTCTAATAGCCACTGATTAGTTCTATAGGAAGATATTAACTTATAATTTCTTTACATTCCAAGAACCACAATAGGTAAAGAGTGAAGGCTGTAGAAAACATTGTGACTTTAAAATAGAAACTTTTCACTTTTCATCTGATGACATGTCTTATCACTGCCCTTCTTTTGATATCGCCTTCACAGCGGTTTATTATTTGGAGCTTCTTTTTGAATATTTCAACGAAAATAAGTCGTCTATCAAGAGCTCGGAGCTGGAGCAGCTAAATTTGGAGTCACATCAAGCGACTCACGCCACTCAGAGACTTTCTCTTGGCAGGATGTGGTGCAGAGAAAGCTTTCAGTGTCTCTCTGGTCCGAGTTATGTGGAGGTGAACGATCCAGAGGATAGAATGGAGCGCTAATGGCACTATGGCAGCATCACTGGGTCAAACTACAAAGTTTGAGGAGTAGTAGTCGATAGTAGCATGGAAGGAGTTGTAGAGATGATACTGGAGGAATTCATACTTTTGTGCAGAAGGTCCTATAAACATGTAGCCTTAGCTTGACCCAATTATTCATATGGACTCTTCATGCACTCAGTTCACAGAAAAAACGAAATAGAAAAAAAAGTAAATACATATTAGATTAAACATACAGCGCAAAAAAGTTACAAGTAATAATATAATAATAAAACAATGATTAATAAATATTAAATAGTACAGTTCAGTTCATTTCAGTTTATTTAAAAGCCCCATTTGCATAATTGTATTATAAGTAGTAGATCAAAATCCACAATAGATGAACAACTGACCATTAATTACTGCTGACTAAGCATTTTCTAAATTCTGTCATCCTGAAGTTCAACTAGAATGATTCAATCCCCGCTACACAACCAGCTACACATGGTAACCTCATCATGACCATGTTTTGAAGTTATTACTTAGTTCTCCCCCCATCTGAAATCTCAGCAAACGAGAGGTTACGAGAGGGGAGTCCATTATGACGTAATAATGGTATTCACCCCTCCAATCAAGCCCAGCTTTGTTTTTCAAACAAGTCCCTTGGAGGTGGAGACTTCCAGAATTGATGACACTCGACCAATCACAGCAGAGCGGGGGTGGTTATTGTAAACAAGATTTAACTTTAATTTTTTATTTGTTTTAATGTGTTTTCAGTGGGCGGGGCTTAAGCACATTCCCTAATGTAAATATTGCATAACATACTGGTGAGTAAAATAGAGGTCCAAAATCAAATTAACACAATGGTTGACCTTTAATCCAAGGTCATATAAAATATCTGATTTTATTTTAACTGCTGACATCCACATCATTATTCGTTTGTGACCCTGGTCTAGAAAGGCGCTTTACAAATAACCTTTGCTTACTAATTGTATTGTATTGTATTTGATTAAGTGCACTTTAATGTAGAAGTCTCTTATTGTCTTTTAATAATCTATGTTTATGTCCATTTATATTTATATTTACTTCATTCTATTCTGCACTGTTTACACCACAAAATAAATCCTGTGTTGTGTTATAATTTTGGCAATAGATTCTTATTCTAATTACTCTTGGTTAGTGTGATGATTGTAAGAAGAACAGATCATTAAAAAACATAACAATAATTTTAAATATGCAAGGGGATTTTATAGTTATTATAATTATGATTTTTGTTTTTATCCGTTATTACAATCGTACTTTTATGAATCCGTATAATTAAGTGTTTATATCTGATGCATATTTTTCATGCCTTCTGGTCTAAAATCATTGGTTTAATTATTTTTTGACAACTATTTCAAAACTACACATTGGTGTCCACGCGTTGCTGCGACACCATATTAGTCTCCAGCATCTTTATGCACAGAAAGTAATGAGCTTCCTGCTTCACACACTGCCAGCAGCAGAAGGCGAGAACACAATAACACAAGGAAGTCGCTCCCTCACTCACAGGGGGAGTCTCTATAGAGCTTATATGGATTTAACTCACTGCCTCCCTAATACCACCATCGCTCTTTGTGTGCTCACTGTTAGGGAAGAAATGCAAACGGCATTCTTTTGAATGAAATGTCGAGCAGAGTCACCTTCACTCAAACCTGTGTGATGATGAAACGATGAAGAGAAGAACCAAGAATGAAATATTGATCATTAATTCTAATATTGACTTGAAACAGGACTGAACTTGAGGCTTGAGTTGCTGATATGTGGATTATCTTGGATGGATAAAGTCACTATTTATAGATTCTACTGTAGAAAATAAATACAATTCAGCAAATATTATGGAAAACAGACGGAAATTAAACGTATATCATAATCTATAATTGCATTTAAATGTAATATTATGCAACAAGGTCAAGTCTGTGCTATGTGTATATTTCTGCCAAAACCTGAGACACTGAGAACTCCAAATTACTGTTTTTTTACAGGAATTAAAATGAACAAAAACTATCTAAACCTGAAAACAGCAACATTTTCTATGTGTTATAATAACACTCCCTCTGCTAACTTAAAAATGATAAATACTAATATAAGTCGAAAGTTTTATCAATGTATATTTAAAAAATAATTGAGCTTGAACTTGAAAAATACTTTAATAATAAATTCTTCATTACGTTTTTCATTGTTCTTGACAAACCTGAGTTTTCATCTGGAGCTCCATGTTTTCTTATCGTTCTCGTCATGAAGGGGGGAAAGTGGTTTAATCTTCCTCCAGAAGGTCTGAGGATTATTTAAATCATGCTTCAGTTCAGCTTTTAAATCACACAATGACAACCAAAAATAGTCTCAGTTAATACCTCATCATTGTGCGACGGCGGGGACGGAGTTGGAACCTTTGCTGAGCGACGGATCTTATTTCATGACGCTTTGAGCAAAACGCTAATAAAAATATGGCATAAGACTATTGTTGTGAATATTAAAATATTCATTTTGATAAAGACTAACATATATATATATGTATATATATATAATGCTAAAACACACTAGCCTTTGCCTCCGTAAACAGCTGCAATGGTTCATCTTGTCCACTAGAGGGACCACTTACTTCGGTAATTGAAACCATCTTTAGTTTCGTCAACCAAATTCATTTCAATAAAAAAATGTTTGGAGAAAAAAAACTATGGGATAGAAATAAAAAAATTCGATGAAAAAGGTTTAGTATCATGTAAACACTATCGAATTTCAAAGCTTTCCCCCCCCTTTTCGGCCCCTGTGGGCTCCCAAACAGCAGATGGAAGTTTATCGCTCGTCTCTTACCTTGAGTTCAGATTATTTACGTTACTTCCAGAAGCCTCTAGATAGAAGAACACAGAACAATTGTGGGAAAATGACTGGGCTGGATTAGTACCTCATGACTCAAGGTCAACACCATTCTTAGAAGAAAAAAAAAAAAGTGTTCTAGCCATGATGGTTGCGTGTGAAATTGCAGATCACAAATTTAACAGATTAAGGAACCAAAAGAAGATAAGGAAAATACAAAAATAAATTTAGTGTATTACTAAAGATAAAAAAAAAAGCTAGAACAATGTTGCACTAAAGATGAAACGTCATGATTAAAGTCAAAGATCACATGACCTCATCATGACATTTAGCTTTAAGACCTCATTAATCACAAAAAAGCAGCGGTTTTCACTTTGAGGTAAAGTCTAAACTACATGAAAGATCGACTCTCACACAAACACACGACAGGAGATGAATGTATTTGTTGCATAAGTTGCGGCAGTTTCACCACAGCAGCTCTTTTATTAGCAAAATCATGGAGATTAGTCCACTAACGTCCCCATCAATGGAAACAGGGGGTCGGGGGGGGATATGTAACTTGTAACCAACAGATATCGGCCTCAGCCAGCGCACCAGCACTCCACACCTGGTCCAACCGTCTGCTACAAGGCCACCATTGACGTCCTCGGTTCAAAGCTCCTTAGAACAGCCAAATATTTGGGAATGCTCCGGTTTGTTGCACGCCAACATTGTGCACGTCTCAATTAGAGATTTATTTGGGTGGACTTAAAAAAATAAAGCTTTGAACGAGGATGACAATTAGAGGAATAAAGTCCCTTTGTTAAAACATTGTGTGCACACATACACACTCATGCACACACAGGTTTTGGTCTCCATTACAACACAACTCTCATTTGCAAACACGCATACATCCGAGTTTCCACGCGCTCTCACAGTATGTCAGAGTGAATTGGTCTTTATAGTAACTTGGTTTTTACAAGGAGGAAAGAATGAATCAACAAAGACAATTGATTTAAAAAAAAAAAAAAAAGATAAAATGGTTCTTGGGGCAAGTGGGAACATAAAGAAAAACACTAGGTCAACAAAACACAGCAACTAAAGCATGCAAGGCAACAAGGCGACTACTGACGAATGTGTTTGAATGAATCAAAGAAAAAAAATGAATTGAAAAAGTGAAGGCCCCAATTGTTCTTAAAAAAAAAAAAAAAAAAAAAAAAAATCCCCCGCATAGACAGTCGTACAAATATTTTACACAAAAACGTTTTTCTACACTCCGTCTTTAAACTTTTAGAGATGAACATAAGTTAATAAAAAGGTTAAAAGTGACATTCTAATCACGTCCACGAAGATCCTCACAATAGGTCACTGGGTCTTGGCCTGAGGGAGGAAAACAACCTTTAATATGAATCAATCCGACACAGAGAGAGAGAAAAGGGGTGATGGGGGGGAGAGACAGAGGGAGGGAGGAGAAGCTTAGTCACCTTCAGAAAAGGCCACAGTCCTTCAGGTTGTTTTTGATGATGACGTCGGTGACGGCGTCGAACACAAACTGCACGTTCTTGGTGTCGGTGGCACAGGTGAAGTGGGTGTAAATTTCCTTGGTGTCTTTTCTCTTGTTCAGGTCCTCGAACTGACACTGGATGTAGGCCGCCGCCTCCTCGTAGGTGTTGGAACCTGTGGGGGGCGACAGAGAGGGAGGAGCGGAACGCTGAGTAAACCAGAACTCTGTGGTTGCGGCGTAAACACCACTTATATAATGTGTTAAATGATGTTTAAAAAAATATAAACGTCTGGTGCGTCTCTCCATCGGGCTCATTAAGGTTCGTGTCTCACCAGCATATTCCGGGTAGCAGATGGTCAGAGGACTCTTCTTGATCTTCTCCTCAAACAGATCCTTCTTGTTGAGGAAGAGGATGATGGAAGTGTCGGTGAACCATTTGTTGTTGCAGATGGAGTCAAACAGCTTCATGCTCTCGTGCATTCGGTTCTGGAGGACGGAGGAGATGAAAAACATCATGAAGTGAAGACTAATAATAGTGCAGCGAAGAACCAACCATCTCTTCATCCTCGGCCAGAACCAGGTCGTAGTCGCTCAGAGCGACGCAGAAGATGATGGCAGTGACGCCCTCGAAACAATGGATCCACTTCTTCCTCTCGGACCTCTGACCACCGACATCAAACATTCTGTGAAAATATTTTAAAAATATTAGATGATTGATTATTCATCAATCAAACCCCTGTTTGACTATAAGAAACCAATAGAAGGCATATTTTTCCCTCACTTGAAGTGCAGGTCTTTGAAAGTGAAGTGTGTTTCCACGATACCAGTGGTCTTGACTCTGGTCCTCAGCACGTCCTGCTGGGTCGGCACGTAAGCTCCATGAGATATCCTGTCCAGGTCATTCAGGTAGCTATGGGGAGCAGAAATAAGCATCAATCATAATAATTACCCTTTCTTCACACAATCGACTACCGTCACCATGGATTCCAGAGAAGTTATAAACGCACACTTAACTGAAACCATATATACACACAATAAATAACATTCGAGGAAAAAAGAAAACCTTTAGGCACGAGGTGTTGCAAGTGTGTCGTCAAAGTGAGATTTGAATCTTTTTTCTTTGGATTTCTAGCATCCAGATTTACTCTGAAAATATTCCCCTGCAGGCATGTTGTCCACCAATAAAAGACGCATTGTTTAATTGTGTAGAATATTCAAAGAATTCATAAACCAAGAGCTTCGGTGAAGAAGAAGACGTAACAGATTTACGGGTCGTGTCAACACGGTGTTGAGATAACATGACAAACATATTTGACTCGTGTCGACTGACGTACAAGTTTAAACACTTGACTAATCAAACAGCACAGATTCAAACAGAAGACTGTGGAAATAAGAAACCTCTGCAGTGCACACGTACTAAAGGATTTAACAAGTCTAACGTCAGATCTTTTCCTTGACTACAGTCATCTGCCTGTTTTTCAAAGACTTGTCTTCGAGTGCTGAACATCGAGGGACGCAAAACATTTAACCAAAATTAATCATGAGGTCTGACCTCCAGAAAAAACAAACTATATTTAGTCATTAGTACAGATACAGTCTGTGGTACTGCCCAAGTACATTACAATTACAACAACAAAAAAAATGTATGTTGCTGTGATCTTTGGTGGTTTTAAACTTAAGTCGTAATTTTCTACCAAGTTATATTTGCATAATCTCTTGACATCTGAAGACGCCATTGTGTTCAGGTTGAGTAAAAAACGAGTAGAGAAAAGTTAGGGGGCATCTTGTTGCCTATACAGCATTATGGTAAGTATTTTTAATCATTTAATGTGTTTTTTTGCAAGTCAAGCCATTTTATTCTGGTCGCTTTTCTCTGTAGGCCAGTCAGAAGAAATGATGCCGACATTAAAACAGTCCGCTGTTCAGAAAGAGTTCACGGTTGAAGCGGGTGTCACTCACTATGCTGCAGAGTCGTTGAGCTGGTACTCTCTGGAGCGACTGAAGCAGGCTTGGACTCCTCCGTCCTTCCACAGCCGCTGGATGACCCCGGCCAGTTCTCCGGTCATGAAACCTTCCTCTGCGGATCCGGCCAACACAAACAGCTGCCGGGCGTCATCCTGCCAACAACCAAACACGATTAATCCCCCCAGCAGTGAAGTGCTAGTGTCTCACCTGATGGTAACTAACGTGTCTTTTGGAAATATTTGATGCTATAAAACAAGCTGCTCATGTTTCGTAATGGTTACAATGCGACAAGTATTTTTTTTGTTATGCAGAGAGAAGAAAAACAGATCAACCAAGCGCGAGCATGGTGATGAAGTCGAAGGCTGTGATCGATTCTGGCGCAAGTTCAAGAGCAACCAACAGTGGAAAGTGTATAGATATTAAATCATAATAGTTGAGGGTATTCAGATGAAGTCACAGTACATCACGTACAGCACCAGCGTTTTCACATCACAGCAGATTTGATAAAGGTTTTCTTTTGACCTGCTGCACCAGAGAAAAGTGCCAGCGGGAGAGTATGTCATATGAGCCTTTCATTCCAGAAAAACCCAACCCTGGAGGATACACAGCTCTGTGTTCATTCACTCACTGCTCTGGCTGCGTCGGCGAAGTCAATCTTGAGGCGGCCCATTGCTCTGATGATGGCAATGATGGACTGGATGGTGTTGCTGTAGACGACGGCCTTGTACTGCTTACATTCCTCCTCTGAGTAACCGGCTTCGTGGATGATTCTGCACATGAGGGAGAACATTAGGCCAGATGCCCGACTCGCTCGCCCATCACTAGATTGATGCAAGACTGCTAGAAAAATCTAAACCTGAAGGTTCACAGTTAGTTAGCTTAGAAAATGCATCAAAAGGAAAAGTTTGTTTTCAAAAACCATCATATACCGGCATCTACTTATAAAATGTACAACACGACAGTATTTTTAACCTCCTTTAAAGCCTAACCTGTATCGTTTAGTGGTGTCAAACTCAATTTAAGAGGCAAAAATATTTATGCAGTCCAAGCAAAATATATTTTTATCCAACAGACTTCAGACTCTGATCTTTTGATATTGTCCTTTATTGTGAGGCCTATTGCATCAGGCGTTTCTCTGCTGTTTTACTCTTATCGTTAACAAAATATCTGTCCCTTTTCTAGTTTTAACGCTGACAAGTAAAATGTGAACTGACCAGTAAACTTTCCGATATAAAAATAAAGAAATTGTATTGTAATCCAACGAGTTCTTGGGCTGAAAGGTTTGATATGGCATGTCAAGTAAAATGAAAATCGTTCGGTTACAGATGTGGCGGAATGAAGGGAATGCACAACGATATGTGTTGAAGCTACACTGAAAGTAGGACGAGGCAGAAGCATAATTATCTTGTTGAAAATGTATGTTAAACATGTTTTTTCAAAGATAAGAACATGGATCTCCAACTTGCACAGCCGTTTTCTAATGCAAGTCCCCAGAGTTTGATTTATATTTTATGGTTTAATGTTTGGGGATTTGTGGGCAGTTCCACTGTGAATTGCAGCCATCTTTAATTGGTTTTAATTCAACTATAAAAATCAATTTATAAAAATGCTAGGGTTTGATGAAGTGTGCACTCTAAACAGCCTGCAAGTTTCAGACCCAAGCGTAAACTTTCAATCTTTTAAAGTCATACATTTTATGACTGACATTTTGCCACTCATAAAAATAACATTTCAAGCTTTCAGTAATTGCAAATGTTGCATTCAAGGAAAATAAAAATCCAAAACGTACTTCATCTGTTTAACAATGGTACTCTTCCCAGACTCTCCAGCACCTGAAACAAAAAAAGGGGGACATTTAAATATAGCAAAAAGATTGATGGAGGCAATTATCTAGAGTAATTTATGAGACGGTATTAGATATACCTACGGATTCCTCCCTTTAATAACAAAATGAATGGGGAGAATTATAAATTCCAAGTATACCAAAAGTGTTTATTTAGGTCAGGCATATTTTTTTTAGAGCCTGAAGACATTTAAAGAAACACCCCAGAATCTCCAAATCAAATATAAATGTTAACCGTCACCCAGTGCATTAAAGAAGGCGCCTCCAGCCACAGTGCAATTGGATTAATCAAACAGATCCTCCAGTCAATGGGATTAGAGTTGAGTTTAAACCTCTCGGGGCTGGAAACGGCTTTGGTTTGAAGAGTCGATCTGATGTTAGTCAATAAAACCAATGAAGACTTGATACAACGTCAAGACCAGCATGTTAGGATTTGGGTGAAAATTGAGAAATACATCAGGAGGAAGCCTCAAAAGACAGATACTTCCTTTGAGACGACAATGCTTTCAGCTGAGCACACAACATTTTAATTACCCCACTACTGCAGGGACCTGATGCTCTCGAGAGGAGAACCGTTCACCAATTCATCATCAGCAGCGTGAAACCGATGTCACAAAGCTCATTTAAAATTCACTTTAATACTTTCTGGCCAAAAACATGTGTCAGGAGGACATTGTGTAACTTTGTGTGATGATTAAAGCTCATCAGTGTTCACTTTGTTTTTTTTATGCGTGATGTAAGAATTTAACAGGAAGGGCGAAAAACATGCAGCCAGAGACGACTCAAAAACACTTGCATGTCATTTGCAATTTAGAGTCATAATGGCAACACCTCAATGTAGGATGTTTACAAACATCTAACGGCAAACAGTTGCTCTGCAAAAGCTCCGTTGATTAAAGGCAAAAAAAATAAAATAACATGCATTAGATCGAGGTTTTCAAAGTCATATGGAAATCATGGAACAGGAAAACAAAAACAACCGCAATTTTCACCTAATGAAGGGAACAACAGTCAAATAAGGTGAGCCTCAAATGACAAGTGCTGCTGCACAGCCGTGTAGTGACAGACATTGGTTCATTCCTATGTAAGCAAAAGTCATCTTTCATGCATGAACCGTCGTTTCTGTTGTGTGTACAATATTTCCACAGATTCCCATTGATGTCATTCGGGCTGTGCAGTTGCTATGCAACCCCTTATCCGTTCTTTTCATGCAGACACACAGAGCTGGTGCAGGGTTCCTACAGCTTCAGTCAAGTTCAAGTCAAGATTATAAGACTTTTTTTTATATACCATTTGAAATAAAACTTTAGACCAACTGGACAACCAACCAAAATTGAACAATAAAAGCAAGTTAATTAAAGAAAGTTTTACCCAAATGTTTATTTGAATATATAGTTAACCCGACTTAAACTTTCCTCGACTCCCATCATACCCTTGAAAGGTTTGCTGCGTAAAGTACAACGTGCCTTATCCAAAATAAATGAAGTTACCAAATGTTTCTTTTAAACTGACCTAAATTCATACTTGCATGTTCACATTTTAAAATGTGGACTCATTATAGACATTTGAATGCCATTTTTATTTTTATTCATGCATTTAATGTATATTAAGACTTCTTAAGGATCGATGCGAACCCTGTTACGAAGGGAAAAATGTAACTTTTAAACGAACTTTGAGATGCAAACCAAAAGTGTATCTGATGTGGCAAAAGAAAAAAGACAGCTAAACCGTGGGCGTCATGTTTAACTTTTAAACTCCACCACCCACTTGCACTTTTCAGGAAGGAAATTATTCGACGAAGGGAAAGTGTTAAATGTGTGTTCAAGTAATCTATGTTGACTTTTATAACCTGCTAGTCTGCCCTTATTATGCGAGGGACAGACAATGTGGAAACTTTTTTAAAGGAGGTTTCTCAGCTTGACCACCATTTCACTTTTTTTTTTCCAGCAAGCCAGGGTCAACAGATGTTGAGGCAACTTCCTTCTGAACGTGACAACCATTCACACCCCAAATAAAACAGATGGCGACCAAATTGTGTTGTTACAAAAGATATCAGTCCATTTGGAAATAATGGATCTTTGTTTGTTTGGTTCAAAATAGATATCAGCCTCAAGTTATTTACACGTTTTCCAGATTTTCTCAAAATTGTTTAAATCCAGTCTGTGGTTTACATTTCTCACGTTAAATTAACCAAACTAGTACTAAATATTAACTTTTTCGTTGTGTAAAACTTTTGAAAAAGGTGGGTTTTTTTCAAATCCCAAGCAGCGGTAATGCTAATGTGGGTTCGAATCCCTTTGAATGCCTTTCAAGACGTGTTTGAAGAGTTTCAAACACACCTATTTACATGTTAACAAACACGGTTCCTTTTAAAAACAAGCAACAGATTAAAATCACTTCGACAGCTCAAGCCAGCGAAACTAATCCTTTGGGGGCTAACGTCGAGCAGCTAACTAGCTTTAGTTAAGAAGCTAATTGTTTAGCCGCAGCTAATCTGCTTATGATGGTCGTAACGGCGGCGACTGGGCGGTGGCCGCTCACTACACACGACCGACATTTAACCGAACAACTTGTTTTTAGAAGAAAAAAAAACCCGTTTCTCGCTTTTATTCACTGCGCTAAAGGTGTCAGCAACAGCTCAAACTTTTGCGCTAACCGCAACGGGGATCGTCGCCATTCCATTCAACGGCTAGAATAGAAATCAAAGCCGATATTTAAAAAACGTTAACTTTAATGTTATGTGTTGGTAAGTTAACTTGAATAATGTGCTTTTTTTTTTAAAATAAAAACGAGAGAACGCTCGGTGGCGACACGAGAGGAGTGCCTCTCCTCTCCAGTAAATAGACCCCTCCATCTTTCTCTCACCCAGCAGCAGCAGCTTCACCTCCCGGGCAGCCTTTTCTCCGTCGTCCCGCAGATTCCTGTCGATCATCTTGCTCCGCTCCTGGGCGGCCTTGTCGTCCGTGCTCAGAGTACACCCCATCTTCTTCTTTGTTCGAGAACCGGATTCTTACGAGTGGATTTAAAAATAAAAAAAATAAAAAAGTGTAGACACAGCACACCACAAGTTTCTTCTACCGCGGCTAACGATGTTTCGGAACGGCTGCTAGCGAGCTAGCATCGGGCGCAGGAGGGAGGAGACAGTCCAACAGTTGGGGGGACCGAGCACGCCCTGGACTCCCGGACGTCTTTTCTTTTTTTTTTTTCTTTTTTTTAAAGGTGAATTCAATGAGCACTTCGTTCCAACTCGCTGGGCGTCCAAACGGCGGCCTTTTCTGACAGTCGAATGTGTCACGAAGGGTTTGGAAACGAGGCGAGAGAACGGCGGAGTCTCACACGATCCTCTTCCTGTTCTTTTCACATACCTGGCCAGTGCGCATGCGCCACAGAGCAACACGCTTTGCTTTTAAAAAGCTAATTTCTCGTGCTTTAAAGATGAAAACCACACTTCCCCCCCTTTAGTCGATATAGATCAACGTTGTCCTCTGATATCTTTCATGTGACTATTTCAACAGTGTGGTTTCGTTTTAACTCAGTCATTCTTGTTGTCTCATTTAATTGACACAGGTGGTTTAAGGAATGCTAATTGCCATAATAAACCTTTTATTTATTTTTTAACAAGACCGTTATCTTTTCATATTCTTTTGCTTCCTTTAACAAACTACAGTGGATTCATATTCTGGATCTTTTCCAAGCTGAGTTCAAATGTGATCTGAATCTGTGAATCCATAAATGAAGATGATTTATAACATCTTTTGTATTTGCTGTATAATATAAGTAAGTAAGTATTTTATATTTATATAGCGCTTTTCCAAACCAGGGTCACAAAGCGCTTAAACAATCAAAATAGTACTCAATAAAATATATACTTAAAAGGTCAAGATAACACAGGAGTTCCAGAAGATCAAGGAAAAGCCTGCACAAATAAAAATATCTTAAGATGTTTCAGTTTTTTCACTTCAGACTACCATATCATATGTACTATACTATTCCTAAGACCATAAATACTGTTATTGTGATTTCTCGTATAGACTATTGTAACAGTTAATTTTGGTGTCTAAACAAGAAGGATCTCTCTCACCTGCAGTTAATACAAAACTCTGCAACGAGGAATTCTCACCTGCTCTAGTAGAAGAACTCACATTTCCCCAACCCTGAAAACTCTGCATTGGCTGCCAGTTTCTTTCAGGATCAATTTTAAAATTCTGGTTCTTTCTTTCAGATCTATTCATGGTCAGGCTCCTCCTTACAGCACTGATCTGATCCAGACTTACACCCCAGCTCGGGCTCTGAGGTCTGTGAATCAGAATCTACTGATGGTTCCTGAACACGCTTCAGGACCAGAGGAGATAAATCCTTCCAGACTGTTGCTCCTAAGCTTTGGAACGATCTTCCTCTCTTGATGTGTTTAATGATCTACTGACTCCTTCAAGAAACATGTTAAGATATTTTTATTTGTGCTTTTCCCTGTTTTTCTGGGACTCCTGTATTTGTCTTATGTCTTTGCCTCTTTGTGTTTTTTAATTTGCAAGTATTTTTAATATTTCCTTTGATTGTTAAAGCGCTTTGTGGCCTTGGTCTATAAAGGCGCTTTACAAATAACTATTATTTGCTTACTAACTTACTGACCTGGTTATGAGGCTGACCTTCTGAAAAACCTTTAAATCAGGTGTCAAACTCCAGGTTACAAATCCATCTTTCTAGGGCTTTTTATTTTTATCAGATCGCATCCAAAGCACATTAATATCATGACCCACAGGAAGGAAATTAACTTTTCAGATCATTCGATATCTTTCCCACCACAGGTTGGATCCCGATTCCAACTATGTTTTGCCCCCAAAAAGCAAAATGTAAAGACAAATGAACTGGAAATGGTTTGCGTTGAGATGTGGAGTCAGTCCTAGACTTCTCTGGCGTAAGTCTGGGTGGGATATATCGCCCATGGTAACTATGGAAATAAACTGGATTCTTATGGATCAGTTAAGTTGTCCTAATTTAAAGACAATTATCCTTTTGGTTTTTACACCAACGATAGTGATAAAATACCAGAGTCTGACAAAGAAAATGTCTGCTAATATTTGATCCATGTTGTCATCATTTGTACTACATCATTGAGTAAATACTCATATATATATATATCAATATATATAGAGAGAGAGAGGTTTTATTGTTTGTCCATGTGTTTGTTGTCCATATGGATGTGTTTGTGTGGACAATATCTGAACTTATTTGCATAAAAAGCCTGTATTGAAAACCCACTGGTGTGTGTTTGCATGTGGTGTTTACCTAATAGTTTTCTCTCCCTGGATGAAAATACTTGAACACACGTTAAACATCATTGGATTCACATCGTTAATTTGCTTTTAGTTTCAGTGTTAATATGAAATGAGCCACAATACATGACCACACACACGCACGCACACAAGTTTATTCACACACACATTCTTTTATAAATATTGACACTGTCTGCTGCGTATCTGGGACAAATCTTGTTTGCACACGGTTGTTTTTGGTCGAGGTAAATCCTGGAAAAATCACCTGACCTTTGAAGGACACTCAGAAACAACATCTCCCGTCTATCCTTATACTGTACATTCACTTTTATGTACATTATATATTAACTTCTCTTCAGAATATTCCTCATTCCTTATATATGTTGTAGTTAATTTATATATATGCATATATTTGAGATATTATTCAGCCAATTAAACAAGGTAATGATTAATGATAAGGTCACTTTCACTTCCCTGTCTGGCGTTTGCAAATTCTGGTTTTCATAACCACATCCAGCAATGCAAATGCTCATGGATTTGGAGATGAGTCTGGAGTTTGTAAAAAAAAAACAAAAAACATTTAAATACAAGTAAATGCATTTGTTTAATAGTTTTCTTTTAACTATAAAGATATATTTATGTTAACATCAAGAAATGTAATCCTATTCACAGTTACTGTTTATTTACCAAATGCATTGTCAATGGTTAACCCTTGTGTTATCTCATCTCTCTCTGGAAGCCAGGGAGAGGTCGTTCACCTTGACCCAGAGATAATACAAGGGATACCACAAACATATTTGTTTTTGGGCCCTCAGGTCACCTTGACCCTGAGATAAGGATTACAATAAAATATTTTGGCACATTTCTTTTTTATTATTGATATTTTTTACACTCGAAAAAAGAGTACAAATGTAGAATAATAATAAGTCGTGTGCTAAACTGAGCCTTTCATTTCTACTGTTTAATCCTCAACATTGACAAAAATGGCCTCAAATGTCTTTTTTTCTTTTTGATGATCTCAGGTTTCCATTTTTGTTAATAACATTATGATAATTGTAGCCTCACTATAATTAAGTCATTTCATTTTACCTACAGTAAATTACAGGTGGGGTTCTTTTGTTATTTATTTTATATACCATTTATTCATTGTATATAATTAATTGTATGTTGATTGTGTGTGTTTGTATGTATATGTTATTAATATAAATAATAAATTACACACATTAAATGCGTAGCATATAACAAATAATATTGTCAACAAAACTATACAATAATTAACATAAAAGTAACTCAAAAACAACAAAAGATACAACCTTTACCAACTTTTTTCTTAAAGTATATTAAATAAATAATTGTAGTTGCATTTCACTGATCGATCTAGTTGGAATAAACCAAAGGTCATACTCTTTTTTCCAAAGGTCATATTGATGCTATATGCTATAAACGCTAACATACATTTGATGATACATTTTATGACATCACTTTTTTCTGACACATCCTGCCCCCATGTTGCGGTCAGAATTCATCTCCTCTCTTTACATAACATTTCCATGTGGCATCATATCATGCAAACATATCGTGCAAACGTTGTTCAGAATCTAAAAAAAGAGTTTAGTATGTGCAAGAGTGGATCTTTAGTAAAGTAGAGAATGAAGACGAGGCTGTGGTGAATGAAGCCACGACAGAGCGACATGTCAGCACTGCGAGCCTCATCATAGTCCTCGGAGACCTCCATCTTCCTACAGAGACCTATTAGCCTTTGCACGTGTGCACGTGACCCTGAGCTGCACCTCACACTGCTGCAGAACATTTTGTTTTGGGTTAACCTACATCAAAGTGGCCTTCTGTGTGTAGACAGGCATTGAACAGAGACCTGACACCCATCAATCACATAGAATTTTTGCATGTTTATGTTAGTTTTGCATTTTTGAAAAAGAATGATTCTTCGAAGCTTCGAAATTTAACTAAATAATTACACTGGCTAAATTTCTGAATATATATATATATAAAATGTGTGTGTGTGTATAGAAATTATGATTGACACTTAAGAGAAATAATAGTTTTGGCCTCGCGAGTTGTTCTTACGGCCACTAGATGGCGACAGAGCAAGGTTTAAATGACTTGCCTGTTAGCGCGTTCCTTTCTTCTTTCGAAGTTTAGCTGTCTTGCAATTCATGCATCGATTAACGTTTCTAATTATTTCCTAGATTCAATTAAAACAACTTGAACCTTTATATATATCCAACTAATTCCACTATTACGTCTTAAAAGTAGTTTAATAGATGTGCTCATGTCTTTAACACTGACACTAAAGATGTAGTATGTATGTGTCTTTAAATAATTATAAAGCAATGTTGTTACTTTATACTTTATATATGTAATATTTCACCATTAGACGAACGTTTTTTTGTTTTTTTTTTCCAAATAAAATATAGATATAAAAATGTATATGACATACATTGATGTAAAATGTAAAATGCACCACAATTTGATGTATATTATAGATATTTTCTTCATTGTTGCAAAGACACTTTAACTGGAAGCTAAATCTTCAATAGATATCAGTGGATCCAGCAGTTTAAGACAGAGAAAAGTTAAGAACAAAATGCATTATGAATAAAACAAATGATTAATCATAGTCATTAGTGTTTGTTCTGGGTTGCAGGAGAGTAATGATGATATATCATAGTTTATCTATCTATCTATGATATTACATTTGTGTCTTGTTGTCTTATGTTGATGACAATAATAATGCAATTTACTCTCCTTCAGGTGAACATTATTGATGATAATGTTATTTTATCATGATTATATTACCTGCCTCAAGATAGTGTTGTTGTGCACACATAGCCAGACACACTGAAGAAAGAGACTTTGTTAAAGCTGTTATAGATGTTTTTGAATCACTTTATAAACTAAATCAATGTATTATTTTCAGTCAGTCAGAGTCTATGTTAATGACCCCTATTCATGTGTGATGTATCCACATTCAATACAAACAAAAATGTAGATGTAAAGTATTAATAAAACATTTGATTATGGGCACATAATTTATGAATTTCTTTCTGTTTTATTTTACACCATTTCAATGTGTGTGTGTATGTGTGTGTGTCAAATTTAAAATACATATATTTTTTGTTTCACGTTGCCTTCTGTCAGCGATCTGGTAGTCGCTACTGCCATCTGCTGTCCCATTGATATTATTGCTGAAAATAATATTTAAAATTCAAAAAAGGTATTTAATTACACAGATAGAATAAATGTGAGGACAATATTTTGACTACAAATTGGTTTAAATGTACCTGTTATCGTGCATTTGTTGAGAGTAATCTTAAAAAGCATTTTATTCACTTTAACTATGTTGAGTTTTGAGAATATCTTAAAGTTCTTACCGGACAAAACTCTTTTTATTTCTTGAACCATATGCTGCAGAGTTGTGTATTTGTGCCATGATTACGCACCAGTAGATTTCATGAAACATATAGTTCCAGGACTCTTTCATGGAGGGCTGTTATTGTGCGTGACCCTTCGTGGTCCATTCAAAAAGATGCTGTGACCTCATTCCTGAAAATACCCTTCAGGCACCAAAGTGTTAGAAGGACTTCATTGTTTTGTGTTAACTTTCTTCTTGCTTCAGATTATATCCTGGACATTAATACAGAATGATCTTTTTTTTTTTCTTTGCCAGGAGGAAGATATGTATGCATTTCTTATCCTGGTCTTTTCTAAAAAAAAAAAACTCAATGTAAAAAGTAAAAGAATGAGTTGACAAAGCGAAGGCTGGAGTGTTTGTGTGGAAGGATGATGCTTTCATCACTCAGAGTGTTGTGCAATAATATAGATCACACAGCCTGCAGCAGTAAATCTTTTATGGTAACCCGCCGTCTCCTTTCTTGTTTGAGCACTTTTATTTCACTCTACACGCCTCAGACTGTGACGCTTCGACACAATCCCGTGTCTATCGTCTATCGAAAAAGCAAGTACGTCACATTTTGATCCGTAAATCTTTTTTTTTCCTTTTCAAGCATCACAATCAATAAATCAATTAGACTGGACGAGCTTTTAAAGCATCATTTCACATCCAATTCAACTTTTATTGATAGGGATACATTAAGTTGTATTTTGTTTCTGTGCTGAGAAATATCAGGCTTAGGATCGTATATGTCTAATAAAAATATCTAAAATGAGCATTTCCGGCATCGAGAATTTGTCACTTACAGTTTACCGGGAAATAGTGTTTATTAATTTATCTTTTCTTTTAAATGTTCCATTTTTTTTATCCAATATGTTTTCACGAAATGATAATATGCTGCTGCACTGCTAATGAAAGCTTACCTTAGCTTCACCCCAAAGCTATCAATAGCTAAAGTTGCTAGCCAGATGAAAGCACAGATCTTGTTGGGGGTTTTAAGTAGATGTATTTTAAAGTTAGATCCTCCTTTCCTGCTCAAGCAAAGAAGCTTTTATTTCACTCTTGTTGTTTGTTTTGGTTTAAATTGGTGTCCTAGCATAGCGGTCTCAAAGATGCCTGGAAAGACACAGCTATCGCAGAAGTTGAGACATGTAGCACATATTTAAATCACCAAAATAACAATAAAATAGCCTGCAAGGAAAACTATTATCAATATTTCATTTAATTGTTTTTAAGACAAAGAGGAGTAACTAAAGTAACAGAAGTAACTGAATATAGAAAATAATTAAATTAAATTAAAATAGATTTTGAAAGGCATATTTTATTATTTTTGTCCAAATACATAAGATACATATACTTGTGGTTTGGGATTGTTGACTATATAAAAAAAACAACAGATTATCAAAGTGTTCATTGTTTTTATTAAAGCAATAACCACCAAGAACAGTTCAATACTGATTTAAGTAAGTAAGTAAGTAAGTAAGTAATATTTATTTATATAGCGCTTTTCCAGACCAGGGTCACAAAGCGCTTTAACAATCAAAACAATACTCAAAAAAGTATATACTTTAAAGATCAAGATAATACTGAGAACAACACAGGAGTTTCAGAAAATCAAGGAAAAGCCTGAACAAATAGAAACGTCTTAAGATGTTTCTTAAAGGAGTCAGTAGATCCATCAAGTGCAAAGAGAGAGGAAGATTGTTCCAAAGCTTAGGAGCAACAGCCTGAAAAGATTTCTCTCCTCTGGTCCTGAACCGTGTGCGAGGAACCATAAGTAGATTCTGATCCACAGACCTCAGAGCCCGAGCTGGGGTGTAAGGCTGGATCAGATCAGTGTTGTAAGGAGGAGCCTGACCATGAATAGATCTGAAAGTAAGAACCAGAATTTTAAAGTTGATCCTGAAAGAAACTGGAAGCCAGTGAAGAGTTTTAAGGATCGGAGAAATGTGAGTTCTTCTACTTGAGCGGGTTAGAATTCTCGCTGCAGAGTTCTGAATCAGCTGCAGGCGAGACAGATCCTTCTTTTATTTATTTATTATTATTGATTTAAAAGATTCTATTATCTTCTAAGATTCCAATATTTATATATTATACTTTAATATAATATCCACTTAACTGTTTTCAGGTTTCCTCTCGAAAACTGTGCACTTTAATTTACTTCTATGTTTAAATTCAATGTATTTAGCTTTTTCTTTGCTTATTAAGTAGAATCTCTCATTACTTGCTCTAAAAATAATTGTTTGTGTTCCCATCTTTGTGATTAAACTTTCAAAGACAATTAAAATAAACTAGTTATTAATAATAATTGCTATTTTTTCTGATAATTCTTTTCACATTTTGCAGTACTTTGCTGTGTATAATGCATTGTACAAGTAACGATACTAGTAGTTGGAGCTTTATCTCTATTTCCTCATATCAGTCTTTTGAGAACAGCATTGACTTTTTGTGTAATATGAGCCTCAACATGTGATCCCACTACAAAGGCTTGAGCTCACTTTCTAGAGACACTAACAAGTGTTTACAGGGACAACAACCACGACAAGACAAACTGTTTACTCTTGTCAGTAGATACACATAAACATTTCATGCCTCAGTTTGTGAGTAGACAAATATTACGTTTGATTTGTTTCCCATTTTTAAAAGAAAACAAACTGTTAATGTTTTTTCTCTAAAGGAGTAAATACCATCCCTGACCTCGAGGATAATAATTCATTCAAGTGTTTGTTTGGTGCAAACTATCAAAGTCAGATAATTACTAGCTTGAAACTTGAAACTAGGAAGAAGATATAACAGCGACCTAACAGCTCAGTGCTTCAGAAAGTGTTCTAGTCTTTCACTTAGATTGATTTAGATTTAGATTTAGATTGATTTTCACTTAGATTTAGACTAAGATTGTATCATCTTGTTCTTTCTCTTTATTTCTCTTTGTTCTTGTTCTTGTTTTATTTTGATTTATTTTTTACGAAAAATTGCTGTATTTGCTGTGGCATTGGAAAAAAACA
This sequence comes from Callionymus lyra, assembly GCF_982586985.1. Taxonomy (NCBI): domain Eukaryota; kingdom Metazoa; phylum Chordata; class Actinopteri; order Syngnathiformes; family Callionymidae; genus Callionymus; species Callionymus lyra. The sequence goes on along the minus strand of NC_141825.1, from coordinate 13,497,163 downwards.
ATTTCCCGAAGGAGACCTCCTGAGGAATCAATAAAGTTCTACCTTACCTTACCTTACTTGTATACAAGTAAAATGTGTGACTATAAACCAGATGTGATTTCTATTCTTTGTTTAAGTGAAAAGCATTATGTCAGATTCCAATCCTGACAGTAATAGTGCACAAACTGGTTTTAAGTTATAAGCCAGAGACAAAAATAGACAAAGACTTATCCAATTTAAAAAATAGGATTTAACCTTCAAGTTTATCAGGTTCTTTAAGTCAAACATTAGTTTCTGTCACTGTTGTCTTCAATCCCGGAAACCCTAATGAGACTGGAAATTCAAGACCATATGGTGGGATGGTGGCAACACAAGAGATACTGTCTGATATTGATTTATTGAGAAATAGACGGTGCTCTCATGACCTCATGGTAGAATCTTTTTTTTTTTCTGTTTTCACGAAAGAGCTAAAATTACGGCTTCATGAGATTATCGCGGAACGTTGGACGTCTCCTCTAGTTGACTGTAGTTTCCCAGCAGATCAATTAGCCGACCACCGTTGATGTGATCAGTGCGCTACAACTCCGGGGAGGACAAGCCTCGTAAATCATCTCATGTTGCCTCATATTGGATCATCGTTTGTGCGTCTGCTCGATGGCATGCTTCTTCGTTTCATTCTCAATATCGTTTTTTTTTTTTTTAGACGACAGACCATTTCTCTTTCTGGTAATTCCATCAAAGTAAGGTCATCCACCAACTGGGGCAGAGCGCGTCACCGGTCGGTTAAAAGGTCGACGTGGTCTTAAAAGGTTAACATCCTGCAGCCACTGACTTTTTAGGAACACACGTCCCGTTTTGTTCTGTTAAGAGTTTTTACAGGCTTTTAAAGTGTCTGAGCGCCCAGAGGAGGCCAGTGCTCTCCTTGGTGCTGAAGCTGCGTCTTTCTTTTCTCCGTCTCACTCTCGACTTTATTCAAATCGGTGGCTGTACCTTGAGGGAGACGGCTCGGCTATAATAGCCGTGTTGACCCCTCCTTCCTCCGTCTGTCGGTCTCTAGAACTCATGCACAGAGCGACCCGCACACTGACTGGTTCTTGTCAGAGGAGGAGCATCATCCAGCTACTGCGACCAGAGGTGAGGATATCATGGAGACTGAAGCAGCAGCTCATCTCAGTCACACAAGGTAAGAAAACACTTTTATTTATGCATTATTATCTTTAACTTTTATCCTGTTCTGAAATCTTTATGTTCATTAATTAAGCGTCATATGATCCCACAAGTCATGGAGACACTTCCAGGATGTCAGCATTGACATATTGATTGACATCAATCCAGGACCTTAGAGCATTAGTTTCCAGCCAAAAGTTTTTTTGTTTTTTTTTGTCCTGTAGGTTTTATTGCTCCCTGCAGGCTGTTCATGTCCAGAGCATCACAGCCCACGTCTGGATTCCCCAGCCTCCCCGCTCCCGAGGAATCCCCCGCCTGCTTACATGTTTGATTAAGAAGGAAATTGGATTTCTAACAGGCAGACTCCCCTTGAAATACTGTTGTCGCCGAAGATGAAATCAAGTTACGCTTCCTCGTCGCGGCTCATTAGCTTTCCCTCGCTCTCTAGTCGCTGTGATGCTCCTAAGATCTGCCCGTCTATGACCTGTTACACCGCCGTGTGAGGTCACAGCTCAGCCTCATGTGAAATGTCCCACTTCGCACTCAACTCACAACCGACTTCTATCTGCTTTGAATCCAACGCGGATCGTTGAAGATGTTTTACGACGGGAAGGAGAGTCGTTTCTTTGAAGAAGAGGGCGACTCTGTGTACTGTCTGCAGACGCGGATCACGTCTACGCTGCTTTCATCTTTGCAAACACACTTCTTTCTTTTTTTTAATAACCGTCTTACCTTGCTAGATACTGGTCGAGCATTACCGGAGCAGCTGTTGCATCTGCTGGGTCTAATTGTCCACATGTTTGTGTGCCTGTCAAAGAAATACTCCTCTCATGTGTGACTCTCTCCAGTAGCCCTACAGTGGTCACAATTAGGGAGGTCCGGTGCTACGGGTGGGATGAAGAAGGAGCGGTGGGCAGACCCGCAGTATTAACTTGGATGGAACAACTGCATTTACAACCAAATACACCTAAAAGATCTATAAAACGTGTATAGAAGTCACAGGAAGGAAGAGTAAGATTTTCCTTAATTTGTCCCACAGTGGAGACGTTTGGGTTGAAGTAGAGGTGTTAGAGAAAATATCGATACAGTAATATATTGTGATTTAAAAAAAAAACAACCTGATACTGTATTGACATATAACAGTGTTGATTTTTTTTTATTTCCAAATCATATGTAAGTAAGTAAGTAAGTCATTTTTATTGTATAGCGCTTTTTATAAAAAATTACTTACTTACTTACTTACATATGATTTGTATTAACATAATTATTTTGTGGTCTAAATTCCATTAAAGTATGTGTAAAAAAGATTTTCTAAAACTCAAACATGCAAATACTCACAGCATAAACTTCTGGAAGCAGTCATTGAGTCCTCTGCAACTAAAGGAACCGCAATATTCTGGCAATGACTGAGGATGAGAGGATACAGTTGACTCCAGCAGTTTTTAAAGCTGATGTTTGGACATATTATGGTATTAAAACAAAGGAAAGAAGTTAAGTACTCAAATATATCATCTTTTCTACAGTATCAAAATATATCGCAATATATCATAATATATAATAACATTTACCCTGATACCTTATGTATCGCCAGATTCTTGCCAATACAAACACCTATAGTTCAGCAAGTTCAATGGAAGATAAATACATATCAGATTAACTATGAAGTAAAAGAAAACAATAAAATAAATAACAATAATAATAATAAAACAACAATAAATAATTATACACAATTATAGCATGAAAATATAAGTAATACAACAACAGTTTGTTTTTATTTCCTGAAAAGTAGGCAAAACTCAAAATGAGATGGAAAGACAAAAAAAAAAAAAAATAAGTAAATGTTTTTGGTCTTAAAAGAGAAGAAACAAAATGTAACATTAAATATCTATGGCAGTGTGACTCCACAATAAGAATCCTGAATGAAGATCAGACCTGGATTATTACGGCGCCGTCTTAAGTGGAAGGTACTAAAGGGATCTTTAAACTAATTATTCCTCCATTTTCTTCTACTAACTAAACAAACTCATGGTGTAGTGAGAGAACCGCACTGTGACTGACAAGTATCCAATAAAGCAGTCGCCCTTCACCCCCACAGAAAGAAAAATCATTTATGTGTTTTATTAATTAGAACTGTCTGAAAGGTTTTGAAAAAAAGGTTTTATTTTCTCTGAAGTAACATTATCCCAGACTATTGACACCAGGTAGTCCATGAAATAATGTCAACAATTAACCAGTCAAAAAAAGGTTGGGTACTCCTGCATTAAAGGTCAGATCATTACATAATACTCATTGAGTCATTTTTATTGTGCATCAGGAGTAAACTTTACTGTGTCTGGAGTCCATCCTTATTTTAGGATACAGCTTTAGATGTTTCCTCACTCATGTATAAATAATAAGGGTCCAAGTTTTACTCTTGAAGAGAAACATTGAATAAAACTTTACACATTGACTGGGTAAATAGAGAATAAGGATTGGAACCAACAACCCCATGTGTTGCTAAGAATTGTCAGAATCAGAAATACTTTATTAACCAAAGGAAAATTGCTTTTTAGTTGCATTTACAGCTCAAGAAATCATAGAGTTAGAAGTTGTATGTACATTTTATTGGAAAAAATGACCTTAGACATTAATATAATGTTAATGTATCAGATATGTACATTTAATGTCAGTCTACGTAGAAAATGTTGCATTGGTATATGCATTCAATGTGTAGGTATGAATATAAATATGATCCAGTTTAAATGCATCCAGTTTATTATTGCACAGATTAATTATTTCACCAATTGAATGTTAAATATAAAGAATCCAGAGTGTTGAATATAAAGAGTCCAAATGACACACTAACCAGTGTGTAACCTTCAAAACATTTTCCTCCTGTAAATCAATTACACAAAGGTTAATTCTTTACCAAAAGTTGAACATTGGCTACTCCAGAAGGCCCAGAATTGAATTACATATTAGTTTATTCCATGACTGTAGGTTCGTAGTTTTAATGTTTTGTTGGTTTGCTTTGGGGAGCTTCAGTTTCCAACCATAATACATAATACATAAGACATACAGAGATGATTGTTCTTAGTTGTCATAAGATATGAGTGTGTTTGTAAGTCGGCTAGTATCTATATGTACATCAGTGGAAAAATGTGATATATGTTTCCAATATTCAAAAACACATCTCTGTAAGACAAGAGTATTAGAATAGCATTCAAAAATGTAAACTTCTTTCTCATTTTTAATATTAAGAATATAAATAGAACAACTAAATAATTTTAAACTTATATTATTCAGTCTATAACTTTATGAAGAAAATGACAGTTAGCTTATAGCAGTAGCCATTATTTCGAGGATGATAAAAATCACCACATGAGAAATAAAGGTGACTCAAGAGACTAAAGTACAGAACAACTTGATAACCAAACAAACTAGTCTAACCAGTGTTAAGGTCAGTTTAAGTGTAGATATGTACCAGGGACACACACAAACACACACTCACACAACTTCGTCTCATCGTGACAGAAAAGAGGCAGAAGGGGTCTCTGATGAGTAAGTGATAGAGTTAGTGACGCTGTAATGAAGTTTGATCAGGCTGTAAGAGCAGGAAGGAAACATCTCTCAGGTACAGTACGATGTTATCGTCCGGCCTAATGGAGTCACTTACGGGGTCTTACCAGGACCATCACCGCTCCGACTATCTGTCCATTGATTTCCTGATCCGTACGCTTCAGTTGACCAGGCGTCTGTTCCTGAAGCATGTTCGTGACTTCAGTAGGATTCGAATCATGCATTTCACTTCATTATTTTCACTTAAATACATGAGTGGAGCCATAAAGTAACACATTATGTATGTGGGAGTTTCTTGATGGGTTTTCAAACAATCACTGATCTTACAGAACAAACTCAGGAGACGTAAAAAATGTCTTATAATTCTTAGTAATTGCGCAGCAGAAGACTGGACTTGAGAGCAGGAAGAGAAATAGATGGCAGCAGATTCATAAAAACAACTTGACATTTTTGAAATAGCTCTCACACTTTAATTAGAAACTCACCTTTACTCAAGGATTTACATCCTCTTTACATTCAAACCAGCAGCTCGGATGTTGATCACAGCTCAGTGAAGAGGACAACAACCACGACAAGACAAACTGTTTACTCATAAATACACATAAACATGTTATGCCTCAGTTTGTGAGTAGACAAATATTAAGTTTGATTTGTTTCCCATTTTTAAAAGAAAACAAACTGTTTTTCACCCTCAATTCAAGCCCAGTGGAAATAACAATCCATGTTAAATTCATTTAATGTGCGACTTATAAAGTGGGTAAATCAAAGAAGAGACCATGTATAAAGAGGTTAAGGTGTTCATGGTAACACATATTTTAAGATATGTAGGTTGGTAATAACTATCCGAAATAAGTGTAGCTTGTTTATTTGGTTAAATATTAATTCACAGTCTCACATCATTTATAAAGTGAGACTTTAAAAAAAACACATCTTCTGCTGCTCTCTGTCAGTTGGACCCCGAAATACTTTTAAATCCAATGACTAATAGAAGTGAGACAAAAAAAGACAATATTTCTGCGGAATCTCAATAGTTAGCTGGAGTCTTCAACCGATTTGATACTGTAAACTAACCCAACAGCACCGAGAGACATGAAGGACGACTGCAAGATTGATAGATTTAATTTTCAAATCATGCATATTTACACGTAGGTGACTGCTGGCCTTATGATGGGGACCAATGATGTAGTTTTGGGATGGTTGTGTATTTGTATAAATACCTTTGTTCTTTTGGTTTTCTTGTGGTTGTTTTTTAAACATTTTTTGTTAATCAAATTAAAATGACATAAATATAAACATAATTCTTTATTACCCTTGGTTTTTTGGACATAATATTTGGGCAAATAATAGTAAATATTAATTTGCTTCCTTAGATGTGTAATTTCAATCCAAATAGTCAGTTTTGTGGTTTCTTAAATGTAGGTTTCTTGATAAAAACCAACATTCATGAGAGACTTTTTGAGTTTTAAAGCTAAAAACAGAGCTTCTAAACAGATGTCCTGCCTTCCAGCTGGAAACTGCCTGCAGACTGTGATGTGTTTCCCTGATATGAAAATGTGGGACGCTGCTCTATATTTTAACACCCAGCTGCTGGAGTTTTTATTTGCTCACCTGGTTCAGTCTGACAACCGGCCCGACTGACTCCGTGGCTGTGCTGACAAGATCAAACTTCGCCACCAACTGCACTGAAACGCTGCCATATTTGTGTGTATTTCCAGTAGTTTTGGCAGCTTTAAGACCCTGGTTTGAATCTTCTGTGAGGACCACCGAGACCTGCCAAAATGGAGACCCCGAGTCCACCCCACAACACCAACAGCAGCGAAAGCGGACTCTTCTCTCAAAGTCCGTACACCACGGTGGAGATCGTCATCATCATTATGGTGGCCGGATCTCTCAGCCTGATCACCGTCGTTGGGAACATCTTGGTCATGCTCTCCATAAAGGTATTGATCATTTATGATTATTGATTTCAACATCTCTAGTAGGCATACAGATGCCAGAGTGGTCCTGGTCCACTATGGTAATGCAATAGAAATGAGAAAGTACCAGACTACAAATGGATTAGCATCTGACGGCCTGTAATCTCTTCTCTCTCTCCAAAGGTAAACAGGAACCTGCAGACCGTCAACAACTACTTCTTGTTCAGCCTGGCCTGTGCAGACCTCATTATCGGCGTCTGCTCCATGAACCTGTACACCGTCTACATCGTGATCGGCTACTGGCCCCTGGGAGCGGTCGTTTGTGACCTCTGGCTGGCCGTGGACTACGTTGTCAGCAACGCCTCGGTCATGAACCTCCTCATCATCAGCTTCGACCGCTACTTCTGTGTGACCAAACCGCTCAGCTACCCGGCACGCCGCAGCACCAAAATGGCGGGACTGATGATCGCGGCGGCCTGGGTGTTGTCCTTCGTGCTCTGGGCCCCGGCCATCTTGTTCTGGCAGTTCATCGTGGGCGTGAGGACCGTTCCTCCAGGAGAGTGCTACATCCAGTTCTTCTCCAACCCGGCGGTGACGTTCGGGACCGCCATCGCAGCTTTCTACCTGCCGGTGGCCATCATGATCTACCTCTACTGGCGCATCTCCAAGGCCAGTCGCAGCCGCGTCAAGAAGGACAGCAGGAAGGCCTCCGCGGTCAGTGTGGGGGAAGTTCCTTCTCACAGTCAAGAAGACCCGGGTGAGACCCAGAACAACTGCACCAGGGCGACAGCGGAGAAACGAGAGGCGGTGAACGAGAAGGAAGCGCTGCAGCAGCAGAATGGAAGTCCTCCCTGCAAGGATCCTGATAAGGTGGAGGAGCTGACGGACACCATCCACGCCTCGACCTCCAAGGACACAGAGTTATCAGCGTCTCCGCAGAAGGCGTTGAACGGGAAAAGAAAGACCACTACACCTTCATCTCCGACTACCTCGGCTGCCGATAGGCAAAGTTTGGTCGCCAAGAATTTGTTCAAGGTATTTTGCTTAACTCCGTAAACTAATATTAAAACCAAGAAAATTAATTCCTTAATGTTTACAAATATAAATTAAAGACAAGTCAAAGCCTCTTGCCATATATTGCCATTTCTTTTTAAAAACAGACGTTAACACTACCAAATAATGGGAGGGACTTAATACCAACATTACTTATGGTGCCAAAAATAAACTCCCATGATGCCTTTCTACACGCTTCTCTAATTAGTGATGCCTGATTGGTTGCTATCTACTGTATTTAAATTCTACGTCTATGTTGCGTTCTCATAAGTGAACCACAGCTGTGATTAGTTGACTGGGCGGCAAAGCATTGTAGTAGCTGTTCAGTTTACCGAGAGGCTTGTGGAGAGGAATGGACCACTGGACTCTACCTTATGATGATACATGTTAGTGTCCCACAGAGATAAGGACAGGAAGTTGATGTTAGCATATGTGTGCACCTGAATGTACCATTGATAATAGTGCTCATATTCAGTAAACAAACTGACATATTCATTTCCGAATTGACAGACGCATAGAAATATTCTAATCTGAAGATATCACCCATTTCAAGTGACCCGTGGTCCCAAGTGTTTCTTGCTATTAAGCTACAGCAACATTAATGATAACTGGAAGACTCTAGTTTCACACCGATAGGTAGTGTTGTGTTTATGATGTTTCATTGATATCAGTTTAGCACAAGAGATTATACAGCAGACCCTGCATTGTATTGGCGTTTAAAAACGAGGACACTGCATAATGAACCCTTCATCAGCTGTTACTCAACCTCATCCACCCATCAGTGACATGAGATGAACAGCTTCCTTCGCTTCCTCCGAGCACCTCAGTTTTCCTCCTATAATCAATAGAGAAGATTGGTTCAATTTGATATGTGATTTTCAAACTTCCCTTCCAGACAGCTTAGACAGAAAGATATGTTCCCTAGTCTAGAGTAGAAATGTGACACCTCCTCCTCCTACTGGACCTCCGATGAGCTGAGACCAATCCAATGCAGGAAGCCGAATAATTAAAATCTGTCCAATTAAAGAAGCAGCTTCTGGTTTCAGCTCTTTGTTTTACTTCCATTAAATGATCTAACATCAAAGTCAGTTTTACTCTGATTTGTGTCTGTATAATTGTTAAAACAGATAATCTATTTATAAATATAATTGAGCCACTTTGATTTGAGCCAACCGTCCACATAAAATGACTCGTTGGGCCATATTTGGTCCTCAGGCCATGTGTTCGATGTTGTTAGTGGTTCACAAGTTGGACTGAAATCACTCCTGTGTTGTTCTCAGTATTATCTTGATCTTTAAAGTATGTACTTTTTTTGAGTATTGTTTTGATTGTTTAAGCGCTTTGTGACCCTGGTCTCGAAAAGCGCTATATAAATAAATATTACTTACTTACTTACTTACTTACTCACCTTTTACTTGTGTTCTACCCCCTACAGGTCACGAAGCAAACTGCAGTTGCAAAGTGGAAAAGGAAGGGAGTATCTTCCAGAGAGAAGAAGGTCACGCGCACCATCATGGCCATCCTGGTTGCATTCGTGGTCACGTGGACTCCATACAACGTGATGGTCCTGATCACCACCTTCTGCTCCGTCTGCATCCCCAACACGCTCTGGACCATCGGCTACTGGCTCTGCTACATCAACAGCACCATCAACCCGGCCTGCTACGCCCTGTGCAACACCACCTTTAAAAACACCTTCAAACATCTGCTCCTGTGCCAGTACAAGAACATACGCTCTGCACGGTGAAAACTACCCTCACATCCTGTATATAGTGTAAATATTGAAACAATAATAGTCAAATGAACAGCTGTAAATACATGTGTTTGTTAGAGAAACATCATAATGCAAAATATGTCTAGTGAAGATCTAGTGCTGCTTATATGTTATATCACAAAATATGATATTCTGTAGAACCTAATAATCTCTCTGATGTCTATAAGGAAATCTATGTACAAGCCTGTGTTTGTCCATCTGATAATTAAAGACAAAATACTGCAGTAAAATGTGATAGTTATCCTTGATGTCCCTTCGCATGTTGTGTACTCTTTAATGACAGACAATAAAATATCCCAGAGACTCTTGAAATGTTAAAGTGCTTTTATAGTATAGTTTCAGAATGTGTCAAGAGGCAAGTTTGAGGGTTTGTTTGATCTTAAAAGCTGATCATGGACAAAATATACTTGCATTTTGTATACATTTTGTATATATTTTATAATTGTCAGCAAAAAATAAAACCCTTAATATTTATGATTATTATTTGAGAAACTATTGATCCAGTGCATAAGTATTTAAAACAGTTTTCATTGCTCAGATGGTAGAGTGGTTGCCTGCAGTCCAAAAGGTTGCAGGTTCAATCCCAGCTCCAGACAAGCTTGTGTCGTTGTGTCCCTGAGCAAGACACTTTACCCTGATTGCTCCTGATGGTAGACTTGGCGCAGGTGTGCAGCCTACTCCCATCAGTATGTGTGAATGGCTGTCAAAAGCACTATCAAATTTCCTCTCGCGGGACAAATAAGGGATTCTAAAAAATATATATAAAAAAGTCTATTCAATTATACTGGCCTATTGCGTCCTCTAGTGGAGATTAGGTAAAGTATCGTCACTGATCTAGTTATTTCTATATTCAGAAAAGGTGAATTAATAGGATCAAATAGTTCAAGTACATATTTATTTAATATATTATTGAGATTTATTTTTAGAGCCTCAAATACTAGGGAAAAACACTAAACTACTCGTTCTTCACAGCTAAAATGGCCATGAAAATACAGCCAGATGGGAATAGATTTTGTACCTATAGCTGTACCTGAATAGTACTGCAAAGTGCAGTTCTATTAGGACAGAAGCATGTTGTTGCTTGGTTCTGTTTTGTTTCTATTGCTTATTATGTGTGACATGTTGTTTAATTATTTTATTTTCTACTGTCGGACAACAACAAATAAACCTATGTTGTGTTTAAAACTCTGGCAATAAAAGTTTCTGATTCTGAACAGTTTTAATTCTTCTAACTTGGAACATCTTGTCAAAGAAAAGCAAATTAAAGACCAGAATTGAATTTGCATTTTCAGTGCAAGCTATAAATATTTAAAAAGATCTGAAACAAAGATTAAAAAACAAAGATTGAAAAAGCCACCATTTAATTTAAGTAGAGACACTAACCATATTGTCATATACATCAAATCATACTTAAAAAGGTCAATTTGTATGATGTGTGACTTAGTTTTAATGTGTTATTAAATTATGTTAAAAAATATTTATGATTTTCATCTTATTTTGTGTGACTTTCCACTACTTTTTTTTAAAATGCATTTTGTTTGTCAATTGGCAAGTTAGCAACAATTATAATATTAGCAATTTGCTATCATGTAGCAACATGGCATTCCACTCATCTTTGTTAAACAACATTATACACTTGTTTGCTTTTATATTTTAACCCCCCCCCCCCCATTTTTTAGTCAGTTTGTGGTGAGCTGAATAAGAAGTTGAAACTGGTTAGGTTGTTAACTTAATATTAAGCTAGCTTTTGCGCTAGTTAGTCTAGCATACATCATTGCACAGATGCCTCAATATACTATAAGAGTACTTGCATTTATTTATTGATATAACTTTTTAGGGGTTAGCGTGATCGCCTCACAGCAAGAATGTTTCTGGTTCACTTACAGTTTACTCCCGGCACTCCAGTTTCCTCCCATATACCAAAAAGATATAGAGGCTGATTGAGAAAGTGGGGAAATTTGTCTTTAGGTATGAGTGTGTGTTTGAATGTTGTATGTCTTTGTTTGTGCCCTGTGACAGACTAGCCTCCTGTCCAGGGTGTCCCCTGCCCCCCGTGACCTTAAGGGATAAAGCTGCACAGAAAATTCTATTCTACCCGTCATCCCTGGTCCGGCTAAAACCCTCATGCTGTGTTGCGGAAAGTCTGGGTCCAATCATGAAAGACGGTACCGAATGATTGACAGGTCAAGATTAAACTTGTGGCCGAAAACTTTATTTTTATGATTGAAAATAATACTTGTGTGTGAAGCATTCAAAGATGTTCAAACATGAAGGAAGGTTTGTAACGACACCTGGACTGCGACGACCTTTGATCGTTGTAGGTCAACGACTCCCTTTGTTTTTATATTTGACACACAAAACAAAAGTAACATTCTCTCTCTCGCTGGTAACTTTTTGTCCTCACTGTGTCGTTTACCCTGAAAACACGTCAGGGTTTTTCCACTTGATCTATTTTCCCTCTTCTGTTTAGAATAAACAAGACGGAACAGAAGAAGCATGAGGGCAGGTCGCTGCTGTGAATTTCCTTCACTCTCAGGATGACGGAGGACACGGAGCAGACCGGCGGCTCCTGGGAGCACCTGTCGCTCCCTCGCTACTTCCCACATGCAGTGGATGGAGACACAGAGGCTCTCCAGATCCTCAAATCCGGGCCGGATCTCCTGCGGATGCTGAGGGCAGCAGAGAGCAGGTGTCCTTCACAGAGCAAGGATAAAGACAGGAGTACCGACGTGGTGAGTGAACACATCCTCTAGACATTAAGTTGACAGGAGACGTGCATCTGCATTCACTCAGGCTGTCAATGATTTCAATGAATGAATGTTTGACTACACTTGGCACTCAAACTCAAATCCACTCACAACTTCAGCCACGGAGGTCAAAATAACATATGAACCCATTTCATTCAAACATTTCAGGAGATCTCTTTATAGTGACAAAGAAGGTATATTTGGGTGTAAATCCAGATTACCATCTGGACCTGGGAGGGGGGAGGGGTTATTACCTGAGGGGTTGTTGTGAGGGACTGTAACCACAAACAAAAGGAGGAACAAAGAATTTAAAAATGTAAATCACTTTTAAAAACACGCTGTTACAGACTGGCTTTTAACCCTTAACTGGATTAATTAATGTTTTTTTTTAAGGCTTTTTTACTCATGTTTTCTAACATGCTATTTTAAAAACTAATATAATTTATTTTGTCCTTTTACCATATTGTTGTTCTATGGTCCTGTTCTTAATGTACTGTTGGATTATTTTGGTTTTATTCCACCTTATTACTAATGCATGTTTGAAAGGTGCCTATAAATACACATTATTATTATTATTATACATGTCTTGTTTCAGTTAGCGCTTTGTGACCCTGGTCTCGAAAAGCGCTATATAAATAAATATTACTTACTTACTTACTTACTTAACAATTATCTACTGTAATTATAGTATAGCGTGAGCTGCTTGACAGAGGTCTGTGCAGCCTGAGTGCTTTTGCACTTTATTTGTTCATGAGTGTCAGTGAAGGTGTAATACAGGGCTGGGGTTGGTAGTTCACAACTTCACATGACATTTCAAAGGAAAATTAACAAAATGAACACATTACTGACTACTTTTTGTCATGTCTAAGCCTGGCTCCTGGGCCATTTGTGGCCCTTAAGATGATATAATGCGGCCCATGGTCGACGAATGGCCTTTGACTACTTTTCTATAGTCCCCTCTCTTTAATGCATCCCTCCTCCTCTTCCTCATCCTTCACATGAACCTTTTATAAATGTATAGCCATGCATGTACGTTTATGTAACCTCCACTCAAGAGGGACCCTGAAGCCGTGGTCACTCATCCTCGTTTGACCTGACGTCACGCTCCTCCACCTTCATATAGAAAATCCGAACACGATATTTTCTCAGCACAAAAGCCGACAAAGACTCTATTGAGGTGTCACTCCCTCCACCTGTCACCCGGACCTGTCGATTGTTTGTGCGGCAGAGCGTCACACGGTGAACTCTGAGATCAGTGTGCGGTCACACTCCAGAGTCGCCAGCATGAAGAAAGTTTACAGACTCATGGATTTTAGTAAAACCAAGGACCAGGAAGCCGTTCAGTCCATCTGCATCAAGGTAGCTCTGTTTTACTTACTTCCTGTGTTTTAAGTTCTGCATTCAAAAGTACTCTGACGTGCAGTTAATGAAGTCACTTAGTTTCATTCAGGTTAACTCAAATAAAGTACACTTCACTTATATTTGAAATCATTACACTAGTATTACGATTGTGTGACGGTCCATTAGTCGTCCTTCACACCTAACGTTGGCTTCTGTTCACAGCCAAACGTTCTATTGTGTGAATGATTAAGTTCCTTAACTTAGAGGTTAAAAAATAAGAAACTGAATTCACACATTACAGTTTCACCGCCGTTGCAGGGAAATCATGTGCAATAGATTTGTCTTTGTTGGATCCAAGGACAGTGAAGATTATTATAGATAATACTATTCTTGGCATTGATGGCATAATTATTACAATCCTTTTTTTAATGAAATCTTTTTTTTTCAAGGGGGCGGGGGGCTACCCTAAATTGGGTAGACACTTATGAACAACTTAGAGTATATTATTATGGATATTAAATTATATTCCTCTGTTACACCTATCACAGTATTAATTCTTCAAGTATTATCAATGGGGCAAAAAGGAAGGGAAACACAAAATCAAAACCTATAAGATGGTTATATTACAATACATTAACAGATGAAAATAGTACTTGACTTTCGTGTAAATAGTAAAAATAAATCTACCAGTAAAACAATTGCTTTTCTAAGTTTCTTGTAGTCCTATGGTTGATGAGGCTTCATGAAACAACTGATGAGGTATCATGATACAGTATCATTTTGAATGGTCACTAGATGGCACTCTCTGCTTTATAATCTTTCAATCTAATTTGTTTAAATCTGACTTATTGAAGGAAAACTGGCAAAATCTTCAAACTAAGAGTGCCATCTAGTGGTCATTCAAAAAAAACACTGTGCCATGATACCTCATCAACTGTTTCATGAAGCCTCATTAACACATCACTAGTTTCTTGTATTCATTATTCTTGTTTTAAGAAACTTTATAAAAAAATATTTTACCCAGATGTCTTTCGCAGTTTTTAAAAACTATAATAAGTAGTGTCTTTTTTTTTATCTTAGAACCTCAAGATACGACTCTTTCGATTAATGTATCTCATTAGGTCAAATACGACAATTCTACTCAAAATAAGACATAAACACTTGCTTGGACTTCAGTTTTTTCTTCTGTATTAGAAACAATTAAAACTTTATGAAGTCAGTTTTACATAAATCAATCTTTTGATCAGCAACAACCATGAAATTATATGAAAAAGCTAGCTTAGTTACGTAAGTAGCAAGAAGTAGCTAGTACCTGCTGATAGAGCCACTATCTAACACAGGGGTCTCAAACTCCATCGTGATATAATACAGCCCCTAATAACCATGACATTTGTATCGTCCAATACACAACACAAGAACGTTGTTTTTGCCCAAGTAATATTTCAAGGTTAGCCTTTCTATTTGAGGCTGAAAGTTTAACTTTAAACGTAAACTAATATGTTCTTTTGGAGACAAGACTTTGTTTACCTCAGTCCCACCCACTCTTCTGTCATTGTCACCACACGTCATCAAACCCCGAAAGTCTCCACCTCCAAGGGACTCGTTGTATAAACAAAGCGGGGTGTGATTACAGCTGGCAAGACTTCAACATGTGGAACATGTGAGTGAGTCAGGAGAGTAGAAGTTTGACATTAGTTGACCTTTAAAAATAAAAAAAGGGTTGATGACTGTACTGCACCATATAAACCACAGACTGCGACTTAAAATAACTTCAGACCGTTTCAAGTTTCTAATCCAGAGCCGGTTTGCATCAGGATATCAACTTGGCCTTGAGTGTCATCATGACCTACTTTTTTTTTTCCGTCATGGCCCAATTAAATAGACTTGGATAGTCATAGTGAGACGCCTCGTGATCGGCTGAGATATGTCGGCAATTTTCGCTTGTGTGTTTTCTCCATCTCGTGACTTCGCCTCAGCATCAACATTGTTTTGCTCCTAGACTGACGTTATATAACTGGCCTTACCGACGGCGACAGTTAAAATGGTATGTCCAGCGACAAGCCGGCACTCACGCCAGATATAAATGTTCCAGCCCATGACACACAAGAATGTCTTGAGAGACACGAGTGTTGATCTTCTTAACAGCGAGGGCATAGAGTTGTTTTGGAGGCGGGCCCCGAATGTGTTCATGCATGTGGAAAAGTGGATAAAAAAAAAAGAACAAAAGGAGAAAAAGTAGCCTTTAATAGAAGCAGGAGATTGTAGAAGGAGGGAATAAGCCCTCGGTAAGCCTTGGAGCTGGACTTGAAGCTTAAGCCAGCTGAGACATAGAGACAGCCTGCAAGCAAACATGGCCAAGTGGGACTCTCGTGGCACCAGCCCAGCTCTCAACCAGGAACCCTGGACGGTAAGACGCACAGGCGAGAGGAGAGAGTTGTGGCAACGGTCGAGGTCCGGTCGCTAGATTGTGTTGTGTTGTCGCCACATCTCAGGCCACATCCAGGTGAAAGTTGTCTCTCTTCTTCTCACAGCAAATCCACTTGACCGAGCAAAAACAGGAATTCAACCAACGTCCCATCAAGGCTCGCCGGCGCTCCTTGTCCCGGTCCATGTCGCAGCAGTCCACCGACAGCCACAGCTCAGGTATGAAACACACACACACACACACACACACGCGCCCATAATTCTGCTCACATGCCAGTGATACAGATTCTGATCCCAGCAGCGCCGGAGGATTAGCCTTGTTGTGTTCTCCCTTCACTCAAAGCCCTCTGAAGTATTCGACTTTTTAATTCAGCCCCGATCAGACGTGTTAGTCTTTCTCAGGCTAGTTGTGCTCATTAAAACTAAACCTTTCGACTTCAGGACCACCATGTCACCCAAATTATATAAACTATCTCATAGTGTGACCACATGCTGAATCCCTACAAAGAGAACGCTAGTATGTAGTCGCCAAGTTTCAAGAGTTGTTTGGGTTTAAACATGTATCCTGAGTCCCAAAAAAAAAGGGTCAGGATCTAGATGAGGCTGGACCCAATTGCCGTAACTAGCAACTTTAAGAATAGAATAAAAAAAACATTTAATAAATAAATAACAAGTCCAATCAATACAATCACACAAATACTAAATACTAAAAATCTCTAAATGTCCAAAAGTAAAAGAACTAAACAAAAAAAAAAAAGGCGTCCACTGAATGGAAGAATAAAAAAGAAAACAAAAGGAAAAAACAGAAAACCCGGAAAGGTCACTGGATGTCAAAATACTGGCAAATTAGCAAGAAAAAACTAAGCACTCAGGCATGGAGGCAAAACCACAAGAAGTCCAACAAGAATAATCCACAGAAGGGAACGAGAGAAACTACTACAAACCAGCACAGGAACATCTTTGATCTGGTAGTTGAGGAAGTAAGAGTGCAAACTTCAGCCGACACTTGACCAGGCCTGTTGAAGATGCTGTAAAATACTCCAGACAACCAATGAAAAGAGCTGGAGTCGTCACCTGTATCTCCTGCCTTGTGTGTTGAAGTGTGCAGCGAGAGCTCCGAGGATGAATCCACTCCCAGGGAGAGGCTTCAGAAGAACTCTCGCGGTCACTCCGACTTCTGCATCAAGAACATTGGACAAGCTGCATTTGGAAGGCGGGAGATACAGATCGCAGAGCAAGGTGCGACCGACCCCTCAGCTGTCGAGGAACACTTTTAAGTGTTTTTTTTGCTTCTTAGAAATGCCGGCTTTGATGGTTCTGAGAAAGCGAGCAGGGAGTGAGAAACCTCTCGCTGGAGCCAACGTGGTGGGCTGTACACACATCACGGCCCAGACGGCGGTAAGTTATGAAAGTATGAGACGACATCACTGCCATCAGGATATTGAATGGTTGAAACTTTTTTTATTAAACCCTTGTGTTGTTTCTGGGTCGAGGCGAATGACCTCACCGGCTTCCAGAAATATGTATGCAAGGGATACCTTAAACACATTTGTTCTCTGGCCTCCGGGTCACCTTGACCCTGAGATAACACAAGGGTTAGGGATTGATTAAATAATTGAATAAATGTTGTTTTAAGTAAGCTAAATACTATTTGCTCTTCAAGACTCTGAAGACAGTGGATTCATTGTACTCAGGTTTATTGACTTGCAAATCTTTTTGTAAAACTGAAAACGGACAAAATATATTTTCCATACATTTGTTGAAAGATAAACTGTACATTTTTAACCAACAGTATATTCAAATTAACAGACAATAACCTATTAAAAAAGGCAAATCATCACACGATCACAGTTGAATTGTGTATAAATGAACATTGATTTATCGACCACCGGGTGGCAGGAAGGGACCACTGGTCTCAAAAGGTGCGCCAGGTGTGGCTCAGCACGCGCTCACAACATGACATCAAACGATTAACCAACACAAATAAGTGAATCAACATCACTAAAGAATAACAAATGTTACATACCGACGATGCTACAGACGGATCTTGCTTCTGAAACGTATGCTCTGCACCTACTTCCATATATGACCTGGTGACGTTCACATCACGTGACATCCGGAATATTTTTAATATAACTAATTATATTCGAACAAAAACGTAGAATTCACAAACCATCTTTCCAATAACAAAATAATATCAGAGAAAAATGATTAAATGCATCTCTTAGCATTACAAAAATACTAGTGACAGGACAGTTGCTATAATAGTTCTACATATATCACGTAATTATATTGAATTTAAAATGGTACGAATTGAAAAATATTGAATTTACAACATTTATTTTATTTGTTTTGTTAATTACAATGTCAAACTCTATGAGTAAAACAAAAAAAAACATTTTAAAAGTAACCAGGTTTTTTGAAAGTTTAAAGTACAAAGAAATTAAACCTTTCAATAAACAAATGATTAACTTCAAATATTAAATGAGAACAATTTAACCGTTTACTATACAAATCATTACAATCTAATATTAAACAAAAACGTTCTATATAGAAATGATTAAATTATATTATGAAAAAGAAATTAGAACATTTGACATTTTGAATTAAACTATTCACCATCCTGATGTCACTGATGTACTTCCATTGACACGCTCACTGGTTGTTGCTTCATCTTGGTCATGTCTTCTGCTGCAGGTTCTGATCGAGACTCTGTCTCTGTTGGGGGCTCGGTGTCGCTGGGCAGCTTGTAACATCTTCTCCACTCAGAACGCCGTGGCCGCTGCTCTGGCAGAAGCAGGTCCTGTGTTCTCCTGCTGCTCCGGCTGAACCTCCTCTGAACTCCTCCTGTACTCAACAGGTACCTCTGTGTTCGCATGGAGGGGTGAGTCCGAGGACGACTTCTGGTGGTGCATCGATCGCTGCGTCGGCTCTGAAGTGTGGCAACCCAACATGGTACTTTCACACTGTCCAGGTACTTTAGGGGGGGTTCTTATAGAGTGGTTGTCTCTCCTCGTCTGAAGATCCTGGACGACGGTGGAGACCTGACACACTGGATCTACAAGAAGTACCCGGATATGTTCAAGAAGATGCGGGGAATCGTGGAGGAGAGCGTCACTGGAGTCTATCGGTCGGTGACGGACGTGAATGTTGTTATGTTAGGACGTCGTGGTGAACCACAAACTCTCTCCAGGTTGTATCAGCTGTCGAAGGCCGGGCGTCTGTGCGTTCCTGCCATGAACGTCAACGACTCGGTGACCAAGCAGAAGTTCGACAACCTCTACTGCTGCAAGGAGTCTATACTGGACGGGTCAGTCGTGAGCTTTAGAGGTGTCAGAAAAACTGTTCACAAAGTTTCACAGACAAATCAGTTCAATAGCAAAAGATTCAGACTCACACCAGTAAGAGATTGTTTCTTCACTCCGGAGGGAACAGCAGAACCAACGCGGAAGTTAGCTCGCACCAACTGTTCGACGAAGGCCCGCGTTTTATTCAGTTTGTTCACAGCGAAACACATTGTGGAGGAGTTACATCAAAAGCACACAAATTTGTTAGTCATGGTACCTCTTGGTACTTTTCGGATAACAGCCAAGGTCGTTGTGCATATTCTCATGACAAGATCTTATGCTCATCCCCCCTCCCAACTTGGTTAATGTTTTCCTCTATGCTCTTTAGTTGAACCCTATATGTGGGTATACTTATTAGTGCCCTTTAGTTGAACCCTTTAAATTGGTTATATCCCGGGAAGAGTTTCAAACAAATACATTGTCAAAACAGTCAACAGTTTCTTGCTTAAGGCAATCAGCAGTTTCGAACACATATGCATTTGTGGCAAAGCGAACACATATTCATTGTGGTAGATTAGTCATATGCATTATGGCAAGACAAACACATTAATATTGTGAAAGCGTAGTAAGCAGTTTAAAACACATTAATATTGTAATAAAGCAATATTTCTTTCACAAGAGGGAAACTAATAAACTCTTGTGACTCACTCCCATGTTTCAAATGTTGAAGTCTTCCTCTCCATGATGCAGTAAGTTACTCATCATGACCATGTTTTGAAGGTATTACTTTATAAAGTTCTCCCCTGTCTGAAATCTCGGCGAACGAGAGGTTACGAGAGCGGAGTCCATTAAGACGTAATAATGGCTTCACTCCTCCAGCTGTGATCACATACGCTTTTTTTATACAACGAGTACCCTTGAGATGGAGACTTCCAGGATTGGGAAACCTCAGTGTTTGACCAATCACAGTAGAGTGGGCGTGGTTATGGTAAACAAGATTTCATCTCCAGTATTTCAATGAAAAGAGAGTTTTGTACAAACAGATACATACTGATGAGTAAATAAAGTCTAAGATCTGAGTGAAGAGACACTTAAATCCACACAGTAGTTGACCTTGATCTGTCTAACTTCATGAACTCGCTCGTCTTTCAGCCTGAAGAGAACAACCGATGTCATGTTTGGAGGGAAGCAGGTGTTGGTGTGCGGCTATGGTGAGGTGGGTTTACCGACAAAGGTTTGAGAAAAATCTCTATATTCATAGATGTAAAGACGCAAAATGACTTCTCTTGGGGAGTGAACAGCTCAACCTGAACACAAAACTAGAATTGTTTCTTTAAATACTTTACACCAGAAAACATATATTTGAAGAAAAAATGCCAAAATGAGAGGCTTCTAAATGAATGTAAAATGATCTTGGACATCTGGCCTCACTTAACCCTAGTGTCGCCCACAGGTCGGTAAAGGATGCTGTGCGGCACTGAAGGCGTTGGGGGCCGTTGTTAGTGTCACAGAAGCCGACCCCATCTGTGCTCTGCAGGCCTGGTACCGACAAATATTTGCAGTTTACAACCACATCCATGCCTCAGCTTGATCAATGCTCTCGCCTCAGCATGGACGGCTTCCGGGTGGTGAAGCTGAGTGAAGTGGTGCGACACCTGGACGTGGTGATCACCTGCACAGGTAAAAACGTCAGCTCTTTAAGTCGGCGTCGGTGAAGCAGCGTGGTCCTCCTGCAGGGAACAAAAACGTGGTGGGGAGAGAACATCTGGACCGGATGAAGAACGGCTGCATCGTCTGCAACATGGGACACTCCAACACGGAGATCGACCTGGTACAAGGACGTGGACGCTGTGTGGTGACAAGAGTGTTTCAGTGACGGTTCAAATGACTGATTTTACAGGCCAGTTTGAGGACTCAGGAGCTGAGGTGGGAGCAGGTGCGACCTCAGGTGGATCACGTCATCTGGCCTGACGGGAGGAGAATCGTCCTGTTGGCTGAGGTACAGATGATTCATTAAAACATATATACAATCTAGTCATACATAAGGAAAATTAATAAAAGACAGACTTTTTCCATTTGTTATTGTTTTTTAATGTGTCGTTCAGAGAAATAAACATACTCTGTGTTCCCCCTCAGGGTCGTCTGCTCAACCTGAGCTGCTCCACTGTGCCCTCCTTCGTTCTCTCCATCACTGCCACCACACTGGTCAGTTGGTCTTTTACTCAACTCTCTCTTCATCTCTCGTCCTCACATGATTTTTGCCTTCCAGGCGCTGGCTCTCATCGAACTGTACAACTCTCCAGAGGGACGTTACAAACAAGACGTCTACCTCCTGCCAAAGAAGATGGGTGAGTCCAGCATCACTCCAGCATCCTGATGAATGAATGAAAACTTTTCTCAAATGTTATTTTTGAGAAATGTCTGACTGGAAAAAAACTTTTTAAATCTAAAATAGTAAAAGAAAATTGACATAAATTCACTTCTCAAAAATGTGGATGAAAATACATTAAAATTAAAGTCCTGGCAGAGTCGAAAATATGCCAAAACACATACACCAAAGTTCAGATCGCAGGGGAGAATGATAACACAAAGAAACATTACTACTTTGGAAATTAGACATATTTTTAATAGAAAGAGTTTTAAAATCAACCTCTTTAAAACTAGGGTAAAAATGTAGCAAAACCAAAATACAGGAGGTGGAAGACCATGTGAACACAAAGAAATGTTACCGGAATTTTGAAAATGATACTTTAAGTGTCAAAAATATGTTTATATATTTAACTGAAAAAGTTTGAAAATATGCCAGAAAAATCAACTTGTATAGAAATGGAAAAAATACTCGTAGGAATGTCATAGGAATTTCTTCAATAATGTGACTTTTCTGAAGTCTCAAAAATCCGGAAATAAATAACATTTTCTTCTACTTCAATTTAGAAAATGCTCAAAAATGAATGTCTGGAAAAATAGGGGGAAATGCCATGTTCCTGCGGATTAACTCAAAGAAATGTTACAGAAATTAAGAAAATGTCAATTGTTATCGTTTAAATTAGAGAAATTATCTCTATTTTTCAATCTGAAAAGTAAAGAAAATGACCAAACATTAATGGTTCTGAAAACGGAAAAAAAAACAAATCAAAGTTCAGGTCCTGGCGGACCACGTGAACATGAAGAAATCTTATTTTCTGAAGACTAAAAAATATAGAAAAAGACGACATTTTTTCTATAAAAGACATTTCCAAAAAATGTCTTTCAGACGAGTACGTGGCCAGTCTTCACCTGCCGGCGTTTGACGCTCACCTGACAGAACTGACCGACGAACAGGCCAAGTATCTGGGGATCAGCAAACACGGACCGTTTAAACCAAACTATTACAGGTGAGAGCAAGTCTCTAAATATTTGTTTTACCTTCAAACTCACGCACTTGTGTCCGACAGGTACTGACTCCAGGCCTCCTGTGGTTTCTGCACGCAGTGAAATAGCACCCTCTAGCGTTGACTACGTTAATCGTACATATATATTGCTCACAATAATGTAATGCTGCCAGTTTATATATATTTAAATACATTTGATATTTCTTGCACACATTAATGTAATTGCACGCTTCTATGATGAGTTAATGCCAATCGTAATTTTCACCTGTAAAATGCATCTTGGAGCTCGTACTTTTCACATGTCAAAAAAGATACTGAGAACTAAATAAAAGACAAAAAAAAAGGGCGTCCTATTTTTTGTCCAAGCTTGTTAGCCACTAGAGGGAGCCAGACCTCAAAAGTTATCGGCTCCATTTTGTAATTATAACCATTCGTTAATAATGTTTCATTAGCCAGAAAGACAATTGTTGTTTGGCTTGGTAGCTAATACATTACTTTCTTTTTAAAATGAGAGACGTAATCGAATAAAAGATGGCGGCAGCTCATTGAATTAATAATAATTGTGTGGCTGATGATGTGGAAAATATGTAGACAGTTAACGTTATGAAATTTATAGGAAATGATATTTCGTTTAAAAGCGGCTTTAAGATTTTAACTCTATATTTGTAGAGTTTGTTAAATGTGTATTTTATTCCCTCCTAGCAACAAACGTATATATTGCAGAAAAGATGGACCTGGTTAAATTAAAAAAAAGATTTTTCTTATAAATATCTTCATTCATTGTCTTCCTGGATCTCATCTTCTTTGGATGAAAGACAAGGGACACCCTGGAAAGTTGGCTAGTCAATCACAAGGCGCAGACAACCACTCACACACTTTATTCAGAGTCTTGTGTAACTTACTTGATAAATAACACATTAGAAATAATTGATAAAACAAATACCGCAGTAAACGTTTGCAACTTAATGAGGAGAATTTCACGGGTAAAATCTCTGGAGATAAGCAGAGACAAGTTAATCAACCAACTAACTTAAATCCAGTTAGTCTGGACAATGATGATCTGTGTCTGAAACAAAGTCCTAAAAATACACCCAACCCCCATCTTCCTGAGTTCCTGGATTACTGTAATCCAGAGTCTCTGTGTGTGTGTGTGGGGTGTGTGTGTGTGTGTGTGTGTGTGTGTGTGTGTGTCTGTCTGTCTGCATTCACCTGTTTTATTTTGGCACAGCAACAGTAAACAGTAAAACCCACTCTGGACACTGATGCCGTCGGACGTTTCTTTAATTGTTTCGGCGTAAAACCCTGATAAAGACCATCTGCTGGAGAGACATTTTATTTAGAGCAAACAACTCTCACAAACGTTTACAAAAGTTTTCCCGTCATCCTGCGTGTGGTTGTGTTACATCGAGTTGTGTGTATATCTAGAGGGTGTGTGTGTGTGTGTGTTCTGGTGATAATCCATCAGTTAGCATCAATGACAGATGGTCTGTCGTCGGACCTGCGTGGTCAGTAAAGGCAGTTTTAGCTACCAATAAGTGTGTATCAGGATTTGCTGTGTGTGTGTGTGTGTGTGTGTGTGTGTGTGTGTATGTGTGTGTGTGTGTGTGTGTGTGTCCTTGTCTCCTCTATGTTAGGGATTCTCCCTAAAGAGCTTTGATGCTTCCCTGCATCACTACATGCTCTAATCACTGGTACCAGCTGTCAGCGGGTCGCTCGTCCTCCTCCTCCTCCTCCTCTGGCTCCACTTAACCCCACATCCTCTGCAGTCGCTCGTAATGGACTCTCACGCCGCTGAGATTGAAACATGATCGACGCATATCAGCCGCTCCACCTCTGCACTCGTCCCGCTCGCACACACACACGGCTGTAAAAATGGCATCGGGATTATATTTCAGGAGACTGTTGAGGCTGATTCATGGGAACAAACATGAGCTCATTCAGATGTAGGGAAGTGATCGACGCGCACAAGCACTTTTGGTAAACAGTGCATTAAATATAGTTTGATACAGTATCAAATAGGAGAGTCACTCCGGCTTTTGACCCTGTCTTGCCGGGACAGTCAGTCTACTGTCAACAAAATTGAATCAACATTTAAGGTAGCAGTGGTAGCAGTTATGATAGTTGTTTAGTAATTGTAAAATAGTGATGTGTAGTAGTAGTCACAGACATATAAGTATAAGAAAATCTAGAGTCTTGGGAGCCACATCAGTAGTTTTTTCCGTAGTTTTTAAGCAGTAAGAGTAGTTAGTAGCCCGGACAATACTGGCAGCAGCAGAAGAAGCAGTACTATAACTGTTTATATCAGACATGTCGCATCTTCTTTTGCTCGGATTACGTTTGAAAATGTATCTTATTGATAGCCTCCAGCTTGTCACAGCAGGAGGCCGTTCATGCAGTCTGGTTCTGCTCAAGGTTTCAGCCTGTAAAATGTCTTCCCTCGCCACTGTCGCTTATGGTATAATTCACCGGAACCAGCTTTTCTCTTCTCTTATGTAGTGTTATTTAACGTTTTAAGTGTTAGAATTTCACATTTTAGTAGTAGATGTAAGGTAGTACTCATATTAGTTGTTGGATACTAGTAGTAATATAGTATTAAAACCAGTAGTAGTGAGAGCAGTTTGTACTAGATATCCCTTGTAAAAGTACTAGAACATGCAGACACACTAGTCATAATACTGATAAGTTCAATAATACTCCTAGAACTAAAATTACTAGTTGTAAAGCAGTAACATCAGCAGTATTCGCTGGAGCCTTTTTAATAGTATAAGCTGCAGTAATTCTCATAGCATTAGCAACTTAAGTAGCCAGAGTCTGTGGGATCATAGAAGTTGCTAAAGCCGAAGGATTAAAGCAACAATAGGTAACAATTTAACATGTCTCACAGTCATGACTCGCAGCAGAACTTTACTACATTACACAGGAAAATAAAACCTTGAAACTGATCCAACGAGAGGCTGCAACTCTTTTTGTGAACAAATACATCTACATACATTGCAATAACACTTTTCTAATAAACAATACATTTAAACCTACTTATTTTTGCTTTAATAGATTCAGTAAAACTAGCAGAAGAAGGCATTTTACGTATAGATGTAAACTATTAGTTGCAATTATTTTCAAGATCTGAAGGGAACAGAACCCAAACAGAACATTTGTCACACAAACATATCATTTAATAAAACGGTCCAAACAGTCCAAGACCTAATGAAAGAACTAGCAAGGGTCCAATATCTCGTAACACAATTCGAGTCCAGAATCCTAAAGAAAATCTCCAAAAACCAATCATCCACCATCTGGGGAAACAAAAATCAGAGGAAGGAATCTTGAAAAGAAAATGCAAAAGTTTAAAAAAGCACTTAAATACTCAGGTAAAAATGAAAAATCCAATAAAAGCGATGTAACAAAACAGGAAGAACCACAGACAATTACCAACGTATGGAAACTTGGTAGAAATACTGCCGGTGTCAAGGCCCCCAAGGGAAGAAACAGCAAGTGACCCTCCAAAATAAGACCTCAATAAAAGGATAAAAATAAGGTATTTTCAGAAGTATAGTTAGTTTGTAGGACAGCAACACTCAAGGTGGTTAGTGGATGAATTCAATTGTAACACACGACTGTTAATATTTTGACAAAGATGGACACTCAGTTTGGAATCATCAAAACCCCCCTATGAGCTCTTTTGTGGAACCCATGAGCGTAAGTGTGTGTTTTCAAACCCCCCGTTGACATCTCCTTTCATGCTGGTTCCAGCACTCATGAACACCATTGATTTATTGACAGGTCATGATAGTGGACCAGTGCTTAATGGTCTGTGCATGGATTTACTGGTCGCGTCTGTCAAGTCGGTCTTGGTTCCGAACCTCGAGGTATTTGGGTCTCAGGTTACGCTCGGGCTGTTTGTGGAGAAGTGTTTGGGAGTGAAACAGAGGAGGAGTGAAGGTGTCGTCTGCTTTATAAACGTCCGTGTTTAGCGAGGATCTTCAAACCCGCCCCCCCAGTGTTCTGAGACCGCAGCCCGCACAGGGAGGAATGACCACTGATGACCCCCCTGTGCTCCTGCAGCCACTCACACGTCCAGCCCCAGCATGAACACGGCCCGACGCACTCTTATCACTTGTAAATAACAATAATCCTCTTCCCATGATAAGTCCAGGTGAAGGGCAGGTTAAAGCTCTCGGTCAGTTGTTGGCAAGTCTAGAACCACCGGATCCTTCCAGCCCACCAGAGTGAGTTCTACCATTGCCAAACACTGTGGGAGAGTGCACGGGACACTTGCACCAGCCCTGTGGGGGGGTGGGGGGGGGAGGGAACCGGGGAGGTCTGGTTACACGTCTCAGAGACGAGGTCGCCATGGCAACCGCCGACATCCGAGAAGGACGGCAGGATCGATCGGAACCCAAAAAATTCTCCTGAAGATCAACGCGGAAGACGGCGAGAGACGAGAGGTCACGTGACCGGCTGCACGAGCCCCGTCCTATATTGACACTACACATGATTGCTCAAACTCTGAGAAACAAAGCAAAAATGTGCTAGTGCCAAACTAGGCCGAGACAAAGTTTCGCATGAGCGAGGACGAGGGTCAGTGAGGATCTATCTCTGCTCTGTTTATGGCCCTATGGTAATTCACTGATGGTCTGCTGAGACAGTGAATTCTACCAGTGCCATACACAGAACAGGAGGAGAGTCCAGGATTCATCGCTTCCAATTTGACATTTACTGGCGAAAGACTTTGTTTTTATAGTGGAAAAACAACATTTTTTCACTCACAATCATTAAGACAATCAAGTAAAATTCTGAAGTACTAATTTCAAGAAATATCTTTGATATTTTTTATTTATTCAAAGCCTCCTGATAGAAATACTTAGAGCAGAAAATCAACCTTGAAATGCACTTAATAATCATATGGCGTCATGTGTTTCTTCGGAAAAAAAGGCTGGTTTTCCGGCTGTGACATTTTGACACATATCATTTTATTTATGTTTAAATTTAATTTTTCACTTAAATCTTACTCTTACTTTTCTCTGAGGTTATTTGTATATCGAAAACTGTACATTATTAACCTAAAGGTCACATGAAATACAAGTTAATGTAAAAATAAAATGTGTTTAAAGAATAAAAATTGACTCATTTAAGATCTAAATATAGGACTGACTACCTACTCATTAAAAACACAATTTAAATGCGTTTTTTTCATTGAATAAAATGTATTCTACAAATTTCAATTAAAAAATAAACCAAGAAAGTTTCTTTTTCACATTCACATTTGAGTCTTGGACATACCCTGGTAAACAAAACACGTTTTAAACTAATTATTATCCAGATAAGATGTCAATTATTTTAAAACATTCAAATAAACGTATTGAAAATCTCATCCAAGACACCAAGAAATCTCCAATCATTATCAAATCTACCATTTATGATGTTCAAAAAAAATAAGCAACACTCACCATCCGTCACATGACTCACGAAGGCTCCATCACCAACTATAAATCGGTGCATCTCTCTGCGACATGTCGCTGACTAAACAACCCCAGAGGTCGCGGTGTGTCTTGAGGCTCTGACCCCGTCAGGAGACGAGAAAACATGGAGCCGCTCTTGGGTTTATTATTTGACTATCCTGGATGGGTGTCTACAGCTCACATTGATTTTGGCTGTGTGGAATGATGCGCTAAGTGATTTTTGAGATGCTCCAAATGGGTCCCAACGCGAAGCTCATCTTCCCGTTTCCGGGAGAAATCAATAGAGTGAAAAGCTTGAGAGGGAAGGAGAGAGAAGGCAGAGCGTCAGCATGTACGCTTGATACTAAGATGTGATTTGGCTGCTACAGGTTAGCACGTTAGCATCTATCTATACTTTTTTTTTAAATGATATAAAAGAAACTTCATATAAATAATTGTCTGTTTTGAGGCTCACGTTGGGAGGTGAGGAGTTTAGGAGGAGTCTTGCATAAGTTTAATCAAACTTTAAAAGCAGATATTTTCACAAAAAGACCATTTTAAAACGTCTCGAACAAGCATTTAAGTAAGTAAGTAAGTAAGTAATTTGTATTTATATAACGCTTTTCCAGACCAGGGTCACAAAGCGCTTAAACAATCAAAACAATACTCAATAAAAGATATACTTTAAAGGTCAAGAATTTAGAAGTTAGCATGATCTGTTTGGTTATTTTGGACTTTTAAATATGAAAGAACAAGAGCTATTATTAGTATTAGTAGCATGAATGTGTGTATAAAAGTGTGACGTTTATTTGTATGACCTGCTGTAGCTTAGTGACCTTCTGTCTCACCCAATGTCAGCTAGGATTGTCTCCACCCCCATGGTTTGGATAAGCGGAATATAACGGATAGATGTCGGACGCGATCAAACACATACAGTGCTAACAATATAAGTCATGTTTAAGTTGATTTAACCTAAAAGGCCGGAGCAGGGAATCAAAATCATCCAGAGATCGTAAGAGAAGAAACAAAAAACTCATCGTCCCGGACTGGAGTCCAGTTCTTGAATTAAACCGTAAAGACAAAACATTATTTGGAAGTCGTTCATTCTTACCTTTTCGACAGTGCAAAAAAAAACATCACTAGCTTGTCGATCCTGGTCTTAAAAAAGCTCCATTAGGAAGATCAATGAAGACAAGCAGAGCTATTTGATCACTCAATACGAATGAATAATGGATAGATTTTTGTTGCTTCTAACAGCTTGTGTGTCCATCCCCCTTGGCTCCGGTCTTGTTTTTGGGCTGGATGACAGGGGATTTTCTGGTGGACAGGTAATTAGTTGGTAAGCATCTTAGCCCAGTGGCAGCGTAGTAATCCACGCCATCCTCCTTCTGCCGCCTGGAAACGCAACCCCGCGCTTCAGTTTCTGGATTTATTGCGCAACTTTATTGTGAACCCATTCAGAATGCTTGGGTTGTGAAAGAGTGGGTGTCGTCATATATGTCTTCATAAAGTTTTATAGACGTTTTTTTTTATTTAATTTTATATTTTGTTATTTATAGGGTTATTCAATTAGGTATTTAGTCCTTTCTTTGTACACTGAAAATATGTATCTCTGGATCATTCAAGACACGGTGACATTGTCATCACAATATAATATATTTAATATATAGTTTAAAATATTGTAAAACTGTTATAAGAGCAAATGAATATTGACACGCCATTGTCTCTATGAGCACATCATTAGATATTAGAATACAAAGCTGTATTGGCTCCAGCAAGCCACAAAACCATGACAGACCAATCGAAACATCCTAAGATAAAGGTGTTATATATTAATAAAAGAAACAAAAACGCAATAATTGGGTTAGAATTTGTAAATACGTATTTATTAAGGCACATAAAATAAATGGTTAAAAATAAGTGATAGATTGATTTTTAGCCGCTTATTCCCATAACTAATACGTATTATACTAAAAATAAAGAAAGTATTCAAACAACACGTTGATATAATAATACATAACGTAAAAGACACACGTTTTTTTTCTTCCAAGTTTGTCAATCGCATTTAAAAATATAATATATATTAAATATATATTTAAGCGGGGAAAACAAACATATTTGTATTTGTTTTAACCGTTTTTAAGTGTGTTTGATAATTTTTGGATGTGACGTCACGTCTATCCTAAAATAAGTGTTCTGAAAAAAATTGCTTAAAAAAAAACTTTAAACTCGCTTAAAAACAACTTTTGTTTGATCTGTTATATATTTTTAAAAAGCGGTGGAAGTCAGTGCCATATCTACCTCGCTGGTCCTCCATCCTCCTCCTCCTCCTCCTCCGGGTGTGGCAGCGACGCTCAGGACGGAAAGTTTGTCTCTTTATATAGTCTCGTCTGCGGCTCCAGGCCGAGCTCACTTACCTGCTGTCGGTGATTATTAGACAGATTGCAGGTGGAAAAAAAAAAAAGAAAAAACGAGGCATCATCCTTTCAGTGGATGCGGATCCGTCGGAGAGGAGCGGGGCAGGTTTGGGTTACGGCCGGTTCCAAAGTTGACAGTGAAATCCAGCCGAGCTGCCTTTTGTCCAGATCCATCCATAATGAAGGAGGAGCAGCTCCGTGTCCTCCTGCTGCTGCTGCTCCTGTTTCCCTCGAATAACTGCACGAGTCATCAGCAGTCAGGTGTGTCAACACTATCAACATGTGCTGCAGCACATATCATCAGATAGTGAGGTATTTTAAAGAAATACTTATAGTACACATTTAAACACCATTGACTAAATAATATATGTTTTATTTATCCCACCATGTTTCACTCCCTCTTAACAAAACTGCACAAACCATTTGTCTACCTGTCAAAGAACTTATAGTTTTAAGCCAATAAACCAACTTTTATTCGTCAAAAGTACATTTTTAAATGAACTAAGCAAAAAAGTAAGTGAACATACTGTATGTGTTGCTTAACAGAAGATGGCTGCTTAACATGACAACAAAACAATATATTTTATCCCTCCGAAAGAAAGTTTGTGAGAGGAAATTGTAATTTTGTTTCAGGTTTTATAAATGTCTTTCATAGTTTGTAAATTTGTTTCAGGAAATTGTGATTTTATTTCATAGTTAATAAGTTTGTCACAGAGTTTGTACATTTTTACCGGAAATGTAGTTTGTACATTTTTTCCAGAGTTTGTTCCTTTTTTTGTTTAGGAAATATTAATTTTGTTCAGGTTTTTTGTATTTGTTTTATAGTTTGTAAACTTGTTTCAGGAAATGGTAATTTTATTTCATAGTTTGTAAATTGTTACAGAGTTTGTACATTTTTACCGGAAATTGTCATTTTGTATCAGATTTTACACATTTGTTTCAGGAAATTGTAATTTAATTTCAAAGTTTGTAAATTTGTTTCAGAGTTTGCACATTTTTTCAGGAAATTGTAATTTTACTTCAGGACATTTTAACTTTCTTTCACAGTTTGTAAATTTGTTTCAGAGTTTGTACATTTTTTCAGAAGTTGTATATTTGTTTCAAATTTTATTAATTCTTTCAGGAAATTGACATTTTGTTTGTAATACATTTATCATTTTGTTGTAAATTTGTTTTGCTCTTCAGGCAATAGTCATTAAAAGAAGATTCAATTGAATTGTTTTAGAGAAGCAGTTGGTGACACGTCACATTCACACGTCACTTGTATTTGCACTGGAGAGAAACGGTATTACAAGATATTTCCGCCTCAACTCGACCTCATCTCTCCTCTTAGCCATCTTGTTGTATCATCTGGTGTCACTTCTGTACCATAATGTATTGTCTTATCTGTGAAACTTTTCTCAAAATCACTGTTTATTATTGAATATTTATACTTGCAGTGAACCATTATGGTGTCAAACTAAATCAAACTAGCAAGAGTCCAACAATTTAAACGCAATCCAAGACATGTATAGAAAACTCTAGTGTGAGTTTAAATGTAACATTGATGTATTTTAATAATTGAAGGTTAATTTAAGAATCAGTTTGTATTTGCTACAAAAAAGTTGATGGGTCATGACCTCGACATATATTCGTTCGACACATGTCCCAACAGTCACGTACATCAAAGAGCTCTAAATAAATGTCTCCTCCAGCCGGACCAGACTCTAGAACCTTCTAAAGTAAGTGATTGTTTTATCTCGACATCTGAACAAACTCGTCAGTCATAGTTTTCTTTTGGCTGAACTCTGCATCATGTCCAGTCGTTCTCAGAGAACGTATGATCCGTCAACAGAAGCAGCGATCAGAGCCAAATTAAAACACTGCTGTAACTGGAAACCTGAATAGAAACACGGCGGTGAGCACAGCAATGAATATTTTATTAGATGATTGGTCTGAGGAGCATCGCTCCAGCATCTAGAAGGTCTATTCATCCCCCTGTATGGAAGAGAATAATGCAGCTCGCATGAGTCAGAGGGTCTGGACGTCACCTGTCAGTTCACCTTCAGACTGAGCTGGGGTCAAAGTTCCTTTTAGGAGTCCATCAGCATAAGTGTTGCCAGAGAGAAGGATTTTATTGAACATCTGATGGACGTTTCTATTGATAAAACGTTCCGACAAGTACATCTTCAAAAAGAGAAGTCAATAATAACACCATAAAGTTAATTTCCCATCTTATTTCTACCTGTTGTGCAGTAGCAGCTGGCGAAAAATATTCTAGGTGGCGCTCTTTTCCAGTACATTTTCCCCCGATCATATATGTTACATGTAAAAATTAATAGTAAGTAAGTAAGGGTTTAAGTTTAAGTTAATGATGAATAATGTTTATTTTTCTCCTTGTTTCTTTCCAAATGAAAACATATTTAATTATACTTTTAAATACATCATTTCAGAATCAAATAAATGATTAAAAAACTAAAAACCAACCTATCGTCTGCACCAGAACAAGACATACTTTCTACCAAATTATCACAAACACACACAAACATACTGCAAAGAAAATAAAATTTTAAATATATATTTAAAAAAACTAGTGTTACTAAACTAATAAGCTAAATAACTAATTAATACAAAATAACCAATATTAACAAACAAAAAAAGGAAATTAAAATGTCGGGAGTGGCGTCACAGGTGGGCTATTCAAGAAGAGTCTTCATATCCACGCCAGAGACCGGATATGACGAATGAAGACACGGACCAAGATTATAAACAGAACAATGAAATAGAGTTTATCAATGTAAAGAGTTTCAAAAATATACAAAATGCTCAATGTTGATGATTGAAACTATGTTAATTTAAAAATAAAAAACTAAAAAAAAAATTAAAACGATAAGTTAAAAAAAAAACCCAGCTAAATCAGTGGGAGGGCGGAGCACTAGCGCCCCCTATGGGCCAGCCACCACTGCTGTAGTGTCAACTAATACTGTGAATGAAGTGGTTGAAAACAATAAGGTTTCTGGTCAGCGCTGTTAAAACCGGTTAAAGTCTGCCCCCTAGTGGACTGTATGGAAAGCACATAAACCGCAGTCAAAGTTTTGTTTAAAGAACCAGAATCTCACTTTTTTGTTATCATTTATTTCTTCAAGTTACAAGGGAAGCACATTTATGTTTTGCCTTAAAAAAAAAAAAAATCAGGGATATTTTTACCTGCATCCTGGACCTCAGGTTAAAAAGACAGAAATAAAAACAGAGAAATGATAGGCATCAAAGTCACGTGATTAATAAAATATGTTAAACACTGATAACTCCAGGTGATACTAATAAGGTTAGACAACGTTTCCTTTTTTTTTCTTGGAAAAATGACATCATGTGTTGCTACGGACTACGCAGACTTACAGGTAAATATCAGAAAACAAAAAGATTTATTTTCCACTCTTCAAATCCTTCTGGGATACAAACATGTTTTGGAAAATTAAAAAGGGATAAGATCAAGTTAGAGGTCAATGTTATGCCAACAAAAAAAAAAGCCCATTTGATGCTAATGTTTTGTATCCTTGAAAATAAAAAGCCTCTTAACGGAAATATCTGTGTTACAAACATACTAAGTTCAAGATTAAACACAAACTAATATACCATCATGACTCATCACTGCTATGGTAACGCCTCAGTGTCTGGTGTCTGTGTGAGGTAATCCAGGAGAGAAACTGTAACTACACCTTAATACTCGTCTCCTCTACGATCCAGCTTCAATGTAAACTATCAATCTTGGAGAAGAAGTTGGATATTTGTGTGTGTGTGTGTAGTTTTTACATTTGACTCAATTTGGTCCCACCAAATCGTAAAGAAAGTTGCCATCATGAGAACAAAACGATTGTTGTAACGTTGAACGGCGGAGACAAAGAGCACTTTTTGATCAACAAAGTAACGCGTGTTACGATGATAAACGTGGACACATTTGCATAAAAAGAAGGGGTGCAACATGTCTTTGGAGGATTCCATTAACCACGACTTTAATCGACCGACAAAGATGCGTCGACTCATCTTCATAGGACGATTCGTTTATGTTTTTTTTTAAACTAGTGCGTATCGAACCAACGGCTATGATTTAACGCCTGCAAAGAAACAACCTACCCCTACACAAGTCAAACACCTAGTATAGTTCAACACAAGCAATAGGCAAAGTTAACAAGTTCAAGAATTCAACAAGGACCTGGATTCGTCCTCCCTTCGGCCCAGGTCGGAGAGAGGGCCCCGCAGACGGTCGAGCCCACCCTCCCCCCACGTCTAAAACTCCACAAACTCAACACAACTGGACTTCTGTGTCATGCCACGATATACAAAGATATTCAGAGAATGACAAACACCAGGCCTAAAACGGAGAGGAGGGTGTTGATGGTCATGATTGTGAGAACAACACAGGTTACCTCTTGACTGGATTACATTCATGCAGGCGCACGCGTGAATGGAAAAAAACAAAAACTAAAAAAGAAACACGAGAATCCTGCACACACACACTCACACACACATGCTGCGGCCTGTTGTGTCAAATCGTCATACACTTGTGTGTCTGCAGGTCAGTCTGCACACACAGTATTTACACCAGGATCAGTGGTGAAGCCTCCCTCTGATGATGATGATGATGATGGCGGCGCTGAAATGATCCGGTCAGTGTTTTTTTTTTTTTTAAATCCTCGTTTTTGTTGCAGCGACCACTTCACGCTGCCGTTGAGATGCAAGTTCAGACGTTTACTGCAGTTCCTGTGTCAGGAGGTGTAGGCAGGTGGTCTGGAAATCCTATATAAAAGGTGAATTATTTTATTGTACTGCAAATCCTCATGTAGCGATAAAAATCCTTGTGTTGTTGTAAAAAAATTGTCTGGTTTAAATATAGCACTAAGTTTTTTTGCTCTTTAGCAAACGACTGTCTGTTGGGAGGCGAAAGGGATGAGGGTTCCTCCCTTCACTACAACTCCATGTCCTGAGCCTCGTCCTCCGAAAAGTCTGACATGGAGCTTTCAGAAGAGGAGTCTCCGCCTCCTTCCTCCTGCTCCTTTAGGGCCTCCTCCGTGGCGTACTTCTGGATGTACTCTGGGGACGACAAGACGCTGACAGTGACTCGGAAATAGACATTCACAAGTCGTTTTCATCTTTACATTTTACACATTAACAATACAAGGCTTATGGTCATTTAATCAATGTTTGATAATCTTGTAAAATTTGACTCAAGTTACCTTTGATTTTATGTTTGTAGTCCTCCGGTCGATGGAGGTACATGGCAGCTGCGTCCCCGTTCAGGGGGTCGATGGGGTTGGGGTAGGCGAGCAGCTGAGGCAGGAACGACTCGAAGATGTTGGTGAGGTCTGGGGGAACAAAAGGGGAGAGATTGAAGATGATATATATCCTTTTTAAATCATTTAAACATCTCTAGACGTATATCAGTGCCATTAGAATATTGAAGGGTAACATTTCAATTATTGAAACTTTTATTAAAACATTCGTTTTGAATCATAGAAGTTAATAATTTCTATATTAAAAGGATGAATGTTTTTATTTAATAATTCAATTCTATAACTTGTACATTGAAATATGTACCGAATAACAATTAACTGGAATTAAAACCATTTTTGACACATGGTTCTAATCCCAATAAATAAAAATGTTCCAAATTGAAAGAAATTATTCCTCTCCTCTAATATTCAATATAAAAATGTTGGTATAGTAATGCCACCAGAATATACCAAAGGAGTAGAAATACACAATAGAACATTTTTGTACCCTTTTAGTATTGCTTGGTGGTACTACTGTATGCCAACATTTTTATATTTTATTTAAAAGGCAACAAATTGAAAAAAAATTGAATTTAGAACATTTTTGAATTATTGTAATTTAATATTTTCAAAAAGGTTTGATATTCTAATGTTTTATGAAATGTATTCACGAACAACAAATTCAATCTTTCAAAATAGAAAACATTGAAAAACAATTACATAAAAAAAAAAAAAATGAAATAAAAGAAAATTTAATGTTTGTAATGTTCAATTGCTCAATCATTCAATATTCAAGCAGGTGAGTTAGCAAACAATGAATTCCAACACAAGTAAAAACTGATACGTGACACGAGTTTGTAATCAAAGTCGCAGCATCAACTTGCAGGTCATTAAATAAACAGAAGCTTTACTGAGGAAAAAAGAATGTGAGAATCAGACAAAGATCGCAGCACATGCGGCCCAGCTTTCTCATAGCTTTCTCAGCTTTAGAAAGACCTCAGAACCAATTGTCATGTTTGACAACATAAATCAAGCCATTGTTTTACAAACGTTCACGGAAGGACCTGCCGCTTTCATCCAGTTCTCAGTATTATCTTGATCTTTAAAGTATATACTTTTTTGAGTATTGTTTTGATTGTTAAAGCGCTTTGTGACCCTGGTCTGGAAAAGCGCTATATAAATAAATATTACTTACATGCATAGAGGAACAGGGAACTAGATGCAGTGAAATATTTTGGCTCTTCTACTAGGAATATGGAATCTTTTGAGGGTAAAAAAAACATCTAGATAAAATGTATTTTTGAGATACTTAAACCGTACAGTGAGAGAAACTGGAATACAATTTTTTTTAATATGCATCCAACTATATCTGACCCTTTTACATCAGAGATACAAATATAAAGTGTTGGATGCGATTTTTGTTTTGCTTTCTGAAAGTACGAAAGTAAAAGAGGACGACAACCGTTCATGGATGTGATCAAGACATAAAGAGTAGACTGTGGAGGAAGATAGTACGAGGTGGAGGATGGTGACTTCTGTGGCAACCCCTGACAGGAAATGCCGAAAGACAAAGAAACTCAGTTAGCTGATCGGCTCTTAAGCTCTGTCGAGAAATTGTCTCTTTCCAGAAAACGTGTTTAGTTTAAGCGTAAGAAAAACAAGTTGAAGAAGGTTCATCGGAACAAAATGTTCAGAGTAAAACCACTGATTTTGATCCAAACAACTTGTGCTGTCGTGCCATGGTTTCAGACAACTCGTATATTTGCGAGACATGATTGAGATTTAATGTCCACCTTTAACCATTAAACGATAACCTCGGGAAAGCGTTAAAGCAGAAATGGGCAAGATGGAAAACATTATTTCTGGCTCCCCCGAGTGTCACAACAGTGTAATTACAATGTTGTAGAACCTGTTGTCGTTATGTGTGCATTTCTTTACAAAGCAAGAGAAAGTATCTTATTGTGTCAGTTTTTTTGTATTTATTTTCCTCACTAGTTTAAAAAGTCCTTTGGGATTGAGAAAAACACCATCCGTGACCCACTGTTGTAAAGCAGTTTAGGGGGTCACACAAGACTCGTGGACCCTCTTGGATCGTGGCATTTATAGCAATAAAGTTTGATGCTTAATGTATTTTAAACATTTCTTTCATTCCATACAATAGCAGAAAATTAAGTTAGTAAACAGCATTGTTTTTACCCAACGGTCATGATCATCAATCATTGCTGAGTCAGACACTGGTGACAACTGACGCACACGAGAAAGAAGAGAGAGCAACAGAAAAGGGCGACATAATATCAAATGCATGTAAAGAAGTGCTGTAGCAACAGCAAAGACAAACTTGACAAATAAACTTCTCCCACAAATCCAAAATTCACTAATTCATCCAGTCATTGGTCCAATTTTTAAGTCCTTCAAGGACAGGCGGTTCAACGCGTGTGTGTGTGTGTGTGTGTGTGTGTGTGTGTGTGTGTGTGTGTGTGTGTGTGTGTGTGTGTGAAGCTGGAAACTGCTAAGAGGCTTCTTATCTGTCAGTGCACCATGTATGACCTCTGCACAAGCATCACCTACATGTAAGCTGATTAAAGGTGCTGTGCCTGGAGATACTTCCGAGGGAGAAGGTTCACCGGGCGAATCTTTCCAGCCCTCTTCACCAGTCGAGTTAATTTAATGACAAACATAAACGTTTGACTTACCATAGAGCGCTGTCCATGTCTGGTTGATGACATCTAAACACACGGTTCCTGACCTGGAATACAAATAATACATGAAAAAAATGAAAAGTTCAATCATGAATCTATATCATATTCGTCAACAGACATTTTTAAAAAACAAATATGTGAAGCACTACACACGATCCTACTGATGCACGTTCACAGTTGTTGATCATCTTCACCACTAATTGAAGTATAAATCAAAAACCTGACACATTTGTATTATAAAGAGGTTATACTTACGCTTCATCAATGTTGGGATGAAAGATTTTATTCATAAATCCTGTCAAAGAAAACTACAGTTAATAATTCAAAAAATTACATTCAAAAGTGAAAATGCTGACACGTACCTATTGAAGGTGACTTGAAAGGGTATTTATCTGGTAGATCCACACGGACCTTCCACACACCTCCCTCGTACGGTGCTGTTGGAGAAGATGACTGGTTTATCTGACAGTACATATCTACGTCATCAGCGAAAAGGTGAATGAGAAAGCGGAGAACTTACTTCCTGGGGGTCCGTGAAACTTCACCACAAACTCGTTCAGACCACTGAGGATCGTCACCTCATGCTTGCTCTCGATGCTGAAATGTCTGGTTGAGGAAAAAGTCACGAGAAAAGCAAGAAACGACAAACAAAATCCTGGACTTGAGCTACACAAACCGGCAGCCCTGTTTTCTGTCAACTGTGGGGTGAGCAGCAGTTAAACACAAGATCAACAACCAGAGATACAGACATGTTATGACAGCTCAGCCATGAACAGTTTAATCATGTTGTTGGGGATTAGCATAGACTACCTGGTATTTGGTGTCAAATGTGTAAATGTTTCATCTGAAACAATGCCTCATGAGTGATGACATCATGGGAACATGTCAGATGTATGGTGATGCAGAGGCAGTTGGAATGTGACCGAGCTGGAGACGAAGTGTCATCATCACAGTGCACAACAGTGACTGTCGAAGATTACTTTGACACAAACCAACAATAAGAATTCATTCCAATAGCTGGTTTTCAACAATGAGGGGATTGTTAAATAAAATATGAAGGCAACTTTTTATCCAGCATCTAAAAATAGATTATGAAAATGTCCTCGTTGTTAACAATGTAGCTCAAGCTGAACCTGCTAATGTAGCAAACTGCTTAAGGTCAATTCCTGTTGGCTTACACAACATCAATATACTGAAGATAGAGGTAGTAGAAAATGAAGATCCGTCGCTCAACAGAAAAACTGAATCTTAACCACTAAGAAAAAAAAAATAATAATAATTCAAGACAACTGTTAACAAAAAGGCATCTCCATCCTGCCCCTCGCTGTGGGTTATCCATAGAAACCAAAGCCGTGCTCACTGGAGGGTAACACAATTACACAAGAGAAACCTTTAACAAACGCTCTCAGTTTGTTGCCTCCAGACATTCATGATTAAATGTGAACTGGGTTTACTTGTGAAGATAGCAAAATAAACCAGTTACAGACACACATCCTGAAAGCTCTGGTGCTCTGCCATTTTCTGGAACTAAAAGGTTTAGAAGTTCAATGTTAGACTTTATGAAAAATAAAGCTTAAACAAAGACATGACTTAAACCACAATTACCCAAGACAGTGTTCTGTTCCAACTACAAAAAGTTTCTATTAAAGTTTGCATGCCTATGTTTTGAATGGTTTATCCATAAGACCAAAAAAGATAAAATTCTATTATGGAAGTGTTTTTCAAAATGCCAATTACTCATAAAAGTATCTTGCATTACATCTTTTGTTTAAAGGATCTTATAAGGTACAGTTCCTCACCATGGCTTGACCATTGTTCTAATCAACATTTTAGAGTTTACTTTAGTGAAATATTTTTAAAAGTGAGTATTTGAACAAGTGGGATCTGAATACAGTGGCACTTAATTTTGACAAAGATTACGTTACCTACAAATACGTTTTTTTCCTCCATTTATTCAAATTCATTGTTCTTCTTGATGTCATTATTCCCTGTGTTCCAATGTTTGTTCAAAAGTCCAGAGAGAGTTTAAGAAACGATACCTTTATATGATTTTGAATGGTGAACTTGACTATTTAACCAATAACAACCTTTCATTTAACAAACATTGCTGAACATGTTCAGACTGAGCCAACGAACTTCCAACGGGTATTTACAAACTGAAAACATTTAAATGGATTAGTGGTACTTGGGAGGGCTTACATGCTCTCTAAATGCTAAAGTAACTCGAAAATGAATGTATGCAAAGGGGACAATTGTGTTTGTTATGTAAACAGTGATAGGTCATTATTTACATAACAAATAATACATGTAATGACAATTTAAAATAATGATCAAAATGTCCCAGCTTCACATAGTTAAAGTAATAAAAATATATATATGATTTGGGAAAAACATTAATGTCTCATGGGGACCATGACGAGTCAGTGTGTGGATCCTCTGACTGTGAACTCACTGCATGTTGTTGTTCCTCGATCAGCTGTGTGTGAAGCCCCGCCCTCTACCATGTTCCGGATGGTAACAGACTGACCAATCACAGCGCAGTATCAGGCTGCAGGACCAAAACAAAACAATTGTGCTCACGTTGTCAGAAAGGCTTCCTCGCAAACTTCACAAACGTAACAATTAAAATAAAACACGACGAAAAAGTCATTTAAATTCAGTCAACTGTGAAAAAACAGGTAGAAAACAACTCGCTTAAACGGATTCAATAGTCTAGACAAAAACATCAGAGCAGTGTCGATGAAAAACAGTAAATCCGTATATAATATTTTAGTTTAAAGAAACCAAGTCGAATGCATTTGCAAACAATGCTTAAACAAAAAGCAGTATATATGATCAATATATTTTACATTTTTTTGTTATTTGTAGAAGGTTAAAAAACACACATCCGGTTAAATCGAAGTCATGTTTTCAAGGTGTGTTCTCAAACTAATGTGCTTTGTCATTTTTTCACTGTGTTGACTTGTGGGCAGGGAAACGACAAGATCCATTTTCAGAATCTCCCCCCTTGTGTGTATTTTTCTTTGCAAATTCCTGATAACAAAACAGCACGAAAGTGCCAACCGCCGCAGCGAGTTGTGTTGTCAATCCACCTGGCTTTAGCTTCACACACATATTTGCTCGTAATCTCAGCGATCGCCATCTAGCAGCAGCTAGCAGAGCTAACAGTGTTGCGACAGATCTCCATACAAACAAGTAGCACAGCTAACGCTAGCTCACACAAAATGACACTCAATGTGTAGTTTGCTACGTGTAGTTCTCTCGCCATTCTGTGTTACTCGACAGGAAGCTAGCTAACTGCTACCAGGCCGATTCTTTTTAAGACAAAGTGACCAGATTAAGGTTTACATTTAACGTGTTAAAACACTTTTCGCATAATATATTAACGTCGAAATGCTAGCAATGTACATCAACAATGTTACCAGACTGTATCTCACACCAATCGCCTTTTATTGGCTGGATTAATGCAGAAACAGTCGCTGATATAAGCCGAATACTTGTGTCAAAAAGGATACAGTTTCACCACGTCGGTGTCCATTCGCCTCTTGCCCGGACTTGGAGACGACATTTTTTGTATTCCTCTCTGAAGTGAGCTAAAAATACAGACTGGTTAGTGGACTGCCACTCCGCCGTTCTTTTGTGGGGGAAACACCGAGGATCCTCGCAGTCTGTATCAGCAGTCTTCCCGAAATGTCCACGAATACGGCTTTAGCTGCAACATCGCCCACTTGTCTTCGTGTAGAGCAGCCTGGATGTTCCTCTGAGCAGCTCTACCTAGTTGTGTCCCGTCCTGAAGACTCAACCTCCAGCCTCATAGAGGAGGGACTCTGGTATAGATATAAAACAACACTCCGCTAGACCACTGTTTTTTTGGGCAAACACACAGTATCCATCAATTCACTTTTTCGACATTTCTGTTTCTATTCTAATAACATGGAGTCACGGTGTTCTCGTGTGTGTTCTTTTACTCCATTTTGCCAATGAAGGTAACGCGCGTGCTGTTCTACGTCATCTAGATCTATGCAACAATGAAAGGCTGAGGCCAAAGTTGTGTTTTCACGAGCTCTCTGCTTTCACCCAAAACTATGAATCATAAATGACAAAGGTAATCCAATCACTCGGTCCTTATATTTACGTTGGTACTTTCTAGTAGAATACACACAGTTTAATTATAAATATTATAATCATTAACTATAAAATACACATTCTGGAATTGTTTATAAGGTAAGGTAAGGTAGAACTTTATTGATCCCTCAGGAGGTCTCCTTCGGGAAATTGTTTTTTTTCCCCAATAGCCACAGCAAATACATAATAATAATAATAATAATAAATACTAATAATTATATAATTTGAAGGAGATTATTATTGTTTACATTAAAATAAACCAAATCTAACGGTAGTTGTTATAATTAGATTGAGTTGGTTAGTTGTAGCATATGAAACAAATCATTCTTGATGTGTCAAGGTCCTCCTGAAGCCATCTAATGCATTTGTCAATGATCCCCACTCTGTACACACATACAAAGCCAAACATTCACATTAAAACTTTATAATTTACGTAGACCCTTAACACAACACAATGTGTTCCAAAGAGAACTTAATAAACCTAGGAGCCTAAAAAGGGAAGAACAAGAGTTTTACAATACATTGTTTATACATAATTCAGAACAAACCTTTGGTTATACTTAGTATTTACTGATCAA
The DNA here is from genome assembly GCF_982586985.1 of Callionymus lyra. Taxonomy (NCBI): domain Eukaryota; kingdom Metazoa; phylum Chordata; class Actinopteri; order Syngnathiformes; family Callionymidae; genus Callionymus; species Callionymus lyra. The sequence continues at coordinate 13,454,043 of NC_141825.1, read as the reverse complement.
TTGTTTATTTTTTAACCTGATACGCCCGTCTCCTCTTCTCCAATGGATGGTTATTGGAAAGAAAGCAATGGTCACGAGGTGATCAATTCAGTAAATCTTGATAAACCACAAAGCGTTTGATCCAATCTTAAGGAAATCAAAGACTGCTCTGTGACTTCATCATTCTTGAGATTCTTTTGTTAGAATCTTAGTTTTCATTTACTCTGTCAGCCTGAGAATCTATACCTTATTTAAGTAAAACTTTCACTGACCAGACACTAAAGATAGAACTTATATTTTAACATTGCACACTTTAGATAGATGGATGCTTTATTTAGAATGAAAAGAATAGATTTCTTATCCTTTGTCAAGGTGGGATATTATTTAAATGTTAATCTTCGCAAGTGAGAGTCAGTAAAAAAGGGTATTTTGAAACCGGAGATTAAATGTATGCAAGTGATTAAGCACCTAAATAATGGTGATAACTTGGAGAGATCAATAATTAACTGCATGATCACATCGCATTGTATTAATTATATTTACAACCATTCAACTTGCATTTTACACCTTTTATGCATTTTATGATTAAATATTTAGTTTCAACCATAAATAACCTCACACCTTAGTGACCATGAAGTTAAACATTTCCTTAGGCTGCTGTCTTTTGTAAAAACAGGAAAATATAAGTAACATTGTTCTTTAAAATGTGCTGTAGAAATGATCTTTGTATTTTCCTCCCGAGACACCCACAAGGATTGACTCACATCAAAATCCACCAGCAGCAAATTCAAGGTCTGACAGTAAACACCTGCTGTGTAAAAAATATGACTCAATAACATTTTGAATTTGTACATTTTCATGGACACAACAGACATTTGCCATTTATCCCACTCGTACACAGCACTCGTACCATTTACAATGGCTTTAAGGATTCATTGCTATACTCATAATACATAAAAGCAACATTGAAAAAAACAACATTTTCCCATCTATTACTTCAAATCATTGTTTACCCGATGGATGATAGAATATTGTTTTCATTATTTGACTAAATGGCAGTTCTGGGATTGTTTTTTCTTTATGATGATATAATTAGATTGTAGTGTAGTGATGTTCATACATATATTTAAAAACTGTACCTTCTTCTTCAGCAACATCAAACAGAACCTGAGGACATTCAATTTCAGACGGACCGGAAGTTAATCTTTCAACACTGTGCAGGCGTGTAGAGACAAGTTTGTCACTGTGACCGTGGAAGTCATACATTTTGAAGTCGCCAGTGGCTGATGCTGCAGCGTGTGAGTCGCAGTTCTTTTATAAACAAATCCATGTGGCTCCTGGCGATGACGTAGGGACGCCGCGGCCTTTGATTGGTTTAGCGCCGATCACGTGCGCGTGACGCCAGCGGCTGCAGCAGGTGTGGACAGTTGTGTCTCATGATGTTGTGATTGCGGAAGGTTTTGCCGCCGACGAGACCATTTGACGCTGAAGACCCGTGTTTACCTGTCGAGTCTCTGCGCCCAGAAGCCTCTCGCTGTCCGCGGTGAAAGAGCCAAGATGTCAGCCGAGTGGGACGGAACCTTCAACCAGCTCAATAAGTTCGAGAAACTGTCGTGGAGGCCACAGATCCCAGAGTCAGGTTTGTGAAGGGATTGCGCGCGGAGAATATAAAGCTCTTAAATCTGCACGTGTTTTATTAGCAGGTGCTTCAGAGAAGTCGAAAACGACAACATGTCCTGTTATTTCAGTCTCCACTCGCCTGTAGTTGCTGAGCTAAAGCTAGCAACCGTTGCTACGGAAGCCTTGCTAACGTTGCTATCAAAGAAATCATAGGACGTTTACTCCGCGAATGCACATGTACTTTATTTTTTTTTTATTAACAGTCAATGAAATTTTCGCCACGAAGTGCGTTGAAAAAAAAAAATCCTATAACCACTACAATAAATGTGATAATAAAAATTATATAAAGAGATTTAATACATTGACTGTTTGCTGCTAAGCTAACGTGTTTACCGTTATGATCGTCTGTGAATCACTCATAATTAACACTTGTATCTATGAAGGAATTGTGACCTAAAAATAGAAATAAATACACTGAAAAATATTCCACATTTTGCCTCTTATAAGGTAAGGTAAGGTAAAACTTTATTGATCTTGTGAAACATCTAGTAATATGATTGACCATGTAAAAATGGAACACAAACACACTCATTGTGAAATCTGGACTTTTATTCCCGTCATCTAGGACTATATAAACCTTAAGGTCACCAAAGGACAAACAAACTAGGTCATGTTATGTGATGTTTGTTATTTTAACAAATGCTTAGTGTTACAACCAGAATCAAAGAGGCATTTTTTTAATCCTTGTGACCCACCAACTGTGTGGTTTGTATGAGACTCTTAATTCTCTGTTTGTTTCTTTAACGCAGTCACTAAGAAGCGGACCCGGTGGCTACAGGCCAGACGACCGTTCTCTACTACGTCACCAAACCTTCGGATTCCCAACAGGTTTCTAAGAGAAGGTGTGGTTACAGTTGCACGTTAAGTCTCGCCACAAAGATTCAATGAAAGAAAAAGCCTTATTCTTGTCAGATACTCACACACTTCTTGTTCGGTCTCTGCGGCAGGACTCTGTGTCCCCCCCGCCCGAAGCGGACACCGCTGTGTTGCCGACAGCAACAACTTGTATCTGTTTGGTGGCTACAACCCAAACTATGAAGAAGCAGGAGGTTCCGAGAACGAGTTCTACCCTCTCTTCCGAGAGCTTTGGCGCTTTCATTTTGCCACCGGCACCTGGCAGAAGGTCCAGACTGAAGGTTACATGCCCACAGAGTTGGCCTCAATGTCAGGTGAGTGTCACGAGTCTGGTCAAGCTTGTTTACATGTCGTTTGCGGTAACTGTGGGCTGCTCATGCATGCATTTTTTTTGTTTTCACACACTACACTCGCTACTCGATTTACAATTTTTTTTATACCACAAAGTCTTATTTGATTTACCGTCTTACATTCACGTAGACTTCAGTTAGTCTTGGTAACTTAATAAAAAAAAACACGGTGGGTCAAGGATGACTCTTAAATATTACATTTCTGAATGACAATCGTGGGGTTTAATAATTTTTACATCTCTATTTACAAAAAAAAAAGCCTACACTTGTAGCTCGATCTTTTCCCAGGTTAACCACCATTGATTTCAGTCTAAATGTGCAAGGCATTCTGGGATACCATTTACTGCCAGGAGAGGTTCTTAAAAATCTTAAAAATGACGACAATACACTTGCTGCTCCACCTTTTAGAATCAGATTAGCACTAGGAATTTGCAGGAGCTTTAGGGCTATGATTGAGGGTTAAGGAGATAAATGGGATCAATCTATGAATAAAATGAGCCTAAAAGTAGGAACCATTTTCTTTTCTTCCAGCTGTTTTTCATGGCAGCAACCTTCTAGTCTTTGGTGGAACGGGAATTCCATTCGGTGAAAATAACGGTCATGACGTCCATGTCTGCAACGTCCAGTACAAACGTTGGAACCTGCTAAATTGCAGAGGGAAGAAGCCCAACAAGATTTACGGACAGGTAACCATGGAACGCATGCAGCTGTAAACAAGCAGATTATTTGACCAAAAAAAACCCAACATCTCCATTTCCAGGCGATGGTCATTATAAACGACTTCCTGTATGTGTTCGGAGGAACGACGGGTTATATTTACAGCACAGACCTGCACCGACTGGACCTGACCACGCGGGAATGGACCCATCTTAAACCTAACAACGCACCGACCGATCTACCTGAGGAGAGGTGAGTGATGGTGATGGTAATGGTGATGACAAGGTGAGTTGTTCAATTATTGAACCCGGTGCTTCACAGGTACCGACATGAGATTGCGCACGACGAACACAGAATATACATCCTAGGAGGCGGGACTTCTTGGACGTCGTACTCCCTCGACAAAGTGAGGATTTGGTATGAAATGTAAACATGGAAAGTCATGTACTTAAGTACTTTGCCTTCTCTTTAAAGATCCACGCCTACAACTTGGAAACGAATTACTGGGAAGAAATCATCACCAAACCTCATGAGAGAATAGGTTCGTCCTCTATTTTTAGTCTCTTAACTTCGACCGTTTGAAAAGAATGCTAATCCACTCGTTCAGATAATGGTTCCATAGTGTTGTAGGAGGGGCTGGAAGTTTATCCTCTACTTTTTCAGAGGGTCCAACTGAGGAAGTTTTGGCAGCTTGTGAAAAGGTTTTATTTCTTGCTTGGCATGAGATAAAGAAGCAGATCCAAGAAAGATTAGCTCCACATTAGCCTTGCATGAGGTTTCCTTGAAGAGGAAATTTTCTGGGAAAATTTGTGAGTCTCTAATGAAACCACGTCCAGTCTTTGGATTATTATTTTCGTTACTCTCCTACTGCAACTGTATCTTCTACGATCATTTCATTGACAGGATATCCTGCTGCACGTCGGTGCCATAGCTGTGTCCAGGTCAAACGTGGTAAGAAAGTCAAAAAAAAAAATGTGTCGTTCAAGTAAACTGGTATCGTTATTTATCTCCACCTGCTTCCATCTCCAGAGGTCTTCATTTGTGGCGGTTACAACGGAGAGCTGATCCTTCCGGATGTCTGGAAACTAAACTTGAAAACTTTCCAGTGGACCAAACTACCGGCCGTCATGCCAGAACCATCTTACTTCCACTGTGCCGCCGTCACTCCGGTGAGTAGGTTGACCTTTAGATTCGACGTTCAATCGTGTCTCAAACTTCCTCCTTTTTAAATGTTGTATGAGATGTATTTACCCATTTAAAACGTATTGAATCATGATGACTTTAACTGTAATGGGGTTTTTTTTATATAGTCTTCTATAAACAAAATAATTATAATATAAAGTAATTGATGTTAAAATAGGTAATATGCAGCAGCTACTATATAATTGACTCTGAATATAGAATTGGTAGTAAAAAATATATATAATTATGAATCATCTGAGATCAATCTGGACTAGAACATCATGTTCAAGAACTCAATCTACTTGTCTGGATCATGAATATTATTTATTTACATTTAATTTTTCGGCCTGCGTCAATGTAATGTTGCTTCTTTTAACATATTGTCATTTTATTTCATTTTCTGTCTTGTTGAAAACACTGGCAATTAGCAGAGTCTGATTATAATACTTATATATAATGTTTTTTTAGTAGTATAGCATTAAGTTGTATTTGATTTTGGAACTTTGATGCACTGATTCTAAACGTGCACTTCTGACAGGCCGGCTGCATGTACGTCCACGGGGGCGTGGTCAACATGTCCGGAAACAGAAGGACCAGTTCTCTGTACAAAGTGTGGCTGGTGGTGCCGAGCCTGCTGGAGCTCACCTGGGAGAGACTACTTAAATCATTCCCTCACTTGTCTCAGCTGTCCAACCTTCAGCTGCTCAGCCTGGGACTCACACACACGCTGATTCAACGACTCAAGTAGAGCCTTTTTTTATAAACCGCACTGACTCTCGAGACTTTGAAAAGACGAGGACGACTTCAAAAGAGAAAAAGGGATGTATTAACATGCACTGCTGGATACATGCGAACGGTGGGACTTGAACCTTTTTTGTTGCATCACTGTGATCCATCACCGGCATGCTTTAACTCTTTTATGCTGTATTTTTCCGGATTTTTAAAATGAGGTGTTTGTCAGTGAAGCAGTCAAATATCTTTATATTTTTAATACATATCAAGACACTTCGCCCAAACCCGTCTTTTTATTACCGACCGTTTGTTTTTAGTACTTGTTAGTTCTGCTCAAAGCAGTTTCAAGATTCAAACATTCCCAAAGTGAATATCTGTCTTGACACTATTGTTTATAAGTGCCTCTATTGTTTCCCTTATTAAATTTATTTTTTTCCATCTTTTAAAACTGTTTTTAAGGCTGTGTAATTATCCCAATACTGCAGCACTGAGAATGAAGAACAAGAATGGTGCTACTCAAATCATATTTTTGTTCTTGATATCCTTAATGGATCACATTATTTTTGCTGCCTTTGTTCTTTTTTTTTAAAATTTGATGTTAATAAAAGTTGATGTTCTGCATGTGAGTATGTCATGCATGCACGTAGACTTTGGAAAGAAAAGCTGAATGTTTTCCAAGTTACTGTGATGCTTTGTATCAATAAAAACACAGGCAGCTGATTTTCTTTTTTCATAGCAAGAGAGAAAAACAGGGGAGTCACATTAGTGCATACAGTGCAGTTAGTAAGGTGATTTGTACAAAAAAAACATACGTAAATATCAAGTTAAAAAAGAATGAATACTTTACTTCTGAAATGCTGATGTTCTCTCACCGGAACAAGGTTGAATTCAAAGTCCAAAGTAAGGAATGACTTCCGGCCACAGGCGGAGGGTTTCGAGCATCAGGGAGACTTGATGGAGGCGTGAAAGATGGAGGACTCGGACCAGGGGAGTCCAAACTTGATTACATAAGAAGCGAAGACCAAACAGTGACATCATACCAAGAGTTATTTTATACAGAAGTTCTTAAGTATTAAGCATTTATATCTTCATCCCTGTTCAAAATTGAGAACTACTTCACTGAGAGACAGTATTTCGCATCAACACTTTGACGCTTCATCCTGTGGTGTTTTTCAGTTGACTCATGACTCGTGACATCAAACCTTTACAGTCTGATGTAGTGAAGAGCGAGGGAAGCTCGTAGGACATTATAGTTAACTGGTGAAACGCTGCCAAAGGAAGAAAGATGAGTCTTGATGCCAAACCTGGGGTGAATTAAAGAGATTAGTCCTCACAGATGGCCTTGTAATACCTCTGTATTCCTCTAGGGGAGCCAGAGGACGATAAAGCTAAAAGATATTCTTACTTATTCACACATTTAACAACTCTTAGTGTTACTGGCTCCTTACTTGAGAGCACCAAGAGTCTCTACATGTGTCTTTGTGACAGTTATCATGCTGAAGATAAACAGAAGATCTCTGCGAGTTCTGACATAAGAAAAGGCATTTCTGTCCTTTATTTGTTCTTTGAGCTCCGGTCATGTGACTTGAGGATTAGGCTGAAGGTCACAGGGGTCAGGGAGTGTGCGTACCCTCGCTTGTTAACCTGACGTCAACAAATAAGTGCAATATACTTGTGGCTTTTTGGCTGCATCAGCAGCCGGTGGGTGAGGGAGCGTAGAAGTAGAGAGCCAGCAGGATGAAATAAACCACCACCAGCGCCGTGCCTGCACACACAAGAAGACACATGACACGTCATCTCTGGGTCACATGACCGCCACATGTGGCCCTGTGACTGTTATTTTGGGGCCCTCATGACATCAGAAAGAATTCTGAACTTGTTTATAAAGAATCACTATTAGCTAAATTGTGATACAAAATGTAAAAGCTTACTATAAATCTACTAAACAAATGTGATAATTAATAAGTTATATTATTTTTCCATCATACTACCATTTCCTTGACACTTGTTTTTGCCTTTTCCCATATTGTGTCACTACTTTCTTTGACAGATATTTTGAGTGTAATTCAGCTGCCTGTTCCATTAAGTTAATTTAAATTATTATTATGATAATTATTTATTCTTGTTGGTATAGTGAAAATTAATAATGATTATCTATAATAATTGTATGATTTTCTTGCCTATGATGATTGAGAAGTGACAGCACAAGTAGAAATAAAAGGGTATATAAAGGCCGATAATTTACATAATTATAAATTTTATAAATAAAAATGAATGAATAAAAATAATATATAGATAAATGTGTGAATACATATATAAATATCAAATAAATAAATGACTGAATTGATTTTTGGACAGTGCTATTTCTGTTTATATACATTAATATTTTGTGTATTCTGTTGATCCAACATTTATTCATTCATTATTTCCTTACTTTTTCCACTTTTTTTCTTTTAAAAAGAAACATTTTACTGGCAATTGAGTAGGCCGGTCGTACAACAGTCTAAAGCAGTTGAAGTCAAACTAGAAAAACACTCACATGATGCTGACGTACAGCCATATAGTCATTTTTATCTTTAGTTCTTACTCATTATTATTGCCCTTCCTCTATTTGATCAATATCATTTGGCATTTTAACATTTGAAATATCTTTGACAGAAACTACTTTAAGGCATAAGAATTCTGGATCTTACAAAACAATGCACACAAAAGCAAGAAAAGTTTCCCAATGATATTTCCAATCATTCGTTTCTTATACATGATCAACATGTCAAAACAATTTCACTGAAATGTAATGTTCGGATTTACACTTATTTTACTGACACAGGCAACGAGGTTTATTTATCTATTCTTGAAATTACCTTGAAAATAATCCGACTTCCCATCCATGAATATATAGTTGACGAGGATGACACTGAAGATGCTTGCCCAAAGGTGCAAGTCACTAAACAGGAGCACGAATCCAACATCCTGAGGGTAAAAAAAAGCAGGGTTGACATCGGTGGACGTTATTAAGAAAAGGGTCAAGGAAAGCGATTCTCACGTAAAAGGCGTTGAATAAGACCAGGATTGGAATCTGCAGCATACACACTTGGACCGCGATGCAGCTTCCCACCTGCAGGCTGAGAGACAGACAAGGATTTAGACTTCAGATCCAGCTGTGGCGTCGCTCGTGTACCTGAGACTGATGTTGTTCTGCAGAGCGAACTGGATGCCGTTTACGATCTCTGGGATCTCAGGAGCCATAGCCAGCACCGTGACCCCGATGAAATACTGCCAACAGAGGAGTGATGAGAACAAAAAGACAGAAGTCCAGATGGAGGTTTGCGGACCTGGGAGATGTTGGGCTGGTTCAGGACCGGCTGGATGTGCTCGGTGATGAGGTCCGCACATGCTGAGGTCAGCACAGTGGTCCCAAGAAGGATGACTAAAGACCTCCACCTTGACCAGTGGACCACGGCCCCATGGTCGCCCCCTGCTGGAAACAGATTTTCACGCTAAGATCGTACAAAGTTTGAGAATAAACGTCTTCTCACCGTCTCCGTCTTCAACGTGCACGTCGTAAATATGTGAATGAGTCTTCAGAGTGAAGATGAGTCCGATGAGGTAGGCGACCGGCAGGAGGGCGGACACAGTGTACACCAGAGGCCTGCACACAGGTAGTACTTCATTCAATTTCAGGTGAATAATGTGTCTTTTTCATAACTTTCCCATGAACTGAAGTTGGGTTTTCTGAATTTATTTCATGTTATTTGATAAAAGAAAACATTCAATAAAATGTTTTAACTGTAATATAATATAATATTTTATTTTAAAACTCTGGAGAAGGAGAGATTTGAAAAATGAAAAAGAATGAAAAAAAACCCAGGGAAACACAAGACTAACACTGCAACAAACTAATGAAATATGAAGATTTTATTTCAAAAGATAACTTTAACAGAAGTTAATAACAAAGGATGTTAAATTAAATCATAATAAATAAATACATTTATTAATGTACACATTAATAAATAAACACCTGAATTAATGTAAAAATGTCGAAATGATACAAAGACATCTGATCTTGTCTTTATTAATAAATTTAATTAATTAAATTGGCTTTTTATTAATTTACAATGTTTCTACTTTTCGTCTTTTATTTATTTTGAAATTTCCCTGGCAGTTTTCAAACTGAGTTGGCCGATGAAAATTTATAAATAAATGTATGTAATGAAAATAAATTGACATATAGATAAAAGTTAAAAAGTATAAATAAATGTATATATAGACAGAAAAAGCACCGTTCATCAACCAAAATAAAATGAGTAATTTATTTATTGTTTACATTACATTATTTTTACGCAATTATTTATAATTGTTGCATTTATTGTCCTCCATACTTAACAGGCGGAAAATAATAAAAAAGTTGTTCTCACTCGACATGGTTGCGGAACAGTGTGCCGTTGCTCTGTCAAGTTTGAAGAAGAAAAAGAAAATCAGAAACCGTCAACAGCTGAGAGATAAAAACTACCCACCAGATCGTAATGACAGTTGTCGCAGACAAACGAGGGACTGACGCTTCTGTCAGTGGAGTTGTGGCACGAATCACACACCAGGTTCCCGTAGGCTTTGGAGAACAACGTGGGGGCAAACACACCTTCAACGTGCAAGGAAATAGAGAACCATCAGCAAAGTCAAGTCCCAGGTGTATAATCAGAGTAAAATCTAATTCAAAAGTGAAAAATAAAGTAACTATATAGAGCTCCATGTTTCTTCAGGGCAGCCTATTTGCCTGACTTTTGAGAAATGTTGTTCACGCAGCCACTGCTCTCAACATTTGAGCAGTGATTCAAGTTTTAACTTTTATAAGTCATTAATAACATTTCACTTCCTCAGGTGTTGTTTTTATAGAGCAGACGCCTTCATTTAACCACCATATTAGTGACAAGACCCCCCTCTATTTAAGATTTAAGAGAGAATGAACACCATGTTTTCCTATCATGAATATGTCTCCATTCCATATTAGAAATAATTTTGATTTAAAAAAAATAAATAGAAAATGTATTTATTTTTCCTTCTAATCCTTAACCTTTAAAGACATGTTATGGCTGTGGGTTACATTTCACTTCACAGCAGGTGAACTGTTAGCCACTAGTTCAGCTAGCAAGTAAAACATTCATTTTAAAATATCCTTCAATGGCTGTTTAAAAAAACAAAAACAAACTTAATATGAAAGTTCGGTGATTTAAATAGTTGCTTATAATAATTGATAAGAATGAACCACAGTTTGGAGAATGTAAATCTCAATGAATCATTTCATTAAAGAAGCAGATAATCGTGTGTATGTCACTAAAATGTCATACATTGTAAACTTTTTCAGTGTTATTTAAAAGATTTGTTAAATTAAATAACACTATTTGTATATCTTAGTTACCAGGGAGAGCAATCTTCAAAGTCAAAGAAATGAAACTTGTCCTCATGTCCTCACACCCATATTTATGTCGTTGATTTTTCTAAAATGCATTTATTGACTCATCATTCATTAAATGCTGACTGTATGTACCTTCTCTAGACTAGACTCAAGCGAGAGCACTTCAAGTGGTCCTGCTGACTGAGCACGACAACTGTTGCCAGCTGCTGCTCCTCCACACCCCATCATGTCTGACACAGCTGCTGTCAGCACTTCCTCACCTCCTACTGAGATGAAGAGCAGCGAGGAGCTCACTCCTGTGCAGCGACTGCTGAATCGCTGCTCGCTGTGTCTCAAGCCTCCGATCACCATGCAGACGCCCTGACGAGAAGCACGTTTACACGTTAGTTTTTTAGCAAAATGACGTTAATTAGTCATTATTTTGACCTGAAAACACAAAGAAAAATGAGTGAAATTGATTCTTCTTGGATGGAGCTTCTCAGGGACAAGAAATAAACTGGAAAATCAATTTATTAAAGTCATATGAGGAGAGATTTGGAGACAAAAAATGTTGGAGGTGGAGTTTAGTGAGAGCAGAAGATGTCATAGATGTGGCGAGGACATGAAGTTCCCGGTGAAGGATTCATCTGTAGTAGCTGTTGTCGGGAAAACAAGGGAGAGAATAGTAATTATAGACAAGAGGCGGATGAAGAGGAACATAGAAGAAAGGGAGGGAAAGGAGAACAATGGCTCCCTGACTACATCTCTGGCATTATGTCGAAATTATACAAAACACTTGTATCACTAGTTTATATAACTTTGTTTTATAATCTTTTTTTTGAAGACCTTTTTCGTCTTTTCTTCCATTTATTTGTCCTTACTTATGGGGTTTTTTAATTACAAAAAGTGCTTTTATATGACGTCTTAAAATGTTTATTAAATGGCAACTTATTTTATAGCATACTATCCCTCTTTTTTAATTTGTCGATTTAATTTTCCATTTTAAAATATGAAATGTGTAATTTTTCCTTTTGAATCTTTAAATAAAATAATTAAAATAAAATAAAATAAATATAAAATAAAAATTAAATTAAATATCATATTAAGAATAAAGATTATTTAAGAAAGTACCATTATTAATTCATCTTTTGAGGTTTTGGGGTGACACACAGTATATAATGTGGCCACTGGGGAATTTAACTGTATATCCTCTACTTCTTAGTCTGCAGTAATCACTTTCAAGTACAGAGACAGTGATGGCAGATAAAGGCCACATGAGAGGAATTGAAATACATGAAACATTCAAGAGAACATTTGAAAAAAGCCCCAAAAACTAACAAAACAAAGAAGATCAATTGAAATTATTGTTTGAAACATGAAAACATTAGGAAGCATTAGGGTTAGAAATAACTTTTTAATCTCAAAAGACGACTTGTTGGAGATGAAAGAATATAAATACTTAAGAAGCTTGTATGAAGAACCGCTCACCGGGATAAAGAGGATGCAGCCTAGTAGCGTTCCGGTCAGCGCTGCCTTCACCACCTCCTGCAGACACTGGTTTGCTGCCCGGTGACCTTTGAGCAAGGCCGTGATGTAGAAAGTCAACTCAGTGATGGAGCCGAAGGTGGCGTTGACCACCGCGCCCACGGCAAAGTTACTCTGCGCTGAAATGCTGTAGAAGGAGAACGAAGATCCCGTGAGCGCCGGAGCATCACGGGTCACGAGGACCTCACCTGGCGATGCCCATGCCGATGTAGTAGGACAGAGGGATGATGGAACCCAGAGCTATCGCAAACTTGACTTGGGGGCTCGCGTAACGGTTGTCAGTGTCCGTGTAGCCCATCACCAGAGCGACGATCACCAGAGGAAGCAGGTCTGAGATGGTCAAGGATATTAGCAGCTCTTGATTTACGTGAAAAACAAGTAGTATTGAGCACAAAAAATGCTGATGATTGAACTCGACCAGAGGTACATTCTTGTCTGGACTGAGGGGTCTGTAACTTATAAGCTGTGGTTGTCAGCTTCTTATTGTTTGAATTGAATAAAATATTTCTTAGCGTGAAATTATCTTATAAAAAAAACACCATCATGAGATCACGATACATTCATTCATTAATTTTCTTTATTACTTAATCCCATATGGGGATCCTATCCCAGTTTCTTTGGGCGAGAGGCAGGGGACACCCTGGACAGGACGCCAGTTTGTCGCAGCGCACAAAAAGACACATCCATTCCCACACACACTCATACCTACGGACTATTCCCCCAAGTTCCCAAATAACCTCTGTATGTTTTTGGACTATGGGAGGAAACCGGAGTGCCCAGAGTAAACCCACGCATCACAAGTGCCCAGAGTAAACCCAAGCAACACAAGTGCCCGGAGTAAACTCACTCAACACAAGTGCCCGGAGTAAACTCACTCAACACAAGTGCCCGGAGTAAACCCACGCAACACAAGTGCCCAGAGTAAACCCAAGCAACACAAGTGCCCGGAGTAAACTCACTCAACACAAGTGCCAGGAGTAAACTCACTCAACACAAGTGCCCAGAGTAAACCCACTCAACTCAAGTGCTCGGAGTAAACTCATGCAAGACAGGGGACACGTACAAACTCCACACAGTACTACTCCACCATGTGCCCAGATCACAATACACATACATATATTTGAAGGATACTGACGGCAAAAACGTTGATGCCGTCCACAGTGTACTTGTAGTAGTACCAGTTCACGGCGTTGTAGCAGCACAGCAGCGCTCGGTTGTCGTGGCTTCGTTTCTTAAATCCAAATCATAAAAAAAACTGGTCATTAAATTCAATCAATGAAAAGTCAAAGGCAGTGAATCCGATGATTTTTTTCTTGCCATTTTTTCACGGCAGTTGGAGACGTACACGTCCTCGGGACGCAGGAAGAGAACGACCCAGACAGTGCGAGCGTTCATTTTGGCCACAGGGATGGTGAAGATCAGGATCCAGGCCAGGAAGCAGACCAGGGAGTGGACGATGAGCAGCGGAGGGAATCCCAGGAGCAGCCACACGTAGGTGGAGAAGCGACACTGACCCAAGAAGAATCAAACTTTTACTCCATTTCTCAAGGTGACACTCAAATGAACAGGGTTCTACCCAGTACGATGAACGATGTGGTTGTGCCAACGTTTCAGTGATGGGCAGATGAGTCGGTGGAGGCAGCAGAATAGACGTATGATCCTCCTCCTCCTCGAAACACTCACAGGCCGGCGTCTGCTCACAACATCTTTTTAGCGTTTTCCCGATCTGTGGCAATAAATATTGTCTATTATTTCTCAAGCAGTTCAACACATCTTGGTCAAGTTTGGATCAAAGCAGCAATAATATCATTATGTCAACATCGTTTAGAATTCTTCCTTAAATCACACCTTCATGTGTTCAAACTCTTTGTTCTTGTTGTATCACTTTTTAAAATATGTCCTCGACTAGGAAATACATCCTTCAACGCTATAACATATGATTTTCTGTTAAATAAATTGTAATAATACTTTTTTAATGTTCTTACATACAACATTTAATCTTTTTCCCTATTTTCTTCATATTACTTCAGTTGTTTTTCCATCATGTCTTTTCTATATTTTGGCCGAGGGCTCCTCACAACAGTCACAGTTGATAACGTGGCCCCTATAGAAATGTACTTACCCACCTCTGCATTTAAGATTAAGTGATATTTCAGAGTTTTCTTTCTGCCGCCACTCCCTAAAACAATGATTCCTACACAAAATGTTTTCTCATTATTTGCACGAGAGTCTATGTAGAGCAGACATGAGTGTGGCCTCTTGACCCCATGTATTAAAATAATACTATAAAACTGTCCATGTAGAAATGGTTCTGATGGCTTTTAATACTGTTCATAAAACCTGTTAAAGATCATGTTTAAAGACATTGGTTTCTCTTGTCTTTTCTTCCTCTTTTGTCCTTACATATAGGTAATTTTTATTTATTTTATGAAGTGCTTTTTCTATCATATTTAAATTTAAATTCATTTTTAATATGACTAGTAATAAAATATCTAATAAATAAATATATCCTAAATATTACACAAATTATTGTATGGCATAATAACCCTTTTTTATTTATTTGATGTATTTTAATTTTAAATTCAAAACATGTAAAATGCAAGTCTTTTTCTTTAGTTATCTTTAAATAAAATACTGTTAAAAAATGAAAAAATATATAAAATCAGATTAAGAAAAAGCATATATAACATAGTATTTAACGTAGCCCCTGAAGAAATGTAATTTACCTCCCATTACCTCCATTATGTATATCTTCTTCTGATAAAAAAAGACTAGAAATGAAAGACTAGAGCAGATGCATGTTCACTTTCTTTAAAAGACAAGTGCAGCTATGTTTTGAATTTAACTGAAATAAAATGACATCTCAAGTATATAAGTACACCTGTACTTAGAAGAGACTCTCCGTAATAGCTATTATTATTATTATAGCTAAGTTAAAGGCTATTAAGTTGTATTAGCGGTGAATGATGTAACAGAAAACCAGCGTCCAAACATCCAACGTACTCTAGATACTCGGTGTAAACCATCATAATTGATATTTAATACTCATAGAACATAGAGCAGGAAGTTGAGTGAAAACTCAATGTCTGTCTTGCTGCCCAAAATTATCTCCTCTTGCGGAAAAGGAAGTGTGGTAGACGAGTATCTATAGTCACAGCAATAATTCTACTTGTTCTGACGGCGCAAAAGATTAACCTTTGACCCATTTTCCTTTTATACACTTTTATAACATGGCACTTTTTTTTATTACAATCTCACTAAACTTGTTATAGTAGATGTTGCACTTCATATTTGAGATGTGTCTGAATGTATGTGTGTGTGGGGATGGTTTTATTTTGAATCATCCTGAATTGTCTATGATACTTTTAAGATGTAGGGAAGTGTACTCATCATAAACCTGAAAGTTTTAACTCGAATTTTGCACTCTTGTAAATTCTCTTTAAAGGGCAACTAATGTAAAAAAAAAAAACGTGTTTCAAATGTTGAATTCTTCCTCTTCAAGGTGCAGTAAGTCTCTCATCATGATGATGTTCTGAAGTTATTACTCTATATCTTTACTTACTTAATATGAAATCTCGGCGAACGAGAGGTTACGAGAGTAAAGTCCATTATGACGTTATAATGGGCTTCACTCCTCCTCCAGCAATATGTAATCATGCCCTGCCTTGTTTACACAATGAGTCCCTTGGAGGTGAAGTACAATAGAGGTTCACGATCAATTTAAGAGACACATAAGTTAAGCACATTAGTTGCCCTTAATCCTTTCTGCAACAAAATAAGAAGAAGGAAGTCATGGTTAACTTGAAGATACCTCATGGATGGATTTTCCAAACGGCCAAAGAAAGTAGCAGGACAACTTCCAGCAAAGCTTTCCTGAAATAATGAACGGAAAACTTGGTTAAATGTAAGCCTCAATTGTCGCGATCACTGTCCCTACTTACCATAACTATAACCAACAATGGAGATAAACATCAACGCGCTGACCAGCAGGTACATCACGGCGACCCACCAGCCGAAGAGAAGGACGTATGCCACATTACCACAGGTTATGGGATGGCCTGGAAAAAACCCCACAAAGAGACACATTACGATCAGATCATTATTGGTCATTATATATTTTTGAACAGTCACCTGGAGCAACGTCAGCTTTAATGATGTTCAGCTCAGAGTAGAGTTCCTTGACAACCTCAGAGCGAACTTCGAACGGACGCTCTGTGACGTGACTTTTCCATTTCCTGAAACCAAACTGACAAAGAGAACATCATAATTGATGATTGTTCATCAGGACACATCCTGACACCGGGATCTTACTCTGTAGTTGTTGACCAGTTTGTTGGCCTCCACTTGGTTCTCTGCTCGGAGGGTCCTGCTGCTGGGGAGCTCCTCCCAGCCCTCGTCGCACACATAACAACTCTGACCTACAATGATCGGCAACAACAAGTCACACTGAGGAAGCTTTTGACAAAGTCACGTCCGAGTACTTACAAGCAGATGTGCCTTTGGTAGCACATTTACAGTAAAAGGACGAGTAAGTGTGGACGTCTGCAGGATTGGGTTTCTGCTCATGGTTTGGGTCTGTGGGAAGATCTGGATCCACTGGATCATCTGGTCATGTAGACAAGAGATACATGTTTTATATTACTCATTCATTAATATTTAAACAAGACAACAGTCTTCTATCTTCTCACAGTGTTTCACTGCATCAGTGCATCTATCGCATTTTATTTTATTTAGATGCCGTATTTGGCAGTGGCGCACCAGAGGCTTTACACCATTACAGATTAACTTCCCTGCGTCGCCATAAAACAACATTTTAAAATGTGTCTGTTGTTACATTTTTCTACTTTAACAATCCACAGATAACATGGTGAAAAAAATTATTTATTACCCGAAAGAAGAATTTAACTTTGTTCATTTTAATGTACGGTGATTATTCTTTTAGAAACATAGTTCATTTCACAATGTTAAATAGACATAATTGAGGATCTGTATTAATGCAGCTCTTAGCGATTTGAAGTCGAGTGACGCCAATGGACTACAGTGGTAGTGTTTAGCCCGACAGGAGACCACATTTCCCATGAGCACTCGCTATACGTTGCAAAAGCTGCCATGTCCCAGTTTGCAGCAGTTGGACGAATTTTCTGTTTCCAGACTTCCATTTAACTTTGTTTTTGTACCGTAATTCCCCCCACAACCACATCCAGCGCGATATCTAACATGTTCACACCATCAAGAACTTTTACAGTGAAAATAAAAAATCACACAAAACACCTCAAGTCACGGTATACGAGTCGTTCAACTAGTTTTAAGTTGATGTGTCATCACAAGTTATTTTAGTACAAAATTATTAAGGTACCCAAAACTACCCAGAGCTGCTTTACAATTATTTTTAAGAAATACTGCTTCATAGATTAACTTTATTAGCTATATTTCCCTGTAAATCAACTCCAATTGAGTTTCCCCACCCCCCAAAAAATGACTCACGTTACATAATATTGAACAACCATCTCATCAGTTCATGGTTTGCTATGTGTTTTGTGGCTAAAGCAGAATCTCATGAGAACTTAACTGGAGAAAAGGGTGTGAGACCATGAAAACCCAGACAAATTGGGCCACAGAAAATGGATTTGTTGGGGTGTCTCTGAGTCAGTCTGCTCAGAGGGAGGATTATTCATTAGAACCAGGCATAGTCTATCGAATGAGAGAAGGTTATGGTCTCAAAATAAAACCAGAAAAAAGACTGAGTACTTGTTGATTTGAAAATAAGAAAACCTACGTTCGTCTTAACTTTAAAATACATGCTCCAAGAATACAATCTTCGACACGTTTCTTATACCTGAGTATATTCATGATGTTTAAGCCACGATGTAAAGTAATATATTTGTTCGTAGATTGTGACGAATCATCAAAAGCAGGCTCTGTTAGGCCAAGACGCATGACAACAATTAAAATGCCGCAAAAATGTCAATGACTCTCACGATCACAAACCGTGTGAAGAAAACCGCAATCACAAGGCGACGGATCGACGACTTCTCTTTTTGCATTTTTCTAACATTAACCAAAATGTCTAGTTTTATTTCCTCTTTCTACGACCACGGCTTTTTCGAAGTTGCAACTTATTCAGATCATTGACACAAACCATATGATGAAATTCAACATGGCTGCCATATGTCCAGGTTCGTTTGTAAATCACTACGACAACAACATAAACATTTGCAAAGAACATTAATCATGTTTATACACTTTAAAATATAAACCTATAGAATAATATATACACTGATGTTTGCACGAGTGAACAGACATAGCTGCCATTATTTTAAAGAGAAGAACAACATGATACTTTACCTTTGCAGCAAAACAAAAAAAAGATATATGTACATTAAGCCATTGGTACAAACTGTGTCGATGACTGGGCCGTTTTGCCCCAGTGACAAAGGTTCAGGTGAGGATGGAAGATTTGCTAGCGACTCTTTAATTGTTGAGTGAATTCTGTGATTTAAATCGACGCCAAAACTGCCCGGTGAGAAAAGAGACCACTGGCTGCCTGGATTGATGATGTCACTTAGTATAGTATATAATATATAATAATATATATAATATAGTATTACACTTAATATTACTTACTTACTTACTTACTTAACAAATACTGTTCGGCATTCTTTCACGTCATTGCTTGATGACCCAGATTGTTGAAAATCACTATAATTATATTTATTTATTGCACTATTCAGATCTACATTTTAATAACATTGTCCAGCTTTTTTATTCTCTGAAATGATTTTTTTTTAAATAAAATACCATTATTTCTATTATAAATCAGGGCCGGGTCTAGGCAGGGGCAAGAGGGGGCCTGGCCCCCTCAAATAAATGTTGTGCCCCCTCAAACTTACATGTAAGTAAGTAAGTAACAGCACAATGCCCCCTCAAGATTTGTGGCTGCCCCCTCATACATGCCTGTCTAGACCCGGCCCTGTTATAAATGCTGAAGTGAATCTTTCAGTTTCAGGCTTCATTGACAGTTTAGAGAAGCAAACAAAATATGAGATTTAGAAAAGTTACATGTATACTAAAGAAACTAATAGTCAAATAATGTTTTTATGATTTCAGAAGCAGGAAAGTTGCGTTGTAATGTAGGTGTGTAACTTTCTTTAGGGGGGTGTGGACCACCCTGACTGTAATATTAGAAGAATATTACTACATTTTTGGAAGCATTCACATAACGTTTTAGAGATTGAATATCAAAGTGTTTGCTGTAGTTTTACAATATTATCCGCAGAACATGTTTCGCAGAGAACAACATATATACGTTTGTACAGTTTGTACACCTGTTCATGACATGCTAATGACACACTATTATCCACATTGAAGCGCCATTGGTTATAAGCTTTATTACCTCGAGTGTTCTCCTGTGTCTTTCTTCTCCTCCGGCTGAAGGAGTCTGGACTCTGGGGAGAAGACAGAGACATGGTCGCAGCAGGAAAAACTGCTTCTACGCGCCGCTGTCGCACTTGCTGAGCGGATTCGTATACGGTGACACCAGCCGAATGGGATTATGGGAACTGTAGTTTAGCATGGCGACGCTTCTTAAAGGGCGACTCATGTTTAAACCAAACTCTCCTGATTCACTCACATGTTTCAAACGTTAACGAATTCCTCTCCAACATGAAGTAAGTCTCTCATTATGACCATGTTTTGAACTTATTACTTTATAAAGTATAAAACATATTCAAATTAAAAGATGGTTTTGTCCGAACAGACACATACTAATAGTACAATAGAAGTCCAACATCTATTTAACTTAAAGCAACAAATTAGTTAAAAATAGAAACTAAGCTGAGTTTTGATTCTTCTGTTTGTTGACAGTAACCAAATCTCATGTTTAATTAAATTAATAAATAATTGTATTGCTATTTGATAAAGTGTTAAACTATTTAAGAGAGCAATAAACCATAACCATTTCCAAAATTCTATAGAAAAACAGCAAAGATGAATAGTAATTATTTTCTGCTTTGTCTTCGACGTTCACATTTGTCTGCATGATGGAGCAGTTTTAATATAGATAGTGGTATTTTTCGTGCATCCTATTTTTTCTTTCTGTTTAATTTTTTTTTACAATGTTCTATAGTTTGCTGTACTGTTTTTAATCCTACATTTTGTCTTGTAAACACAAAATGGTTTCCAACCCCGGTACAGGTAACGTTATCGGTCTTTGAGGCTTTTTTGTAAAAGTTTTTTTCATGAGTCATGTGACTTTTGACATGTCAAGACAGTTGTTTCAGTAATTTCGACTGAAATAAGTTAATATGAGGACTAGTGCAAATGAGGTTTTCAAAACCCTCTTTATCTAAAGGTTAGATTGTGAATAAAAGTGGTGCATTAAAGATTTAGTATGGACCAGCGCAATTGAAGATTAGAGGAAGACAAATCCTCAGATCCAGATGAAAATCCCGAAAACGATCATCTTATAATCATCTGTTCCTTGTACCTTCATCAACAGACGGACAGACCAGGATCACATAACCTCCCTGGTGTAGGTCTGTCTAACTTGATTAAATAACTGGTTGATATTTATGTTCCTGTTACAAAATAGATAGTTACAAATAACATTTTATCTCAGCCCAACAAATGTCAGTCTGATATTCTTAAGCAAGGTTTTTTTTAAAACAAATTAATTTATAGTTACCTTTATACAAGTTGTGTCTGAACCAGAAGAAACTTATATTATTATATAAAACATTCCAGCATGGAAACCTAGTATGACCCCTGAATACTGCCAGCAAATATTGGGATAAATAAAAAAAAAAAGATTAGATATCCTTAAAATATATAATAACATTTTCATTTAAGGTTTTTGACCATTTTTAACCCTAATTTAAGCACATTTTTGTTTCGTTGGAAGCTTTAAATAGAGAAAACAGAAACAGGTAAATAATCTAAACTTAAAGTAGAACTTCGTAGTTTGAAATAGTGTGAAAGAAAGTGAACTGAACATTACAAAATAGATAAACATTTGGCTGAGCCAGTAAGGTTACAAAGACCTTTGGGAAAATGGTTGAATGTCATTCGCTGAACTGACTCCCAGGGCCAAATTGTTTCATCAGAGGACATTGGTTGTGTGGCCTCTTTCTTTGTCTTTTCTTAGCACAAGAGGAGGAGTCTGTTAGGCTTAAAATCATATCGTATATATATTGAGCAGCACCTTTTATTTAGACTTGGGTTTCGTCTGGGTGAAGCGCCTGCGAAGCTATGGCAAAGGACGGGATTGCTATGATTCTTCTGGCACTAGTCCTGCTCGGGAGCCAATTTAGGGTGGATGCCTGGGAGCCTGGTGGTTTTTTCAAGCCACAGCAAGGGAAGATCTACCAGCTTGATGACTTTGGGGGAGCAGCTTCACAATATCCTTCCACGCAGCAGGGTCCTCAGTTTCCTCAAGAACCACAGGCCTCTTCTACCCAGCATCTCTCTGTGCAATATTACCCACAGCCGCAGCAAACGTCTCCTCAGCAGCCACTGGGTCAGCAACAGCAGCAACAACCGGCGCCCCAGCAACAGCAGTTTCATCAATCTCCTACCCAACAGCAGAAACCAACTCCTCTGCAACCACCTGTACAGAAATACTATCAACAGCAGCAACAACCGGCGCCCCAGCAACAACTTGTCCATCAATCATTTACACAGCAGCTACAAGTGACTCCTCCGCAACAGCAACAGCAGCAGCAACAAGCTCCTCAGCAATCACAATTCCATCAATTTTCCAAACAGCCACCAAAACCTGTGCCACAAGAACCAGAGGACCCGCCAAAGGTTCCTCAACAACAATCACAGCATCATCAATTTTATCAACAGCAACAGCAACAGCCACAAGCTCCTCAGCAATCGCAGTCCCATCAATTTTATCAACAGCAACAGCAACAGCAACAGCAACAAGCTCCTCAGCAATCGCAGTTCCATCAATTTTCCAAACAGCCACCAAAACAAGTGCCACAAGAACCAGAGGTCCCACCAAAGGTTCCTCAACAACAATCACAGCATCATCAATTTTATCAACAGCAACAGCAACAGCAACAGCAACAGCAACAGCAACAAGCTCCTCAGCAATCGCAGTTCCATCAATTTTCCAAACAGCCACCAAAACAAGTGCCACAAGAACCAGAGGTCCCACCAAAGGTTCCTCAACAACAATCACAGCATCATCAATTGTATCAACAGCAACAGCAACAGCAACAAGCTCCTCAGCAATCGCAGTTCCATCAATTTTCCAAACAGCCACCAAAACAAGTGCCACAAGAACCAGAGGTCCCACCAAAGGTTCCTCAACAACAATCACAGCATCATCAATTTTATCAACAGCAACAGCAACAAGCTCCTCAGCAATCACAGTCCCATCAATTTTCCCAACAGCAACATCAACAAGGCCCTCAAACGCCTCAAGTATTTTCACAATTGGTGTCAAAACTGGTATTTCAACGTCCTTCTACACCAGCATACTACTCCCCCCAAGTTTCCAAGTATGTACTTATACCGCGTGGATTTAATCAGGATACCAAACCACAACCTGGGACACAATCCCAAAACCCACAAAAACCCCAATATCCACAGAAACCCCAGCAACCCCAAGATCCACAACAACCTCAGCACCCACAGAAAGCTCAGTTCTCACAAACTAGCATCACAAAAAATCCCTCCCAGCAGAGTTGCGATGTTGAAGAAGGACAAAGAGTTCCATGTGGTGCTTCTGGAATCTCCGCGGCCAGTTGTGAAGCTATCAGTTGCTGCCATGATGGGCAATGGTGCTATTTTGGAAAAGCCGGTGAGTAACTGTCCCTTAAGATGTACTTCAATCACATTTTTGAGAGTGTGCATGATGGAACTAATTATCTTTGTCTAATTTTGTGCATCCAGTGACTGTGCAGTGCACCAAGGATGCCCAGTTCATTGTGGTCGTGGCCAGAGATTCCACTTTGCCCAACATTGACCTTGACTCCATCTCAATGCTGGGTGGAGGCCCCGGTTGCTCTCATGTTGCATCCAACTCTGCCTTTGCCGTCTACCAGTTCCCAATTACTTCCTGTGGAACTATTGTTACGGTAATCCTTTTTTTTCCCGCCAGATAAGTGTCAAGGACACACTTCCAGTCTCCACCTTCTAACAGGTTTCCTTTTACGTTCTTAGGAGGAGCCTGGATTAATAATCTATGAGAACAGAATGTTTTCATCCTTTGACGTTGCAGTCGGACCTCTTGGTTCCATTACCAGGGATAGCCACTACGAGTAAGTGTGATTTATTTTTTAGAATTAAACGATTTCTAACATGCTTTTTGCTCCTCAGTTTGCTGTTTCAGTGTCGGTACACGGGTGTGTCTATCGAAACACTGGTTGTAGAAGTCATCCCAATACTTGATCCACCTCCATCGGTCGCTGAGTTAGGGCCAATCCAGGTGGCATTGAGAATAGCTAACGGAGAGTGCAACGCTAAGGGTTGCAATGAAGGTGAGTTTCACGAGAATAAAAAAAGCGATAACCCGAGATCATTTCTAAGTATCCACTCGCTCACACAGCTGAAGCGGCCTATACCTCCTTCTACATGGATAGCGACTATCCTGTCACCAAAGTCTTGAGGGACCCTGTATATGTGGACGTGCAGCTCCTGGAAAAAACGGATCCCAACCTTGTATTGACCCTCGGCCGCTGCTGGACGACCATCGGTCAAAATCCACACACGTTGCCCCAGTGGGACATTCTGGTTGACGGGTAATTCAGTAGGATGAAGCACATCCACCTTTTGTCCTCCCTCTAAGACTGTATTCTCGCAGATGTCCCTTCACCAGCGACCGTTACCAGTCGTCTCTGATTCCTGTGTCTGCGCAAAGTGTGGCTTTCCCAAATCATCACAGGCGTTTTGTCTTTAAAATGTTTACCTTTGTGGACTCCCAAACGAATGAGCCTCTAAAGGCAGAGGTATTTGAGGGATTTATCATCAGAATACATTCAGCACGGGGTCTAAATCACTAAATTCACTGTGTTCAGGTTTACCTCCACTGCAGTACCGTCGTGTGCTCTCCTAGCGGTGGAAACTCCTGCCAGCCATCCTGCTCCAGAGCTAGTAAGGAATTCGCACACCATTTTTAGCATGTATTATTGTAATATTTTTCTGTTTGCAGAGCGTGATGTGAAGGTTGTTTCCGAACATGAGAGAGAAATGAGTCAACCCCAGTACATCTTCTCTGTTGGACCGGTGATCATGAACCCTGGCAGTGAACCAAAAGAGTAGTCTTTCATCTGGAATTAGTTTTCATTGATGTACATGTACTTGGATATGTACCCGTCATGAATCACATCTAAAGGATGCAATTTTAAGGAAAAACACACCCATTGGAAGATGCAAAATAAATAATACAAAATAATTCATAATGTAGTGCACATTTTCTTCTGAGACATAAAGTTGTGTCGGTTTGTATTTTGTTATTTATCGGTTTCATTGGCTTAAAATGACATTTCTTCAAACTAAGAAATGTGCACAATGATTACGATACTTCTCACGTTTATCATGATTGTTTAGTTAGGTCTGGATCTATTTCTCTTCTTAACACCTCATTCTTATGCTTACCTAAATGATATAGGGTCTGCAAAATAATGTCACCACCACCCCTCATAGAACAGGTGTCATAATGCATTGCAACAGTTTGTGTAGTTCTGGTCAAATCGGACGAGCAAAGATTGCCTAACCAAACTTTTTCTTAAGGTCAATATGTAACATCAGTATTGTAATGACCCAATAACAAAAGAAAAAGGTCACCAGAAGTTTTATATACCCCCTTTCTCATGAAACAATACTGTCTAACTATTATTTTAATTCATTTTTTAAGTTATGAGATAGAACTTTAGCATTTTAACTTCCAATATTAGTTGTTTTTTTGGGGTCACGCGTGCACAGCTATGAACTTATGTCAGATTTGAATCAATAGAAATCATAATTATCGATTCGATTTGCTGTTAAATATTTGATAAAGTGTGAAACACAAATAGAAAATCACATTTGTGATCCTGGTCTAGAAAAGCGCTCTACAAATATTACTTACTTACTTACAATCAGATTAAAGCTTAAATTACAACAAAATTATTGACAAAATGTAAGAACTAGTCCAGACTTGTTCACACCCGACCCTCATGAGTCACACGTGTTTTTGACATATAATGATATGTTTTTGTATTAAGTATTGTATTACCCTCTAAAAATAAGTTGCTTACATCTTTTGTTAAGAATGTATTCATTTTTTATTTTCCTCTTTGGGAACATGTCTTGCCTCTTAAATCATTTGACTTATACATATTTACATCTGTTGCAAACAACATCAGTGATGTGAAAGTCGTTTCAGAGGAAGGGTTTTTACGGATCAACATGAAGGTTTTTTGTATATTTTATCTGGTCACATCGTGCGACCACAACATATATACATGAAGGTCGATAAATGACACAATTATAAATACAATAAAACATAATAATTAGTTCATAAATAAATACTTTGAATTCAACAATAAACGGTGATGTAACAAAATATATAAATAATTAAATGTACAAATAAAAAAAGGTAAAATGTATAAATAAATGTAAATATACAAAGAAATACCACCATTCTCTGACGAAACTAAAATGATGTATTTATTTTATGTATTTATACATTTGTCATTTATTGTCTTCATAAACTCAGTCACTGAGTAGATTCAACTGAATAGGTTTACTGCTATAGCGTGATCAAAAACAGTTTGTTCGACACACCGGTTGAAAGTTTGTCGAGCATACTCGGTATTGGATCAATAAATGTCTGACATGCCAATGAAGCAAACAACCGAGGAAGGAACACGAAGACCTTAGAAGAGGTTTCTGTGACCTCAGAGTGTTTTAATGTCACTCTCAAAACACACAAAGCATCCTCACGAACAGATTCTGTATATCAAGTTACGTTAAATTGTGTTATACACCGCTCTACTTGTATCACTAGTACAGACAAGGTTTCTTTGATAACTTCTTTATTTTTTTTCTTTCTTAATCTTATCATTTTAAGATTCTTCAAATCTTTGATAAGTTAAGAATAGTTTTAGGGATGTGTAGAAAATCTAAGTGAGAGCACTGAGAGAAAATGACATTTTAATTTAAGTTTTTCCAGCAGAAATATAAAATAAATCATCAATTTGCTTGCTATTTATCGCTAATGGAGTCACAGGGAGTGAACTAATGAATTCCTGAAAACCCTCAAAAGGTTCAGTCATACAGTATCTATATTTATATGTCTTTCTAATGCCTTATTGTCGTGTGCTATAATGGACAACCTAAAAAAGGTAAATAAGTAAGTAAGTGGGTAATATTTGTAGAGCGCTTCTTTAGACCAGGGTCACTGAGCGCTTAAACAATCAAAACAATACCCAATAAAATATATAATTATATATCGAGAACAACACAGGAGTCTCAGAAAATCAGCCTGCACGAAAAAAAAAATGTCTTCAGATGTTTCTTGAAGGAGTCAGTAGATCATCAAACACAGAGAGAGGAAGATCATTCCAAAGCTTAGGAGCAACAGCCTGGAAGGATTTCGCTCCTCTGGTCCTGAAGCGTGTTCAGGAACCATCAGTAGATTCTGGTCCACAGACCTCAGAGCCCGAGCAGGGGTGTAAGGCTGGATCAGATCACTGATAAGGAGGAGCATGACCATTAATAGCTCTTAACGTAAGAACCATCATTTTAAAGTTGACCATGAAAGAAAATGGCAGCCAGTGAAGAGATTTAAGGATCGGAGAAATGTGAGTTATTTTACCAGAGCGGGTCAAAATACTAGCTGCAGAGTTTTGTATTAACTGCAGGCGAGACAGATCCTTCTTGTTAAGACATGAAAATAAACTGTTGCAATAGTCCAGGCGAGAAGACACAAATGCATGGATTACAAGCTCCAGATCATGTCGTGACAACATTTTCCTAAGTTTAGAGATTTTTCTCAGTTGAAGAAAACAGTTTCTGGTCAGTTTTCTGCAGTGTTGAACTAGAGACGTGTTAGAAATAGGCCTGAAATTACCGAGGTCAGTGGGAAAATAATAAAAATTATATTTTAAATACTACACCATTAGGAGAACCAACTTGCAGTGGCTGCAGTATAAAAAAAATCATCATCATAAATCACACGTCTGCATCCATTTTTATTTTAACAATTCTTGAGAACAACACCTTTCATTTCCCAGACAGAACACTGATAACAACAAGCTCTATGTAACAGCTCACAATCCAATCATCGTTTCTAAGTAAAAATAAACAGTAAAACCTTTAGCATCAAACAAGACTGTACAGGAGCGTTTGAGAAATGTTTCAGAACAAGAAGAAGCAGGTTTCATTTTTAATGAGTTTCCGACTGGTTCAACAAATACTTACAGAAATGTCTTAACTCGCACTTAAATCTCTTTTTACTAAACTGGAGTATTATCTTATTCTACGACACCAGAGGGCGCTCTAGAGCAGAGCATCAGCAATCCACACAACAAAAATCCTCACTTGGACCCCCTGCTGAATATGTCGTTGTAGGTTAAAATGTGTCGACTGTGTCGTCTTCTGGTCCCAGAGAGACAGTAACTGGTCCACTCATCGCCAGAGAAAGGGTCTACCTGCTGTGGACCAGCAACCAAACAGGAATGAGTGACCCCCCACAATAAAAGGCAGGCGGTGAGAATCTTTAGGTCGATGTACAAACCTGTGGTCAGTTATAAATCCATGGTCATAAAAATGGTCACAAGTGCGGGAGGAGGATTATTCAGCCTCTCTGCAGCACTTACGGTGTTCAAACACAACTAGAAAATGATTGATAGAAAAGCAGGCGCCGATGTTTAAGACTGCTTTCATTCAAGTCGTTTTTGTTTTTACACTCAATTGAAAATAGTATCATGTACAACATTTGTGTGTGTGTGTGTGTGTGTGTGTATGTGTGTGTGTGTGTATAAAAACAGAAGCTAGAGAAGAATCGTAAACACAGACCCCGGATTAAAACATGCACAGGTTTTGCTGCTCATCCGTCTTGGAGCATGTGTGTGCGTGGAGAGAGTGTGTGTCCGTCAGTCGGACTTGTCTTTCTTTTTGCCTCCTATCGGAACTTTGCTGGCCACGGCGGAGCCCACGGCCGACACCCCTCCTGCCACGGCGTACACGCCCCCCTTGACCAGACCCACGCCTGCCGCGGGCACGGAAGCCACGGTGCTCACGGCGCTCTTGGTCAGGTCCAGACTCTTCCCGCCCACCCAGGCCACGCCCCCGATCGTGGCTCCTACGGCCCCTTTGGTGACGCCGTACAAGCCTCCCGCCAGTCTGCCCAACATGCCCGGCTGCGGTTGAGGATGGCCTTTGGCTGATGGAGAAGAAAAAAAAGAATCTTCTGAGCTCATTTAAACAAAGAAGAAAACAATAAATCTTGTTAAAAAGATCCTTATTGTTTAAATAAACTCTTAATGCTGAGGGTTGACAGCCTCAATGTTAAAAAAAAAAGTCCCATAATGCATCAGTTGCTCCTTCAAGAGTTCTTCTGAAAGCAAAATGTTTGAATGAAACTATTTATAAGTATAACTATAAATGTTTGACTTAAGAACTGACTTTTGTCACAGGATCTCTACTTTGCATTATTTGTTTTTATAAGTTTGTACGTGTTTTTATACAAACCATCACACCTCAAGTTTTAAAAAGAATATTTAATAATAAAAAGTATTTTCCTTGATGTCATGAATGCTAAAGTTAAATACTTGTTTTTGAGTTAAATGTCTTCAGAAGATTTAACATTTTTTGTAATCACAACCGAGATGATACTTTTGACCTTTAAACCGTTCTACATGACAACAAACTGTCACTCTTAATCTTATTAATCGGTTTTAATTTGTCCATTTATATATTGCGCAGTCATAATGAAAGTCTACGGTGGTTGAAAAGATAAACATTTCTTTATTTTTACCACCATTTTCCACTTGTTTGACGACACTTTGTTTGACTTTGTCACAGAGCCGCTTTGAGCTCGTCAAGTCTCAACCTCAATACATATATTTAACTTTTAAAAGTACACAGTATTGGTGAGCAAACAGCAGCATCCACTGTTGTGACGAAACAAAAGTCCAACAGACATCATCTCCAGAAGTCGTCTTAACAGAGACTAGAGAAGTACGAGTTTAAAGTAACGATTTAGAGTTAATTCAATTACTTTCAAAAGTATTTATGATCCAAACGAGGTAGTTAGTGGTTTGTTGGTTAACATTTAACTATTATGAACAATATAAGTCAAGTATCCGTTTGTCCTTAAAGACACTCTGAAGTGAGTACAGTTGTAAACTGCAATGTTTTAACATTAACTGAATTCAATACTTTCTATATTGAAAGTTTGATTTTCTTTCTTATTTACAATTGAAATAACATAATAAAGAAACAATTGTTGTTGTTTTTTTTTACACTAAACGTTGGATATTCAAATGAATAAAGACATTTTATTAATTCAATATCTTTTAATAAATACCATTTTTTAAATAAAATATTAAAATGATGGTTGTCGGTGCCACCATGATTGGCTGAAAAGTAGCTCTGTACATTTTTATATTAAGTTTAGAAAGCTATGATTTAAAAAAATTGAATTCCAAAAAATATTGAATTATTGTTATTATAATATCCAACTCTATGCGCAAAAAAAAGGTTCTTGAAAACTTCAGTATACAAATTATTAAACACAATTATTCAATTTAAAAAAATGCAATACATAAATACAAAGTTTCAACAATGAAAACATTAAATTAAACCCTTTAACAGTCTGATCACACTGACATACTTCTATTATCTAGTCCCACATACACACGATTTAAAGTCTGCTCAAATAATTAAGTTTCTGACTGAATACGTTCAAATTATACATTTATAAACACGTTTAATTTACTCGACTGTTGCAACTCTGACCTGAGTCTCCGGGCTCATCATCGTGGTATGCAGGCACGTCCTCGGGCACCTGCTCCGCCTCACTCATCGCTGCGGGACAACAAATGAGGTCATGTGACTCGCTTCAACAAACTGTGATCTAAAAATAATAACCTCCATATCAGCAGATCATTTTTATGATCGAGCCGTTTGAAAACATGAACTGCAACACAGTTAAAGTAAACAGAAAGGATTTTTGTTTTTGTCTATAAAAAGGCATTTGTGTAGATTTTTAATTATATTGGTTACAACCTTTATTAACCTTTGTTTTTGAGCATGTAGGCAACTGTAAGTTACAGAGAGGCTGAGAAAAAGAAGTGGATTTTACCTACTTTAATTTGAACTTGAATGCAACACGGTAGAAAGCAAGAGTAATTGAGCTTAATAAAGAGGCGTCTTTGTCAGTGTTTTGTAATAGTTTACACGGTTCAAGCAGCAAGAATCAGGACTTCATTTCCCCCAAACCTATCATGGTGTTTTTGAGGTTGTCATAAAGTAAGAAAAAAATCAGGTAGATATTTTTGAGACAGCTAACAATTTTATTTGTTATTATACATCACTCATTTAATGTTTTTTATTTGTATTGTGCACTTTTCTCTTCCCTTAAAATAAGTGAAAGGATATTGAAAATTGATTGAAAACCTATAAAAGTTTTTTTAAATAAACACAATAACAATTTTGGTTTTATTTAATTTAAAAAAAATGTACTGGATCTTTTAAATTCAAACTTTCCATTTGTAAAGATCCCCCCCCCCCCCCATCATATTACAACTACCTTCTTTTTTGCTGGCTCGACGCTCCCAGGCAGCAAATACACAATAGAATGTGTTGCCTGAGGAAATTGAATTGTCTAACATTTTGGTAGAAAGACAGTTCAGTAGAAATACTTGTGTTTATAGTGACGATAGGAAGACACGGTGCAGACAGATAAACTAGTTTAGTAAGTGATTGAAGGGAAAAGGATTTAATTGTAACAGTTAAGCTGTTAAATCAACAACTTCATTGACTTTAGGAATGATCTGAGGATTAAAAAAAACAATGTTTTTTAAAGAAAAACTTTCTCCAAGTGTCCCTCAGCTGTGACAACACACCCCTCCTGGCTGCTCGACTTTAACACCATCGTGGCACTCGTCGACTGTAAGCCTCGTGAATGCCAGCAGTCAGGACTGCAGGATCTGTCAATAATGGGGATTGGTGTGGGTGTGCTGATGATCCGAAAACAAGGCAGACCAGTTCACCGTCTAAACACGGAGCTGCACAACAGGATGAAGAACAGATGACAAGCTGCCCTTCATCCTAGTAGAGCTCAAACAAATCATGCACTGCACTTTGATTCATCTCTATATGTTTAAGAGTTTATCACAAGGGATTTAGTTTATTTAGTTAGCAAATTGACTGTGAATCCTTTTGCAGCGTCAGCAATGTTTTGAAGAGTAATTTGGCGGAGAGGAGAGAAAATTATCAGGATGAATATGACCTGTAGAGAGTTGAGAGTTTTGTTGCATTTTACTGTTATGATAAAGAAACGCGGTTCAATAATTCTCTTGTTCTAAAAAAGGCAGCACATATATTAATGTATTGATAATAAAATTGAGTCTCAAAAGTTTGGGAAAAAACCTGGACAGCATATGCAGTTTTAACAATTTTAAGCAGTTTTACCTCAATCTTTTAATAGCATTTAATTTGCATTTTTTTGGGGAAAATTTCAAGGTGTACAACTTTAACACATCAAAATTTGGATGCGAGCATAGACTTGCTATTGTTTCTCAGCCTCTGGATTTGTTGTCGTGGTTTAAAACCGACCACTTGACATGAATATGTGACAATAAAATAGGTGACATTAATAGGATTACTCTGTGCAACTCAGGAGTTCAACAAGAAAGCAACATTTGACATTAATAGGATTTAATCATCTTTATTACCAAGATTCTGTTATAGCACGTACCCATGCAGAACACTAGATCCCACAAGCCTGCCAACTCCAGACAAGTTTAACCCCAACAATAGATGGTTAAAATAAAAATTACATAATTCAATGACTAAAAATAACCTTGATTTAATGGCAGCCTCGCTTTTTTAATTGGTACGTTACGTGTTGCGTTCACTGACCGTAGGTACAGAATCATTTATTAGCTAATTAAGCCTTATGGGATAAATTAAATACCCAATTGGTTGAAAATATTGTATGCAATGGATTTGGAAGGCTCAAGGTGAGAGTATATTTAAAAATAAAAGTGTGTTAAAGTGTAACGTTGACGTTCATATACGTTGTGCTCTTGAGGCAGACACGTCACCGAACAAACACAAGTCCACACGTATCCTGCTCTTGACACCTGGACTAATGTCGTGATCCGGGAAACTTTACTATTTCCACCCGTGTTAGTTAACCTGGTAATAACCCGTTAGACTAAACTAAAAACGCTGCTTTTGACACCAGTTGGCGACTGAAAGTTGTAATGGCTGACACGTCCCACAAACTCCACCATCATGTCGTGACTTACCTGGATCCGCGCGAGCTTCCCCCGATGTCTCCTCTTATATTAAGACTATTTATGGATCTTAAACGTAAAGATACTTTTAGAAGCAGAAACACTGTTTCCTGAGGCGGCAGGAGGTGCAGGATCTTCGCATGGATTCGGTTGTTTTTTTTAGTGAACTTCAGTCTCCGCCCCTCAGAGGTACACAGTGTCCACAGCTGCGCTCTTTAAACACCCGACACACGAACATGTCTCACATTATCTGGACATTTAATCCATACTTTCAGGAGCCACGTCAGTGTCAAGTTAGTAAAGTGTTTTGGTTTTTTTTATGGATGACGAACTTTATCAATATAATTATAGGATTTGTGGCGCGGAGCGGACGTCGGTTCCGCCCCACAGCGGAAATGACGTAAGAGACGTTTTTAAAACTGTTTTTTTAAATGCAATTTTTAAGTAATTGAAACAAAATCTCTCTTCTTTATTAGCAAAAGGGTCGTGCTAAAAAAAATAAAATAAAAAAGATTAAAAAAAGGAAAGAGATACATTTGTATCATCCTCATGCAAACGAAATAATAGTGAGTAACAGAGAAATACTACATTTTTTAGACTGTTTGACTTATTGGTACAATTTAAACACATTCTCATCAATTCTCCAAATACGTGACGCTATTATTCAGAGAGTTTTCAGATCATCATTGAATTCCATTCCTATTCCATCATTAATATCACAAGGCCTGGAGCCCATCCCAGCTACATAGGGCGGGATGCAGTTGACAGTATATCAGAAGGAAAATATAGACTATTCACACACTCAGTCCTTACAGTTAATAACAACTGAATGTGTCCAAATGTTCATCCAAGTTCTAAAATCATGGACACCAACTGAGACGTTGTTCCTCTGTAAATGTTCATCTCTCATATCGTGTGATACTTTTAATGGTGGAAATGGTGAGTTGGTGGAATATTGAATGTGAAATTGAAACTTTTCTTCACCTTAATGATGGCAGTAGTACATGAATTAATGTTAGAAATAAAACTAAATCAACGATTGACCTTTAAACTGACCTTAACTTATTATTAGAGACAATGGGAGGTAATTATAATTGTTTATAACAGAGACAAATATGAGAAGGGACTTTAATTAAGCATATCAAGTGTTAAGGACAAAAACTGAAATAATGTCCAAGCTATTGAATTGAACGCCTACTAGTTTATGTGTGGAAAACAATAAGAAACGACTAGAAGGGCATTACATTTTACTACTTTCATTTAAGTACTGTGATTAAAAAACAAAATAATTAATGGTATAAAAGGAAATTAATGGTAGTCTTTTAGAAATTACTTGTTATCAAGTTTGCAGAAACTTTTGTTGCATATCTCAAATAACAAGATAAAGCGGAAGAGGGGAATGTAAATAAAAGTAAAATAAAATAAGACCAAGTCAATCGAAAATACACAATTTTACATCTTTACAACTATGGTTCAATTTGAGAGGGGTCTGGTTTAAATTTAGATAGTATCCTGATCCACTCCCTGCCAGCTGGTGGCGGTAATGAACCATAAAGTTGTTTGCCGCCAAAAACAAGAACAAGAGATTGATGGCGGGTTTTGTGAAATGACAACAACAGAGTCAAGGATTTGAAAAGATCTTGGACTTGGACGCTGCAGGTGTTGTCAGGGCTCGGTGTCACCAGCAGGACAGGTAGCTGACAATATTTATGATTTCCTGTTTTTATCGTTATATTTGTTTGATTTTGCACGTTTTAAAGTTTAGTGGCAATATAAAGCAGATAAGCTACAGAACAAACACACCATTAATCTTAAAGAAACACCGTAATGTCGTAGAAACTAGTATAAATAACAGTATTAAGTCTCGATAAATCATTGTGGGGAAATAATCGAGCTATCACGATTAAAAAAATCATTGCAAAGTACAGTAATCTTCAATTTCAATATAGCATTTGCATGAAACATTTTTACTTTACTTAAAAACAATTCAATATTAAATCCTTAAATAAATGTAATGTCTAAAATAAAGTTAATATTAAGCTATTTTAAGTTCAATGCCAATGCCTTTTACCCCTTCAGTAATTCATCACACACAATGATTTTCGTTTTTCTTTAAATGTTTTATAAATGTACCGCTAAAGAAAAGCATTAGAAAAAATATATTTTCTTTGTAGATTAACTATTCACTTAAAAAGCATTAGTAATACAATTCAGAATAAAATGTTTATTTTATAATGTTATATACTGTATATAGCTGGAAATTGTGTTGTTTTTGTTTTTTATTTAGATATTAAGACACTGATCATAAACAATGCTGGGATAAGTAATGAGCTGTTTTCGCCAGTAGGTGTCACTGTGACACTGTTGTCAATTATTTGCCAAGCGTTATTTACATTTTAGTCGGAAAGAGTGTAGCTTTCTTAGGGAGGAAATGTCTAAAATACTTAACTAGTGTTTAACCATTTAATACTAAAATAATAATAAAGCATATAGATTTTATTTTCTTCAGGCAGAAAATGCATAAATAAAAGCTACATTTTTAAAAATTCTCAGGTGAAAACTGATATTTATAAGCAAAAATAAACACATTTATTACGAGCTTACAAAGTAACTTGTAGAGAATTAGGTAGAGAATCTTAATAATGTATAAAATACATCCAATATCAAAAATGTACATGGATTTTCTTGTTTATTATTGATTTGTATCAGATCTGTTTTAATTCCATCACAACCCATTGACTTGTATAAGCTGGTGTTTCCCGGGGAAAGACACATTTGTTGACCCTCAAAGTAATAATGTTTGTGTCAAATATGTCCATCGAAAGCCTCGTTCACGATGGGTCGGAGCTGACGTCGGGTCACGTGTGGACTGTTGAACGGAATCACACCTCGTTATTTGCAGATGGATGTTCGTTCAAGGCTCAGACGTCCTCGAAAGACTAATGGGACAAAAGTCATCACTTAGTCATCGACTCAGCAGGCATGAGTCGGCGTCGGCCGCCTCCTTCTTTCAGTCGCACAAACAATGTTCAACACAAATTAGCACGAGCTGCTTTGTGTTGGTCAAGGCCTCGACAAAGATGCTACACGGAGTGATATGTCATTAGAGAGCAGGTGGGAAAGACGACACGGAGCTGCCCCCCCCCTCTCCAGCTAAGTGGTGAAGAGGTCGCCATGGCGACCGGTGAGCCCGGTGCTGTTGTCCCCTCTGTCGGAGGCCGTGGAGATCAAACAAACTGCTTCTTAACTTTGTTTTAAGTGAAGGGTTAACTGTTTTGTTGCACAGAAAACCCTTGTTAAACATAGTTAAACACAGCTGATGTGTCCTTTACGTGTCAGTCACAACTCTTAAAGTGACCCGCTGACCCAACTGGAATTTAAGGTGCTGCTCTTCTCTCTGTTAAGTGTGATTGTGCCCAAGGCCCCCGGTATCCTCTCTCTTGAACACCCCGCTAGGGTCGGGCAATAACCCCACCAACCCCCAAACTTTATTCTTTTACTTTACAATGTCTACAGTCTGAGGATATTTCTCTTTTTTTTTATTTTATTACTTCTATTCACGTATTCATATTGTTTTTAGTCAAGCATGAGAATGTTACTCTCTCACTTTGAGTTTGTTAGCCATGAATATTTTTGTCTAAAAATTTTTATTTATTTATTATATTTTAGTAAAGTAAAAGTAGATTCATCGAAATAATAAAATATAACGTACGTAGATTTGTCGACAAAACCAACACATAATTAAAAATAACCACAAGGGTTACTACTCTTTATCGTTACCATATGGTTTACAAAAAAGAAAAAAGGAAGATGCCTTGACGTATCCTTTATTGTTCTTACAATATTTTCTGTTGTTTATTTGTATGTTCAAAGGAGTTTTATTCTGTAATTTGTTTTCCATTTTTCTTAGTTAATAAGTGTATTAAACCAGGGATGCGAAACATTGAAAGTATACAAGTGTTAGAATGTGTCCTCTGTTGGGCAGTTGCCACGAACAGCATGTCAAATGTTGAACACTTTTGTAGGTGCATGACAGGAAAGCAAAACACGAGAAATGCGTCTGGCAAAATAAATAAAAAATTATATTCATTATCATGTTTAAATAATCATGTGAAGACAGACGAATGCGACGTTAGCAATTGTTAGCTCTGGCTCATTAGCCATCATGAGGACGCGTTTCAGAGTTGCACCATTCTGAGGTAAAACTTCCTAATGTGTAAAAAAAAAACATTGATTCTCCAGAACAATCTCGCTTCTGCTGTACACACTATCATGTCAGCCATCTTCAGAGGTTGAAACGTCCACATTACTTAAAAACTTCATCGATCAAACATCCAAAATTCATAATTTGTTAAGATTTATGAGAACGTTTCCTTCAACCCTTCTTTTCTCTCCACTTATAATTCTCTGAAACCTCTCGACCTCGACACTTTTTTTCTTACGGCCCAGTGAATTCTCTTCAAAAGTCCTAAAAACAACACTTTATTTGCACCTAGATCGTGAGTGCGTGGAGGTGCGAACAATGAGCCGGGCTAATTAGATCACTGTAACCCTCATATGAGCAGCGACACCCCTGGTGGTCCACAGACCCCGCCAGCCAGGAGAAGAAGAGAGTGTAGCCGGGGCGGGTGTGTGTGTGTATGTGTGTGTCGGGGTCTCAAATCCCCTTTAAAGCCTTTTGTCATTTAGACTGGGATTTATTTGTTATTAAAGGATGATGATTATTATGGGCTGTGCCAGACAGACTTGGCAAGAAGACTATCGTCTTGTTTGTTCACAAGGAAATTCTCTTTGTTTATATGTAGGTACGATTATGTGTATTTCATTTTTTTTTAATGGCATGTCTCCACTGCCATCTCTAAAGATATAACCTGACGCTTCCTTGTGTCCGGTCCACATGTCGATAAGACGCTCCTCTCTTCTTCACTTCCCTCTGACAACTTGTTACATAAGTTGTATCACTTTTGTTTTCTCCTGATCACTCACTCATCGCTCATGGAAGAAGTTAAAAGACCAAGAATAGCTTTAGAGTTTCACCCCCCCCCTCTCCTTCCTTCCCTCCCTCTTCCACTCCTGTGTTCTCCCTTTATTGAATCCCGCCCTCGCCTCATTTATCTCCGCACCCCCTGCTCTCCTGCTCCTCAGTTTTAGGGGGCCGTTAGGGGGCATCCTCTTTTCTCCTCCAGCTGGGTTTGTTGACACACAGTCAATCTTCGCATTTCTTTCACCTCAGCCACCTTCTTTTCAACTTTCGACCCCCTCCTCCCTCACCCCATCACTCCCTCGCTCCTCGCCCCGCATCACCACCACCCTCGGACAGTTAAAGCCTCGGACAGTAAAGCTGCGACAGCTGTGAAGTAATGACGCCTCAAGTGTTTTCCAAGCAGCATCTCACGGCTAAAGAAACATTTATGTAGCTACTGAGCGTCGCACTTTAGACTTCAACTGTCTCTGTGTGTGTTTCATGAGCAGGATGAAGCAACATAACCATACACTTGAATACTGTGAAAACTTTAACTCTTTAAAACTTGTGTTTCGACATATAGTATTTTGGTTTCAAAACAAATGAAAGCAGTTACGACTTTGTCAAGAGTCATGTGGAACACCAGAGAAGTACTCAACAATACTACAAATATATCCTTGTTTCTATAGTATGCAACATATCATGCCTTTGGCCCAGTATTGTAATATGTATCGAGTCCCCAGATGACGAGAATGAAAATAGAATTTAACCTTAAACCAACTCTTATTCTTGAAAAAATGTTGTGACTTTATCCTGTTTCGAGTTGAAAGTTTTATGAGGAAGGAAGAGTGTTCCCAGGATTTATTTTAAGTCGAGACGCAGATGTTGTTATTTAAACTGACCTTTGTTTTGGTATTGACTTGATGGGTGTTTTGGGGTTACCTCCCCCCCCATCAGGATGAACAGAACAAGATCAAGTGTGGATCAAAAGTCCCATCAACCCATCGCCAGGATCACACGCAGCAGCAGCTCCCACAGCACCAGCAAAGACCCGGAACCCCGACCGTACGGGAAACAGCGAAAGAGGCAGAATGATTCGGGTCTGTCTCAGGACCTGAGCCAGATGAGTGTCAGTGGGCAGGACCACACCTCCTGCAGGTGAGTGTCTCAAGAACATACCAGCTTTCATGTTCAGGTCATCGTGTCTTTTTTTTTCCAGTCTTGGGAAAGATTTCAAGAACAACACTTCGAAATCCTCTCCACTTCTCAAGAACGGGGGCGGGGCCAGTTGTCGGGGTGGTCTCGCCTCCGTGGTCCGGCTGATGAAGCTGGGTCGATGCAAGAACGTGGTGGTGGTGGCCGGAGCCGGAATCAGCACCGCCAGCGGAATACCTGACTTCAGGTCGGTCCCTTTTTTTGATGATAAAATAGGAAAAATGTAAACATTTCGTCTGATGCCGGTGTTCAGAACTCCAGGTACCGGACTCTACGCCAACCTGGAGAAGTACAACATCCCGTATCCTGAAGCCATTTTCAACATCGACTACTTTTCCAACGACCCCAAGCCTTTCTTCTCTCTGGCCAAAGAGCTTTACCCCGGCAGCCGTCGCCCCAACTACGTCCACTACTTCCTGCGCATGATGCACCAGAAGGATCTGCTGCTGCGACTCTACACCCAGAACATCGACGGACTGGAGAAACGTGAGCGAACTTTGATGGACATGAAGAAGCAGGTCATGGTGTTGACTGTGATATAGGAATGTGTTGGCAAAAGAATCTGGCGATAGGATAATGATACCGTAAGAACAATGATATAGTTGTAGTATTGTACTCTGGTGTTGCAGAATCTACAGACCACATGACTCTTGACAAAGTCGTAACTGCTTTCATTTGTTTTGAAACCAAAATATGTCCAAACATCAGATTTAATAGCTGCTGGAGTCGACTGTATCCTCTTGTCCTCAGTCATCACCAGGATCTTACTGGATTTTTTTTCTTAAACTGCGGGGGATATAATGATTGCTGCCATCTAGCGGCCAGAAGTTAAATTGCAACACAAAAGTGAACAAATTCCATGAATATTTGCATGTTAATTGAATTTTAAAACATTGTATTTTATAACCCATTAACTATGATGAAAATTAAATATGATTTGAAAACTAAAAATATAGAAATGTATATATTTTTTAAATTGACAATGTTGAATATCTATACGGTATCGTGAAAAAACAATCAAGGTATTTAAGTGTATCAATATTTTCCTACAACCCAATTTTTAACATCCTGCTTATGTAACACAAACACAGAAAGTTGAAGCCTACAGTGTGTGTTAAGTTTAATTGCAACACAAAAATTAACAAATGCATTAGATATTTGCATGTTAATAGTGAATTAAAAAATGTGAATTATTCTATTTTATACATAATTGAATTGTGATAACAAAAGAAGTGCTGTTGAATAACGACATGGTATTGTGAAAAGAAATTGCAGTTTTTAATTTTATTGATATTCTCTTACTTCTGTGAGATCATGTGAACATGCGTGTCCTCCACAGTGTGTGGTATTCCTGAAGATAAACTAGTGGAAGCACATGGAAGTTTCACCACAGCCTCCTGTCACCTGTGCTACACACCGTACCCCGCCCACGACGCTAAGGTACTTCTTTTATTTCTTCCCCTTTTAAATTTGGATTATTTTTGAACCAGTCTTCTCCTCAGGTGTCCATCATGAGCGACAAAGTCCCGGTCTGTGGATTCTGCTCGGCAACTGTCAAACCGGATGTGGTGTTTTTCGGAGAGGACCTTCCCCAGAAGTACTTCCTCAATACGGAGGATTTCCCCAAAACGGACCTGCTCATCATCATGGGAACATCCCTGCTGGTAATGTATAACGTTCATATTTTTAACCCCCCCCCCTGCACTTGTACTACTGGTTATTATTATTTTATTCATAATTGTTTTTGTTATTAGTTATATTATTGATTATGTTCTTGTGTTATGTATAATTCATTTTCATTTACTATTGCTTTTGTTATTGTTGCTTTATTTATTAGTAACTAAAAACAGTTTACTGTCGTAATGTAGAGATGAAACCATTTACCCGTCATAATTAATTTAATATAAATAACTATTAACGATCACCAACATTTAAAGGAAGGAAAGGTTTGGGGGAAAAAGCAGAGAAAAGTCCATTTAATTTAATTTAATTTGTGCTCTCTGAAGTAATTGTCATTATCGTAAAACTAACCTGTTACCTCTATATAACTTGAGTTCTAAGAGTGCAAGCCGGTTGGAGGGCAGCACATGAAGTCAGGTTAACCTAATGAAACAAACGTAGTATACAAAAAAAACCGCGTAAGATTGTACGCAGGCCAGACTTTTTAAGTTTTAACTCTTTTCAAACCTTAACAAAATGTGATTTAGTTTCTAACAATCATGACTTGTGTAGTTCAACTCTCTAGTGATTATTTTAACAATGTTCTTTTCAACATAACCACCAGGAGAGTCTCCTTGTGTCATGTGATCATCAGTGTTTATGTGTAGTATAATTAAGTATTATATTATTATATGAAGTACTGACAGACCATAAAGACGAAACCAGAAACTGAAAAAAAAAATCACAACATTGTAATTGTTAGGTTGGCACACTAGGGGGAGCCAGAAACTATTTTTCTAAACTACATATATGCCCTTTATCCTGCCGCATGAAAGAAAAGCTTTTTACCAACCTCTTCAGATCGAACCGTTTGCCAGCCTGGTGAACACGGTCCGCTCCACTGTTCCACGTTTCCTGCTCAACCGACACGCCGTGGGTCCGTTCCAGAAGAGCCCGTTACGGAGGGGAGACCACATGGAGCTCGGAGACCTGGAGGCCACCGTCCGACGCTTTGCCGACATGCTGGGCTGGAACGAGGAGATCGAGGATCTAATGATGAGAGAGGAGGTGGTTTTTTTATCGTCTTTACTCATTTATTTAGACATTGAAGTCGAGAGAATAACTTGCTGATGTGTGGAGAAAGAATGATGGGAAGTGTTGGTGATGAAACGACTCTCTGTGCCTGTAGAATCTGCGTCCACTGGTCAGCATTTCCCCACCTGCCCCGGAACGTTCCGACCCCGCCATGACTCTGAGGTCAGAGTTCACGTCCGAAGACGGCGGCGGCGGCAAAGATACCGACTCGGAGACGGACAGCAAGAGTTCTGCCTCGTCCCACTGAAGACTTTTAAACACTGGAGTTGTTCACACTGCGATCTTTTTTAATGGTTTAATGAAGATTCACTAACTTTTCAAAGCACTTGTTTATGTTTTATCAAAAGCTGTATTTTATATATATATTAAATAAAGTTTTGTATTACAAAGAAAACTGATATATGCATAATTTTTTCAATAACTTTTATAACTGAGAAGGTTCAAAACACAAGGATTAATAAAGTGGAATCCATTTAAGAAACACAAAGTAAAAACTAAAAGGTCAACACAGTCCGTGCACGACAAAATATGGATTCAAACTCAAAACAAAATAAGACAATCTGACATTTAAAAACCTGAAAAAAGATGAATAACCAGCAGAAAATGGTGACGTGTTCTTTATTTTCACCTCTAGTCGTGATACAAAGATACAAGGGATGGAATGATTCTTTCAGAACAATAACACAAACGACAACAAAACAACCGTCAGTGACACAAGTTTTTTTTTAATCGTACTTTACAAGAAGGTGCACCAGAGGCTCAGGAGCTCCAATTATTCTCACACTACACGGAGAAAACTGTCACTTTTTGGGGTTAATCTGAGCTTTTTTTATGAGACTTTCTGGGGGTCACTGGACCAGGTGATTGAGTTTTATGGAGACAGGTTGTCTGTATTTGAAAAGAATATTTAGAGCTTCCTGTGCCAGAGGGAGGAAATATAGGGAATATTTCCTTTTTTTTGAAGCCTTGAAGTTGCTAATTTTATTCTTGGAAAGTATGATTTCAACTCTGTCAATGTTGATCCATCAAAGCAGGGAGTAGCGAACGCCAAGCTTTACCGAAAATAAATCAATTTGCTAACGATTTTTTCTGACCCTAACTTGAATAAAATCCAAACAATAGTAGTGAAAGTGACGCGGTGCACGTTTAAAAGGAGATCATCTGCATCATCATCTTAATAAAACATAAATAAAAGTTTATCTTCATGTCAACGTTCAGAGAAGCACACCTTCACACACCGACGGCTTCTTTAAATGTTTAGTTTGCGCGTGCATGTGGTAAAACTCCAGCGACAGATTTACACGTGTGGAAATTACAGTGTTGGCGAGGGCGGTGTGTCGGGCTCCAGTGGTGATCGCCCCCAAAACAGTGCGAGCAGGAAGTGAGGTCGTCACTCGTCAGAGTCTGAGCCCGACTTCTGGCCAGGGGGGTCACAAAGGTTCTCCTCCAGAGGGGCTAGAGACCCGTCGGGCCTCATGATCATCGGCCGGATCACGTTCTGCCTGTTGACACAAGCGAACATGTGATGACGCGTGTTTCAAGCGGGACCAATCAGAAGCCACGTTTTAACAAGCCACTTCCTGTTTCAGTCTTTTGTGTCCATGTGATGAAAAGAAACGTCTTCTCTGGATGTTTAACCTTTTTTTGTGACGGTCTATAATCAACGCACAGACGCCGAGTAACTTCAGATACTTTCGGTCAAACGTCTCAGATTTGAGGGTCCTTCTACTCCGTGGACCCCTCCCCCGCTGATGGACACTTGTCCCCCTGTGCTGCAGCAGTTTAATTACAGGATCAGGGCTCGCACTAATCTCCTCAAAGACCCCCCCGTCCTAATCCAATTATAGCTGCACCTTGAGTCGGAGCTCACGCCCAAATGATTATTCTCAAATGATCAGGATGATACTCGTCTAAATTTAAAAAATAAATAATTAATAGATAAATCAAAAATACATTTTATCAGGCATTGTGAAGCCAACCCGATATTATATTGAACTATACTATAAGGACCATTCAATTGTATCGACTTGTTTTGTAAGCATTTATTTAAAGGGAACCTAATGTGCTGATTTAAGTGTCTCTTAAATTGTTCTATGACCTCTATTATACTCGTCAGTATCTTTCTTTTTGAACAAAACTCTAATTTAATAAAGATATTTACATTAGAAAATAAGCTTAAGCCTAGCCCACTTAAAATGCGCTGTTTTGGCCTGAGAAGAAGTCTCGTCCAAGCAACCACGCCCACTTGGCTCTGATTGGTCACAAAAACACAAGTTGCATTCAAGGACTCACGTAAATTTCAAATTCACCACTGAAACTTAAAAAACAATAATAAAAACACATTACAATTATAATGTACACATTACAAAAACACCTAAAGTCAGAAGTAACTCTCACCATGTTTACATGAATATTTATTTTGTTTAATGATTAACATGTAGGTACTTAACTGATTTAGGAATTCTAGGGAAGGACATTTTCACCAGAGTGATGTCAAATGTATAATTTGAACCGTAATCTCGTTTGGCGATATTTCAGTCGGGAAAGTAATAACTTCAAAACGGAGCAACGTCATGAATGACCTGCTGCATTTTGACGACTTCAACATTTACAACATGTGAATAAGTCAGGAGAGTTTTCACGTTAGGTGCCCTTTAAGAATTTCTATTTGAGCTTGCAAACTCAACATTGCATATGAGGAACCATTCCTCTTAACAACCCTTACAGTAAAAGTGACCTGAACAGATCCCTTAATGCTTTGCC
Organism: Callionymus lyra; assembly: GCF_982586985.1. Lineage (NCBI taxonomy): Eukaryota > Metazoa > Chordata > Actinopteri > Syngnathiformes > Callionymidae > Callionymus > Callionymus lyra. Next base: position 13,409,517 of record NC_141825.1, on the reverse strand, counting down.
GCCCAGCCAATCAATTACAACTGTGTCAATCTTTTCTGACGTAGCAACATAGACGTGGAATCAAAGTACGACCGATCGGCCGTTACTAAATAGAGCCGTTTGTAGAAAAGCACTACGTTGTTGGCAGCGTAAGAAAGGTGGTTCCCAGTTTAAATAAAAAACCTTTTGCTATTCCTGAATGCAATATATACATTACATGTCTTCCATACATGTCTCATGTGAAAGGCAGCAGGTACAACAAGGGCTAACAAGGTACAAACAAACAAAAACTTGTTTCTCATTTCCAATTAGAGCCGAAATTCTCTCCGGCAGAGCAGGTCTGGTATTACTGGTGCTGGAGGTGGGAGCTGCTGGTTTAAGAGGTGGAGTATGTGATAATTGGACGACCAGTTAAGCAGTTAGGAGGCACATTCTTGCAGGATCCTGACTATCTCCTAAGAGTCGGCGCTCCTCTTCATCAGCACACCTCCTCAATGAGTGGACGAAGAAAGAAGCGCCTCAGAATGGAATCTCTCGGGCACACGTGCCTAATTAAAGCTGCTCCGTGTCCCCTCAGCTTTCTTATGCCCCCCCCCCTTATATGTTCCACCACTGTTGCTTTGACTAGTCCTTTCTACATCTGCACATTGACGGGCCGGTCAGGTGACGGTGTGATTAATGACGCGGACATACGGACGTCAGGTCGAGCCCATTAGCTGATAATTAACCGTTAACGCCGCCGGCGCTTCTATTTACACCTGCTGAAAAAGCGGCGCTGTGCTGGAAGTCCGGGGTCTAATTGACGGCGCCGCTAACTGCCTGGGATTCTTGTGCTGATGAGTCCGTTGGCAGGAGTCGTGCACACGGTTACCGTCAGGTGTGTGACAGACGTGAGCTCGCGGTGAAAGGTCAGGATCTTAATAAGGCTATTTGCAGAGGAAATAATGAATCATGTGATTACACACATGTATGTTGGCCCCGGGAGAGACCGACAAACACTTGTGTGCTCAATATAAAGACGTAGCTGAACTTAAACGTATTTCTTTTGGCTTTCAAATCATATTTTATTTATTTTATTTATTTTTTATGGTTTATAATTCAATAAAGTGTGTATAAAAAAAAACCAATAAACTGTACAATTATTATAAATCATTTACAACTTTAATGTTTGTTTATTTTTGTGTATTTTTGCAATTAAACTTCCTGCCGCTAGACGGCAGCCATCATTACATCCTGCGAGATCCTGGCCATGACTGAGGACAAGAGGATACAGTCAGCTCGAGCAGCTTTTAAAGCTGATGTTTGTACATATTTTAGTTTTAAAACAAATGAAAGCATTTACGACTGAGTCAAGAGTCATGTGGTCTGTAAATTCTGCAACACCAGAGTCAAGTACTCGACAATACAACAAATATATCCTTGTTACTACAGTAACGCAATGCATTGTATCTTTGCTCCTGTATATATGCGTAAATAGCCTGATCTTATGCAGTTTCCTATACGTTCAAACTCACCTCGCCAGTTTGTCAAACATTGTGATGAGTTTTTCAGCTTCGTACTCCTTCTGTTCATCGGTCATCTTATCCATGGGATTTGGCACCGGCTCCTCCACGCGACCCGTGATGGGGTTGATACTGCGGGTGTAGAGAAAACATCAAACACACCACCAGCAACGTTTGCCTGACTCAATATCCATCTGCTTTTGACTTACAAAGGCTTTGCCGTCTTGTACTCCTCTGTATCGGAGTCTTCATCGTCCGAATACTGACCCTCCGTCCTTCCCCGTGTGAGGAAGTCTCGTCCCATCAGAAGTCCAGCAGCGTTTCCATACCCGGTGTACTTCAAGAGGTTGTTAACTGGAAAGTAAAATTAAATCATTCCATATATATAAAAGGCCAAATCTGTGACATTTGAAAGAACGTTTTAGGCTCCCCCTAGTGTTGGAACAGAGTAACAGCAAGACTCTCCAGGTAGGTCGTCCAGACAAAGTTACGTAGAGAAGAACATGTTTAAATAATAGCTGGAGAGATAATAGATCTCTAGTCATGAAGGTTCAAATTAGACCACTTATTACAGAAAAGATAAAATCAAAAGGTTACATATTATTTCTTTAAAAACCATCTTAAAAGGAATTACCATTTTCTTTGCACAGAACAAAAAGAAACTCAGCGGCCGACTGCTTCACGCCCAGGTCCACATGGGTCATCAGTCGTACTAGTTTGTTTCTGACCGTGGTCCCGACCTCAGGCCGCGTTGTAACATCTCTCAGTGGAGGCAGAACCTGGCGTGTAAAACACAAAGACTTTTAACTTAAGAGTTTTCAAACGTTACACGACTGACAATAAATCAATGTACCTGAGCTTTTATGTATCGACGGAACTCTCTGTGGCACCGAGAGCCTTCAGTCATGAGACTGAGCACTGGGGTCAGTCCTTCTTTATAGTTGGACTCCTGCTTTAAGGACAGAAAAAAAAGACATATTACAGAAAACAGAAGAACTGGGTGAGTGTTGGTCAGAAGTAACTGGTTAAAAAAGTTTGTTTCATGTTTCAAGTTTCCCAAATTAGCTGAAATTCAGTGAAGCATTCCTTTAAGTTACTAGTTTATGAGTTCTTTATACCTTGTCAATTCTTTTCTCCATGAAATCCAACAACATTTGCACTGCATCCAGGTTTTTCCCACTGTAGTTTTCATCACCTCCCTGGATGGGAACGTCGATGAACATGTCCAGGCAGGAGACGGGAAGGTTGTTCAGCAGGTTGACAGCGTGACTGCAGACAGGATATGATTTCAATGATGAAATATGGAACACAGTGAGGTGTCTGAGGTTTGAGTTCTTGGTTGTTGAACTCAACTAGGATTCAATTCTACTTTCCTCGCATCAACTCATGGGCACCACTGATGACAAGATAGGTTGAGCAGGAAACAAGTTATAAAAAGTAAAGTGTAACCCCTTCAATTTACAAAATAGAACACTATTGGCTGACGTTAAATTACACTTGAGACTGAAAAATAAACATTTTGTTATACTGGGCCAGTTGCACCATCCCACAGTAGTAACAAACAGCCTCATTCATTCTCTGAGTCATGAGTGGATCTTCACAGGGCGGAGCTCCAGCCACAACTACAGTGACAGAAATTAAATAAATTCCCCCAAGAAATATTCAGCCAACAAGGCAGTCAGAGAAAAAGTTTTTTTTAAAGTGATTTCATCTTTGTGTGTTATTTAAGGAACTTAAATCTCTGCAACTGAGGGATAATTGTTTAATTACTAATTCAACAGATCGTTTAATCACACCCCAAATGAACAACAGCCATCAACCTAGAATATAATATTCTTATTTTTATCTGAAGGAAAATTGTGATCACTGTTCAAGTTTGTTGAAACCAACAGAAAATAATCCATATAGGAAATAAAGCCTATACAAAAATGTGACTTAAATAACAATTGAAATATTAAAAAGCAACAACCTTTTTATACACAAATTATTGAATAAATTGTCAATTAAAAACAAATCCAACCTTTAATTTAGAAATTATTGGAAAAAAATTGAAATGTTAAATAAACTTTCAATATTCTGATATCACTGATTTATCTCTATACTTTTCCTTGTTAATCTATATTTTGGCTTTTTAACTTGCCAGGTAATTTTTTTTAACTAACTTGTGCACAAACACATTCATGGCAACAAATGAGCCAATGTGTATTGGTCAAGCAAGTACAAAAGAATGATAAGAAATCACAGTTTTAGAGAATGAACTGATCTAGAAGAAGCTCTATTGTGGAACAGGTTTACAATCCCACAGTATGAGCTGAGCACGAACATCCAGCCACATGGAAAGCAGTGAGTGGATAAGAGGCTCAGAGTATAAACATGTGCCATTTTCATATCAAGGCACTGGTTTAACCTGATTTATGCAAAATACAATCAGCTCTGCAGCTACTTTTTTAATCAAAATAGATCCATCTTTGTCTTGTACTAACTTTAGAAGTATTCGTTGAAGCTTTGTATTTGTACAGAAGATGCAAATCATGGTATGCAAATAATATTTCCATGTACAACATTGTCCAACGTTCCACAGTCCTCAGAGAAGCTCGCCGACATCTCACCTGTGGACTTCCTCCGTCTTCTCCTCAGTTTCTGTCTTGAGCATCAGCAGATGGCGAAGAATCCCGGTGATGAGCCGGAACTGGTGGTCGTCCTCCTACGTCACATAGATAGAAGTTAGCCAAGAGACACAACTAGTATGTTGTAACTCGAAAAGGGAGCTGCGAAGCTACAAACTAGTAGGCAGATTTACTATCTAGTGGGTGAAAAAATTGTCAATTTTTACGATTTAAAAAGGAAACTAGGCAAATAAATTACATTACTATATCCAGGTTTTTCAAACGTGTGTTACCTGTCTGTAGTTTAAGTGGTTCCAGAAATTGAGAAGCAAAAGCAGCAATTAAATAAGTTTATTTAATATGTACAAATGTTGCAGTTTCAGCAGAAAATATCAAATTAATTTTCGTCTGTTTTATTGTTAGCTTAAATATTAAAACACTTAGCTTTTGTAAAATAGAAAATCTGCAACGGTTGATTTAAACACATTTCTTAAACTCACCTCTCCAGCAGTGGACAAAGTGAGGTTGAACATGGACTTCAGTGCTTCCATCACCAGCTCGTTGTCCTTGGCAGGCAGAGGACTGGCCTGCGGGTCCGGGACAGCAGCTTCATAAGGACCGACCCAGTGGACGTCCAGTGTATGTTCCAGAACTTCTGTGAGAAGTCTCAAAGCGTCCTGCTCTTTTCTCAAAATGCCCCTCACTTCAGGTCGCAGGGCAGACAGCAGGAAGAGGAGTCGTAATGTGAAGAGACCCACTTCGTGGTTCCAGGTACGAGCCACGGACAAGTTTGAACACAGGCCGTGATGCAGTTTAACGTCCACGCTGACCTGCTGGGCCGCAGGACTGTTGAAGACGACGTTGCAGAGGCACTTCAATGCCTCTATAGCTACGTCGAGTTCTTCCTCGGACAGTGGCTGGTTCTGGTTATCACCGGTTTCTCCAGCGGATATCCTGGCCATCCTCCCAAGGACCAGCATACCCTCCTTGGTGGCCACAGGTGCCAGGATCTTCTTGTCTCGGGAGAGGATGCGGAGAGTCTCCAGACACGTCTTCTGACAACTGGGCTGCACTGGAAGTCCAAGTACTGCCAACAGACTCTGACATAGTTTCTGTACCAAAAATCTCTTAGTATGCATGAGGACAACACACAAACACACACACACACACACACACACACAGAAATGTGTCACTACTTACACTTCGCAGCTTCTCTTCTTGTTGGTTAAAGGTGAAGGTGTGGCTGTTCTGAAAGAGAAGATACTGTTACATCTTTCCACGTTTTTATTAACAATAAATACATATTCTTGTGTCGGTTTTTTGAAGTGTCAACATGACCGGCTGAAGTTTCATGAAACGATTAATTAAACTTTAAAATAAACCAACGTTATATCAATGACTAGTGCAACGTTATATCTACGGTATTTATACTCGCATAAAATATGCATATTTTTATTTGACAGCAGGCTTATTGTGTTTATTTACATTCGTTAGCTCGTTAGCTTCGTGGCTACAGGTTAGCATGACAGCTAGCACTGCGTTTGTTTTGGTCGCGCTGAAGACTCACCTCTTGGTTAAACTGCCGAAGGACCGTCTCTATCTCGCCGTCATCCACGGTTTCCAGCTGCGAGAGGATGTTGGTCATATCCATGGTGAAATGATGTCGAGACGAGCTGTTCTTCTGGGAGTGTAGCGTTCAGCGCTGCGGCGAGCCTAGCAGTCAGGCTAGGTTAGCTTAGCATAACGATCAGGAGTGTGTGTGTGTGACAGAGACGCAGCAGGGAAACTCCCACAGACTCTTTCTCTCCTCTGGATACACGCAAAAATATATTTAAATAAACATGCATGAAACGATTTTAAACATTGTATTTTATTTATTTTTTCACAAACATTTTTCCGATAAAAATAAATTGGTTTAGATATAAATAAATAAAAATTTCCATTATATTTTATATGGTGGTTATGACGTACAAATGTTAGTCATCGACCCTTTTAATACTATTTTTAAAAATGTATCCAGCTTTTTACTTACTTATCTGAGGCCAGGTCAAGGAGGCAGCATCCAGAGAGAAGATACCCAAGTCCATATCTTGACCCTCGTCTTCTGGCTACAGGCAGTTTTGTACCAACGTTTTTTGCAGTTTTCTATGACTTTAGCTATTTATTTAGTCGCTACAGAAACATTGTGACCATAGGTGCGAGTAAAGAAAGGAAACGTGACTTACTTTCTCTTATAGACGATTAAACCGAATAGGTCTGATTATTTAAGTGAGTAAGTAAGTAATTTATATTTGTAGAGCGCTTTTTCAGACCAGGGTCACAAAGTGTTTAAACAATCAAAACAAAACTATAACTATTTTAGTATAAAATATATACTAAAAAGATAAGAACAACACAGAGACGAACACAGGAGTCTCAGAAAATCAATGAAAAGCCTGCACCAATAAAAATGTCTTAATATGTTTCTTGAAGGAGGGTTTTTTAAAAGATGTTCGCACAACACAAAGATAATTTATGTTCCAATAAATACAGGAGTCTGCAGTTCAAAGCTTGTGAGAGTGTGAGACAAAGACCTCAGCTCGGCAGGACATTGTTTCTATAGACCATCTGCTGTGTACTGCAAACCCCATTAAGCTTTTTTTTTTGTTTTTTCCCCCAACCTTTTTTATATACTTTGATACCTTTATGGAATTATTATGAAGACAGAAATTTTTGGTTTCCCCATCACTGTAATTACAAACAGCACTTTCATCATCAGGGGCTCTAGTCTCAGATAACATAACATTTTAAAACTGTGTTTTAGTGTTATAGTGATTTAGAGATAAATAAATCAGTATCATAGATAGATTCTGACAGACTAAACAATATTAAATACTTAAAATACATAACTGAAACACAAAAATACAACTTATATGAATGATTTATCAGCTCTTGTGGGTCTTTAAGGAACATCAAATCTTTTTTTTGACCAAGAAAACTAGTTTAAAACAATAAATAATAATAAACTCACTATTTGACATGCACTTGATATTGTTCTTTGTTTTCTATATGTGAAATCTTCCCACAAATGATGGTTTAAAAACCTGTACTGAGGTACTTAATAAACCTGTTTAAATTGGAAAAATATTAAGATGATTAGGATAAAAAACACACATGCAATTTGTAGTGAATCAGTTGAACAACACAATGGTTTCCAGTGCTTTTATTTACAGAAAAGTGACTAGACTCCATGTTACTGTACACTGATAATATCCCGCCTCACTTTATAAATACCCATGGGGTAATAGGTCCTCAGTAGCTTTGAGTGTGTTATAAAAACACACAACCCTAAGTTAATGTGTCCTTTGCTAATCCAACCAAACAGAGAACAACTGCAACATGGAAAATAAGAATACAACATGTTACAAAGTTACAGAAAATACATACCATATATTTATATATATTTATATTGTCACATAAAATCAAAACCAAAGTTTCGAGTCACAGCATTCAATCATAAAAAAAACTATTAAAGGCGCTTGGACACGCTGATGATGTCCCTCACTAATTCAAAAGTGTTGGTGTGTGTGCCGCTCTGTGTCTCAAGAGGACGTTAAGGCTGCTGAGAGAGGATCTCGGCGTCACGGCCCGACCCGACACACCACCAGTGAGACACATTCCTTAAAACAAAGGCACAGTGTGGCAGCGGCATTGCACTCTTAAAAATGATTTTGCTGCGAGTTTCTATATCAGTTCTTTTTTCTTCCGATCGGTGCAGAAATGCAGCCCTTTCGTTTTCAAAACTTAATGATTGAATTACAACACCAAGCCTTCCGCACGTCCACTCCAGCGAGTGCTCGGAAACTACATCCGGCTTTTACAAAGTTCAAAGGTTATTTAGCCCAGCCGGTCGTGGCCTCCCCGTTGATGTAGGCGAAGCCTGGGAAATGCTGCGAGTGTTCGTACTCTGAGTTCCTGCGCGGGCCCAGAGGTGTGTACATGTCGCCGGACGTGGCATAGCGAGGCGTATGCATAGGTGGGCTGGTGTAACAGCTGTTCGGTGGCGACACGTCTGGCCACCGGGGGGCGACGGGGGCGGGGTGCAGGCGAGGCGTGCTGCTCATCAAACACGGCTCCATCCGGGACATCTGACCGTTGAGCTGGTACTGTGGGTGAAGAAACAGTTTCAACAACATGTACAGCAACAATAACTAATACAATAACTAATCAATTAGTATTAAGAGCAAATAAAAATAATTCGAAAGAAACATCTTGTTGTAGAAAAGCCTCCCTGGATTCCATAGATGGATGGATGGATGGATGGATGGATGATAGATGAATGGATGAATGGATGAATGGATGAATGGATGAATGAATGAATGGATGGATGGACGGATGGATGGATGGATGGATGGATGAATGGATGAATGAATGAATGAATGAATGAATGGATGGATGGATGGATGGTTGGATGGATGGATGGATGGATGGATGGATGGATGGATGGATGGATGGTTGGATGGATGGATGGATGGATGGATGGATGGATGGATGGATGGATGGATGGATGGATGGATGGATGGATGGATGGTTGGATGGATGGATGGATGGATGGATGGATGGATGGATGGATGGTTGGATGGATGGATGGATGGATGGATGGATGGATGGATGGATGGATGGATGGATGGATGGATGGATGGTTGGATGGATGGATGGATGGATGGATGGATGGATGGATGGATGGATGGATGGATGGTTGGATGGATGGATGGATGGATGGATGGATGGATGGATGGATGGATGGATGGATGGATGGATGGATGGATGGATGGATGGATGGATGGATGGATGGATGGATGGATGGATGGATGGATGGATGGATGAATGGTTGGATGGATGGATGGATGGAGTAAAAAAAGATGTCAAGAAGTTAAAAAGATCTTGAGAAGTAAAAGAAGATGTCGAGAAGTAAAAAAAATATTTTGAGAAGTAAAACAAAAAAAAATTCTTGAGAAGTAAAAAAATAAGTTCTTGAGAAGTTAAAAAAATATGTCAAGAAGTTAAAAAATATTTTAAGAATAAGAAACAAGAAGAAATAACAGAAGTTAATAAAAAAGCGATCTCAAGAAGTAATAAAAACATCATGAGAAGTTAATAAATAAAAAGACCTTGACAAGCTTCTTCCTGCCGAGGGCCTCCATAGATAGTCATAATGCTACTTGACGATTGGAAGACTTCTTGTACTCAAGAGCAATTCCCTAAGAGAAAATATCAGTATCCTCTTTGTGTCTCTTACTTATGCAATAGTTATTTCGTTTTCTAAGAACAGTCAACACATTGAACAGTGTTTGTGTCACGATAACCTAAAAAAAAAAACACAACTGAAAGCTTGAGCTCTTTTCGTCTTCTACATCTCCTCAGGCTCTTTGTCAAATCAGATTGCAGACTTTCTTTTCACACCTTCTTGGAGACAAGATCATTTTTTTTCTTGCGCAATATTTGTCAGATTTTGTATTCGACCATATAGGATTCTGGGAAATGATTTTGCACCAGCAGCAGAAACGAACCCGCTTCTGAATCATTTTCCATAATCATCTCCTGAGTGTTTTGTTGCCGACGGAGACCGAACATTATCACCGCTGGGACAGCTGCGGATCCGACTACTTCCACTCTGGACAGACGGCAGACAAAGTGAGAGCTTTGTTCCCGATTTACGCTCCGATCAGCCTAAAACAAGTGGAAGTGAAGCCCTTTTTTTCTTCTCTGCTAAATATAAACACAACAGTCGTTCCCTTCATGAGAGATGATAACATGGAAAAAGGCCTCCGAGAGCAGAAAGGAAACCATTGAATAATATTTGATCCATACAAAGCTACTGGTGCCAGAACTTAAGTGAGGCCATTCAGAGCAGCGGAGATGGGTCACCTTCTTCTGAGAGACACAAACTCAGAGGTATTCTAGGAAAATATCCACCGGTTTAAGGACCAACAGAGACTTGAGAGAATGTGGATGTTAAAAACCTTCTGGAAACAAAATGTTTTACTCACTGGTCTCTCGTTTATTTCGGGGTTACACTCTGAAACTCCCGCATTAAACAAACTCAAAGCAAAGTAGTGACCGTTTAATTTTTTAATTGTTTAAATTAACAAAAGTTATTTGAAACTTACAAACTTCACATTGCATCCCCCTTAATAACAGTGACTTAAACAGCTCCCATAATGCTTTGCCGCCCAGCAAACCAAATGTAAAACCAATTTAAATACAATATTGTAGTGATCAGTAAACCGTCACTAAATAGAAAAGTGTGTACAAGGGCATCATGTTGCTGTTCACAACTGTGGCTGTTAAAACAAGTAGTGACTGTAATAAAAATCACGTTTTGAATATTATCTTAGTCTGCAAGTACACAGTTGATACATTCCCCCTGATGTCTCTGAAATATATGACAGATAGCGTCACAAAATCTGGACAAACTACTGTCCTACTGATGACAGTCATCCACTGAACACTGTCATCAGTGAGCAGAGAAGCAGATGGAGCACGAATGCTCCTCCCATGATGCAACATTTATAGACTCAGGGACTTATTCATTCCTCGTGTTATTAGACTCTATAACTCTGAGTTTGGAGGCAAGAGCAGAGTGAAAAGATGATGATATTCTATTCTATGTGAATCTTTGTATCTTTTTATCTGTATCATTTTTCTTTGAGTTATTTCCTTTTGACATATGTTCTGTATTTTGATCCATGTTTGTTATACTTGGACTTAGTTCTTTTGTTTGCGGTTTGTTCTTGTTCTGTTTTTTTATGAAACTGGAACCCAATTTCCTGAAGGAGATCTCCAGAGGGATTAACAAAGTCTATCCATCGAAAAGAAAGCTTCTTCCATCTTAGAGATCAGGTCACAGGGACAGCAGTCGGAGCAAAGAGGCCAAGAATTTCCTCTGGACAGAAAACCTACTTCAGCTCAACCGGGAGATCATCATCTCTCGGGTCTTCCACGGGAACTCTCCCAAATTGGACCTACACACGTTAAGAATACATCCCATAAAGGTGGAGAATTAGCTACTTCGAGTCTCTCCCGAATGACTGAGCTCTCACCTTAACTACTCTAAGGGAGACACCCAGTGTATCCGAGAACTTTGGATCACTACCCAACGTTCTCGAGGCTCAGCTCTTTCTAAGGACCATGGTCTTGGATTTACAATAAAGGTTTCCACTATGTTGGAAATATAAATGATACATTTGCTCTGTAGATGTCAGTTTACTGGGGAACAAAGAAATAAAAGACACATTTGTTTGTGGCATTTTGGACCTGTGGAGGATTTACATTTACACACAACGTTTTAAAGAACATCTACCCTACCTTTACGTAGTAAGAGTGTGATAGAATAATAAGGAGAAAGCTGTCCAAGCATAAATACTAGTAGCATAAAAGAGATGATGAAACTGATATTGACGTCAGTACTAGTACAAAGTTTATAAAGGTGGTCTGGTAGAAAAAACACTAATAAAAGAAAGAAAGAAACTTGTAGACGTAATAGTTGTTACACATATTAGTAGATGAAGCAGCAGTGAGTGGATGAAAACATGATTGTGTTATTACATGATTATTAAATGAAACGTGATTATCTCCCGATCGGCATTCGACTGACCTGTGCGGACGACCGATGATAAGCAGAGTAGTGCAGGGGCGAAGGGATGGCGGGCTCGTGAGCCAGACCGGGGTACTGGCTCTGGATGGAGTGGGGGTGCTGGTTGGCATAACTGCTGTAGTTGTAGCTCCCAGTATATCTTTAAATATGGCAAACAAGAGTTAAAAAACAGTCAATATTTCCCGATTTTTCTTGAATATTGTGAATAAAAAGACATTTACCCATGCTCCTCTCTGTGGGCATAGACTGGCATGCGATGGGCGGCGGAGGCCGGGGGCACCGGGGCACTGTTCCTCATGCAGGACAGCTGCTGCTCGGTCTCGGGAGCGGCTCCTCCTGCTGTGGTCACTGTGTATGTAAGGGACCAGGTATATGACTGAACAGCTCCTGGTAGACACAGAGACAAGTGTGACGGTGCTAAGAACCTCCTCTACTGCTCTGAAATCTACTGCCTGCTCACCTGTGGTGGACGGGACGGCAGAGTAGTCCGGGGACACGGCCGCTGTGGGGGAGCTGGCCGAGGACACGCCCACCGAGTGGACCGACCGGGCCGGGGAGAAGGACTCAGGAGACGGGGACGTAGGAGTGGTTTCTGTGAGCGGGAAGTCTTCTTCTCTCTCTGCTGCAGGTCCACGTGGAGGAGAGCAAAGGTGTTAGTGCCACTCAAGATTTTTTTGAAAATCAATTGAAAAGTTTCTGAACGTGTAACTCAACTTTAAGGAAATGTTTACAGTTTACATGAACAATAGTATGGAAGTATATCAGTGCCATCAGAATATTTAATGGTTGTGTTTTTTAATTTGTTGAAGTCTTGTTGTTGGTTTATTTAATTGAATTATTGTTTTTTAATAATTTCATTGAATTTTTTCTATATTTAATTATATATTATATACTGTATTCTAGGTACATTTTTTTTATTTAATAATGGAATCTTACCTTAAAAATTTAATACCACCATGATTGGCTGAAATAATTTGGACTCTCTTGGTATTGTGGCACTACTATATCGTCATTTTTATATTGAATTTAAAAGGTTAGACTTTTTATTCATCTAAACATCAATTTGAATTTTTATTTATATTAAAATTAGAAAAAAACTTGATGTAAAAAAATTCAGTTCGAAAATATTCTATTTTATTGAAAAAAGTAACCTTTAAATATACAAACTATTGCGTTTCATCATTTAATTAAAAAATATTAAATGCTGTTTTAAAATAATTGTAATTGAAGTGAATTGCAGAAAAATATGATTTAGACATAAAATCCTAAACAAGAAAATAAATCATTTTTCATGTTAATCTCGAGTTATAATTTCCTATTATTAAGTCAACGACAGGTTTTATGTTTATGTTGAGATTGTTAAAGGTTTAATACTCAGGAATACTGGCGAGTTAACATGACTTTAGGTTCTAAGTTCTTTCATTCTGGTGACAGAGTTCAGTGAACTCCTGTGAGCCAACACACTCTTTGAGTCATGGACGTTGTTTTACTGATTTGACAGTATGCTGTGTTTTTAAAAAGTATTGCAAAATGAGCTCCTTGGCGAGAAAATCCAGAAAGAAGTAGACGGTGAAAATGATAGTTTGATACAAATGCTGGACGTAAGCATCAATGAACAGATGGTTAGACGCTGAAGATTGCAGTGTTAACAATTGACTTAATGCAAAAAGAAGACAAAAGTTAACAATACTTCTAGTAGGTTATTGTATTTTATTTTTATCTGGCCGTTTTACTGCTGTGTTGCTAGCAGTGTTTGTAAAAAAAAAAAACATTTATTTAATTAAAAACATGTTATTATGATTTAGATGGTGCGGCTCATATAAAGGTACACTCTACAGTCATGAAATAAAACTGCTTAAAACCACATTAAGTAGCTCTAAACCTTTGTCTCTCTGCCTGTACTACATCAACTATACCAAATCAAACTACAAACTACCAACCACACAAAACCTTAGCATAACTAACCAATGCCAAATAGTAATATAGCTTTATTCAGAAGTAGAAAAATACTTAAGTTGAATCAACTAAACTGCTACAATTAAAGTGATACAAAATATTTTTAGTGCAAAGCAATGCTTTAAAATACACAGTCGATTGTTTCAAAACTAAAAAAAAATCATAATCAGACTGAAGTTTATTTTACCAAACCATACAATACTACACTTCCTTACTATATATGAAGAAAAAAACCATAGTTATCTTTACATTCAACACCACACTACGACCATCTGAAGATGTGAACATGTGCAACTCTTTGGATCTTCACGTCGATATTCCAGCCACTCACCCGTGCTTCCTTCTGCCTTCATGGCTCGCATCAGGTCGTTGGCTCGCTCCTGGCAGTGCAGCGACTCCAGCAGGTAGAGCACATAGTCGTCGAACATGAGGTGGATCAGGTGGAAGGAGCCTGTGAGGGAAACACATCTTCATTCAATTGAAATAGACAAACAAGTAGAAACCATTAACAGGAGAATAAACGAAGGACACTTGATGACATCACATCCTTCGGACTTGACGGCCGTTATTTAAGAAAAGCTTTACGCAATTCTTTCCGAGACGGTGCAGGAAATATGTCGGCTGACCTCGGGGTCACACGGAAAAGAGACCCCGGCATGTGAGAGTCACAATTGTGTCATTGTGGCGGTTGCTGCCGCCTCTCCGTGTGCATAATAAACACTCGCGGCTATTCAGGACGCCGGGTGTAATCCTGACCTGTCATAAAATGGAAAGCGCAGTCAAACAGATCAGGGTGAGGAGGGAGCGAGGGGAGGAGTGAGGGGGGAGAGAGGGTCGGGGGGAGGTAGGGGGGAGGTAGGGGGGCACTTTTGTTAATTAGCGGTTTGAGAGATTCGGTTTATCAACACACCGCAACCAGCTGTGGCTTTGATATTCAGGGAGCAATTCAAAGACACTTTTTTTTTTTTTTTTCACCGGAAATGGAACACAGGGACACTAACTCACGTCTGCAGCTCATCTGACTTAAATTAGGGTTTTGGCTCAGCTTATTACTTATTGCTACAACAACAATTCATTATTAAAACTACAACAATTCATTATTAAAACTACAACAACAATTCATTATTAAAACTGTGTTTGTCTCTTCTTATCATACACATTATATGAGTATTTTTTCTTTATTTAACTCTGTTTATAGATCTTTAAATGTAACAGGTTTTTTTTGTTTAGTATTTTTCCTTTTACTGTTTTATTGTATATTTTCCCTACTATATATATATATTGAAGATATTCAAAATGTATTTTTCATATTGTAATCCAAACTTATGAAGAGGTTGTTTCAAGCAGGAGAAGAGAAAACTTATACATATATTGTCATATTCTGGTGATGAATTGAGAGAATAATAGGGAGGAGGCACCTTTGTCTCTTCTTATCATACACATAATACAAGTATTTTTTCTTTAATTAACTCTGTTTTAAGATCTTTAAATGTAACAGGGTTTTTTTGTTTAGTGTTTTTCCTTTTACTGTTTTATTGAATACTTTCCCTACTATATACTGTATATATATATATATATACATATATTGAAGATAATTAAAAATCTATTTTTAATATTGTAATCCAAACTTATGGAGAGGTTGTTTCAAGCAGGACAAGAGAAAACATATATACATATATTGTCATATTCTGGTGATGAATTGAGAGAATAATAGGGACGAGGTCAAGGTAGCCAGTGCGGTTTGAGGTCGTAGTGCATCAACGGAGACATCAGAGGACAAAAGGTCATGAGCGATCTGGTGATTCAAAGTACAAACTATATATTTCATAGCCAAGGTGGACAAGAATCACATATATTTAGACAACAAAAAAACAATTCAATGTTTGCTGTGTAACTCCTTTAAAGTAAGATAAAAACATATTAAGTGGTTTTAGATATAAACTAAAATAAGTATGAGGAAATTAGGTTTAATTCATTTTTATTTCAATTTGTATTCAATAAATAAAATATATATGGCTTTCCAATTCAACATTTCTAAATAAATAAAAACATAAACCGCCAACCCCTTTTCTTTTGATGATTTTGTAGTGAATGATCTAAAACATATATCCATAAAATATATGTATTATTATTTTAATGCTTTCAAATACTATATTTAAATAATCATTTGTTGATTTTGACGTACATTTTGATGACAAAATCAGCAGCAGTAATATCGACTCACCGAAGCTGGGGGCGCTGTGGAGCGTCATGTCCCGGATGACTCTGGTCCCGAAACACGACCACATGAGCAGGAACTGCTGGGCCACCTTCTTCAGGCAGCCGGGCCTCTTCCCCGCCACCTAGAGAGAACATTACCATGAGAAAAGAGGGGGAAGGGTCGGGATGCCAGAATTAACCCTTCGGTCCGTATTGGGGCTTAACCCTCGAGAACGAAAAAACATGTCAACAAGTCAACTATTTAATTTGCCCCCGGGGACACGCCCCCCTATTGAAGTATTGTCTGGCTGGTCCAGGACGTTACCGGGGCAACCAAATTTTACAAGCCAATATCTGGCACATAATGGGCGCAAATGGGAAGCTTGTAGACATCATTAACTGGGAGGATTTTAGCGTAAGAGGCTGTGAGGACGACAAGCAGCGCAGAATCACAGGTGCTTTCTTACGCCAAGTTACTAAAAGAGCATTAAAACATAAAAACATTTTTTTTAATTCAAATATTGTTTTAGTTAAGAAATGAGCTGCATTGATGTCAATCAGCAATTCAATGCAGAGTAATAATATTTAAAATGATAATTGTTATTATTATTAACAGCTGGATAAGAAATCCACGTTTACTGTTAATATACAAGGAATAATATTATTTCTAAACTCTTTCTAGTAAGTAATCTAAGAAAAGTACTTTACGGTGTTTACTATTATATTTGTGTATATATACACAAATATAATATAATGAAAATGATTGTATAAAATATTTATTGTTTGAGTATAAATAAGAATGTTTTCTTTCATTATTAATTTGTTCCACAATCATTTTCATGGCATTTATTTTCAATTTAGAAAGACAATAACATAGTCACATATAGATATTACTTCTTTTTTTTTTAAAACCTCTACTGCAGAATATTTGTTATTGTATTTTATATTAAATGTTTCCACAGAAGAAATAGCTGAAAGAAGACACACGTATGATCAAAATCTGATTATATGACTCCTGAAAACAGATTTAAAAAAAATTAAATATTAAATTACATTCATAAGAATGGAAAATGGCATACATTTAGGAAAGTAACTATATGTCTTATTATTAAATCATATTTACAATGAATAAAACATTTATTTTGATTTTTCTATTTGATCTAATATATAGTTAATCTTGAGAGACTTTGAGAGAAATGTGTCGATAAATACATGTAAATATAAAACCATGTTTTTTTCTTTAAATAATAAAGCAATAATGTTGAGTTTTCTATAATATAAAAACTAAATGAAAAAACTAAAATTGTTAATCAGGAGCGATCGCTGAGACATTTAGAAAAGGCTTCTCTCACCTTGACGACGCAGCGGTCCACCATGGAGTCCAGCCACTCGATGTAGGCCTCAATGGGCGACTGTTCCTCCAGCAGACGGTCGAACTCCTGATACACTGTCGGAGAGCAAACACACCCTCGGCTCAAAGTGTGAAACACAAACAGTTTGGATGCAAGTGTCACAACTTGTGACCCCTGATCTGGTCAGGACCGTGTCCAGGGGGCGCGAGACCAGAGAGGATTGTGGAAGCTCCGCAGGGAGTTTCAGAACGGAGTGAACTTGTTTAACCTTTTGGTCTCCGCCGTCAATGGATGACTCTGCTGGTCGTGGGAATGTGTTGTTCCTCCGTGTCTGTGTGATGAGGGGAATTTGTGTGGTTCAAACCCATCGACTTACAGTGAATAATGAGCTGCCGGTGCTCCTCTTGTGAGTCCTCCATGGTGTAAAGTGTCTGCTTGGTGATGCTGTTCAAGTCCACATTTCTCCAGTCCTCCAGCATTTGAAAGGTGATGTCCGCGCTGTTTATGACCGTCCGCGAGGCCTGGAGGCAGATAAATCTACAATATTACTCACGGAAACACAAACACACATCTCTTATCAGCCGTTGTTTCATAAGGATTTTATTAAAAGAGCAGCGGTGGCCACCTGACACAGATGGTTTAATGATGTCTGCCGCTTGAGAATCTGAGAAAATCTCCTGGACACTGGAGGGAGATGGAGAAGAACAATATGGGTCATTGAGAGGAACCTTATCGAGCACACTGCTGCAAAATTGAGACACGTACGTTCAAACTTGATATTCCTCAGGTTTTCTGGAAGGTCGTGAAGAGCAATTTTCAGCCACTCGTCGAGCTGTTTGGCGAATTTTCTAATAACCTGAGTCAAACTGGAAGAGCAAAAAAACATATTAAAAACAAATAAAATATATGCATGAGTCGGCAAACTTTCCATTCTGACACGTAAAACAATTAAAGATGAGGTAGGTTATCGCACAAGCTACATCTTAAATTAAAAAGTCCAACCTCCTTTCTTCTGACTCTCCTCAAAGTGTTTGACAGACCAACCAATATTTTTGATTGATCTTGCACAGGTGAGTTTATAGTGGATTTTAAGCAGTAAAGTAAAAAGAGTTTCCAGGAAAAGTATCACATTTCAGTTTGTTTTTCTTCTGTTTCGAAACAAAGAGTTCATAATAATTGAGTTTATTTTTCTGGTGTAATGATAACAGTGTTATGCACTTGCTTGCTATCAAAGTTACTCATATTTATGTTATTATAATGACTCCAAAAATGGCACGAAATAATGTTTTATAGTAAAGTCTGGAATGTATGTTATATCTCAGTAAAGTTACTTATCTTTTAAGATTTAAAATAATACTTAAAGAGAACATGAACTGCAGACACTATGACTTGAATCTTCAAAAACAAAATGAAGGATTAAAGAGATATTATATAATCCTCAAATATATTTTACCTATAATACTCACAATGGATTTTGAACTGAATGATGTTGAAATAACATCGATAATCTGATCCTTTTAATAAGATTAAATTGTCTACAGATGCTCAGATTAACACCACAACCAGATTAATGAAAACAAATACGAAATGCAGATGAGGAAATTGTATTTTAAATTAATGTTAAAATAATAAAAGCATAACTATAATTTAGTAATTTGTTTGAAAACTTTAGTTTGTGTGTCAGAAATCAACCAAGAATCTCAACAGAGAGTCGATCAATACTCCCACCTGACCTCTGACCTTCACAATATTAAAGAAGATTAATTTGCTCTCTCACCTGTCAGGTAGTGCTTGCAGGACGGTGGGCATTAGAACGCCAGAGATTGCCTTGTAAAGAATGGAGTCACAGACGCCCACTATGTTGACCACCGTGGAAGATCCAAGGACCGGCAGCATGTGGGGGGGCATGCCCTGCCAGAAGTGCAGCAAAAAGCTTTGGACCTAAAATGATCGTCACAATTTCAAACACAAAGCACGACAGAAAGACTGATAGCTTGAAGCGACAGTTACCTCGTCGAAGTTGGCCCGGATGACGGTGTCCAAGATCCTCTGACAGTGAGTTCTGTACATCATGATGAACGTCGACACCTGAGAACGAAAACAAACTCAAATTTAACAGCTTTTTTTTTTTCCCTGGGAAAGTCGTGGAAAAACAAGGGAATAAATCTCCAGAAAACCACGTGGAGCAATAAATACAATGCTACAGCGGCAAAGTGAAATAAAACGAGCTTTAGAGCTCAGCGAAACATTTAAAATCATGGCCCCTCTTTTAAAAGCCGGACAGCTAGTGCTTGTCCTTTGTCCATCGCTGGATCTTATTATCTCCCCCGAAGATTAAGAGTTAGTGAGGAGCCAGCACATAAATCCTCAAGGTCTTTCTCTCGGCGAAGACCTGTGAAGGTCCCAGGCAGATAAAAGAGTGGAGCCAGGAGGGGGGGGCAGCGATGGCACGATGGAAGGCGGGGTGTGTAAGGATGGACTATTAAAACCACTGTTTACCCTCTCTTCTGGCAGACTGGCGGGCAAATTTAGGTCTTTGACATTTGGGAACTCTGGCAGGAGCGTCCCGAGTTTGGAGCGAGGTGAATACGCCACTGTCTGCTTCGTGACCTCCTTCTTGCCCGTCTCGTTCACCCAGGCCGCCCCTTTCTTGGAGTACATCACGTCGTAGTACTGGGAGCTCTCCTTCACCGCGATGCCGTAGTAGTGGTACCTGGAGGGGCGTGGAATCCAAGAGGTTATGGAATCAGAAATATGCCAGAAGGAAAACATCGTCCATAATAAACTATAAACATTGTTTGAATTAACTAAAAGTTCCTTAAATGTTTAAAACATATTCTTCATATTCTCTATTAATCTTTCTGAAGCCACACAAATTACTTACTTATTTACTTACATCCAAGTGATGTAGCTAATGCTAAGCTAACTGTTTTCTCATATTTACATCCCTAATAAATTACTGAGGTTAAACATGTTCGAATCTACCACACTTTCTCAAAATTAGTTACTCAAAATTATATTAACTACAACCAGTAAACAAAAAAGTCCTTTGTTGTGATTCATTTTTTACATTTTAAATCAGGCAGTCGCATGAACAGCTATGTTTTTTTAAGGACCCAATTCTAGACTCAAGTGTAGCTATGACAAGCTAATACGTTAAATTAAAGTTGTTTCTATTTTCTAAACATAATTTTGCACCGGATTATTTTATATTATATATTTATTTATGTTATATCTATATATATATCTTATAATCTATCTGGTTTTTTTTTCATCATCAACAGACAATGTTACAAATCTTGACATAACTAATTGTTTTGGCACATTAACTAAAATTAAATTGAAATATATTTATAATATATTTAAAATATATATACACAAGTTAATATTTATTACATGAAGTAGATACAAGACTACTCTGATTTAATAACCTGAACCTAATAACCTAAAAGGTTGTACAGATGACGTTGTTTTATAGTAAGTAGTAGTTTTGTAGTAAGTAGTAACATTCTATTACAATAACTTGAGTTTGAGTTCACAAACAAAGCTGTATCTTTGTTACCTGTAACCTTCAAATGAACAACTGACTCACTTGGACTGTCCTCTGGTTCCCAGTCGTCTGGTGGTCAAGGCTGGGAACTGTTGACGTATGATCTGAAGACGAGAGGAAACGTCAGTAACTTCTTCAACTTCAGTAAGTTCTGCACCTAAATCATCCCTAACATTATTTTACATCATTGTGTTCTTGAATCAGAACAAAAACCAAAACAGTGGTTTATAAATAGAACACAATTAATGAATGTAATGAATATTTCAGTTAAGCACGTATTTATTTGACATTAAAGATTAAAGGAAAAGTGTACTTTTTAACGAGAATTTGAAATTAAACAATTTTTCCCACATTAATGCATTTTCCATTATTTTTCATGTTTTAATGGTGTTGCTTTAATTTGTTGCAAAATGTTGTGCAATCTCCTTAATCATTGTATAAAATAAACATTGTAAAACAAAAGTCTAAAATTAAATGATGATTAAAATAACAATTACAACAACAACAATAGTAATAACAATAATATGATGCATCAAATTACTGATTAGATCAACAAAGATGAGGCGTGTCTGAGTTGAAAAACTTGTTTTGATAATAATAAAGATATATAAAGCATCCAAATGTGAACATACAAATCTCCTCCCTCCTTATAGAAACATTTTTATTTGTTAAGGCTTTTCCTTGATTTTCTGGAACTCCTGTTGTGTTATCAGTTTTATCTTGATCTTTAAAATATATACTTTATTGAATATTGTTTTGATTGTTTAAGCGCTTTGTGACCCTGGTCTGGGAAAGCGCTATACAAATAGAAATTACTTACTTACTTACTATTTTATTATTATAAATGTGTTTTTAGCAGGAAACGTTTCGTCATAAAGTAGGTTTTCTTTAATGTAACCCCAATAATGACTCGCATTAAACTCCTCACAGCAAGTTTCTATTCACGCTGACATCCAGCGGTATTACTTATCCCGGCAATAAAGTCTCCCGTCATCTATCAACCCGTCTATCCTTCTCCTTCTTCTTCCTCCTCTCCACCCTTTTTGTCCCAAAGAGATTGGCTCTTCGCTCCGACTCCTGGTGCAGAAACTTTAGCAAACAGTGTAGCTCTCTATTGTGTGGGATGAAAATAGAGGCCAAGCTGTGAAGTTTCTGTCAGGCCCCGCTTGATAAATGAGCAGACAGGGAGGCAGTCCGCGGTTTTTTGTCCCGAATCAATGAAGCCTTCCTAAAGGACACCCCACACTGCTCCAGCCACTGATCTAACATTCCGCAACATCTCACCCTTCCAAATTTCCTTTAATTACACATTAATCCAGGCCCCTTCTCTTTTTCAATATCTTCCGACAGGAGCTGTGCGAGGGGTTTCAGGGGGGGAGATGGGGCTGGGGGGTGTTGGGGGGCCGGTGTGCCGGCCATCGCTGGGGGTAGTGAGTCGGGAGAGGGTTGTGGGAACCAGTGAAATGGCAGATTTGGTCGTAGATTATGTGCAAAATGAGATTTGCTTCACACTGAGATGATATTAGCTCGGTGGCAGCTGACGTTTGGATAATCTTCAAACCTCTTTCGCTGGCTTCTAAACACGCCTCAGCTCTGGTTCATCCATAAAGTGCAGAGATTTGAGGCACATTTTACTACTTCATTTACTCTAAACTTTCACTTCGAGGATTAGTTTCTAACACAAATACTATTTGTATTTGTATTTTTTTTCGTTAAATCTGCTCTTAAATCTTCAGAATCGTTGATAGAAACACATCTGAAATACTGCTGATAAATCTAAACAACTCTAAATATATGTAATAAGGATCTAAATCATTATTTGGAGTTACGTTATGTATATCTATGCTTTAACTTAGCTCATGATATCTTTATATATGACCCACAAGTTTTATACATGAAACACCCAGTGTCATTACTAGTAAAAATAGAAAAAAAAGACTCCACTACATAAACCAGGAATCCCATAATGCACTTCAAACATTAAAGCTATAATATGAGCTTTTTTCCCTTTTAAAAAAATAACATTAGTAGCAAAAATATTTCAATTTATTTTAATAGTATTTTACTTTAGGTTGTTTGTAAATAGCACAAGATTTGCTAAGGAATTAATCAGGAATTAGTTAAGATATATTTCTCAGATATAGTTGATATATCATCGTATAGATGCAGGAAAGATTCATCAATGACTTGTATCACTTTTAACCGGTTCAGCAAATGAAAACTGTAACTAGTTTAACTCATTTATTTCCAGATACACACATATTTTCCAAGTTTATTTTAGAAAATAATCTGATACATTCAAGATGACTTTGAGACATCAAGTGGTTTGATTTAACTAGTGACACAAGTTTGAATCTCGGTCAGAACATTTGTTTTCTGGGAGCCAACAAATTAAAAAAATCAAGGTTGTTTTTTTTTGGAAAGTTAGAAACAAAGACCTTGGCAGATGTAAAGTTTGTACTGTCCAAAAAACAAGTTTTTATGAAATGTCAGGAAAGACGACCACAGGGAACGCTTGTGTTATACAAGCCTTGAAGTCCAAAACAACTATATTCAATTTAAACTTCCCATACATACATAAACGTGCAAATTTAAATCTCAATTTCTTCAATGGGGTTGCTATGGCAAAAGTGAACAGAACAAATAACCTAAAAGTAGTTTTGTTTTTTAGCCACATTTTTACAAACATAGATGATATTTTTCTTCAAAACAAAAATATTGATCAAAGTGATTAGACATCTTTTGAGCAGATTGTGTTGAACTACACTTAATTGTTTATTGGGAAAAAATGTTTTTTCTTGATATATAAGGTTCACAGCGACTGGTCCAAGAGTTGATCGCAAGGTTGAACTAATATTTGGGGAAAAAAATTGTTTGAACACAAATACAACAATTACATCTTAATTATAACTAAGAGTCGTTTGAGATACTTACGCCAATGACGATACTAGTATGTTGTGATGGATTCACTTTGTCGCGAAACTTTAATTTTAGAGTAAAATCTTCATCGCTGTCACGTGACCGTAAAACTACTAAATAGTTTAATGGACCAGTTTCTTACTCATCATAATAATTTACTTTAAATTATTTCATATAGTTTTTAAGTCACATATGTGCCTTGCTTAAATATATAATTGAAAAAAATTGAAAATATATTTTAACCAAGTGTAAAAGTGTCAAATTTTTGTATTGATTAATATTGTTGAATATTTTCGTTTTTTAGCAAAGGTGAAGACAAATGAAGACTGAGTTAGTCTGATAAAATACAGTCTAAAATAGTAGTAACAGAAAATGTGAACGACTAGTATCTGTTTGAGTTAGATCGACTTGTCAGTCACATGACGAGTGAGTTACCTTTCCGAAACTAGCCGCGTTCACTGGTTGCGTGTCTTGCTTTTCGCTGAAGTCCAGGTAGTGCATGTAGAGGGCGCTGCGAGGGATACACACACCTTCTGCTATCTCGTAGTTCTCCTCCAGCCTTTGAACACATCAATGAAATAAAAATCAATTGATGTCACTTTTAAGATTTTCCTGTTTAATTTACCAAAAATATGCATCATAAACACACATTAAGATGATTTAGAGTTAAACTAGTGAGAGATTTAGATCTGTCGGACAGTATGTCAACATTTTATTTCTCAATAAAATAAATAAAGGGCCTGAAACTGAGCTTTGCTGAACTACAGAATTATGAATGTATTTGCCAAAATACTCAAACATTTTTTTTAATTTATATCAGATTAGAATCGTATATAATGAGATTGAGATTGAGATATAAATTGGTGATTTCACTCATGAGTCGACTGATTTTCCTTTGTAGCGGAAAATTATTTTCTCATTTTTCTATTTGCATTTGTGTGTTTTTTTCGCTTACATTTATTTTGAAACAACGCAAATGATTCAATCTAGTAGAGATAATAACGCAGTATATGTCACAAAGCATAAAATTATTGACAAATTAACTGTGTTAGATGGATGTACATTTGTCTTAATAGACAAGAATTAATTGAAATATGCGAGAATTAATAAAACTTTACCTTGATTTCTATTACTATTACACAGAATGATCATTCATTTTAACTCTGCAATTGGTGAAAATAGAGTTTATAAACAGTCATTTTGTAAAGTAAAACTAACATTTACATCCTGACTATTCCTGTCCTTTAATGTCTTACATGTCATTCATTTGTCTGTAGTTATATTTGAATTGGAAGGTTTTGCAGGAAATGTTTGGTGGAAAGAAGGGACGTAGTCATATAAATCCACACTGTAACAACATATTCAGGAAATGTAATTAATGTGTAATTATTTTTAATAAACATTGCATGCACTTTAATTCAAGCAGCTTCACATTTATCGACTCATAAATGAAAACTTACCATTCGAGAGTAGCTGGTGTTGAATGTGGTTTGGAGGCTCTGTTGTTTTCCTTCTCTTCATCTGCGACAAACACCACTTTGATTTGAGATGTGTGGACACTTTTTAAGTTAATCTTATCTTACGTTCATCGTTGGACATGTTTCCCAGAGACGTGTGGCTGGAGTAGCGTTTGCTCTCACTCTCGTTGAGGCATCTCTCGATCCAGCTCTCTGAGAACACAAGTTACGACTCATCTCAGAGTGTTTTATATATATATTAAAAAAATGGTGTTTGTCACATGTTTGTGTGCAGCAGCCGTTTGTTCAGCGGCTAATGTGACAGGGAGCGTCACAACAATGATGTGTGGTCGCCGCTGCCGCTTTATTTGAGGTGTTTTCACCAGGACGGCAGGAATCCAGCATTGTTCCCCCCAAAGAGCCGCGAGCTTGAAAGAGCCCGTGCACGTTACTGAGGCCGCCATTGTCCTGCTTTAATTTCTGCTCACAATTAGCTCGACTGGTGTTCCTTCTCTCGCTGCTCACAAGCCAAAATGTTCTCTCATCAAAACTGAGGATTAAACTGTTCAATCTGCTTCTTGACGCTTTAAAACCTGAAAGTTAAATATTCACATGGAAAGATTTGGCTAGTAAAACATGTTTTTTTTACCTCCTAACGCCAGACAAAAACTTAAAGAAACCAACAGGTTTGTGTTTGATTCAGAATGTTTTCTACGGCAGTTTTCAAACTCTGAGTGACATCATCTCCTTCGTCCATCCAAACAAGTCAACAACTCAAATGAGAAAGTGAAGCCAGCGAAGTGAAACTAATGCTTTGCTCTCAGGCTTCATTTGCCACAGGGAGGATCAGTGCGGGACGGGAATAATTGGATTAAATCTGATCAACAAGTGAAACGGATGTTCAATCTCGTATTATCACACATTCCCAGCTAAACTGCTTTTTTTTTTTTTACCCTGTACAACTTATTATTTAAATAACTGTTAAAAGTTTCACTTTTACATTCATTTTAGACTTCATTGACGAAGTAAAAAGTACAAAATTCAAATTATATAAATGCTTATTTAAATGGAACTAGATTTTTATGTCACATAAAGAGTAGTTGAGCACAAACAGACAAACAAAAAATAGATTTCGGAACAGTTTAAATGTAAAATAATTATCTTAACAGTGAAATACTACATATTCACTAAACAGGGAACAATTTGGTTTAAAATGTTAGTTATCCTCAGAAAATAATAATGAATTTCATTGTTTTATCTTCGGGAATTAAATGAAAGATTGACATTTTTAAAGGAAACAAAGAATATCATTTAAATTTAATTAAAACTCAACAGGGGATAATAACAAGAAAACAACTTATAAATCATCCTTAATTGTCTTTAAGATGTTTATAAATGTATGTCAAA
Organism: Callionymus lyra; assembly: GCF_982586985.1. NCBI lineage: Eukaryota > Metazoa > Chordata > Actinopteri > Syngnathiformes > Callionymidae > Callionymus > Callionymus lyra. The sequence goes on along the minus strand of NC_141825.1, from coordinate 13,382,954 downwards.
CTGTAACAATGAAAACAATATGTTAAAATGTTAAATATATCAACGCATTTGATTAAAATACATTTTAAAAGATTATATTATAGACTCAGTTAATTATTATACAATGAATTGAAAATGTATTTATTGTTTAGTAGTATTAGTTCATTCTTTAGCATCTGATTAACTAAATATTAAAATGTAATTAGGTTTATATTCTTAAAACAGTTTGATAAAATCATATACATAAATAAATATATGATGACTTTTCTGTGTCAAATGCTACATGACATTTTAAAAAGGGTTTCACGAGTATTTAAAAAATGACTAAAATTAAAAAGGCTAATGTAATGAAAGCGTCAGTTTGATCCTTTAAAAGTTGATTCACGCATAACTCGGTCGCAGCAGGTGGATTTCTCTCTTCCTCCAACTTCTCCGAGGTTAAAGCGAGCAGATATCAACAAGTGCTAGCAGTTCTCAAACTTCCAAAAAGTCCATCAAAAGCACAGTTTCGGCTCGAGGAGCCGCAGAATGGAGCGCGAGACTGACCTGTGGAATCCATATCAGGCTCCTCCAGCAGCCCGCAATGCATCCTCTTCCCATCAACGGCACTTGCTGCTCCGAGGAAAATGGCTCAGTGCGCGTCTCCCCCTCCTCGGCCGCTCGCCTCTCTTTTCCCTGACCACTGGCCGTCCGAGGAGATGTTGAGGATCTGAGGCTGGGGTTGGCGGAGGAGAGGAGGGGAGGAGGAGGGAAAGAAAGGGGGTCGAGACTCCAGAAAATCCAGAGGGGGGAAAGCCAGAGCCGTCAAAATGTTTGCTGATGTTTCATGGGAAAGGGGCTGATTTTATAGGAGCCCTGATGGGGACATGTCATTGATAGGCTTGGAAGGCTGATGAATGGCCCCAAGTCAGATGGGGATGTGGCAAGGCTCACTGGAAGTCTTTTGTGGGGCTGTTTTGAATAAGAAAAGCTCCCTCCCAACCTCAAAAAAAAAGAAGCTTAGATCTACGCAGCCCTAACACTGTGGCCTCCCCATCTTCCTTTATGGTATTTAACGCGTTCTTATACTGCGCCGTGCTGCAAATAAACATACACATGAAGCCCCCGTTTCACTCTCAAAACACTTGTTGCCTCCTTTCTTTTCTCCCATCGTTCCCTCTGATCCATCGCTCCTTCTAAATATGACCGCATCACACCTCTTTTTCGCTCACTTTCTCCGCCTTAACTTTTTATTTTTTAAGGGTAGAAGAACACGGTCGCAAACACACACAGAAAAAAAACAGGGGGGAAAGTAAAAGTGCAAAGCCTGAGGCTGGTCTGATGGAGTGCCTGAGAGCTGGAGAAGGGAAAGCTGTGATTAGAATATGAATGGAACCACAGGAGAGGGGGAGAAGAGAGAGGGGGACGACCAGCGAGAGGAGAAAGGAGGATTATGGCTGAATTACTCACCACACCATGGACGGTGGAGGACGTGCAGCGCGCAGGCGTGAACTTCTGCTCGCCAACATGCAGCCACTGGGCCGGGACACTTCAGCGGATCCCCACCTGGTTCTAGAGGTTCAGATCCATCAGACGGTGCTGAGAAATAAGACGTTTAACACTTACTTTTATTCCCGTTCCAGCCTCTCCAAATGTTCCCAAATCAGAGTAGAAAATGGCCTTTCCATGGAGTTTAGTCCACAAGTAGAAGAAGATTCCTGGACAAACTTTGAGGAGAGACTATTTAAAGTTAGAGGTGAACGACTAAGCTTCTTATCTCAGCCTGAACTTACCTCATAGACAATAATGTGCAAGAGTCTTGAGAAAACCCAGTGACTCTAGGACTGAGTTAGAAACTTGAATTTGAATGTCCACTCAGACACTGGAGGCCTCGCTGCCGTCGCAGCTGCTTTCTTTGACTTGTAAACTTCACACGAGAAGTTTACAATCATTGTCATCCAAACAACTTCCGGCCTTCTATTGTGGTCGTCAATAATCTTGACTTAGACTTTTCTTCTACTGCTATTCCTTTACATTAAAAATGTCATTTATTGATTGATTTTTTTAAATTGAAAGACACATGAAATATAATAAATAAAAAAATACATAGAAGAATAAAGGGAGGAGAAACGTGTCAATGATATCTTAATAATCATATTAATTAATTAATCACTGTGAATGATACTTATTTCCTTACTTTTGTTTTTGATTGTGTTTCTAATTTAATTATCGTTTCCTTCACTTTGTTTTTTTTTTTCAAATCACAGAATTGTATTTTGTGTTGCAGTGTTTTATTATGTTTTTCCCCTGCTTTCTTTTTTGTTTCCTTTTGAGGCAGGGAAAAAAACCATTTAATTTGCATTTCATGTTTTTGATGTACATTAGATGGTAAAAAATAATTAAATGAAATAAATAAAATACCCAAAAACAATTTTCTCTATAGTCCACATCCATCCAATAATAATAATAATACTACTTTCCCAGCATCATGTCCACCAAAGCTAGTGCAGGAGTCTCTACCAGTTTTCCAACATCATCACTTGTTGTTTTACAAAACCACTTTGATCAGGGAAAAACATTTTATTTATTTTCACGTATTTGAGAATAAAGAGAGACACTAAACATCACAATATTTTTGGGGTACACTGAAGACCTCACACGCCCTCGGACACGAAAAAAAAAGCTCTCATTAATTCCAGCGAACGTATTTCCCCGTCCCGCCTGTGTTATGTGCTTATTAGAGGCAGTTAAAATAGGACAGGTGCAGGCAAAAGAGCCTCTTCCACTTGTCTATTCCCTCCTCTGTGCCCACACTAACGGATGTGTGTCGCTTTTGTTCATCAATAAAGCAGCAGTTTGTGTGTGTGTAGGTGGGGGTGACGATCCCACAAACATGTTTGGTGGAATCAAGGTTTGGTTTTTTTTATTTAATGGAGAAACTTTAAACCAGACTTTAACTGGGCAGATCACAAAAGAGCTTAATGTTCCTAAACATACCCTCAGTAGAGAGAAATACTACAAAAGTTATCAGATGAAGCTCCTGTAGGTGTCAGTAGAGAGCATGTAAAACCGTTGTTACTCCTGCAACATAACAAAGATGTCTGCTACTGAAGTTTACATCTCTATTGAATTAACACCTTTTTATTTCCACCAAACTCATTTATTAACTTTATTATTATTTACATGTATTATCTGACACTTGATTGACATTTGATGATTCTCAACTTCTTAAAACTGACTATTAAAGAAAATAATTATTAAAATCGGAAAAAGAAAAATGATAGTATTAAAATTCAATAACAAATACATGTGTTAATATACTGTAGTATTTTACAACTTATACTTGTGTAAATTATTTTGATTCAAACTAAATCATACATTTTTAAACATATAATTAGCATTTTTTTATCTAAAAATCTGAAAATACTAAATCCACGCATAAAATTATGTTTCTTCTCAGTGACAGAATAATTATGTATATTAAAATATTTCAAATATACAAATTTTATCTGTAATATGTGCAATTATGATAAAATATAATATTACATTTTAAAAATGACATTAAATTAAAAATAAATATAAAATGAAAAAGAAAGAAGAATCAACTAAATAAAGACAGGTTGTAGCAGCATATTTATTATTATTTACACAAGTTGAGAGAAAAATCAATGACACGATCGATCCAAACTGCAAACACATGATTAAACAAACAAAGGTCTTGACATCATTATCTTTTACATTCCTGGGAGGAAAATAATATTTTTGGCTGTCATCTGTAAAAGAAAAAAAAGAGAAAAAAAAAAAGTTCTTCACTCGTTGTAGCGCGACAGCTTGAGTCGAGGGATGATGTTCATGGACTGCATCTCCTGGAAGAGAAGTTTGCAAGCGTACGGGATCCTCAGGGTAGACACGTGACACGACGACTTACAGTAGTGGCACCTGGTGGACATTCAGAGCGGAAGACGAAGAAGAAACACCATTAAAGACCGTTTGAGGACAGACTTGAATCACAACGACTCACCAGCCAGAGTATCCCAGAAGTCCACACTGACCGCAGACGTCCACCTCGAAGGCGTCGCTGGAGATCATGAGACGCTCCAGCAGAAGCATGCTGGCTCCGTAGCCAATCAGACAGTCGCGTTCCATCTCACCCAGACGCAGACCGCCGTCTCTGGAGCGACCCTCGGTGGGCTGTCTGTTGAGACACGGGAGACATCAGATGTTAACCCACATGATCCGTTTTTATTCTGGACTCCATTGAAAAAACATTGATGTAAACATCCTGGACCAGATAGTTCACTCTCTAGTACATCCACTCACCTGGTGAGAACTGCTCGGGGTCCTCGTGCTCGGGCGTGCATCTTGTCCAGGACCATATGTTTCAGTTTCTGATAGTAAACGGGTCCGAAATAAATGTAGGCTTCCAGAGGCTCCCTGTGAGAACATCAAGACAGTTTATCACATTTAATGATGGTCACAACAGAGCAGATCTTCTCTTATGAGTCTAGAAACATTTTCTTAAAATTAAAAAATATATTTTACATAAAAAAATGGTCCAAAGATGTAAAATAATGTTGCGTAAAAGTCAATAAAAGTTGTTACCTGTCACAATTCTGCACTTCTTTTCTGACCTTATATCAGATACAGGTACAAATACTTCATTCTTTGATTAAGTGGTTGAGTTTCTTGACCTTCTTTTAGCCAAACTTGAGAAGCTGAGTCATCTAGGAGAGGCTCAGAGTAGATCCTCCACAGAGCTGGTCAGAAGCTCTGGGCCTCTCCCTCTTGACAGAAGCCCCGGGTCATACCCAGGACATTATCTCAGTTTTACCCTTTAACCCAACCTTCATAGGACGATAAGTACATGGACGTCATTTGAAACGACCACATTGTAGTGAAAATATTGTCAGGAGAAATTATACTTTATAGGATTTATTAGCGGCAGAAAATGGTATTTTAGGAAATTTTCAAATCACGTACAATGTTTTCTCAGGCAAAAGTGCTACTTAAATTAGTATTTTTTTTAAATATTAGACTAATTAAATAAGAAGGCTTTATGCGATTTGATCTCAAACTTCAATTTGCTTTTAACAAACTTTACTACGATCTACATTTTCCAGGTTATTTCTCATCATTCAGGATCTCTAGAGGTATTTAAAAGCCTGTTGACTCAAGAGTTGAATCTCGGGTCACGACACCGAACCTGTGACGGTTCTGACCAACAGTATGAAAGTCTTTACCCGGTGATTCCTGAGGTGACGAAGTCTTTGCCCTGGTAGTTGTAGCCGTAGCGGATGAGATCCTCGCACACGTCCTTCACCTTGCTGCCTCCGAACGCCGTCCCGTAGTGGAAGCGCCCGTCCAGCACCCCCGCCTTCCCCGCCAGCAGCTCGATCAACTTCCCCACCTGGAACCGACACGACGACGCAAAACTTTTGTCTGGGGTTGTAAATCCCGAGGGATGTTATTATTATATAACGCATGTCGCCCTGTGACGGGGGCAGCCGTCTAAGGATGACTGATTCTGACAATTCCAGCGAGGTCACCACCACGGGACCCCTTGACCCCGCCACATAAAAGGAAACACCTACTCTCATTTCACCCCTCGGCCGCTGGAACATCCTCCTGTGCCAGACAATCCTGAGCCTCTGCCATGACAACAGGGCCGAGCAAACACGCCGCCGACGACGACTCGGGCAGTAAATATCCGTCAGGATTTTACAGTTTAACAGACAAAATGTCGGCGAGGAGGCGGCCAACTTCTCCGCTCTCAGCCATTCTCGCACTGTGGGCTCCTGATAAAAACTTCCTGGGATGAAAGCGGCCTCTTTCCTGGCAGGGACCTCGGGCGGTGACAAATATTTGTTTGTGAACAGTAAGATTTCTGTTCAGCCGCGTCAAAGGACGTGTGCTCTGGAAGCCAAAGATAACCTAAAGAGGACAGGAGCCGACATAATGAGGCTTTTGTCTCTGGAGAGCTCGCTGGATCTTTTCAGGAACAGAGGTCAACACACAGTCGGAGAAACTCGCTCACAACTGGATGCAGGTGCAGGATTATCTCTCCTAAACCCAACCCCGGATTAGCTTCTCTTTAAACTTAGATTAGAAGACGTTCAAGACGATTATGATCCGATAAATCCCTCTTAGATATTTTAATGACAATCACGTTTATAATACACATAAATGAAATGACTAAGTTGGACTTCATAGATGAACAAAGTTCCTGAAATGTTCTTAATCATAACATTAAAAAACAGACATTCAATACTTTCAGTGGAAACAATAAATGGATAAAACATCACTATTGTCTAAAATGACTCATTTGGAGAAGAGACTTGCAGCTTGTTAGTGAAAAATAAGATATTATTACATGATGCTATATATTTAAAGCAAAAAAAGGTCCTATAATACTAAGTGTAGTTATTGATGTTATGAAAGAAAAATTTAATAAACGCAAATTAACATTTTTACTTGAGGTGACAGAAAAATATAAAATAGTATATTTAAATAAAACCCCACTTACAGATTTAGTGCATTGCTTTATTTAAATTAGTTTCTATGTTAAAATAAAAATGTTAAATCTAGGTTAAAACAGAATACATTTCTTTTTTTAAACTTTGAAAACATGAGAAGAAAAACATTTAAAAGTTAAAAAAAATTGTTGTCAAGTCATGTGACCTGCATTTAAAACATATTTAAATTATTTATATAAATCTTTGTTTATATGAATGTATATTGTCCTTGTTAAGATACTTGTTCTTTATACTTGCACTTTGTCATCCCTTGCAATTTTTATTTTTTTTTGCACTTTGTACTAGTTGTTGTTTTTATGAAACTTGCTGTAAGTAAGTAAGTAAATGTTATTGAACGAAATCGATCTAATTTCAATCCTTCAATATACTTCTATCTAAACTATGTGGTGGAACTTGAAGGGGGCTGGAGCGTGTCCCAGCTACAGAGGGTAAGAGGCGAGACACACCCTGGATAGATTGTGAGTCTTTCTCAAAAAGAAACAAAAGTGTACTCAAAGAAAACCCACACTTGTTCTTCACTCAAAGCACTTCCACACAAACAATCTGAGACTGATAGGAGTAGGCTGTGACGCAGCATGTTAGCTCAACATCAGGAGCGACGCTTGAGTGACTTGTTCAGGGAAACAAAGACACATATCTTAAGCTGCGATGGAACCAGCACCTTCTTATACACAATCCAACCTGAGCCATGTCTTACGACAGTTTCTCCTTTCGTACGTAAATGTGGTCCAACCTCAAAATAATTAAAGTGGAAAACATTTATATTTTTATATTAGTCATCATCAATATATACAATAAATGTCAGAGACTTAAATATATAAGGTTGTCCATATATTACATCTGTCTAAAGTTTTTTTCTTTTTCTATCTCTTTATCCCTTATGTAGGTCACAGGGGGGCTGAAGCCTATCCCAGTTTTATTGGGCAAGAGGGGGACATGCTGGAAAGGAGGCCAGTCCCATAAAGACACACAACCATTCACACACACACACACACACACACACACACACACACTCATACCTAAGGACAATTTCCCCAAGTTCCCAATCAACCTCTGTATGTTTTTGGACCGTGTGAGGAAACAACATACAAACTTCACATAGAAAGGTCACAACTTGGCTCCCGACCTGGAAGCAAACCAGCAACCCTTTTCTAAACCTGCCAAATTCAGACGTTGATCCCATCTGTGACCGACAGTCTCAGGCCACTCTTCTCCATACGTTTCAGTCCGGCCCCACAAGTGTATCATTTCTGGAAAATTGTTTTTAAATTATTTTCTGATGCTTTATTGCCACAGATACAACCTTCTGTAACACGTGCCTTAAATCTCAACAATAATTGAAAAAATGACTTGGAAAAAAACTTCTTATTTTATTATAATGGAACGCTTTACATTCTTTTTTTTCTGTGGTTTTCTTGACTTTTTGAGGAAGGGAAAGGTGTTTGTGTAAAAAAAGAAAAATGTAATTTGTATTTGATGATATCATGTTTTGATGTACAGTAGATAATAAAAAAAAATCAGAGACAGACGTAAACCATCGATTTTTCCTGGAAAAGTACATGTTTTCACTTTTCACATGTTTGTCATCTTCTCTTTTGATCAACTGTATGAGAAGAGAGACGTCTTCGTTTTGAGTTTTCAGCATTTAAATATGATTTCACCTGCTGAAAATACATTTAAACACACAGTCAAGTGCTTCCTACCGTCATTCTGGAGGGATATCCGTGAGGGTTCATGATGATGTCTGGACAGATGCCCGAGTCACAGAACGGCATGTCCTCCTGCGGGACGATGAGGCCACACACGCCTAAAAAGAAAAGACAGGAATTCATTTGAAAAAACTGAAGAAGAAAACAGTTGATCCCATAAACACTTCAGCAAAAAACATCAATAAGTGAAATTAACCTGTAATTTTATTACAATAACAAACATGTCCTTGTTGTCATGTCCAAGTCTTTTAGGTTTCATTATCAAAATGTAATTAAAAGATTAAAAAAAGATACTACTTTCTAACGCATCAACCTATTTTTTATTTTCAGCAATTACAATTTTTCTAAACATATATTTTTGTATGGTTGTTCCATTCTCCATCTATTTAACGTGTATTCTTCAAAGTAAGATGCCCCTATATTTCCCACATGAGGGAAATACAAGTGTGAATATTTGAGCGGTTTTTCATGGACATGTTCATCAATGTGACTGTATAGCACGAGTCAAGTCTCGGGGTGGGCTATTCAATTTCCTCTGGGGCCACATTATATACTGTGACTGTTGTCAATAAAAAGAGCTCAAATATGACAGAAAAACTTTAAAAACATAGCAAGAAAGAATATTAAAGAAAAAAAGAAATATAAAAATAAAATAAACCTTATATAGACCTTTTGTTAAAAGTAAATATAGTAAAGAAAAATATAATTTTCCTCTAAATAGATCAATATTTTCTCCATTTCACAAAAGTTACAAAACAAAAGTGAAGGAAATCTGAAATAAAAAATAAGGTTTTACTTAAAACTATTACAATAATGAACACAAAATAAGAGTAAGCCGTGTATGTTCTACTCTGACCTCTAGAGGGCCGCATGAATACAGTCAAAGGGACGCAAGATAGAAAAAAGTTAATATCGGGACTTTAAAGAGTGATTAATCTGAGCTAAAGAACAGCGATTAGGATGTTAAGATTTATACAAAGACTTTCAATAACATTGAAACTGAAGTTGGTGGAGAGGAATTTGATGAAAATAAGTAAGTAAGTGATAATGTTAAAGACAGTTTTGTAAATATAACGTTAGTTTTGGCCTCTTGTGTGATTAAGTTTGACATCATAGCTGTATAGTTATACATCTATAACTTATTTTAATGTCAACGTTTTGGTAAATCTTGTTTAAAAAAAATAAATAAAGTGTTTACTACACAACAAAAAAGTGCTCAGCTAAACGCAACTTGATGTTTTGAGCGGTTTGTGGTTGTGCACTTGGCTGCTGAGGAGCTTTGTGAGAACCTCTGGCGGAGGCTGACATTTCTAAACTCATGTGGACAGACAGGAGCCTCTTTTGATTCACATGACGAGGGGGACAAGCAGACTGGTGGGCAGTGTTTAAGTGTGAGTGCAAATGTTTGCCGAGGGGGCCAAAGCACTCTTCGCCGGCCCCGGGTAAACAGATTGTAGACCCATTTGCAAATGAAAAAAACAGAAAAGGGCGGAGAGAGAAAAAGAGAAGAGAACAGGAGCAGGAAGTGGAGAAAGGTGCTTAGGCTTGACAGGGAGAGCGGGATTACACACCCCTGACTTTGGTGAGCTGACAGGAAGTGGAGGGGATTCATTTGAAGAGAAATTGAAACGTCGGACGTGGGGAAACTTCACTATGAGCCCGACTGGGCCGCGCCAGCGTCCACTGGTGTCTTGAGGCTGTTGAAACAGGATGTTGACTGGGAACCAGTGAGACGATTGAGCGGAGAAGTCTTCCAACAGCAGGAAGGAGTGAAAAGAAAAGACTTAGGGAATTTAAAAAAAACTCAAAAGTGGAGGTTTGTAAGCGGTAGGTGGATGTTGGAAAGGTAGAGCGACTCGGAGGGAGCAGCTCTGAAAGCAGACGTCCTGTGTGTTGTTTGTTTTGTGTGAAAGTGAATGATAAAAGAGGCATGAAATCAGCGGAGAAAAGCAGGACAACAGCAAGAGAGCAGAACCCTCCATCACAGCTCCACGCTGGCGGCTCACACAATGGACCCCAACTACTGACAACCCCCCCCCCACCTCTACCCCTGCACGGATTTTACAGCTGTGTGTGTGTGTGTGTGTGTGTTCACAAGTGTGTGTGACCAGTAAATAATTAACTTATTCTGCTCTGTTGACCAGGACTTTTAAGACTCCTCATGAGAAGTTTGGGGCTCGACTTAAACCGGTTTCACACAAATATTAGCTAGAAACGTCACCGAAACGTCATCGGAACCCGGTCCGGGACGCCCGGCTCTCCTCCTGCTCACCCCCTGACGACCCCCGGGCTCTTCGTCACTTTCGGAGGCGGCTGACATTGTCCTCGCCACCCAGCAGCCACAGTTGATGAAGGGGCTAAATTATGCATGGCGCCAGTTAGCTTTCTGATTAAAACATCATACAGGCCCTCTTTAGGGGAGGTGCCTGGAAACAATGGCGGTTGTAAACACATTTAGCCCGGTGGAGGCAGAATACTGCTGTGTTGTTATACATTTGCATAGTCTGGCACGGCACAAAGAGCCAATTAATTGAAAGGAGCTCTTGTTAGATGAGAATTAGGGGGCAGTGACAGTGCAGCAGCCACCATGACTTGATCTGAAGATCTGTTCCTCTTCTGCAAGAGGTTTCGGCGAGAGGAGAAGCGGCACCTTTCTGTCCGTGGCGACTGCTGAACTTGTCCCCGATCTCAGGCCTTCTGGTCTGACGCAGCAGGATCTTGATGAGGAAGGCGTCTTCGGCGTTGGAGGAGATCATGACCTTTTCGATGTACGAGTCGGTCGAGCCTTTGTAGCTGCAGAATGAGATATGGTTTCGACTCTGAAGAAGAAGAAGTCATGTGGGCGTGGAGAGCCGGGGGTCCACTCACCTGATGGGCACGTCTCTGTACTGAGGCTGTCCTGGCTGGGTACTGCCCTCCAGTGGCGTCTGAGTGACGGTCGGCATGGATTTGTTGATCAGCACCTGCTTGTTTTCCACTCGCTCACCTGTTGAGCCCCAAAATATAGAGCTTTTTAATTCTTTACACGGACGTTTGTCAGATCCATCAGGGCTGTCGGACTCATTCACACACATGTTAAGGTCTAGACAAAAATTATTATCGTACATTTTACATGAATACAATAAAAGTCTTAACAAATTGTGAGATCAAGGTCTTTTTAGAGGCTTATTTTAGCATAAAGCTTCTCTGTCGATGACTTCACTAGAAACGTCAGGTCAATTCAAAAACGTCTTCCAACTGCATCAATACTTTAAGAAGTTTCTAGATGAATTTATATTCTTTTATTGGTCAAAAATCAAACAGCAAAGATTTAAAACTTGACATAAATTACCAATTAACAGACTATGATGTTTTTAAAATAGCAATGTTTTTTGGGGGGATTTTTAAATATTAGTTGGACACAAAAATAACTTCTTCTTTGCCAAGATGTGAGACGGGGAGAACTTTATAAAGTAATAAGTTAAAAACATGGTCATGTTGAGGGACTTACTGCATCTTAGAGAGAAAGACTTCAACATTTGAAACATGCGAGTGAGTCAAGAGAGTTAGGCTTTGACATTAGTTGCCCTTTAAGTTATATTTGTAACTTAGAGGGGTGTATTGGTAGAATTCTGTCCTATACTCTGTTCATCCTGAAGAATTTAATTGTAGGAAAATTGTCAGCATATTTATCAAAAAATGAAGAAGACGACTATGATGAAAGGATCTATATATGTATTCCACAAGCGAAGACATAGAAGCATTTAAATAACTTTTTGGACAAACAAAAAAGTAACAGATACTTTTGACAATATTGGTATCGCATTGTGAATAGAAATATTGCAATATTTAAGTAAATCTATATTTTCTCTTACATCCCTAATATATACAGTATATTATATATATCACAGATTGACCCAGTAATGCTATTACATTTACAAATTATTCTACATGTTCATGTCAAAAGGAAAAAATAGTAGATTAATCATCTATCTATCCTCACTACAACATTTGTCACTGTGGCCAAAACCAACGTCTCCAAAGTTTTGTTTGATGCCATCTGGACTTTATTCTCTTTCATCATAAGAGTAAAAATACTTTGTATGGCATGTTATGTGTTGTAATCACTTACCAGGTGAACAGATTCCATCAGCATCCAGGATGTTGTGCCTCCAAATTGGCTTCCGTGTGGCAGCGTCGAGCATCGGCCCCATCACCTTATCAAAGGTCTGGTTGGTGTATCGGCGAAGAATACACTTGGTATTTTTGTAAACAAGGCAGCGGCCGAAACCTGGAGGGAACCATTATTTTTCTGTAATACTTTTACTTCAAGTGACATTTTTCTCTTTAATTCCTCCCACCTCTGTCCAGTGAGGCTTTATTTAGAACCAAAGCATCCTCGATGTCGTAGCCGCTGTAGCTCATCACGGCTACAGTAGCGTTCTGTCCTGCTGGAAGCTTCTCGAAGTCGATCAGCTCGATGGTTTTGGTCTTGACCATTGGTTTTTGAGGATACGCCAGCAGGTACATCAGAGTGTCGATGCGGTTCCTCTGGTTATAACCGATAGTCCCTGATGAACCAACCAACAGGATTATTAAAAAATGTTTTCAAATGCATGTGCAACAACAGATTAGGATGACACGCTCGTTTCCTCCAGCTGGGAAGGTCGACTCTGGCTCTGGTTAGCACCTTAGATCTGCCGAGGTTGAGGTAGGGGGTGAGTTTGGGAATAATGCGCTGCCTCCCTGGAAGCCTTGACATTTGTCAGATGCTATTACTTCACAATCAAATTACAAGCAGAGAGTCTGTGATAATGGCCCGGGCCACACAACCAGATTTGCACATGTATAGGCCTGTCCACACAACACACACAAGGCAAAGGATATTGGGCCAAATATAGTTCCAGTCTGTGTTTCTGAAAAGATGGGGGGGGAAGGGAGGAAGAAACAGAGGTAGGGGAAGAAAAAGAAGAGAGGGGGGTGATCCCCGGCTCTTGCGAATGTTAGCGGGCCTGGTTGGGGAAGTTTTGGTTACCAAGGAGCCGCGAGTGCACACTCTGTGGTCTTTCGCAGCTGAGCACACTGACCCCCTGAGCACGGCCAGCGCAGACACAATGAATTGCTAATGACACTCTGGGTGACTGGCAGGGAAAGGGCCTCCGCACACACACTGCACAATAGAGGAGCTACGCAAGCGCCCCATGTTTGATGTCCACGCACATACACACCCTGACACACATAAGAAAAACACTCCATCACGCGTACAAATGTCTTGTGACAGGGGACGTGGAGTAAAACTGGTTTTAGTTGAGCGATCTTCTGCTACGCTTTCTTGCACGTTATTTTGTCTGAAACATCTCCAGAGATTAGCTTACTGTAAGTGTTTGTGTGACGCAGATATCAAAGCAAAACCTGATGCTCAGTCAAAGATGTTTGAGAAAGGATTTGAGGACTAAACTGCTGACTAGTGCAACCGGCCTCACCCATTGCCTGCTTGCCCATAGCACACTGGTATGTGTTTCTGGGGGACTGGTTGTGGTGGGGGTAGGGGATCAGACCAGCACACACGCCCAGGAGAGTAAAAGGCTCAATCTCCAAGTGTGTCGTCTCCCTGCACAAGAGGAGTTACAGTGTCAGGGAAGACTTCAAGTCGTTTTGAAAAGATAATTCTGACCCGACTTACTTGCCAATCATGTGTTCATACAGCGCGATCTGACAGTCGTTCTCCTCGTTGACGTCTAGATATTCTACGAGGCCCTCGTGCAGGAAATCTTCAAAGGATCTGAGAAGAATTATAGGTTTCTCAAATACCTTTTCTTTAGAAGAAAAATGTTATTTTCCTGTCGTCGCTTTCAAATTTCAGAATTTACCTTTTGCCCTGAGACAGATGTTCAATGTGTTTGTTCATCACCATCGGCTTCATCTTTTTCACGATAATGTACGGCCTAGAGAAGAATGACAAAAAAAAAAGAAGTCTGAGTCGTAAAAAAGATTCCAAGTAATGGAAACAGAAGTGAACAGAAGTGTGGACCTGCAGAGCCGTCCGCCATCAGAGGAGATGTAGACGCATCGGTCGGTCAGGTTGGTGGAGATGGACACAAACTCATTGATGAATCCTGCTCGACGCATCAGCCTGAAGGTGCCCACGAGCTTATGGTGATCCCGGATCACACCCAGGATGTTACCTGACAACAGGAACATGGATACATGAGCCATGCTGGGATAACAAAACGATATAAGCTTCTCTAAATCCATATCCTTAATCACAAACAGAAAATATACGTTTGAAATAAAATACTTATATAGCTTACTTTATATATGTAAAGGTATAATAAATCAAGTTTTAATGTATTTCCAAATTATTTGCCCATAATTATATCTAATAAATCTATAGAAAATGCTTTTACAAGTTTCTCATGTTGTGAGACATTCTACTATTACTTTTTGAAATCTTTCCACCCTTATTGTTTTTATAATACATTTAATGTTTGGAAATCAATCTACACTTGCTTAAATGTTGTATTTATTTTATGATTTTTTTCCGATTTATCCTCAGCATATACATCCATAAATTAAACAAAAGAAGTAACATAAATTGAATCCAATGATGTTCAGCATTAAACATTTTGTTCACTAATAATGAGGAAATAAACGGTTTGAGGCTCGATGAAAGTCTGAGGACTCACTTCGGAGCCAAGAGTGCTCGCTCAGCATTTTTTGTAAAAGCATTGGAATTGAGGAGATTAAACTGAAGAAATGTAATGTAGACACTGATTCAACCAAAGGTTCAAAAACATGAATATAGTGAACGTATATGTAGAGATGTTTTGTATTTTAAACTTTAAAGGTTCTTGTAAACCTGGTATTTAGACGCTCTCTCAAAAATAATTGAAATGATTAAATTAGTTTGTAGAATGACATTATTTCTGCCTCAGTTCTGCCTTCATGTCAGTTGAATGTTGTTACTGGCGTGTAAAACCATCATAAACGTCTGCACTCGTATCACCTCAGACAGACGGAGAACAGAGGAGCCTCTGTGCTCGGCCGCTCCGAGGGCACATTTGCAGTGAAGGGCTTTGACACCTGCTGCTAGAAGCTAATTAAATGGTGTGGCAGCTAATATAATTTGACACTTATCAGTGGTGAGAAAAAACACATACAGTAATTAAGGGGCCAAGTTGTGACTGGAGGACAATGCTACTGCTGCCACAAAATGATCCATTTATCCTTTATTTTTAAATTAGCTAAGCAGCTTTGTGCACACAAGCTACACATTCCAAACAGTGTGACTGAACTTTCTTAAGAAAGAACCTTTATACGTTATTATTGTCGTGCTCTAAGAGAGCTTCACCGTTCAGGAAGACGATGAATACGCTGGGGTAGGACAGCTCTTCACCACACAGCAAGTTGACGTCCTCAACTCCCAGATTGAAGGCCAGTTTGATGATTGGACCGTCCTCCATGTCCGTTGTGATGTGTGTCATCAGGGCCAGGTTCTTCACGAGTCCACAGGCCTGCCAACACGAGTCACAACAGTCCGTCAACAATTACATCTAAACCACAACAATAATTGTATTTGCAAGTGAAGCAGCACAGAATGAAGAATAGCAGCAACAGTATTTGTTCCACACAAAGAAAATTCCTAATGAGTGACTGATTAAAGTGTTACCTCTAAGTCAAGGTGACCCAGAGGCCAAAAAACAAATGTGTTTGTGGTATCCCTTGCGTCGTCTCTGGGTCAAGGTGATACCACAAACACATTCGTTTTCGGGCCTAGGGTTCACTTTGACACTGAGATAACAAGAAATTACCATAACAGAAAGCATTTAAGGTAAAAACTGTTCATTTCTTTTTACTAGTTAAAGAAGGTTTAAAATAGTCTCCTATGAACATCTGACATTTAAAATTCACAACTTGTGTTACTTTATACTTTTAATAACATTCATCCATTATTTCCTGCAATTTTTCTGTAAGCTTTCCTCATTAAAAATTACTCAGACTCAGCAATTTAACATTTTTGTGATAATGGCCCGGTCCACACAACTAGATTTGCACATGTATAGGCCTGTCCACACAACACACACAAGGCAAAGGATATTGGGCCAAATAAAGTTCCAGTCTGTGTTTCTGAAAAGATGGGGGGGGGGAGGGAGGAAGATTTTGTAACATTTTGACACAAACGCACGTGACATGTAAAGATCTAGTTTCAAACTATTTACATGCTTCGCTTTCAAGATTAATAGAAAGAACTTGATACTTGAACTTTGTCCAGACTTTATCAAAAATTGACATTTCTCCATCCCAACACTTTTTATGCGTTTCTTTGTTTAGTTCCATGCCTACTTTTTGGTTGGGAATGAAGCTTTGAATAAAGGTTTAATTTAATTAATAAATGCATATTCCATAGTAAACAGAATTACAAATTACAAGATTTTGGCTAGTGTGTGATTAAAACTTTTTTTTCAAACTTGATTCAAATATAAAGTTCTATGGGTCCAGAAAACAATGTACTTTAAAACTTTCAAGACCAGAACCAGTAACCTCTATGTAAACCAGGATGTGGGTTTAAGCTCCATGAGAGCCACAGAGTAGACTCACCTCTCCCTCAGGGGTGTCAGATGGGCACAGCATGCCCCACTGCGAGGGCTGCAGAGATCGTGGCCCACTGACCTTCCTGGTCTTCTCAAACTGGGAGGAGATCCTGGTCATCATGCCGAGAGCGGATATGAAGGAGAGACGAGACAAGACCTGGGTGACACCCTGACGGTCCATCTTGAACCTCTTCAGAGACCAGTTCCCCTGTGGATCAAAAAAGGAGTGTCACTCAAAAAACAACAACAAACTGAAAATAAGGATTACTGTTTAATAGTTATGTCAGAAATACTAAAAGAATGTGCAAAAATCTTTTCTTCTGCCCAATAGGATGTAAAATCTAAAAGGCAAACTGGACGTTTGACTTAAAAACCTCATCTGCAGCCACTCACCGTGGAAATAGCATTGACCATTCCATTCGTGATCTGGTCCTGCCGCATGTGCTTGACCACGTCAAACTGTGCCGCTCTCTGTTTAGGGATGATCTGGTCGGCGATTTTCTTCAATTCGGCATTAAACTTCTTGAAAAGATCTTCAAACAGCAGCGACAGAAGCTTGAAAAAGGAAAACACATATTGAATAATAATAATAATAATGTATAATAACAGACAAGAGCAGACGATAAACTGGCCTTTAGATGTTTTCATAAAAGCACCAAATGATTATTGGCCGCATTTGGATGCATTTTAGTAAAATAAATCGAAGAAGATGTCATTAAAATTTAAAAACACATGATAATGAGTAAATGAGAAGATGATTACATTTGACGGGATTCAGAATTACCACCTGGATCCACAAATCATTTGAGGATTCTTATTGTATGGCTTTTGTGAGCTTCTGTGTTTCGATCAAGAAACATCCACAATGATAGATCCACCGGCACTGAGCTCATTTCTATTCACTCATTTATATTAATACGTCTTCATGTTCTTCTGCTTAATCCCTTATGGGTCACGGGGGACTCTTCATCAGCTACATGAGTCAAGACACCTTGAGCGCATCTCCAGGCTATCGCAAGGACATTTTTAACATACGTTTTTGCGACATTATGAGGCAACTACCAGCATCTTGGCAGAGGTCTGCCCTCCCTGTGTGCTTTCCTGATCAATGACATTATAATGTGTGACAGACCAACTTCCAGATAACTTTTCTTCTTGAGGTTTGTTGACTTGTGACAGTGGGATTCTGCCCTGGCCTCCCTCCCGGGATCCAGGTTGTATTCGACCCAGGAGCCCCCCCCCCCCTCCCCCCGTGTCATAATTCCCTCCTCCCCGTCCAGAACAAACATCACAACAAACAGGCCTCGCTGCTTGAAATTAATAAAGAAATTAAGTTTCTGACGTGCAGCCGTGCCAATTAGTTGAATGTCAGGGAGCCATAATTGGAGAGTGAGGAGATTGCTGGCGTTGTGTGTGTGTAAGCTGCTATTGAAAGCACCCCCACACCCCCCCATCTCCTGCTCCTTACACAGAGCAGGTTGAGGGGGAAATTAAAGGCCTTAAGACAGCAGTAATTACATTATCAGAGCTGGGCCCGCGGATTAGCTCAATCGCTCCAGTCAAGGCACAATTCTATTGTCAGAGCGCAGAAAAATCCCAATGCCTGCACAGACCGCGGATTCTGGTTCTGAACACGTATCGCACTCCTGACAAAGCCCGGGCCGACATAATGGGTGGGGTGACGAAAAAACAAAGCAGCAGGAAAATAATGAGGCTTTCATTAAAAGAGAGGCAGAAACAAATATGCAGGTGAGAGATCAGGACTTAAGCTGCTGCAGATTCTGTGATCCTTCCACACCAAAGAGGTGTGAGGAAGGATTAATGCTCCAGAGGAAAACAACAAATGAACAAAAATGTATTCATTGAATAAAAATCGTGTGTTTGGTGTGGTTTAGTAGAGGTTTATCAAAAGCTTACCTGCCCTGCCAACTCCAGACGTTTGTTGCCGTAGTAGTCCCTGTCGTCCACTTTGTTGTCCCCTTGAGCAAGGATCACCCGCCGCACCATCACCGCCAGGTAGATGCACTTGGCCCTGAAGTTGAACTCTTTGACCTGAAGATATTTGTCAAATTGAATAGAATTCTAGAAAACATTCATCAACGTTCCTTCGTAAACTTACGGGGACATGTGTGAGAATGAGCGAGGCCAGCAGCTCTCTGGCCTCCTCCATCTTGGTCTTCTTGGGTCCTCCCCACATGCGCTGTCTACGCACTTTATTGCCAAGATACCTCAGAGCCTGGAAGGTAGAGGAAGAAAGTAGGTGAGATTTTATTACTACCAGGTGCTTAAACAAGTCAAATTATTTAATTGCAACTTACCCAGTGCCAATTTCATCTTTAAAATCTCCTAACAAGTCATTTTTACGACATTCATAGTCGAAAAGAGAAAAGTTCGGGCGTCCCTGCTGAAGCTGCTGCCCTCACGACCCTTGATAACCAGAATAAGACGAGACGTCTGACTTAACTAAAGCATCTACAGGCATAAATACTGGAAAAACTTTTATGATATAGAAATTCTTAACTGTGGCTTAAATTCAAATGTCAACAATCCATTCAATGGGATATTTGATTAAACAAGTGCATTAGAAAAATTATATTTTTAAGAAATTTCTATGATAATCAAAATCATTAGCAACTTTTTTTTTTTAACTTTTCATAGAGATGATTAATTTTAATCTTCAGAAACCTGTAACGAACCAGATACACAAACGAGATGGAAACGTATATTTTAAAACACTTAATGTTTTCCCATCTTCCAAAGGTCCTACATTGGATATAAGAAACTATTTATTTTATAAGCATACAAAGTGTTATGTGGTGGTAGATTTAACCTCAAAACTGACATATATATTTGAAATATGTCTCAACAGTTATTGGACGGTAAGGTTCGGCCTAATAGTCGTGATTCAACAAGCAACATTTTTAAATTGTGTTCCTGCTTTAGAGTAATGCCCCTGCCAAGACTGTCACTAAAATATTATTATTAATTATTATTATTAATGGTGGAACCATGAATTCTTTAACAGGCTTAGGCAGTCTAATCGATCCTTATGGCACACGCAGGCATCTGACAACCAGAGAGAAGGTCAAAGGTTAATAAAACCAAGAGCTTGACCACCCACTCTGTAAGGTTCAAGACATGAAAACAGAGAAATTAAAAACAATTCTATCCATAAAATACTCATTTACCATTAAGTCTGTACGAGTGTGGATCAAAAAGGAAGAGGTGGCGTTTAACTGTGGTTGTTTTCATAATCTGATAAAGCTTTTTCAGACTTATCAGCCTTTAATTATATAGAGTTAGGCTTCATTGTGCCCAGTACAATGAGCGGCTGAATGCCATGAAAAGACATCATGGAGGCCGGCAGACAGTGGAACATAAGAGCTGCGGTGAGCGGTTGCTAGGACGCAAATGTGGCCTCATCAATGCATCAGCGGTTCCTCTAACAACATAATCTTTATGAAAAACAAATTGGCTGATCGCATTCATCGGCGGACGTCAAAGAAAACATGGCCGCCTCATGAATAAGTCGTGAAAAGCATTACTCAACAGGCTGCTAAGACAAAAAGCTTAGTCATCTGATCCGCCGGAGACAAAGAAGACACGTCTGTCAACAGCGGCGGCAACAGCTTTCTTGGTTGACATTTTACAACTTCATAAAACCATCATCCGCTCGTCCATCTACCTGGGTCTGTGTGAAGATCTGGGCCTTCTGACACTCTTCCAGACTCGGGGCAAAGCTCGCCATCACATGCTCCTCCGTGCCAATCATCTGAACGATCTCTTGGTCACTCTCCACGCCCATGCCCTGTGTGACAGCAGGAGAATTCAAGTCAAGCTGTGTACATACATCAAGACGGACATACAAGGTGTCGGCTGAGCAGACAAGTGTCAAGAGTCAGGAGGGGACGGTGTTCTATGAGGTTGTGTGACATTTGCTTATGGGAACGTGATGCTGTGGGAACTGACGCAGTGGTCCGTGGAGCACTCGAGGTCGTTTCTGCTCAGGTCCAAACAGCTGATTGTTGCAATGGATCAGAGCAAACACAGTGTGCAAACGTCTGCTGGATAATGACTTTTGCCTGCAACACTTGGTGTGCACAGTTGACATGTTTGGAAAGTTTGCTCAGAAGATCAGAGGTTAACGACCACAGCTGGCTAAATGACATTCTCTTAGAAGGCCCATAGAAGCATGTTATTATCCTATGCAAAGTGAAGTTTTAAATGATAAAAAAGTATATGCTAATTATGATAGAAACAAAGGGTATTTAATATGTTTATACATTTTGTGACGCAAATAACGCTCCATTGCCCCACTAGCAGTTTAAGGATTTTTGTAATAGAGCAGCGCCCTCTCCTGGTGGCCATTATTGTTACCTTGAATATGATGGCAATGGGAGCATCTTCCGATAGTGTGTTGTGTTTGAGGTAGAATCTTCCATGTTTCACGATCATGTTGGTTCTGCTCTTCTTCTCATGAGTGGAGCTGTGATACAGATTTGTTTGTCGTGATTATTTGTATAATGACCGTGTAATAGGGAAGATGTTATCATTCTGTACCTGGTTACTGAAGCACCAACAGCACCTTTCCTGTCCTGCTCCACAATGATACGATTCTTAGACAGCTGCTCCTGAATCAAGATGACCTTCTCTTGACCTTTGACAATAAAATACCCCCCTGGAAGCAGATTAAAAAAAATGTATTCAAGACATGAGCTGATCTTATTTCACATTAAACATTCTCCAAATCATGGATACCTGGATCTAGAGGGCATTCGTTAAGTTTTGAAAACTCCATTTGCGTTTTCCCTGCAAGGACACAGTTTGAACTCCGTAGCATGATTGGCATCCTGAGAAAAGATGATTTAATTATACAATTGATTCGGTAAAAGGATACCAAAAAGTACTTTAAAAATACCTTCCGATCGGCAGTGCATTTCGGATGACTCTTTGACTGCCGCGTGTGTACTCAATGTCAACAGTGATTGGTGCAGAGTATGTCATGTCTCTCAGACGACACTGAACAGAAATCACAAAAAAACAGTAGAGATTTAAGTTGACTTGCCCTAATAGTGAAATAACTAACTGTTCATAAGATACAGTAGATAGATAGATTATGTTTATACAGTTAGCATGGGATGAACAGTTTAGTTATATAGGCCAATTTGTGAATTTAAACATTTGAAGGATTATTTGCGAAGGATGTTTTTACAGCTCATACAATTTAAATAAACAAACCAACAACCATTTGTATCATTTACTTACCTCATGGGGAGACACAGGTCGAGTAACATTAAAACTCTCTTCCACGTCAGGCATTCCCACATAAATATTCAGGTATCTGCAATAATAAAGTACACAAGTTAATGTTTTGTTGCTGAGTTTGAGTAAAGAATGGTTAAACTATTAATTGATCTTACTTAATGTACCACATCGGGTCAGCATCGCTTGTGATCTTTTCATTTGCTTTCATGATTTTCTTAATCTAAAATAAAGAGCATTCAAATGTGAGAACACATACGTCACTCATAAGTTGTTTTATTAAACACTTTACCTCCACATTGATGAAGTAGTTGAAAGAATCGATATGTTGCTTTACCAACCCTTTTACCTTGAAAATAAATTAACAGATTATTTATTCAGTATAGAAATAAAGTTTACATTATTTTATTTTTAAGGCACCGACATATTTATTCGTTTATTAAGGTGTTGCAAAGAGTTGCTCTACGATTCAAATGTAAATAACGATTTGAACTTGAACATGAAATTCCAGTATAATTACCTTCAAGAATGCTGGCAACAGTTTCCATTTTTCCTGTGGATTAATAAGAAGCAGAACATTTTTAGTTGAGCACAGACGAGAATTCGTATTTGACGTTCAATATCCGAGCCAGAGCTGGTTGTTGTTTTGGTGCAGCGAGTGAATACTAAGCACTCGTGGTTCGCACATTTCTTTCTTTTATAATTTAAGACTCACCTCTACAGTGTCGACAGGAGCTGCTAGCTCTTGTTGAGTCATTTGACCGAACTCTCCCCCCAAAAGATCCATCTTTATAAAGAATAAACGCGTTAAAAAATAACTATATACATAGAAAATATAGGGCCGGAAGTTACAGCGGCATGTGTTCTGGCAGGTGTTTCCTCGAAATGCTTCCGTGCCGCGAGGAATCGAATAATAGGTTCCGGATCTCGCACCATGCAGCCTTGCATTGCATAGCATTGTTATAATTCGGAAATGAAAGAAAGTGTATTTTAGTTTTCAATTCGGAAATTTGTGTTTACACATCCACCGGGACCTAAACCTTTTTTCGGATCTTTTGTTTGTTTTCATTTTTAAAGACGTTAATTTGGGGGAATTTCTTTTAATTGTTTTCTTTTTTTAAACATAGTCTTTTACCTAACTTTAACTTTTGGTTCTGTGTGATTTCTTATTATACTTAACATATTTTACGACTTCATCCCTCGGACGATTTTCCTGTAATATTATTCATTAGTATTAGTAGTATTATCACATCTATTCAATATTTTTTACAAAATGTTTAATTAACTTATTGGAAAAATTACATTTGGGGAGAAGTAAAAAAAAAAAAGAAAAAAAAAGCAGTGAAGCATGAAGGAAGCTTGAAGTGTTTATTGTCATACATGCATAGATTAAAATGTGCACGTGTAAACCAGTGGAGTACACAGAGAGGACGTGCTCAGTGAGAGTGGCGCGGAACATGTCTACCGTTGCTGCTCATCAGCTTCGGGTAGGCGGTCCCGAGAGAGCGGCCGTGTCTGATCACCACCAGCTCCATCTGACACTGGTCGATGTTGACCACGACTTTGGTGCTCTTGTCGGTGTTCATGAGGAAGAGGACGGTGAAGACGGCCACCTCGAACTCCGGGCTGGTGCCGATGAAGGTGCTGCCGACCGGCTTCACCACGTTGTGCCAACTGAACTGCAGGTTCAGCACGTGGTCGTCGTGATCGGGCTGAGAGGAAAACACAAGTCAAGAGTTGAGATGAGAAACGAATGAGAAAACATTTTGGGGGTCTCACCAGGTCGTTCACTCGGGCCTTGTATCCCTTGTAGTCCAGCTGACTCTCCTTCTCCTGCAGGTAGAACTGAACCCAGTTATGGAAACCGATGATTTCCGTTCCGGCTTTCAACTCTCCGACGAATACGTGCTCGAACCCACACGAGTCCCAGCTGCTCAGACAACACGGAGAAAATCCATTAAAGTCTGCAACCACACAGAAAGTGTTGTGGTCTCACCCAGCATTTCTCTGTCTGTAGTAAAGATGGAACCAGATCAGGTGCAGCTGACTCCGGAACAACGTCAAGTCGGCATTGGACTTGCCTTTAGTCACCAGATATCTGTGAGCTCTCTGTAAAAAAACGTCTTTATTAAAACCATGCTTTGGCTTCTACATAATTCAAGATATGTAGGAAGGAAAAACTGAAATAAACTAAAATAAAAAATAAAGCTCTGGCTTCCAAGAATCTACTGTATCTAATTCCAGTTCTGGCACATGTGGGGAAACATTCCAGCGCTGCAAGCAGATGTTTTCTTCCCTCATGTTGTAACGTGAGACAGAATGAGGATCAAAATGTTCTTTACCATACCGTGAAAAAAGTCCTCATCATACGTGCTAAATTATAAGAACTAAATATACATCTAGGCCTTGTTAAGTCCGTGGGAAAAAGCCAATATTAACTGTTTTAAGTAATATTTTATAATGAATTATATAACATAATATTTATGATATTTAACCAACTCATATGTTTTTTATGACTTGATTTTAAAATTATATATTCATGTTTCAAATGTATTAATGTATTTATAGTAAAACCTGTTTAATTTTCTATACATTAAAAATGCTATTTTTAGATTGTTATGCTTCACTGTTATTTTCTCTCTTTTAATTTTCTTCAATTTGTCTTTTTTTGTAAAAATAACTTTAAAGTAAAAAAAAAAAACATTTACATGGATCTTTATTCCACAGTTCAATGTCATTTATATAGAGGATCTTGAAATAACTCCCACATGCAATCATATAACATTTTATAACTGTATTACTATTACTATGTATGTATGTATTATTATGTATTACTGTAATGTATCTCTATACTTAGGAAAATGTTGTCACAACATGATCTGGAGCTTGTAATCCATGTGTTTGTTTCTTCTCGTCTGGACTATTGCAACAGTTTATTTTCATGTCTTAACAAGAAGGATCTGTCTCGCCTGCAGTTGATTCAGAACTCTGCAATTCTGACCCGCTCAAGTAGAAGAACTCACATCTTAAGAAATTTATATTTGTTCAGGCTTTTCCCTGATTTTCTGGAACTCCTGCATTGTTCTCAGTTGTATCTTGATCTTTAAAGTATATATTTTAATGAGTATTGTTTTGATTGTTAAAGCGCTTTGTGACCCTGGTCTGGAAAAGCGCCATATTTATATAAATACAAATTACTTACTTACTTACTTACTTACTATAGGGCCATAGTATAATTACACTGTATTTTGGAATAATATTCTTAATTAAAAAAAAAATCAAGTGTTTTACTTCATATTTCTTTTACTTGTTTTCA